>NC_092068.1:11876875-12487083 GCF_039877785.1 Chaetodon trifascialis | reverse complement strand
GATCTACTCGTTCTATGCATTTATAGTCTTGCGTGTATCACCTCCTACTTTCACGTTGTCATCCTTCAATAGATGTTTGCTCTGTCGATGTTTACTGGATCATCGGGTCATCGTTGGGAGAGACCAGTGTTGCGACGCTAACGAACGAATTGGGTTTGTCCTCATTGTGGACTGTGGCTCTTTTGGACACAGTCGTGAAGGACAGGTGGTCGTGCTCCAAAATGGCGAGGCGGTCCTGCGGCTTCTCCTTCTTCAGGTAGAACATCTTCCTCAGCTGCTTCAGTTGCTGCAGCTCACAGAACGTCTCCAGCACCACCAGCATGACTATCAGACCCAGGATCAGGTAGACTGACGACAGACAGGAAGACAGGAAGTAATTAGCTGCAGTGAGTAGTATTAAATATCACCATATCAAAACCAAACCATGACCATTCTTTTTTAACCCTGATAAGAAGTTACTTTAACATTCATCTAGATTTAAGTATGTATTCAGAATTTAACAGTGAGTTTATGTATGTATGCATAGGACAAATCTACCTGATGTTGTTTCTTTTAATTTAGTCATAGCAATTTGTTGATGACATGTTGCTACTAGATTATGATTTCTGTAAGCTGCATTAATAGAAAAACACAAGTAGTGCATTTCTTCTCTCCTATCCCAAAACCTGTTGTTCATATACACTGACACAAGAGGGCAGCGGAGTGTGTGCTGGCTGAATGGTGAGCTGGGAGGGGAAAAACGGAGGCACAGTTTCAGACGATGCTGGAAATCCCCCGCAAATGTTCGTTGATCAGAGGCAGCAGCAAAAGGGTTTTCTTTCACTTCCACTTTTCAGCATCTCTCGCAGCATGAAAAAACCCTATGAAACCTGCTAGAAACCAAAAACCTGTCCAGACCGGTGTTATATAAACCGTAACACAGCTACTGTATTAGCACTAGGACCATTTCTACTATAATTAGTAGGAGTATTACAGCACTATAGGGTGTGTGTTAAAATAAGCATCCTTCACTGTATATTTGCACTGAAGCAATAGTGTTTTGTTTGAACTCAGTTAAGAAGTCAACACCTACATAGACAGAAGAGTGCTCTCACCTACATGCAAATCACAAAAGCGGTGACTGCAAATCATCAAAGGCACTGGCAAACACTTGACACAAATTGTTCATCATCTGTGGCAAACTGTTTTCTAGTTATTCTGCGTGAACGCTCCAAATGTAGCACAGATAGCGGTGAAGTCACTTCCGACACAGAAGTGTCGTTTTTCATGGAGGAAGCTGTACGAATGTGTCCGGTGTTATTCAAGCAAACAAACGCACTCTGTCACAGCTTTCTCTCCTCCTACAGACTGACACATTGTGCCTGCTGAATGACGTCCCTCTGGCTGGTGCGTACCACACACCCACACACACACGCAGGTGACAGCACACTGCAGTAGAGTTTGGCATTCATGTGCACCCACAGCTTGAATTTGACTTGAAAAGGAAAAAAAAAAAAAAAAACTGGTCACCATTAGCCCCGTCAGTGCTGCTGATGGCGAGCAGCACAATCACCCAGAAAATGCGATCGATGCATCGCTGCTCTCTGTCAGCACACAGCAGCTTAAAAATAGCCAAAGTGTGCAGAAGCGACCAAAACAGCTATTGCAACTGAACTCTTTTTAACGAGCTGTGCATTGTTGAGAAGTGAACAGTGAAATTGTTTCTGGCAGAATATACATGTGCTTCCTGTAGTGGCAATTTCTGTGACACTCTGTGTGAGGAGGGCAGGGTATTAACCACTTGTGTATTGATCATTTTTAATCTTTTGCAATAGTGGTCTATTTTTAAATCTATAGAGATGATTCCAAGTGTACTTGTCAAGGCAGTAAACCAATAAATCTCCCGTCGTTTGGTCTAGTTTTGTGTGGATTCTAAATTAAAGTGCAATAACTCATTTGTGATTTTAATGTGAGCAAACATGAGATAAAGCCACTACTGCCATATTACAAGCTCGAACTGAAACAGGTTTACAGCTGTAAATCAAGGGTTAAGCTAGACCTTACCCATGGAAAATCTATGGAAATCTAAAATTGCTCTTAGGAGGAACTATTTGTTATATTTAAATGACCCCCACTAAAAACATGCAAGAAGATCACCACCTGACCAATGGTGACGAAAGAAAGGATGGGTCCCTGGGCGCTGCTGTTGGCTGGCCGCCGGCAGACCACCACTCCTGGTCTGCCATGGAGGATCGACAGACCGAGGATGGGTCAAATGCTGAGAGTTAATTTCACAAAAAAAGCATGGCGTGTGCATGTAATGTGTGTGGTGCATGTATATGTAACGCTGTAATAATAAAAAGTACGTTCTTCTTCTTCTTCTTTGTAATTTTGAAGCATGGTGTGAGTTTTTTTTTTTTTTTACCTAACTTTTATATACCGCGCTGATTGTGTCACAGTCAAAGGTCAAAGTTCTCCATCATAAAACCTGCTATGCGTGATATTCTCACACCAGTAAATCATTACAACATCACGTCGGAGACACTGAGACCATTTAACATGAACATATTGAGACCATCACTGTACTACTTGTTACATAGTGCAGCACAGTGTGACATATATATGATTCCTTTTAATGAATTGCTTTATAGCTCAAATAATAATGTTTCCAGTGCAAACAAACCAAACAGTAATATCCTCTTTGCAGCAGGAAGCACTGGGGTTTATGAGAAATAAGGTCAGACTACGAGAAACACAGTCACTAACAATAAAACTGCTGTGTGCCAGTCATCCCATCCGTAATGTCTTCTGGATACTGTAACTTGACCATATAAATGCTGTTTATAATGCTTCACAAAGAGGCGTGACAAACACCTCAGTAAAGATGAAAATGGACAGCAAGCTGGATTCATTTGAGACCTCCAGACATGAAGAATCATCAGCACTCACCGGTGATGCCCAATTTGTAGAGCTCCCTGAACTTCTGATTCACAGCCTCTCCAGGTACGTAGTCTCCCAGGCCGATGGTGCTGAGGGAAATGAAGCAGAAGTAAAAGGACTCCAGAAAGTTCCAGTTCTCCTCCAGCTCTGAGAAGATGGCGGCGGGGATCAGGAAGAAGCAAGAGACGGCCAACATGGCGAGCACCGTGGCATGAATGATGGCCACCAGCGGCTTAGACATGCCCCAGTGCATGTGGATGTACATGATCGGCCTTCGGGTGCTGAACACCATGATCCTTTGCACCACAGCGGTGAGGAAGAGGAGGGTGAAGGGGATGCCGATCATGGAGTAGATAATGCAGAAGGCCTTCCCGCCATCCGACAGCGGCGCTGTGTGACCATATCCTGCAGGACGACAATCAGGACAGGAAAAGTTTGAATTACAATGAAGAAAGCTGCAGCTGGAAGAGCAAAACTATTCTATCAAACATTTCAACCATCCCACACACAGCAGAACAGAATTATGATAAATACTACTCTATTAATGTGTTTCTGGCTTATTTCAACTTTCTTCATACAGGGTATGTTGGCTGAGCACACATGCTCCTTTAAAGCGATGCCCTGTTCACACTTTCACTGAGAAATAAAATAACAGGAACAGAGTCATTAATTAAAGGAGACTCATTAAACAGAATAATAAATAAAGCACAGGCTCAGTTAAAGCAGTTCAGGTGGAGGATGATCACTGAGAATGGTTATGTCAATGTGAAGGAGGTGCTGCTGTAAAAACCGAACATGTTTGTGTGAAGTGGACCTAATGAGAGCTCTAAAAATACCAGAACTCACTGACGAGAGTGTGCAAATGAGGAAACAGCACGAGGTTCGCTTGTGATATGTTGTTAAAAATCCCACGCCATTCACTTTCGGCTTCTGCTTGGAAATTCAATACTTCTGCTATGAACAAGGTCAATGTATGGCAGCACACCAATGAGGATCAAAAGAAACGCCATTGTGGTCTCTCTGTCAGGTCTGTCTGTCGTAACTGCTGAGTAACAAAGGTAACAGAATATATCCAACAACAATTGACTTCAGGTGTTCTTCAGGTGAAAAAAAATGAGGATCAAGTGCCATTGTGATTAGTAAAAGCAAAACATGTGAGACTAAAAACAGAAAACTGCTAAGAGTCAGATCTCTATCTGCTCTAGTAGATGTCTATCAAGTCTGTTCAGCCAGAAAAAGATTTTTTTTTTTTTTGACACTTAAACAAAAGATGTTTCCTGCAGCCAGTCAGCCACTGCTCTACAAGCTATGTTGAAATCTCACAGATAACTGCTGCCGTGTGGTCAGACTAAAGTTCCCCAGGTATCCTGTGTGACAAGCATCTGCGAGCCATGTTGCTTTGTGCAATGCTAGATAACAGAAAACCACTGTTCACAATGTCATGCAAACCTGTCCAAAGGCCTTAAGAGAAAATGTACTCAATTATTTGTTTAAAGGGTTTGCCTAAATTAGAATATGTGACTGCCTGGGGGGTGGGGGGTGGAGGGAGATGATGATGTTGACATGTAGACACTGTCTCAAGTCTCATATTTTGCTCTTACTTTACAGTACAGGCAGTGCTCCCTATGCCAACAGAAATGCAAGATATAATGGCACACAGCTTCAGTTTCTGTATAAAAATAACAGATAACATAAAGGGTAAATGCATGTAAACACATTGTTTTTAACCCCTGACTGAAATCTTGGGATAAGAAGCATTGTATTCTGAATCAGCATGATGAAGGAAGGGACGTTAAATATGCTTCTGGCACCCAGCAATGATCACATTCTGCATGACACATCTTATTTTCCACCACCTGTCCAGTTACATTCTGTAGGCCACAGGTTAGTGTGGCCCAGAAGTGCCTCACCCTGCAAGTCACACAAAAGGATGTTTTGTTTTTCAGAACAAAGGCCAAAACAAGGCCTACTTCAGACTACAGCTGGTTGAAAATGTATGTAACATACATGTATCTTTTGCAGCGCACCTGGTGGGCAGCAGCATCACCTGCCCTACACTGTGACCTCCACACCTACCTGTGGTGGACAGCACGGTGCTGGCAAAGAACAGCGCAGAGGTGAAGTCCCAGTTCCAGTTAGCCGAGGCGTTATTGAGGATGGACACCCCATAATTACTGGCCTCCAGGGCTTTCTTTAGAAACCGCTCGAGGCGCTCCTCGGACAGACATTCGTTTTCCTGGAGGAACTGTTTCTTGACGGCCCTCAGCTCCTGACGCAGGAGGTCTTCGTAAGGCAGCTCGACCGACGAAAAGACGACAGCCCCGAACACGAGATAGAGGAGGTACCCCAACACCAGAGATGCAAAATACCACGTCGATTTGTGACTCTGTATCAACCGCACACACGAATTACTGGCTAGAGACTGGAGCATTTTCAATATATCACCTCGGTACTATTATATTAATAGTGAAAATAAGATACCGTTAGTAATGTTACCGCCTCGGGTGTTATATTGCCGAAACAGAAGCTACGGAATGGAATGCTGTTTCAGACAAAGCTCAAAGGAGGACTCGCTTCCCCCTCCGCCAAACCTGCTGTGACATTTGAGGCTTTCACGTGTAGTCGGAAATGTTGGCATTATACGAAGAGCGGAACTATGTTTTGACCAAAGAAGCCGAGATTCGAAGTTGTAGCCAAGTAATTAGAGACATCATGGGTATACAAGTAGGCTACTAATGTAAGACGACTTAAAAATAATTTTAACTTCATAGAAGAACACACATCTCTGCCATTGGCTCCTTACAAACTATCGCTATCTTAGCCGAAAAATAAAAATTTTAGGGCCTGATTTCCAAAAATGTTGCTACTACGCAACTTTCCTGTCATTTTCTTTTTTTTAATATACTATTTTAGGGGGGGGATAACACCATTTTAAAGTCTCCTGAATCTATAGCTACAAATTACCGAGCTTCAAATGGCACGTGAAGGCAACAGGTGATGTGGCGGCGACATAGGGTGTGTGACGTAAGAATTTCTCTCCTCCCAGGTGTGTTTCAGTTTCAATTCAGGACCAGCGATCAACGTCAGACAGCTAAATTCCGTCCCCTCGCCTGTTGCTCCTCTGCAAAGACGGCGATTAGGAGGGAGAGGGAAGTTGAAACGCCTCGATTCGCAGAATATAAAGCAGGGTGACTGCAGGGAAAGCTGGGGCGTGGAGACGGGCGGCCTCAGGAAGAACAGGCCCATCAGGCTGCACATGAAAGAAGCTTAAATATGAACTTTAAAAAGAATGCATGAAATAGGCGTACTCCCGCGGATATCTGTTACTCACGACAAGTTTAGCATTTAGAAATTTTGTTGCAGCTGCAGCTAATAGCAGCTTTGACGTGTTATTGTTGATATGCCTGTTAATATTTCGGCAAGGATTTATTTGTAGGCACTGTGGAATTTTCCTTCATGAAGAGTTGATCCAGAAGGAGATTGATCAGGAAATGAATATGCCGGTATGTTAAATGACATTTTAAAAAGCCATAAAATGAAACGTGTTTTATACATATAGTTATAACTGTGTATACTTGGAAAAATGAAGAGATGAAGACCAGCACTAATTCTTGTATTTGTTCATTCGTCTTTTTGTTATGCTCACAGGTATTGATACATCATTTCGCTCATAAACGAATACAGTTTGATCAGTATGATCTTGGGTCACTGGTGATATACATAACATCACTCCAGCTTGAAGATGAACATCTCTGATAGTAAATCACAAACTGACTTGCTGTCATATCATGCCTAAGCCATGTGTGTGGATCATCTCAGAATTGCATTTTGTGATCATTTCTGGTGCGACATTTAAAATCGATTCAGATCAATGACCAAGACCAAAGTGGATTAAGATCATTGTTCTGACCTTATTGTACTTCGTGGTTTCAGAGAATGTAACCATATTTCTCTACTGTTCTGCTAGCTCATTAATAAAGGCTTGACCCCTCGATTTCCCCGTTGTTTTGTGTAACATTGCCTAAATTTGTCACATAACTACTACTACTACTACTACTTTGCACTTTCATATTCTTGAATCACACACTCTTTAGTGAGTGCTGTGGGTAGACTACTACTACTATATAGACTTCTACTAAAGACTACAATAAACCTTTGAATATAGTGCTATATTAATTTGAGTAGTTCAGTCAGACACATGTTAAGAGCTCCCATTAATTCAAGATGAGTCTGACAATTAATCAGAAACTGCTATAGATGTTTCAAGGATGGATGAGTGCAATATGGCAATTGACATACATCATAATTCCTTCACTTTTTTCACATTTTTGTGAACTTGCACATGATTTTATGTACATGTCAGTGTAATCACATAAAATGTATGTACTGCTCAGAAAAGCTAACACTGGGGCAACTGCCCCAAGACCACCAGGGGCCCCCAGAGCCCCACAATATCAACTGACATGTTAACAGCCATGTGGCGTGCCTGTTTTACTACCTACTCTCAAGGCCACGTCTTGAAGAGTTACCCTGTGGCAAGATCAGTGTCAAGACCGTCATTTCAGCTGACACTGTGCACTTTCCTAAATTAAATTGTGTTTAGTCAGATTACTACATAGCAAGTACTGGTTAGTGTAATGTTACAGCATAGGAATACTGCATTCAATTCACAGAAGGATAAAAATGGGGGGGATTCATAAGGGACCAGCAGTTTATTTTTTGCCATGCCCCCTCTAACAGCTTAATTTGGCAATGGGCTACTTTTTGCATTCACTCTAAAGAAAATCCTCATTCATCATACAATAGACAGTGTTGCTGGGCCCCTGACATCATGGTGTCCTGTCCTGGCTCTGCTGAACCTCTAACTGGCTGGAGTGCCGACTATGTACAGCCCCATCACTCCTCTAATGCATATTATAGGTCCAGTGCATGTGCATGCACGCGCGTGCGTGTGTAATGCGTGTGTAATGTGACCATTTGTGTAAAAACTGAATTTCATCGAGCAAGATTAATAAAGTGCTAAATCTAATTTAATGTCTCATTGGGCCCCCAGCAGTGTCGTGGTGTTTGCGCTATAGTACTCTCTGATGGTGAAGGGCCGTCTGCAATTAGTCCCCTTGTTCTCCCACTGACAATTACAAACTAGGTTGTTATGAATAATTAACTGAAATTATCCCAGAGCAGTCCTTTGTAGCAGATTGGATTTTCCACTGTACTATAGAAAAAATGATTTAAAGTATGACAATTCGTCATATCGGTCAAGAGGCGACCATATGATAACTGATTCACTGTGACTGTACTGTCAGGATAAAAACAAGCACTGAGAATTTGCACAGTAATGGCCGGAGATGACCTATCCGGGTTGCCGTAGTAATGCAAGACTGTGGCACTCCTCCTCAATGAACGTTGGAAAGATGGCGACGGCATACGCACAAGCGAGAGTCAACTGTGCCGGCGGATAGAAAGTGCTCTAAAGAGGCACAAATCCGTCTCTTTTGCAAAGATTTAAAGGTGCAAAGTCTGTCTGATATCGCTTAGACATGGTTTAGTCCATGCACGGCTAGGATCAAGAAGCCACTGCTTTGCTATGGAGCCTCCGGATCGTAACAAGCCCAGCAGGTATGTGAATTTGTTGAACAGACGCTACACCATCAGGACCTCGCACTTGCCAAATAGGGAGCTGAACGTGACACTGCAGTCGGCTCTATGGGAGCGCTCGCGCATCCCTTAGAAATCGACTTCCTGTCAAATAGTGGTCCGCGTGCAGTTACTGCATTTGCAACACTGGAGTTGCAAACTTTTTGGAGCAACATTTTCAGGCGCAGTTCGCTGCAGATATTAGCCTCTCACCTGATTCTCGGTTGCTAGAGAGAGAGAAGCAAAATGCTCGTCAAATGATAAGGTAACATTACGAACAATTATCCACCGCTGGTAACAGTGCGGCATGTCAGGGAGCGAGCTAGCTAACATCTACTGTTAGCTGTCGCTTGTCACTTTATTGTTCACCCGCAAGTTCACTCACGGACACTGACCGAGCTGAAGCCCGATACGTTTGGCAATGTGGGCTCCTAAGGTGGACATGAAAGTGTGTTAGTTATTATTTGGTAGTGCCAGACGGTGCATTTCATCACAACACCGAAGCACAAACTTCGCTGGCTTTAGCTAGCATGTTGCTCCACTGTTATTGTTAATCCTCCAGCTAGACTTGGCGCTCGTGTTGTTGTTGTCTCGCTCTCCACTGCTGAATCATGATGTGGGCTCGTTGATTGTGAACGGTTTACCCCTTATGCATGTTTTTGGTTCGTTATTGTACCTCGTAAATTCCTTTAACTTAGTCGACAATCTGTTGCAAATGTACGTGGAGCAGCAAATGCTTCATCATGCTGTATGTGCTCGCAGTGCTCAGATGACAATGTTGATGTGCGATACATTTCTGCAGTCTCGCAGGGGAGTGCATACAAACAGACACCCATGAGATGTTTTTGTCATATGTGCGCATCTCCTAATCGAAATTCCGCAGTGTTTGCCCCTGACCGCCGGCAGACAAACCTCAGGAATCTGCTGTTATGTCTTCCCCTCTCCTCCCTTCTCCTCACAGGCAGCTGAGTGTCTGCAGAGCGAGTGACTTTGATGGCATTTATCACGTTGGATCAGCTCTGTCATCTGCAGTAATCCTGTTTTTGAGCAAGTGGCGTGTTTTTTTTTTTTTTTAATTTCAGTAATGATTGAGCACCAGTCGGTTGTTATTCTCTTGTGGCCACTCGGTGCGAAGTGGACACACAAACAGCTCGCATGATTGTGCAATGCTGGCCCTGGTAACTGTAATTGCTGTCCTGCATTGTTGCATAAAGAAAAACACTGAGGTGTTAATCATGATATTTCTGGAAATATGTCGGTGTCACAAGTTGACGTGATAACAAGAGAGTCATTTTCCTGTTTTTCCCCCTCGGTTTTATATCTATGTTGTGGTGTGTGCACAGAGTTTGGGGTGTAAATGCATTGGCAGTGTTTAACTAGTGAGCATCTACTGAGTAAGTCTAAGTTTGGCTCTGCTGGACAGTTTATTGGAGTAATGGGATTAGAACATATAAAGCCAGGACCATTGTAAACAATAAAGGTTACACGGCCGAAGCTGCGTTGTTTTGTGGAACACATTAGTTCAACCTTTGTTGTGTTCAGACTGCATTGCTCTGTGATTAAATTCAAACATCAGGCCAAAACAGCCTCATAACATGCAAAAATGAGTTGTCTTTAGTCTTTGTAACGGGCACATCTGTCTAACCAACTCCTTGAGTGTATATGCTGTAACACTAAATGCAAGGTTAGTTCACACTGGCAACTGCTCTGAGAAAGATGAGCTGTGTGCTTGCTTGGCAATTGGGGGTCGTCACTATCATTGCAAGCACAGAGGTCCTTTGTCAATAATGTCTCGTTCTCAAAGTCAGTGTGAAGACATTGTGGCTCACAAGCATTCCAGAGATTTCAGGATGTGGTGTACTGTGCGCAGTGGATGGCTGCCTGGAGCCCGGAGACACTCTTGGGTAGAACTCATTAATGCCTGCATTTGCCAGGAGCACAGGCTGCAGAATACAGATGGACCATCCTGTAGCATTTCCTATCTGCATCCTGTCTCTGCCCACACCTGCTTCAGAGAAATTAGTGCTGCTCTCACATTCTGTCACTCTCATCTGTCATTTCCTTTTAAACAATAGGATCTTTATAACTACTAAAACTATTGATGCAACTGATACTCTTCAAGAGTAAGATCATGTGAGATAATAAGTGGCAGAGAAGGAAAGGGAAGATAGCCAAGTTCTGCAGAATAAGGTGTTTGTCTGTTTGACATTTTTTGATGTGCACAATTGCAAGAAATTGAAACGCAGGTTGAAACTAACCAAGGTGTTACTTATGACTCTACAGTTTCAGGTTAAATTTTCAAGGAGGAGCAGACTCTTGCCTGCGCTGCATTTATGATGCAAGTAGAATAGGGTGAAAACGTGTCATTATGCCATTTACCTCATGCTGCAGCCCACAGTCTGCAGGTAGTGTCTGCATTTGGATACATTGAGATCATGTAACTTGTGAATGGTGTGTGTTTCCACTGGTACAGTAAGATCTTTTTGTAGACTAACGAGGTTCCCAGGTGTCGAGTGATTTATAAGGCAGTGCTTTAGAGATACACTGATTTTCTGATCTGTATGAATTAAAGTAGCTGTGTGCATGTATAGTATGCTGTGTTACAGAAGCAAACTCCTCTGTCGTGCATGCACAGTGTGCTTTGCACAGTGTGCTTTGCACAGTTGCATGTAGGAGAGCTTGGGAGGTCCACTCTTGGCAGTGTTGCACTGTTCCAGAGAAGGGTGGGGTCAAGTACGAAGTGTACATTGTTCCTGAATTCTGTCAGGCCATGGCACAAATACTGATCACTGCATCATCTCTGTCTGTTTATCAGGGATTGACAGGCCAGAGACTGTTGTATACATGAGCTACAATTCCACTGAGGTTTGGGTACATGTGCACAAATACGTTTTTTATTCTCATTGCCTCAGCAGTTAACCCTGGACTCAAAATAGTAGCCAGCAAATCAAAGGTAATCAAAAGCTAGGATTTAACCCACAGAACATCAGTTAGGCCAGCATGTGTGCTCTTACAAAACCATGGCCACCTTCTCCTCCTTTTCCTCTCTGTCTTATATTAAAAAAAAAAAAAAAAAATCCCCTTTAGTTTGGGCAGCTGTGAGCTATTCAGCTGTGGGCCTCACGGGCCACGTGTCACAACTATACAATAGAGTGCCCCTTCCTGGTACAATAGTGTGGATGGTTGGTGTCAAAGGTCAGGCCCCCCTGACTCTGGCAGCCCTTGGTATCACTGCTTTAGTCTACAGAAAAGAGTCTCGATTTTGTGCTGTTTATTATGCACTCAGTGTTTCTGCCTAAGGGCTCTAGCATTCCACTAGCCTTTATTGGAGCCCCAATGAGCCATCAGATGAGCCATTGAGACCAGCCAGACACCATCTGCAGTGATAATTCACTATCAGCAGCCAGGCAGGGACAGCTTGAAGACTATAGTGCAGCTATGGTTAACTGCAGGGCACACAGGCCAGTAACTTTTGCAGTGCAGCCTGTGCATAGATTTAGAGGAAAAAGCAAAGAATTCAGATGAGGAATTTGCGCAGTCTTTACTGCAGCAGCACAATCTGTGCTTGAAGTAGCTCATGGCAACCAAACAAACAACCGGCAGTGATGGCGTCATCGGTTCCGCTGTCATTCCTGAATGATTTAGTCATGCTGTTCTGCATAGAGGATTGTCTTTTTAAAACTTGGTCTCACATGTATGTACTATTTCTGTCCTCAGACACCACACACCCTTGCACGTTTTGGAATGTTTACAAATGTCCACACAGTCCGATCTTACTGATGGACGCAGTGGGAATGTTTACTGGGAATTCACCTGCTTTCTTTATGCATTTTCCTCATACCTGTTTTGATGTATGCCTCGCAAAAGCACAGCGATTTGCACGCTGTTACTGTGCTAAATGCCTTATTGTAACACACAACATTGCTTACTGTGCCTTCTTGTGCCTGCATACTGAAAAGATCACTGTCGTGTCCTGCTCCTGCAGAACAAGCCCCTTCACAATTTCCCATACAATACGCTCATAAAGGCACCAGTGTTCTTTCACGCCAGAGTTATTCTGTAATTTCAAGACTACCGTGGTTAAGATGGTTGTGCTGCTGATGGTTTTCCAGCAGAATTTTCCATCCCTGAAGTCTTGATTGCATCTGGAATCTTATAAAGTTGCAGGATTTGCAGCAGGTGTCTGTCTGCTTTGCACACAGTTTCACAGCTGCTCCCGGGGGACTGTGTGTGTGTGTGTGTGTGTGTGTGTGTGTGCGTGTGTGTGTGTGTGCGTGTGTGCGTGTGTGCGTGTGCGTGCGTGCGTGTGCGTGCGTGCGTGTGTGTGTGTGTGTGTGTGTGTGTGTGTGTGTGTGTGTGTGTGTGTGTGTGTGTGTAGAGATTCTGCAGTACGGCAGATGGACAATAGAAGTCTGGACTCTCTCTCTGCGGCTCCTTGAAAAGCTTAAGCAAGTGATTTCCCGATTACTCCCCTTAACACTCTCACACACGCACACACCCCCAGTGAATGTGTGCCCTTTTCAACTCTGTCTGCACACACGCTAAGAGGCGCGTGTTGGGGAATGCCTCTCAGTCAGATGATCGATGGAGGGACACATGGCGACCAGCATATAGAACGCCCGTTTCATGCCCCTCCTCTTCTTTTTCTTTTGTTTTTGTTGGCAGGGTCAGACCTTCCAACCTTTATCTCTAATCCTATTAAAAAACCCTCAGAAAAGCATTAGGGACTAAAGCTCTGACATTGTAAGCTGGAGAGGCGTGCTGCCTGCACTCTCCACACGCCCCCCCCCCCCCCCCCCAGAGGGAAGTGTTTCAAGTGATTATAGTGTTTCCTTTCTGCAGAACTTGATGCAGCATACTCTGTTATGTTCTTCTGTTATCTGAAATATCGCACTCAATGTTTTAAGCAACCGTGACTTTCACGTCTTTATTGCTGCTCAATATTTACTGTAATCACATGAAAGTAACTTGCTGTTTCGCATTGGCACTGCGTTTGCATACTGTTTAAGAACCTCTACACACTTTGGCTGAGTGAGTCTCAGTGTTCCAAGAAATCTTTACTTGTGCAGTACGGTTGATGACTTAGCAGACACATTTAATGAGGGTTACTATTTCTCCATCTCTGGTTGAGCCATGTTTACCTAGACCAAGAGAGGGTGCCAGTAGAGAACCCACAGCTTATTATCCTGCGTCTGGAGGGCTGTGGTCATGCACAGAGCATTGCTGCTGCACATTTGGGAGGCAGCCAGTCAGGCTCCAGAGGACAGACAACTCGTCAGTCTGCTGTAGGTAGCAGCAGACATTCAGTCTAGTTGCAGTTTAGCAACCTGTTTGCCGTGGCATTAGAGGAGATTTGCTGCACACCCTGTTATGGGTACAAACAATCCAGCACTGTTTGACCTTGCATACACATTTCTTTGGTGTGCTCGTGATATGATTGAAATTGGTTTCATAACATCAAAGCATTGGCTTGCTGTTAACATCATTTCCAGGTAACAGTGCTCATTGTAAAGATTGCAGATGTTGATGGTTTTTTTGTCGGCTTTTTCCACAATGTCGTTAAATGTCGACAGGCAGGCCAAGCCAGTGGAAGATGCATCCCAACAGAACTCTGAGGTGGGCGAGTCCTGGGACTCTCCCAGCGAGGAAGAGGAAACTCTGTATGGCACATCACCTCCGTATACCCCCCGTCAGATGAAACGCATGTCTGGCAAACATCAAAGGAACAGCCAGGCGAAGAGTGCTGGTCGGTCTCCCAACAAGGGTGAGTTAATCAGTCTGTTTGACTGAAGCATATATGGAAATCATTTTTAAAACTTCCTTACCTTTTTTACATTCATTTCACTGACTGGGCAGTGTGTATTTTCTGTTTCTGTTTGTTTCAGCAGATCTTAGCCCATCTTCACTGAGAGAGAGTCCCAGGACAGCAGAGACCCCTGAGGAGCATAGCTACAAGCAGGGCAAGAAGCAGAGGGCCGCACTGCGCTCCACTGAGAGAGACCACAAGAAGACCTTTGAAGGCTCCTTCATGCTGGATCCACTCTCAAAGTCGAGTCCTTTCGGTGCCCTCAACATGGATCCCAGGAAGCATTACTTGAGCTTGGGCTGCAGCAGTTGTAAACTTCCTGTGTCTATGCCCCATATGGCCCGGACGCACCGGCAGACCTCTAGGACAGACTGCCCCGCCGACCGCCTCAAGTTCTTTGAAACTCTGCGGCTGCTGCTCAAGCTCACGTCTATGTCCTCCAAGAGGAAGGAGAAGGAGCAGAGAGGCCTGGAGAACATGGCCTTCATGGGTCACAACAATGAGGTCATTTGGTTGGAGCTGCAGGCTTGGCATGCACGACGCTCCACCAGTGACCAAGACCTTTTTCTTTTCACTGCCCGCCAGGCCATCCCTGACATCATCAATGAGGTGCTGCACTTTAAAGTCAACTATGCCAGCCTGAGAGGGGCTCAGTGTTCTCAAACAATCGAGGGGGACTATCAGAGCGTCCCAGATCTAGTCTGTGGAGAGGAGAGGGAGCCTGCTGTAGCAGAGACCAACCACTGTGGAGTAGATCCCTGGGGCTTTAGCGCCTTTCCCTCATCAGCAATGAATGCAGCAGAGCCTCTGGGCTCTGGCGCTGATTGCAGGGAGCACCTTCAGCGCCAGCGGCTGGCATTTGAGCAGGTCAAGCGTGTTATGGAGTTGCTGGAGTCAGTGGAAGCTTTGTACCCCTCTTTGCAGGCCCTGCAGAAGGACTATGAAAAGTATGCCGCACGAGACTTCCAGGGCAGGGTGCAGGCGCTCTGTCTGTGGCTGAATATCACACAGGACCTCAACCAGAAGCTGCGTGTTATGGCCACTGTGCTGGGCCTTCATGATCTGTCCCGAATCGGGTGGCCTGTTTTTGAGATCCCTTCACCTCGTTGCTCCCGTGGCAATGAAGAAGAAGATAACGAGGAAGATGAGGAGAACGACTCGACAGCTACTTTTACAGCTGAAAGCGATGGAGAGGACAGGGACGCTGAGGAGGTGGGATTGGGACACGTAGCAGAGGGCGAATTGTCTCCCTCTCTGACTCCTAAATTTGCCCGATTGTTGTCTGAAGATGAGTTTCTCCCAACTGCTTATTCAATAAGTGCAGAAGCGATTGCAGGAGGGGGAGTATTCTGCCCCACAGCCATCTACAGGCCGTTTGTGGATAAAGCTCTGAAACAGATGGGACTGCGTAAACTGATCCTCAGACTGCACAAACTGATGGACCGCTCTCTGCAGAGATCCAGAGCAGCACTGCTCCGCCACACTCCTGCACTGGAGGTAAGGCTATCATTTCTTTACCAGTACACTGAATGATGACCATGGTTAATCCTTGATAATCTAACATGAAACAGAATAAAAAATGATCTTAATGGCAATATTACAGCTGTCAGGAAATTATCATATATCTATACAAGTATACAGATAACTGTAACAAGTTTCATCCCTCTGAATTATGTGGCAGAATTACTGTGTTATATTAGATCACTTATAGATGAACAGTTAGCTCGATAGCAATAACAGGATCAAGTATGCATAAAAGTGCAGCCTGTTGAATAGTGCTGGAAAAATTGATGAACTATTTGATTAATCAACTTGACTCACAGAAATGTAAGTGACAACAATTTTGATAAGAAAGTAATCTGGAAATAGGACTGTAGGCCAGACCAAGGCCAGTTTAAACACATCACCTGTGGGACATTGTGATGGAAATCAGCACAGTTTTCCAACAGAAAGGTTTATTCTGTTGCATATTGGGGTTGATTAAAGCAGTGATGCAGCTTGAAGCATGCTGTGGTGCCTCAGTCAAACTAAATATAGTATTCTTTACTCAGCTTAAATGGGCATGCTGTGGAAGATGAGTAAAAGTGTATTTAAAGCTAAATTCATTTTGCAAATAGTCACTGAAATGTCAAACAAGAATTCAAGGAACCAGAGGGTTATTTATGATATACGGTAGTGATATGTGTGGTGAAACGTTGTAATGTTATGTGCTCTTAAGCTTGTGCTAATTTATATAAAAAACATTTTCTGTTAAGTACATGTCATCTTCCAGTTATAATGGTGCTTTCCATGGTGCAGTGTTTCAAAGCAGTCATGTCTGCAGTCTGGAATTGTAAGAAAAAAAAGGGGGCAAAAGCAGTCAAACAACTAATTATAATGTTTGTGGTGCAAATGTTAATCATTTAAGTAGGCACTTAAGGAAACAGCGTCTGGAACATGGAGTCTAAATCAAGCCTGTGAACAACAAAGGATGTTTTGACACATTGAGAAAGCTAATAAAAGAAAAAAGAGCAGTAAAGAGGAGAAGATTATTATGGATAAACAGCTTATCTTGTTGGAAATGGTGAGCTTTGATCATTTCATGGAGCATTTTAGGGAGTTTCAGACACTGCCCTCCTTCCGCAAATGAGAAAAAAAGGAATTTGAGCATTTCTTGAATTGCTGATTTGTTGAATGTAATGGAGACACAAGTTGTAGCTGTACACTGATAACAGGGGCCTGTCTTTGCACAGTTTTAGAGCTGGTTTTTGGTTGTGTGTGTGCTATGTAGCAGGGCTGACAGAACTGGCCAAAAATGAGTTTTGATTATTCCCTCACACAGGTTCGAATCATCTGAATATCTGTTTTTGCATATTATGTCCATGAGATGGCAAACTGAAATATATACTCAAATTTAGAATATTCGTTGACAGCTGCAAGGTGAAATCCAGCAGGGATGCAGCTTCACAGAATCTTTGCAGATGCCTGTCTGAGACTGGCAGCCTTGATGGATCAAGCAGTGAAAACACAGTTTGAATACAATTTATTAAACAGCAAAATAAAATGGAAAACAACTCTGATATTATTATGAAGTCTTTGACCATTAATATAACTGTATTATTCCACTGATTAGTCATGGTGCTCTGTAAGACTTGCTGCTTCAACTTCACTGAGCCCAACTTCCTCCTTCAGTTTGCAGACTTCCCAGACCCCATGCTGTACAGTGATTACCTGCCAGAGCTGTCGCGCCATGAGCCCTGCAGTGGTCCGGCACAGCCAGAGCTCGGGGCGGACCAGGTTTCCTGGGAGGATTTGCTGGACATGGACCTCCCATCCTTCCGGCCAGCGTTCCTCGTTCTGTGCAGAGTCCTTCTCAACGTCATTCACGAATGCCTTAAACTGCGACTTGAACAGAGGCCTGCTGGAGAGCCTTCACTGCTCAGCATCAAACAGGCAAGCAGCACTTGAAGCTCTCAATCTTAGTTGTTGCATGCTTTCTTCTCCCTTCTCCCATATACACAGTTGGTACAACCAATAGCCGATACATACAGGTGAAATGTTCGCTTTCCATATGGACACACTTGACTGACTTTGATAGGATAAGGTAATACATGGCAGGTATGTCTGACACAAGTTGTAATCTGTTTTTTACATTTTGTTTGTGCACTGCAGTTGGTGCGTGAGTGTAAGGAGGTTCTTAAAGGGGGTCTCCTGATGAAGCAGTATTATCAGTTCATGCTGCGAGGTGTGGTGACTGATGCTCAGGGCTTGCAGACAAATGCCAATATTGATGAGTTTGAAGAGGACCTTCATAAGATGCTGGTGGTAAGACTCATAACATTTCTCCCTCCTCTACTTAAAGTTAGTTCTTAAGTGGAATTTCTGAATTATTGAAATGCAAGTTGTGCATAAAGATCCCATGGTTATCATCCGATGCTGTTTTTGTAGGTCTACTTTGACTACATGCACAGTTGGATCCAGATGTTGCAGCAGCTGCCTCAGGCCTCTCACAGCTTAAAGAACCTGCTAGAGGAGGAGTGGCACTTCACCAAAGTCATCACTCCTTACATCCGAGGAGGAGAGGCCCAGTCTGGGAAGCTTTTCTGGTCAGTCACTTGCCTGCAAACCAAACTTTCCTGTTTTTTTTTTTTGGTTCAGAGCGAGGGCTGTGGATTTTGTCCCCTATCACTTGCATTGAGATCGATTTGGGAACAGATCTTGATTAAGGCAAGCAGTGCCTTCAAAGCTAAAGAAATCTGAACCTATCTGTTAAGACAATTCATTTTATGACAGTTGACTTGAAACTGAAGACTTTTCTGCTCTTTGCAGTGATATTGCTGGAATGCTGCTCAAATCCACTGGAGAGTTCCTTGATGCTGGCCTGCAGAAGAGTGGTAATGAATTCTGGGAAAGTGCAGATGATAGCACCGCCTCAGATGAGATCAGGTAAGGAGATAACATGAATATTATATTTCTATCTCAATCACTGTTCATATTTTTTTGTATCCCAGTAGAGGTGTTTTAACTTTTAACCTTCTGATTCTTGGAGGCGGTCGGTCATCGAGACCAGTCGCTCGCTTAAAGAGCTGTTCCACGAGGCCAGGGAGCGAGCGTCCAAGGCTCTGGGCTTTGCCAAGATGCTTCGCAAGGTGAGAGACAGCAGTAAAGACGTCACTCTCTTGAAACAGAAAGCCACAACAGTACTGACTTTGCAGTCTGTCTGTGACCCTATTTTCTCTGCTCACCAAAGAACTGGGACTTTATGTTCTGACACACACTTTGTTTGCTTCCCCCTCTGCAGGACTTAGAAGTTGCTGCAGATTTCAGTATCGCTACTGGGGTGACTTGTCTCCTGGAGGCACTGAAGAAGAGAAACTATGTCAAGGTGCATCTGCTTTTCTGTTAATTCTTGCATGTTTCTGATCTTTCTTTTCTGTCCTCAAGTCATTTATGTACCCGTTAACCTCCTCCTTTCATATCCAGGTTCAGATTCCAGGCCTCGAGGAGCTGCAAGTTTTCGTCCCCTTTGGCTTGAAGGATCAGCGGCCTCTCATCCTGCAGCTTCTCAATGCTGCCGCTGGCAAAGACTGCTCCAAAGAGCCTGATGAAATTGCTGAGGATGAGGCCTACCTGCTCATGAGTAAACACGGAGCTGGAGACTCTGACTCTGGATGGGCTCAGTGGGAAGGAAAGCAGCTCAAACTGGTCCCCCAGATGGAAACTGTTGACACTTTAAGGGCCATGAAGGTATGTGACGTGTGTGTACGTGCACACATGCGCAGGCGTGTGTGTCCATTCAGTGTTTACAAGCTTGTCTAATGTGCTTTCAGGTGGAGAACATGCTCTTGATCGTGATGCAGTCCGCTCACCTGGTGGCCCAGCGAAAGGCCTTTCAGCAGTCCATGGAGGATGTGCTCACTCTTAGCCGGGAGCAAACATCTAGTCAGCCTCTCATCGCCAGTGCTCTGGAGGAGCTGAAGGTTCTTACATAACCACTGCTGATGTTTTCTAATCTGTTACAACACATGTTTATTTTGCGTTGTTCTAAAGACAGGTACATGTTGCTGTCCCACTTTCAGATCTGTTTTCCACTTCAACTGAAATCAGTTACCCTGAGTTTCTGCTCTGTTAACATTACCTAAAAAAAGACACTGTGCTTCTGTCAGGCCAGATTTTAGAAGTGATTCTCAAAGTCAGTCAGTCAATGAACATCCATATCTGTTACATTCAGAGCCACAATACCACGTGTTGTTTCTCACATGAATGCTAAATATAAAGATGAAAATAAAACTCCTCTTTCTACTTCCTTCTCTCTCGCCTACCACAGGATGAGGCACTACAGCTATGCATTAAGATCGGCACTGCCATTGACCGAGTGGAGTACATGTTCACCACAGAGTTTGAGGCGGAGGTGGAGGAGTCCGAGTCAGCCACCCTGCATCAGTACTACAGGGAGGCAATGATACAGGGCTACAACTTTGCCTTTGAGGTAACTGTAACACGGTTTATATTCTTCAAGAAACACATGATTTAGATGCTACACATCTAATCTGTCCCTTCTTCAGAGCTTGTGATATAACATTGCATGTGTTTAGTGTGTAGTGTAGGGACCATAAAGCTGCATATGACCTGAGGACATCAGATGAGTTCAAGTTCAGGCCGTAATCCTAAATATACTCATGTTTGCCTGTTCTTGTTATTTACAGTACCACAAGGAGGTGGTGCGCCTGATGTCGGGGGAGTTCAGGCAGAGGATCGGTGAGCGCTACATAGCTTTTGCCCGCAAATGGATGACCTATGTCCTGACCAAATGTGAGAGTGGCAGGGGCACCAAGCCCAGGTAAGGCGGTGCTTTCTATCAGCTGAAAAATGGTATACATTTGAAGGTAATTCGCTTGCATCGTCTTGATTGGTGCAGGGTCTGCTAGCTAGTGTGGTGTTCCTGAGGGAGCATTTAAGGGTTTTAAGTATGCTGCTCAAGGATGCTCTAGCCCTCTGGTGGGGCATAAACCTCACTAACCAACAAGCCATCCTACTAATATAAGTAATCTTGGGTCAAAGAACTTACAATGTTCCCCGTCACTTTAAACAAACTGCAGACTTTAATGAACAAAACAAGCTTTTCATTGGTCTAAGTTCATATCAGTTGCTGGATTTTGTTTGTGTGATAAATTCCTCATGTGCCCTTCTGTTTGTCAGTTTTACTACTGTTATTAACTGCATAAGCAGATATATTTATCTCCTGTGTAAGAGCCTTGGTCTTGAAATACATTTATTTTAGCCCTCTTTGTGAAGAGCTTTCGCTATGAGCCATAACAAGCTACCATGGCAACATTGTACTCTGATAATAGAGTGAGGCCTTTAGGTTATTTCATGGAATATAACTGTAACAGTAGCATGACATTTTGAAGACATAACCAAGACCTTTTTCTATAAATATGACAAATATGCAAACAAAAATAGGCAAATTTAACAGAGAACATGAGTCAGTTATCATGCTGTTCTGACAGAGGAGAACACAAGGATGGAGGAAAGATGAGGATACTGTGATCTGGTCCATGGTTAATCACAACTATGTCAGGTGTTTTGCATGTCAACGTTAAAGTTCACCTGAACGTTGCCCCCAGTGGTCTCAGTCTTCCCTTCCATGCCTTCCCTCCTGTGTTGATTTTGTTGTCTTAAATAAATCTGCCCATTTTATTGTGTCAAATCACCAATGATAAAGAGGGAGAGAATGAAATGAGCAGCAGCACAAAGTTTTGCGACACACTGATTGACAGCTGTGTTTTCATCTGCAGGTGGGCGACTCAGGGTTTTGATTTTCTTCAGGCTATCGAACCTGCCTTTATTTCAGCATTGCCAGAGGATGATTTCCTGGTAAAATGGCCCTTTGTCTTCTCTTTATCCCAGTCTACAAATTGCACACAAATATGACATATTTACTGTCATTTCACTGTGATTTTTTGCATGTCTTTCTGCAGAATTTACAAGCTTTGATGAATGAATGTATCGGACATGTGATTGGAAAACCTCATAGCCCAGTCACCGGCCTGTACATTGGTAAGCTGCTCGGCTGTGATATGAACTGTGGATGACTTCCATGTCTGGAGCTCAGGATTTAACTAAATCAGTTCTCATAGAATAGCGGAGAAGCATGTATATGACCTGAAGCTGGCTGAGAATAGAAAAGAAAACAAGCAGGCCAACTGCAGAATGTCACAGCCTCACTCATGCCATTTAAACCAATAGAGAGGTAGTGTTTATAGAAAAACTAATGCTGCCACGTGTCTGTCTTGGATGTGGATGATGTAAAGCAACACAATACACTGTCTTTCATTCATGTAATAACCTGACCCCTGGATGTATGTGGTTGCACAAACAGGAGCACTTCACCCCTTTAGAGCAGACTTAATGTCATTTCTGTGTTGTTACTTCATTGTAGATTTCTTCCAAAACGACAAACAAGGCTTCCTTTTGTCGGTGGCTTGACTGAATCATGCTTTGGGTGTTTTTCTTTTCAGCTCCCAGGAACAGTCCTCGCCCTGTAAAGGTCCCTCGCTGCCATAGTGACCCACCAAACCCCAACCTATTCATCCCTAATGCTGAGGGATTCAGGTAGGCAATTACAGCTCAAGTTTTGACAATATGTGTGCTTAACGTGTTTGACTTGTAGTACTCTTTCCTGCATGGCTCATTTCCTTTCCTTTTTATGCCGACTGATGTTTTCGCTCTGTAGTTGTTCAGCTTGTGTGTGACGTGAGTTTCTTTCTGTGTGTGTGTGTGTGTGTGTGTGTGTGTGTGTGTGTGTGTATGCTGTGAGTATGTCAGTGGTCATTTTAGTATTTTTTTTTTTTTTGTTGATATCGTGTCTGAGAGAGTGAGCGTGTGCGTCCGTCCCTCAACCAGCCACCGAGTCACCCCCTTAAACACATCTGTTCACATCCCACGCAAGCCACCTCACCTCCCAAGGCAGAGCTCCTCAGTTTGTTTTTTCACCATACAGCTCTCGAAGTCTCCCCTGTGACCTCCGGAACCAGCTGTTCCCCAACGGCCCTCGCCCCGTCCCTCAGGGCCCGGGGGAGCACAGCCACACCAAAGCACCCAGCAGCAGCCCCAATGACGTCAGGTAGCCATGTCCCCAAGTCACCTGCTAGAAACTCTGTCCAGCCTCAGATACAAAAATGATAGCCATCAGGATAGCACTCTCACAGTGGGATATAGTTTATATTGTGCTTTTTTTTAGCTCATTGTTTTATTAATTTCATTGTTAGATTGCAGATTTCCTGCTTTTAGCCCTCAGATTGCATCTAAACAAACACTGTAAATATGGATATTTTGACAGATATTGGATTAACTAGCACATCTGCAAAGTCTCCTTTTTTTTTTTTTTTTTTAAATTAAGCATTTCCAGGCTCCGCTTGGGTGCATCACAGATTGAAATCTAGCATCCATCTTTGGTAGTTATAGAGAAGTTTTAGCTTGTGTTAGTGCATGTAGTTTAAAACATTGGACCGCAGGAATTTTTAATGCACGATGCTGTGTTGTTTACCACATGGCTGTTCAGACATGATCATTTTAAGCAATGTAGACTTCCTACAAATTACATTCTAGAAGATGCATCTAAATGATATGCATGGCATTGATGTAGGCTGCAAAAAAAGTTGTGTTGAATTTAAAAACAACAAACTTAAAATGGCAGTTTTTCCGTCCTTGAAAGTGTTAATGTAGCTATACAAGCCCTGCAAGCTGTCACCAAATCAGAAGAAATGGCCTTTCACAAATCTGGTCAATGGAGGAGACTGTGATGGTTGTGCATGGTGTGAAAATGAAAAAAAAAAAAACACACTCTACCTCATTGAAAGAGCGGCTATGATATCCTGCTTTTAGTGCTATTAATGTCAGTCTTGCTTTGATGCTGGTGACTCACCTCCATTAGATTTTTGGCTTACTTGTGTGTGCGCTTTTGAAGTCAGAACATGCACTCAAGAGATCTAACCTTCAGATGTGTTTGATTTGTATAATGACGCAGATGCATGCTAAACTGCTATAATGACTTTCAAAAGGCAAACTGGGAAACTTTCTTCTGCTTCAAAGGTCATTTGTCTTTTTTTCAGTTTTTCTATATGATCTTGAAACTGGCTGTTCAGAAGAGAAAAAATGTGGAATTTGATAGACTGCTTTGTTTGTGTAGTATTTATGTAACTTTAATTTAACCACAAGTCTGGGAACATTTTCATCTCAAAGACCATCTCTATCCCTTTGCACGTCAGTGGGTCTCATTGCTAAAAAGCTTCTAGGAAGGAGTGTCCTGTACTGTTTAATTTTCCACAGTTAATTAAACAGAATGGATGTACTTAGTGCGTGAAATTTTATCAAGGGCGTACTCAGTCGTTTTGAGAGCATGAAAATAAAGTGCAACCCTGGCAGAAGAGACTGCACGCTGTGTTGATCCTTAATTTGGCCATTAACGAGGACAAACCCCAGACTGAAACAAACTGTCTGAATCCGTAGTTTCACATTGAACCACAGTGTTTCATCTATTTCTTCCACGTCCTTGCAGGGGATCCAGTTTCCATGAGAATGACCGTCTGTCGTCAGTTGCAGCAGAGTTGCATTTCAAATCTCTGAGCCGCCACTCCAGCCCCACAGAGGACAGAGAAGGTGGGCACATTCCCTGATCTGCATGCTTTGGTCCTTACCGTGCAGATTAATCGTTCTGATTGACTGAATTTTCTCATGTGTTCTTCTTTTCTCCAGAACCCTCCTATCCTAAGGGAGACCCAAACAGTGCTGCACGTCGAAGCTGGGAGCTCCGCACCTTCATCAGCCAGTCCAAAGGTGAGAGTAATGACTGATGAGGCATTTTGGATTGACTAAAACATATAACTGGGAATGTTTTCTTTTTTGTTGTTGTTATAAATCCTCTTTCCTGTCTCTAATCTCAGACACAGCAGCAAGGCAAAGCCCCATGGAGGCCGTGCGTCGATCCATTCGCAAGTTCGAGGACAAGCGTTACGCTGTGATGAAGCAGCGCAACATCATCGGCCAAGTGTGTCACACACCCAAATCCTATGACAACGTCATGCACGTTGGGCTGAGGAAAGTGACCTTCAAGTGGCAGAGGGGCAATAAGATAGGTATGGCCGCCTGCTGACTGCTTTTCTTATGATGCGGGCTATTTAACGCACATACAGGCAGTGATGTTGTGTTTGTGTGTGTGAGAACAGGTGAAGGCCAGTATGGGAAGGTGTATACCTGCATCAATGTCGACACTGGAGAACTAATGGCCATGAAGGAGGTATGTACTCCAGCAAGATCACTTCAGTAGTTTTCAAAATAGTCACAAGGTCTGCAGGTAGCAGTAACACACTCTTTTGTTTGGTGTTCAACCAGATCCGATTCCAGCCGAACGATCACAAAACAATCAAGGAGACTGCAGATGAGCTGAAGATATTCGAAGGGATTAAGCACCCAAACCTGGTGCGATACTTTGGAGTCGAGCTCCATCGGGTAAGGGGCCCGTGTTAATATCAGTTCAGCCATCATGTGGTGCGTAATGAAGCAGTTTGGTATAAATGTCCATGCACCCACCTGTAGGAGGAGATGTACATCTTCATGGAGTACTGTGACGAGGGCACGCTGGAGGAGGTGTCCAGACTGGGGCTGCAGGAACACGTTATCAGGCTCTACAGCAAACAGATCACTACAGCCATCAATGTCCTCCATGAACACGGCATTGTCCATCGGGACATCAAGGGTCAGTGTCACATGCCCTTTCTCATATTTTGTCCTTTTCCTCATCAGAAGCGCAGGAAGCTCTGAATGAACTCAGCATCCGTTTACCCACTGTTAATTCTTTTTCCTTTTCTTTTCTTTTTTAATATCAGGAGCCAACATCTTTTTGACATCGTCAGGCCTGATTAAGCTGGGCGACTTTGGCTGTTCAGTCAAGTTGAGGAACAACACTCACACCATGC
Organism: Chaetodon trifascialis; assembly: GCF_039877785.1. NCBI lineage: Eukaryota > Metazoa > Chordata > Actinopteri > Chaetodontiformes > Chaetodontidae > Chaetodon > Chaetodon trifascialis. The sequence goes on along the minus strand of NC_092068.1, from coordinate 12,461,265 downwards.
CAGGGGAGGTGAACAGCACTTTGGGAACAGCAGGTAAGAAATTCTTCATTGTGTGCAGTTTACATTCCACCACCAGGGGTCACTGTGGCTTGATATTTCATTGTCTTTCCCCTTGCACCAATATCTGTCCTCCAACGTGCTCTAAGTACAAAAGTATGTCATGTGGTCATTATGATGAATATGTGATGCAAATGTTTGATATTTTATGTGCACTTAATATGAATCTTCATGTTTCTGTAATTGCTGTATCAGAAACAACAACCTTCATTTTTTATGTATTTGTTTTTTACGCATTTTTATATCAAAAACATCACCCATTGATCATATACACAACATATTTCTTGAGCCTGCAGTGTGTTATATGTACTGTAAGTTTATAGTAGACGCAGACGTTCCTCCTGCTTGGTCCCTGCTTTGCTTACATTCTTTCATACAACAGAAGGCTGCCATCATATTCTTTTTCACTTTCATTATTTCTCTGTACTTTGTGACCATGACCTCCAAACAGCACAATCCTTTTTGCTGTGTCTGTGACTGGAAAGCTGAGATCAGAACAGAGAGAATATGGCAAAATCTGTGAGCTGCACAGACTGTGAGCAACTGGCTGAGAGAATTGCAGGTTAAAAAGAAGATTGAAACGCTGCATCAATGAGCAGCCTCTATACATGCTGTTGGACATGGACAGGCTTCTTTACATGGGATTACTTCAGCTGTGGAGCATCCTGGCACAGAATTGGCTGACACGCTGCCCTTGACGTGTCCTGACGCCACTGGATCAGCTGTTGAGGCTCCCAAATGAGCCTTCCGTAATGACGCTTTGTACTGCTGCAGCACTGGCGCCAGATCGAGAGCACCCACTCCAGCCCAAGGTTTGGTCTAACGTCGTCCACCGCAAAGGCAAATTCCAGCAAGAAATTAAATGAGAGGGCACCAGCGCTCACTCCACCACTTGGATCTGACATCGGCATGCATCAGTCGTGGCACAAGGTTATTGACAACTTCAGTATCTTTTGGAACTGTAAAGAACACTTTAGGCCTGGTGGGATACATCTAAACATCACTGGTTGGAGACTGCTCGGCGCCAACCTGTGTCATGCCCTTGGCGTGGTGTACTAAAACAAGAATACCCAGATAAGTACCAAGGTCAGCCTGCACAGGCAGAAAGTTTCATCCGACCCTCTGCTTCACATCACCCAAGGCATCCAGAGGATGTCTCCAACACCCATCACCCCCCTCTCCGCCTCCATCTCAAGTAGTTGCTTAAGGCTGCCACACTGAAGCTCAGTCAAATTGCTGAACTGTGAAACAACAGTAACCACAGACATCATCACTCAGGTGTCTTTCAGAACTGAGACGGACCTCATGCCGCTTCCTCAAACATCAGTGATCTTAGACGGCCGGTGTCAGGGTCAAACACATCATAGCAATCACAGACCATCTGGTACCTGTCTCAGTAATCTTAAATTTACGTATTTATTTACGTAAAGCTCTCACTTGGTGTCTGTTATTTCTTTCTTTTAAAGCACGTTGAGCTGCAAGTCCTGTATGAAAGGTGCTATACAAATCAAGTTTTTAATTTTTATTATTTTTATTATTTAACTGGCATTTTCTGTCTTTACCAGCATACATGGCACCTGAAGTAATCACCAGAGCAAAGGGTGAAGGTCATGGACGGGCAGCAGACATCTGGAGTTTGGGTTGTGTTCTCATTGAGATGGTGACTGGAAAAGTAAGGAGTGACAGAGAAGATCATAAATAGCATTTCACATAACATTAATGTTAAGTAAAGTTTCCGTTTGTGTTAAAACAAGCCGGTTTTAGATAAAACAGTTTGGCTGTTAGAGACGATTTGCCTCTTATTATAAAGTCTCTATATTTAAGTTGCTCTTTCCATCTGTTGAAATCAGTAGAGCTGGTAGCCCTTTTAGCTTCCAGAGTAATGAAACTGCAGTGGTTATTTTTTTTATTATTTTTGATTGCTATTTGAAAGTAACAACACCTAATGTTAGTTCAGCCTTTCTTACCCCTTCCGAAAATTACCAACACTCAAAACAGGAGTAAAAACCACATGGAAATGATGCTATGTTCTTACTTTTATCTCAACCTGCAGAGGCCCTGGCACGAGTATGAGCACAACTTCCAGATCATGTACAAAGTGGGAATGGGCCATAAACCGCCCATCCCGGAGAAGCTGAGCACGGAGGGGAAGGACTTCCTCGGTCACTGTCTGGAGAGCGAGCCTAAGCGCCGCTGGACAGCTAGCATGCTGCTAGACCACCCGTTTGTCAAGGTGAGACACCGCAGACTAAAACCCCATGTGATCACAAAACATCTCACGACGGAACATTTTAAAGTTTGGTGTCAGTTATCCAACAAGTTCTCATTGCAGCTGCTGTCTCTTGGCTGTTTCAGGTTTGTACGGATGAAGAGTGAATGGGACCTCTTCTGCAGCTTTTAAGTTTACAAGTTCAAGCACTACTGTACATGCTTTTGGCAAAAGAAAAAAGAACTGTGGACGCGGAGAAGAGAGACGTTATGGCTGAAGGCACATGGATTTAAACTGAGGAACTAATACAATATCATTTCAGAGGACAACTGGACCTATGGAGTATAGGGTTGTTGTGTCTTTATGTACCCGTGGACTCGGGGGAGGAGGGGCTGGGGTGGGATTGTACATACTGTAAGAATAGGATTGGCTTTAATTCTTGTATAAACAATATTGTAAAGTTAAAGTAACTATTGCCACATGTGTTGTTCTCACTGGTGAAGAGACCTCTGAAAAGGCATTGAGGAATACTTTTTTTTTTTTAAACAAGTGGGAGGGGGTGGGTGGGGGGGACAAAATCTATGGCACTTTTAAACTGTTTACCCAAGGGGCAGTTGAGGAGAGGAGGAGGAATCTTATTTCAGTCACCCTTTGAGGCTGAGAAAGTTGTGGTAAGCCTCGCTGAATGGATGGTTTAATGAAATGAACACCATCCAAATATTCAAATTAATTTATCACTTGTCATCTGGCAGTGCGGGCACCAGGAAGGATTTTTGTTCGTGTATTTTTCTTTGCCTTTGCTGAGGAGTAAATGTCAAGTTGGAGCAATGCTCAAGTCTGCCGGTCGCTGGTGAAGAGCTGTTCGTACGACTGGAGCGTCGCCAACTGAGAGGAGAAACGGGGCCTGCTCTCCCTCCCTGCTGCTGAACACGAAACATCCACACAACCAAACACACACACTGACACACACCACAACTTCTGGTCCTCTGCTGCTCTTACAGTGTTTGCTATGTACAAACAATATTAATAAACCAATCGTTTTTTTTAATGAGATGTGTATTTTCTTTCACTTTTCTTGACACGTTGTGCACCCAAAGCAAAAAATGCATCAATGCAGTGATTTCTATTGGAGGATCATGTAGAGCCAGTATTGTAAAAAGAGTTTGTCTGCATTTGCTGCTTCATGCTGACTGGTTAATATCGCCACAGAATCCAGCAGCAAAACATCAACCAGCACCCGCAGACTGAGGTATCACATGTGCAGCAGAGAGTAAGAACAGTACTTACTGCCACTGATGCAGCAACCCAGTCTGTTGTTGATCTTGCGGGCCAGCTGCTTACTGATCAGCCACAGAGGTAAAGTACAGAGCTGCAGCAGGTTGATAATGACCAGGAACACGCCGCTGATGATCAGGTGGCACAAGAACTGGGATTTCAGCAGCTTATTGTTGTGTTAAAGTTGCACAACTTCAAGCATTGGAACACAACGATCTACTATCGCACACCTCTCAGCTCAAGCCAAGTGTTGTCATAGGGTGTGACTTGCAGCTCTCAGCCTGCACTGACATAAAGATAAACTTTGAAGAAGTTGAAACTCCAGCAAAGCTGTAATATAAAGAACAACTTGGCTTGCAATGTGTGTGTACATAGCACTAAGTTTTACTCCACAGGATTGGTGCATTTTGGGTAGACCTCAATACAAGCTCAAGCAAACCCCTTAAATGCTACTAAGTCAGCTTCATACGTCTTATTTAAATGTTCATTGTGATGTGTTTTATGACACATGAGAGCACTTTGAGCTGCATTTATTGTATGAAAGGTACTATACAAATAAAGTTTATTATTATTATTATTGTGATTATTATTGTTATGACACCCTGATGCATGCCAAGAGGAGTTTGTCTGATCGTTAAATATTTCCTCAGTGTTACTTGAGTTTAGATCTCTTAAGACTTTTTTTCTCCCTTCCACATGCAACTTGGAAGCAGGTAAAGTTGTGCCATTAAAACTACTCTGTTTACTATTATAGCCCAACCAACAACACTGCTGTAAGTTATGTGAGAGCATTTCCTAAAAGTCAAGGTAATATCAATTTAGACACATGGCGTGACAACGGAAAACCACTTTACCTTGAAAAATGGAACTATAAAGCTGTTTAGGGCCATTAACATCACTCCTGCTCTTCTGCTGGTGACTCACTGCCATTTGATTACTGGTGAATTTGCGTGTGCTTTCTCAAAGGTGTTTGAACTGTAAAATGATTCTGATGCGTAGTGAAAGGTTAATGGGTTTAAACAGGCGCGGGCACATGATTCTTTACTCAGTTGTTATACTCTATTTTACCCTCTTTTTCTGCACTTTAAACACCGATCAGGCATACCATTATGACCACTGACCGGTGAACTGAATAACACTGATTATCTCTTCATCATGGCACCTGTTAGTGGGCGGGCTATATTAGGCAGCAAGTGAACATTTTGTCCTCAGAGTTGATGTGTTAGAAGCAGGAAAATGAGCAAGCATAAGGATTTGAGCAAGTAATTGTGATGGCTAGACGACCAGGTCAGAGCATCTCCAAAACTGCAGGTCTTGTGGGGTGTTCCCAGTCTGCAGTGGTCAGTATCTATTCAAAATTGTCCAAGGAAGTAACTGTGGTGAACCAGCGACTGGCTCATGGGCGGCCAAAGCTCCCTGATGCACGTGTGGTCCAAGCCAACAGATGAGCTACTGTTGCCCAAAAAGTTACTGCTGGTTCTGATAGAAAGACACACAGATACGCAGTTTGTTCCGTATGGTGCTCATGCTGGTCCCTGTCCACCTCTGAAAACGCCAACAATAAATATATATATATGAGATAATCGTCACTAGGGCTGCACGGTGGCGCAGCAGGTAGTGCGGGTGCCTCACAGCAAGAAGGTTGCCGGTTCGATCCCCGGGTCAGGCGGGGCCTTTCTGTGTGAAGTTTGCATGTTCTTCCCGTGCATGCGTGGGTTCTCTCCGGGTACTCCGGCTTCCTCCCACAGACCAAAAACATGCTCATTAGGTTAATTGATGACTCTAAATTGTCCGTAGGTGTGAGTGTGAGTGTGAATGTTTGTTTGTCCTTTCATGTGGCCCTGCAATCGGCTGGCGACCGGTTCAGGGTGTACCCCGCCTCTCGCCCATTGTAGCTGGGATAGGCTCCAGCCCCCCGCAACCCCGAAAGGGATAGGCGGTATAGATAATGGATGGATGGATAATCGTCACTATAGTTGTTCCTACTGTCCATTAGAGATCCCAACACAATGTCTCCAGATCTGTGCAAAATTGCTCACACGAGGCTTCAGTTGTCTGACTTTGCACCCTCCATAGATATATGATGAGGCCTGTTCAACAGACTACAATATGGAGGACTTACACTGCAGGGGGGAAAAAAATCCAATAAAAAAAATGAATTGAAATACATTGTTATTATTATTTTTATACATTTATGTCATAATTAAATGGCAATATATGAAAAAGGGACAATTATTTACTGTCTTTTCTAACCAATGCCTTAAATTTACTATGACACATCAAAATAAAATCAAATCATAGCCCTGACTGAGGATTGATACTCTGTGTATTTCAATGGATGCCAGCACAGAAAATGCATGGGAAGAAAGACGAAGGTTCAGTTTTTAGGATCTTATCTTTCTATATGGTGAGCCAAGAATATTGTGGCATCACCACAAGGGGTCACCAGAGCAGGAGTTTCATTCTTTCACATTTTTCCCAATAAATGTCTTGGCCCTGTGAAGTGCCTGTGTGAATGTATGCACACTGACACACACAGCCTCTGCTCCTCTGACAGTGTTTGCTTTGTACGTGTAGTGTCGATAGCGCCATGATGTGTCTTTAAAAAGTGAAATGTTTATTTTCTTCCACCATGAAAATGCCATTTATTGTTTACATTACAGTGACAGAGGTAGTCCATTTCTCACTTCATTGAATTTCAGTTTAGTCTCGACTGTATTCAAATATTTACACTTTGATTTGAGGAGAATGTAGTAAAGCCATATTTCATCTTGCCACACACTCTTATCACAGGTTTCCTGAGGGAGGCTGCCCACCACAGTCCAGTTTCATCATGTCACATGTTGAGTTTCTGCAGCGTTCTGTTCACGCGACCACATCTACAGCAGGTCTGTGCTTGTTAGGACAGCAGATCCCGTCAGACTGGTGTTTACGCTTTGTGCTGCTGGCAGTCTTGCATATTAGTAGCTGTGCAAAGAAGCAGCTGTGGGGAGGTTAGGAGTCGTTAGTTGTTGTTTAGCAAAACCTCCTTATTCCCATAGTTTGAGCCTCTATTGATCTCAGTCTGGCCAATCATCCAGCGAACTCCCACTGAAGCTGTGAAGATTCAGAAAGGGTGTAGTTAGAATAATATTTGAGCAAGTCACACATAAAAAGTGGAGACAGGTGTTGAGTTCCTGCACAGGACATGGTTATTTCCACAGTCAATTCTCTTTTTTATTTCGGGAATTTCCCCTCAAAGTAATTCAGGGACATGGTTCAATTTGTCACTGTGAGATTGGAAGCTAAGGGTTAACTTTGGCAGCAACCAGTGACTGCAGAAAATCCCAAACTTTGTACAAATTTTGCTTTAGACAACTTTGTAATAAATGTCTAAGATTGCTCAGGTCTCCTTCAAGAGAGCAGAATCTGTCACTTTAACCTCAACCACAACCACAAACACAGGCACTTATTTCTTGTGGAAACTATGACATGCTGTTAGAAAACTCATTTCTCCATTTTACACCGAAGTGAAACTATTCAGATGGGTGAATATTAACTTTGTTGAATAAGCACATGCCTGAGTGCTGTTAAAGACATGCTCCCAAGACTGATAAATCATATTTTCCAAAAAAAAAAAAAAAAAGGGGGAAGACTTACATTTCAGCGGTCAAATCTGCTGCTTTATGGAATGTTTGGACAAAAAGGAGCTGGTTATATTGAGGGAAGGACTGGTAAACCTCTTTGGGCATGAACGCATGAAACCAACCTGCGGAGCAGAGAACCACGGAAGCTAAGATGGTCAGCACTGATCCAGAGCTGATCAGCTGACAGAAAAGCAGGCCGAGTGGGTAGAGGAGCAAGCAGGCCCAGAAGAGCCAGTTAATCAGGGTCCAGGGCCGGCGGGGTGGGGTCACTACAGGGCTCGGGAAACGCCCCGTCTGTGCGTAGTGCTCCTGAAAGCTGTCCTGTTGACACAATGAAAACAACTCAATACCAAATCCCCGAACAGAAGAACCTGCCTAAGCCATGTTGCTATCTTAAAAAAGTGGCAGGAACCAAAATGTAACTGGCTTGGTGTAACATTTAACATGTGCCAGTTCAGATAGATGAGTTGCATGAATCTGGGAGAAGTAATGAGAGAAGCTGCATCATGTGAGAGCCAAATCCACAGTGTTTGACAGACAGGCCACCTCCGCCACCTAAAATCCTACTTACAGCACGTCTTTCCAACTTCAAGAAATAAAAGGAGAAAGAGCTGAAGCACTGTATCACACAGTACATGCTAAATGAGTACAGATGCTGTTCAGGCAATCAGGATCTGGGTGGTTCCAGCTTTAAACAGCCCCTCAGAAGCACCCACCCTCAAAACACACTAACCTTCTCCTGGTAGAGTTTGTGGAGCCAGGCAGCACACTCTGCTTCATCTTCTGGGACCAACTCTAAAGGGATTCTCCTGCAATTGTGAGAGGAAGTCAGATCTCTCAGATAAAGCCTGCTTACACCAGCGAACGGGAAATGAAACGTGGCAGGACGCGTCTCTGTACCTCACATACAAGTCCGCGTGATATTTCTTCCCGTTAAGAATTCCCAGCAGGGTTGGCGATTCGTTGTTTCTGAAGTTCAGTGTGGAGTCGTAAACGGCTGCAGCTGCTCAAGGCAAAGCACACAGCAGAAGTTAACTGTACAACTCATTTGATTTGCAAATGCCTCCAGCCTGTCCCTCTCACAGACGTCCAGCTCACATCTACAGGTGGTCATATCTGACCAGTTCGTGGACACTCACCAGTTCCTCTGAGGTTCTGAACAGTCACCGAGAATCCTTTGGTCCTGGGCAGAAGATGATACTTCAGTTTGGGTAAACCTTTGCTCTCAGCCACCTGCATGCTGATCTGGTGCTTCTTTGGTGTCATGCGTGTTCCTTCACAGTGAAGCAAAAACTGTCCCCAGGAAAGCAGATTTATTATTATTATCATTAAAAGCATTAGAACAAATCCCAAATGATGTCTGTGATGTCACGCAACAGCTCAGCGACCACTTTGGGTTCACACTGATTTTACAACAAGCTGGAACATACCCAGAAGTTCTCTGGGTAATCGTGCAGGTTCTGAAGACTCTCAGCAACCGTCCTTCGGTCCTCCTCCCACTTCCTCTTGCAGAAAACGATCTCCAGGAAGTACCACATCCAGCCAATAATAGGTACATAACTCAGCTCTTTTTTGGCTAACACTTTCGAGCTCTGGAGAAAGATTGAAATTGAAAGCGTGTTTAGCAAATGAATGACAGCACTGAAGATGCAAAACCCCCTCAAGGTCTCCAGGACCCTTGCTCTTACCCCAAGAACTCCAAATCTCTCGCAGAAGGTCCAACCACACAGGAAGTCGATCTCAAAACTGTGGTTGAGAACCACAATTGCGTTCTCATTCCCATACAGCGGATAACTCTTTGGGTCTGTGTAGAGCGTGCATTCTGTTCCAGACCACCACTCCAGGGCAGCTACCATCTCTGAGGATCATTAGGACACAAAAGGAGAACGTTGACTGCATGTGTGAGTGGTCTTAAGCTTCATGCAGACTGATTCATAATTCCAGTGCGTGCATGCAGAGTACGGTTGAAACACAGTATCAACAGAAGGAAGAACAGTACTTACGGCTACTGATGCAGTAGCCCAGTCTGATGTTGACCCTGCGGGCCAGCTGCTTGCTGACCAGCCACAGAGGTAAAGTACAGAGCTGCAGCAGGTTGATAATGAGCCCGCTGGCCAGGAACACGTAGCAGATGATCAGGTGGCACAAGAACTGGGACTTGAGCAGCTGCAGGAGGCCCATTGCTCTGTAAACGTTGCACAAATTCAAGCATTGAAACACACTCCTCCTATCACAAACACACACCCAAAAAGAGGCATGTGGGCGCAGATCAACAGAGCTATCAGCTAGAGTCGCCCTGAGCTGTAAAAGCAAGTAAGTGCCACCCCGGCCCACAGTGACATAAAGGTTTTCTTTGACTTCCTTCATCTGCTGAATGGAGCCTTTGAGCTGGACTGTGCACAAACAGCCAATCACGTTTGCTCCTGATAGTACACATGAGTTTTTCAGGCACAGTGCCATCACTTAGTCAATCCTAACTCATAACTATGTTGTAGGTTAGTCGACGTGATATCAGCCTATAAGCTGCCTGGTTGGGTTAGTGTGCTCTGACAGGTTAGGCCAGTTATACTGCAGTTCAGCAGCTGATGACAAGGCTGCATTTGCCATTATCACCTCTATACTATTTATTGTTTTTGGTGGATGAACACAAGCCTTCAAGTTTGCAAAGTAAGTGGCAACTAACAACCATCTGATAACATTTCATATTCTCGAGCGGTGAGACGAGACAGAATCAAGGCTGAACAAACATACACACACACACACACACACACACACACACACACACACACACAAAGGTGATTTCAACAGGCTGCGTTTGACAAAGGTCAAGTTATTACTCACCTGTAACGTACATTACACAGACACACGTCTTATATTCGTCTGAAACACGTGACATTTACCTTGATCTGAGAGCTGTCCTGTCCCGGACACTTTCAACCTTTTAAAGATGGCAAGTTATAAGAAAACCCTAACGTCAGTCTTCACTGTATGTCCATGCCTCTTGGAGTGTCCTTCTTTGGGTTGTCGTCACGATTCATTCAACATGTTGTACATTCACTAGATGAAGTCAACTTCCTACGCGGGGCACCACACCCATCTGCAAGCCCCGCCTGGAGCCGAGGATGGATGGAGACGTAGGAAAGCTCCGCGTCTTTCCAGAAACTCTACAGCAACACTGGCTGCGAAGATCGTTTATGCTTTGCGAGACCGATCAAAAAACATTGGGGAAGCAAAACGTGGTCGTTGCTTTCAGGACTGCACGCAATGCGCAAACACCACGACCACCGTAGCCGCTCTGGTACGATGAAACTCCGTAATAAGTTATAAATTCTAACATTGTAGCCACGAAGACGTTGATTCAACCAGACATACATTCAGTTTGTGGTTCATGTGGACAAAGTAAAGCAAAGCCAAAAATGTTTTTAACTGCACAACATAATCTCGCAACGTTTCCTGATGCTGACGCAATTACACGTTGTTGATGTTAGGCGCCACAGACTACGACTGAGTGAGACCTCTTGCGGGGTTTTCTTCCTCTTAGCGTTGCTTTGATTTGGCAATAGGAAAGGCACGAGGATGTCAAACTAGGTGTGAGACGCATGCGCAGTGGTCTTTTCGGCCGAAATGTGACAAAGTATCAGGATGTCGAGAGAAGTGTCAGCGGCGTATTTGCAACAAAGTTTCGTCCTTTTTTAATTTGGACTGAATCTGAGTAATAACCACTGGTACAGAGTGGCTTCCCATTGTCTTCGCACTGTTCAATGTGTAGCCATGATGTCAGTGATTTTTACAGAAAACTGGTCAACAGCGCTGCTTCTTGGTGGACAGCGCCCCCTGCTGGTAATACACCATGTGTGCATCAGGAAAAATGAATTTCCTTAAAATGCAGTCAAAAACCTAAAATCACTGGAGGGGGCTCTTAGCAGCAGTAAGGCTGGAGTGTGACTGATATTGTACTACCTCTAAATCACACTTTCAAAGTGTCACTTCAGTCCTGGACTCATTCATTTCGAAAGTTTTTAATCATAGCAATCAGAAATGTTCCAGATGTCTTCTGCATTACTTGTTGTACATTTCCTTCAAATTCAGGCTGTCAAAGATTTGTGAAACTTTTGGATTTTGCAGCTCAGAGCCAGGAAAGCTTTCCCTCTCCTGTTAGATTCTGATATGAAACTCCTTTTCTAGATAAAAAGTCAAGTTTGATGAACGCAAGATCAATCGATCGACTCTGCAACATGAACAACTTTAACAGTTGCTCATGTGCTTTAAATGACCCACATCCCCAAATTGAAGGTTCTCCAAGAGGCATAACAAAAGTCGCATTCAAGTGAGTCAAGCACTCGGGCATCAATCAGGCTTTTCGCAGTTAATAATTACATCTGTATGAGTTGGCCCATGGAAACACTGTTAAATAGATGTTCTCCTCTCATAGAAAATAATATCATTCCTCAGCTAAAAGCATGATCGTGCTAAAGTGGAAACACAGCTACAGTCATTACTTTTTCTGACTGATGTTAAACCCAAGACTCACTTTTAATAAAAGACTATATCAGACAGTTTCCTCTTGCCAAGACCAGAGGGAAGTAGAGATGCACTGAACGCAGCTTTGTTAGATGAGAAAAAACTTTAAGAATACGTTTCTATGGTATGTGCAACAAGGACTAACAAAGCTGTTTGACTTTTTACCGTGTGCACATATTTCCTGTTTTGTCTGCAAAAGAAAAGTTCTGTTATCTATATGCAGCCTCCATGCCAAAGCAAGCAGTATTTGATTATTTTTCTTTGCAATCCAGAGACCCCTAAAGGGAGGTCAATGGGGTCTTGTGACCGTTCCTCCTTCAGGTTTCTGAGAAGTGTTTCCAAGCTCTCTCTCTGTATATTTTACAGGTCCCATAATGCTTCAGCTCTCATGTCCTTTACGACTGAATAACCTTGAGGAGAAGACATGCCTGTCTGAGGAGTTCCAAACATACAGTAAAGAAGCTCAGGAAGCCCTTTGTGTTCAAATACCAGAGATAGTGTGAGGAGGCTCAGGGGAGTAATGTTCAGTAAGTACATTCAAATCACTTTGTGCTATGGAAGTGATGAAGCACAGCAGGTTTTACACTGTGAACTGAAGCGAGGAACAAGCACAGAGTTTGAATACATGTGTTAGCTATTCTAAATCCCACAGCACCTTTACAAAGTAGCCAAAGACAACACTGATGTATCTCAAAGTCACTTTCAGTTTGAAGAGCCCATGTAGGAGTATGCCTTATACAATCATGTGTTGACCCCCGCTCCACTGACCCTTTCCAGGATGCCCCTTTCATACCCAATCATGACATTATCACCTGTTGCCAATGAACCTGTTTACCTGTGGAATGTTCCAAACAGGTGTTTTTGGAGCGTCCCTCCTCTTTCCCAGTCTTTAGATGCTCCTATTCCAACTTGTTTGAAACATGTTGCTTGTATCAAATTCAGAATAGGCATTTCTAAAAATCAAAAAAGCTGATGAGGCAAATCATTAAAGTATATTGTCTTTGTGCTGTTTGTCAGAATGCTTAGCAAATGATCACATTCTGTTTTATTTGTTTTACACAGCTTTACACCAACACAAGGTAGGACAACAGAGAATACATACACTAGATGGTGAATGCATGCACTTAAAAGTAACAACTCATTATTTCTTATATGTGAAGTGAAGCTGTCTTTAGAAGCAGAGGATAATTTGTGAAGTATCAAGTGGCCTAAGTACTGATTTAATTACTATAAAATGAAAGTTTGAAAATATCTAAAAAAATAATCTTCTTTAAATAAAAATTTGTCTTATATGGTTAATTGTAATAAACTATGTATGAAATATTAAAAGTACTCCTTTTCCCTCATTAATAAACCCAAATGTATTAAAGTTTAACTGCTGGATGCACGACGTTTTTCTACTTGAGGTGAGGTGAAGTTTCCACATCATGCTTGTTTAAACTGGTTTCCAAACAATTTGTGACGTCACAAAATCCTGCTCATATGAACACGTGATGAACGCATGAACTTTCCTCGTTTGGTGGATGAATGTGGAAACAGTGTATGTCTTAAACCTTTGTTTTCAGTGTGTACACAATCATAAACAGACTGGTAGCCTCCTCCAAAACAAGCTAATAGATGTATAAAGTCAAAGTAAACTCGAATAACCCGACATTCATCTGACTGCCTTATAGATGTACTCTAGGACAGGCTAAGCTGCAGCGCTGCAGGACATAACCAAAGCCCAAGTATGCAAGTACATGGGAGCGACTGTTGCATGGAAAACATAAATCACAGTGAAAACATACGTCTTGAAATTGGCTTTTAAACTGAAAAGACTAACTATCAGTGTGCCTCCTACTCAAAGTGGGCAGCCAGAAAGGAGAGCGTCTCATTCACATTTCACTGACTCTCCAGTGGAAAAGTGCAGTTGATATGAGGTTACTGATTCTAAAGATGTGTTAGGAGGGGGGCACCTCACCACGAGAAATTGCTCTGTTCCAAGAAATGTCAGCTTTCATTAAATGAGTTATGTTTTTCTGTGCAGTTGCCCTTCTCGGGCCCTTCTTTGGTGCAGCAGGCAACTGGATACCATATAAGAGTAATGTCGTGAGTTTGAGTACAGCTCTTGACATTTGTTGCATGACATCCCCCTACTCTTATTTATTGTTCACTGTTAAATCAAGCAGGGAGGCTATAAAAATAATTTAAAAAAGCTTCCTTGCGAGATCAAACTAAAGACCAGATGTAATGAAGCTGCACTACATGCCTCTTTGACATGTGGCAAAGCCGGCCAACTCAGCACCAAAACATTTGCTTTAATCTTGAAAATATCTCTGTTGTCACCCCATTAGGAGTGTGGAACAACTTTTTAATAGCCGATTCTTGTTCCTTTATTCATTTATTTATAGAAATTAATTACTTACCCTTATAAAAATCAGTGGCCGTGGCTGACATTTTTCAGTCGGGACTGAGTCAGGTTGTTGCAGTGGGCCAAAGCCAACAGCTTTCAGCCAGGAAGAACTATACTTTTGGCTCAGCAACACAGGGGTGATTTGGATGAGCATACTATATAAAGAATGCGCAGAGGATTAAGTGAAATCACTGCATAAGTGTGATTTATGAGCCATTCCGCGTCAATAGACTGTGACTGGCTTTCGCTCCTTTTAACTGAATCAAATTAACACTCATTCAACCCCTCTGCGTTACTCTTCAAAGTAAGTCGGTGGATGTTTCTCAACATTTGCTCTGACGGTTGTGGGTTTCACTGTGAGAAAGCCTACACGTGCGTTTGTTACTGAGGTTGTAGCGTGCAGTGGTGTTGAACTGGTTGACATTATGCACAGAAGTGTTTCTAATGTTGTCTCCACCCCATTCACGAGCATCAATAATAGGAACACCTTTGACTATAATGCAGTCCAGTGCAACATCACCACTAAGGGCAATGTCCTTAATTAACATGTAACTGAATTAACGCCTGTCAGAATAAAAACTGGCGCTCTTAAGCTTCATCAAGGTCAAATATGTGGCAGAGCTGTCAGACTGGATTGCTTCTAAATGTATAGGTGTACCTAATAATGTGGCCAGGGACAGTTTATTCCTGTAATGCAGTGAATGTATTTATTTATAGTACACTGTGTGGCTGCATAACAGATTTGCAGGTGATAATACAAACTACTTGGAAAGTGTGAGGAAAAGAGAAAAACCACGCAGCTGCACAACAAGTCTGATGCAAATGATTTGACCAGGCAGCGCAGTCAGCTGTGTTAGTTGGTATTCATGACTGGAAAACTGTGACTGACTGCATTTGTGCAAATGGTCTGAAGAAATCAGGAGAAACTCTGACCTGGAAAAAGCTGCGCTCATTTAGGTTTTAGTAAATAAGGCGCTAAATCTGATTAAGCTATATTTGATGACCTTGTGTTGGAATGTCATAAAAGGAGGTAACGCGCTCCAATTTTCTGAATGCATGCATTAGGCTTTCAGACATACAGGGAAAAAGTATAAATCGGAAACATAGCCTTGGGCCTAAACTTTATATGACACGATGTATATATGCAGTGAGCCAGTAATGAGATCCTGATGTACGCAGCGTCTGTTTCTCCCGGGACTCTGCAGCCTCGTCCATCACACAAAATAACTGCGGGCCCCACCAACACATCCGACTGTCAGTGAAACACTGGGAGGTTTTCTGGAGACACCTGCTCTGCTGCTCTCCAGGGCCCACGCATGAGGCCTGACTCACGTGCCAAGAAGTACTGGCCTGAGTCGAGGTATTTGATGTAATGCCATCACCAAGGTGAAGAAGATTATCCCACTGCATGGTTATGCAATTACATGTCCGCTTTTTCAACTTTTACACCCACCTACTCTGACAGATGTCAGAATTGGGATTTGAATACTTGGGAATGAGACTTGTGCAGTATGTGAGGCCACATGTGCAGAACTCTGGATGCTGGTCACAGCACATGTGTGAGAGCAGCAGCTTTTTGCTGTGAGTGTAATGTATTCAAATGGAATAGCATGATTTTGCCAGTGTTTCATCGCCGCTGTGTGTGTGCAGAATGTGATAGATGCAACAGTGCCAAAGGCAGTGAAGGAGCCGTGTTTTCCAGTGCGGAAATTCACTTTGAACTAGTTTGCTCCAGTTTAACTCAGTGGCGAGAGAACTGTGAGGCACACCTTGTGTTTACCTCGAATTCATATCTGATTTTTGTTAAAATGACCGAAGGTGGAATGTCACTACATTAACTCATAAAATGTACAATTTTGAGGCAGTTAAATCTTTACAACCAAACATAAAATTATCTTCTATCTAAAGTTATCTAAACATGTTGCAGTTTTATGGATTAAACTACCCAACAGTGTATAAAACAGTTCACATAAACGACCAAAAAGAGCACGCTGCTTATGCATTAATGCATCTGAACAATAATTGTGTTAGGACCTGGCAGTGTGTCTCTCCCTTTTGTTTCATTTTCCCCTGTTTCCCCCCAGTGTGTTTTGTCTGTCTGTGTCCCCCTGTCTGTCCAGGACCGTGCAGTAAGGCTGCGCCTGCCAGTCAAGCTCCACCTGCCTGCCTCCTCTCACACCTGCAGATCATCAGCTCATCACCACCTAATCAGCAGCTGCATATAACCCAGGCTTTTCCCTCCAGTACTCGTCAGATCGTCTGCTTACCTCCGTGGTATTCTGTCCTTCCTCTGCCTGTCGACTGATCCTCTGTGTCTGTCCGGTCCATTCTGACCCGTGCTTTTGTCTTCCCTCTTCCAGGAGCCTTTGCCCTGTGGATAAGCCCTCAGCCCAGCCCAGCCTCGGTCGTGAGAGGAGTTGGAGCTTCTAGCAGAGTGTTTTTGTGCTCTCGCCTTTAGTTTTTTCCCGTTTTTGTGGACACCCTTAGTTGATCTGTGCAGAGTGTTTGTTTGCTCTCGCCTTTGGTTTTTCCCGTTCTGGAGGACACCTGTAGTTGGACTTTGCAGAGTGTTTTTTGCTCTCGCTTTTTGTTTACCCATTCTTGTGGACACTTTTGGTTAATAAACCTTCTGTTGAATTCTACCCGCCTTAGTTCTGTATTCTCTCTCAGCCATCCCTGTGAGTTTGCCTTCATCCTGTCTCAGCGTGTGTACACACAGAACAAATTGAATATTTTTATTGTACTTTGATACCTTAAAGCTGTTCTAATCCACATTTCTCCAGCAGAGAATTATCACGGACTCTGCGGTTCCTCTCATCTCAGCAGTGTAGCATCTTTCAGCTCATGGTCTTGGTATTACAGCCAACAGCTTTACAGTTTTGGTTCTCAGAGCTATAACCAGCATCATTTACAGATACAGCAGGCAGCTCTTACCAAAAAGCTCTGACAAGTTCTCTGCACACTACCTGCCTGAAATCACTCAGATTGTGGTCGGTTGTTTTTTTTTTTTTTTTTTTTTGTTTGTGGTGTTTTTGTATTGCTCTTTGTGGAGGTTCTGGCCTCTCTCTCTCTCTCTCTCTCTCTCTCTCTCTCTCTCTCTCTCTCTCTCTCTCTCTCTCTCTCTAATGTGCAGGTTGGAGGTGTGGCTGGCAGGTGTGTTGAGCAGCAGGCAGTGCAGCTGATCTGAATGCACCAATCATCTTCACAATACTCAGCCTACGTTTACACGTAGCAGGGTATTTTGGAAAACAGATATTTTGGCCCCTCCGTTTTCAAAAATAACATCATGCACACAAAATGTAGTCGTTTACATGAACCCGGGTAAATACGCCGTCGAGCGCATCATAACTATGCCAAACCTATGGGCGCGAGTGTAAACATAGGTCGCTCACATGATGTTAACTATTATCAGTCGCACGTTGTAACGTTTCAGAACCTAAAATGCCGTTTAACCCTGTTTAAACGCCAACACATCGTTTTCAAAAATCTCTACTTTGGCTGGAGTTTTTAAAAATGATTGTTTTCAGTGAAAAAAAAATCAGTTTGCGTGTAAACAAGAAGCCAAACCGCATGAAAACATACACGTTTCCCTAAGTGTAAACGTAGCCTTAAGCTCTGTGTTCCTTTTTCCTTGTGGCCACATTGTTTTTTTGTTTGGACTGTTAGTTTGTGGGACACTGTTTGTTTATTTATGCTGATTTTTTGTTAAATTAGTTTTCTCCTCCTGCAGGAGTGCATTCTGTTCTTGGCTTTTTGTTATAATCTTGTATTGAACCGTTAAACAGCCTCCTTGTGTTTGTCCTCTTTGCCTTGGCATTTTGAATCAAATCACTTGGTGGTTGAAAGACGTAACAAGCATTCCTATCTTGTAATCTCTGAGGTTACTTGTACGTTGTTTCTCTGTCCCACTGAGGGGACAGGGACTGTGCACAAATTGTGAAATGCCCCACCTGCAACAGATACATCTATTTGAAGCATTTTACTGTGCGTTCGTGGTACTGCAACTCTTCAGATCGATGTGATTAGTTTATGTGATGAAGGATCGTCTAACAATAAAATTCTAGTGCCTCGCAAGCACAATCCTCCAAATACAGTGAATTCTAAGCCAGTTCTGTGTCAGTACTTTGAAGTTATCAGGGCCATTTTTACTGCTCCAACAAGCATAAAAAGGCCATCGTGTTTTTGTTTTTTTCCCCCCGAACAGCATATGATGACTGTTCAAACTGTTTGTTGGAGAAAGGATTGCCTCAAAAGATTTTCATCAGACACATTGTGACGTTGCTTTGTTTTAGACAATGAGAACAGCTGTGCTTCTGAACATGTGTGCAGCCAACAACCCTCAGAAGTCGGAAGAGCTGTTAACATATAAAAAACCCTCCCCAAAACTTGACTTTACAACCAGCCAGACTATATATATCCAGCTATATCATTAGTCGTGGAGGCGGTGCATGCTGGCACAGCGGCACTCAAAGACCTCACCACGCATTCTTTAAGATAAATTAATGTTTAAAACAGCTGCAATTTCTCATTCTCTCCCTTTGAGATAAGTCACCTTTGATCAGTCAAGCTGAAGTATTGGCAACAAGGTGAACCGTCTATTGAGGACACATGGAAAATGTTAACATCACTTTAACTGCTGTCTACGTTCTTATCACTTAAGGAGTAAACTGATGAAATTTCCAGACGTTTTCATGCATTTCTTGTAAGATTCCTCCAACACATTATTATTATTATAGTGATATTGCCAGATTTCCTCAAAAGTATCATTAAAGCAAGCAATCATGTCATAAATACAAATAAATGTCATATGGTAAATATGAGCTTTTGTCTTTCTATTGTACGCTGAAATCAAAGTACACCAAATCTTTCCTGAAGACACCAGATTAAAGATTTAGTTGTTGGGTAAAGGAAATTGTGAAATGTGTAAGAATACCTTCAAATATTATTAAAATAAACTACTTTGGCATGAAGAGTGGAAAACTTTGACAGATTTTCCAGCAGGTCTGTAATGGGAAAATGACAAAAAAAAAAAAAAAAAAAAAAAAAAAGCAAAGAGGAGTGAATGGCTGATATCTTCAAACAGCTTGCCATGTGTATTTTCATGAGTGGATGTTCCATTACAGCAGAGTGCAACATGGCTGAAAAACCCATCAGAGATGTAAAAGGATATGGTGTGATCACTTGTTTCCACTGGTGAAAAAGGGAGGGGAGCTTGTAGCATTGTAGTCCCGCTCATAAATAGCAGACGAGGCACAGCCTTCGTCTTTGTTGATCCATCAGGCCTAAAGTGCCTCTGCTGCATCAACACTAACATACTGTGCATTCGCCTCCATAGAACTTGTGGTTGTAAGTAGTTTTAAGTGTTATTCATATGGTTTGCAGTATACAATGACTACCTATTCAACAACATAATGACTGGCTGTCGAGCTTTGCCATAATTTTTAATCACATGATCCATTGGTTAAGTATAATGCTACATGGTCACCACTTTTAGTGTCTGAAAAATTAGAAAAAACTCAGTATCAATTTATATGGGTCACTCTGTTTACTATTGGATTTTTTGCTTGAATATGCTATTTAATCTTATGTCATACTACTTTAACGTCATTACATATATACATAGCCTTCTATGGTTGATTTCGTTTTGGATCTCCCAGCGTGGGATCGATAAAGTTGCATCTGATCCATACTGCCTGAACTGATTGATAATAAAACACAGCTGTAATCATACAAAGAATTACTATGAAATATCAGGTATTTATCGATGCATGGATGCATTTTTATATCTTATTTAGAAATACCTTTAAAATTATGATCAGGAATACTTCCTCTTCACTCTCCATGACAACAGAGCAAATGCTATCCACTGATACTCTGCAGCTGAAAGCTCTGGAAGAAATTTAGGAAGTGGACCTTGAGTAAATGGGGCGGCACGGTGGAGCAGCAGGTAGTGCGTGTGCCCGTGCGTGTTCGATCCCCGGGTCGGGTGGGGCCTTTCTGTGTGAAGTTTGCATGTTCTTCCCGTGCATGCGTGGGTTCTCTCCGGGCACTCCGGCTTCCTCCCACAGACCAAAAACATGCTCATTAGGTTAATGAGGATAGGCTGGGATAGGCTCCAGCCCCCCCGCAACCCCGAAAGGGATGGTCGGATACAGACAATGGATGGATGGACCTTGAGTAAATTTGTAAACTATTTCAAACCTTAAGAATGAGCTTCATTTTCATGATTTTTGAACACATTCATAAACTGTTTTAAACCCACCTGTGAGTGATTTGTGCATCTTAATGAGCATACTGTGAGGATTTGCTCATGTTTTTAATCATGTCACATTAAATATGATTACAGCTTACACTCTGCTGTCAAGCATTCATTAACTGTTTATGCACCACTTAAATGTGCTTAGAACTAGTTTATTTGTTCTAAACTGCTTGTATGCTCCTTATAAATGCTAAATAGCTAAGTAAAGTGATTGTTTTTTCTCACTTGTGTAGGTTTACAGCTTCAGTCAGCAAACAGGAGCAGCCTTGTGACAATTCTGCAACATGCAGATTTGTCTTCACTGTTATTCCAGGTGCAGGTGGAGTGTAACGTGATGTCTGGACTGTGTAAAAGTGTTTATGTGCGCCAAAAGCTTTGACACTCCTCCGCATGCCTCCTGTGGACAGCACACTTTGCTGCACCCATTGTAGAGCGTGGCAGAGTACACGCCTGGATTTCAGCTGGAACTCATGAGGTTGCTGTCACAACCTCTCGCTTTTCAGCTCTCAGTCAGACGTAGTGTTTAGGTGTAGCAAACTGACTGATCTTTGCATTTGCAGCATGCCGATGATGTCAAATTACTTCTCATTTCAGGATGGTTCGGTTTCTTTTTGACCTTTATGTGACCTGGACAGTTGACGCCTTCAGTGGGTCTGTGTCTTTCTCAAGGACACTCCAACAGCAGTGTTCCAGATTAACTCTACAGCCAGATTTTCTGAGGATCTGAGCACCTGTCAGGTTATTTTCAGAAGTGAAAATAGTTAGAAGTTATCCAGCTGAAGATTCAAGCGTCTTTGGTGACACAGGACCACTTGATTGGCTCCAGCATCATGATGCACAGCCAACACAGATTTCCAAATGTTAAACAATTACATGCTTGCATTCTTGGATAATGCCATTAAAAACAGAAGGAAGGTGACTCATCTCGAAGTGACGGGAAGTAAGAGATATCTTGATTGTGTCTGCTTCCCCAAAGATATGAGGGCTGTGTGTGACTGTGAATTTATTTTTGTTAGTCAGATAAATCAGACTTTTGAGGGCCTGCAGCTATCTGCGCTGTCTGGCTTTGTTTTGCGCAAGGTTACTGCCCGGGCAAGACTTCACAACCTGATTTAATGAGACTCAATGCAGCTGTTCCCTGTTTCACACCAGTGCCATCAAGACCTAAATGGAAACAAGCCTCACTCTGACACCCTGGACGTTTTGGAGGATCTTGCATACTATTCTGCTGAACATACATCCTTGAAGATGAATGGCTTTTTTAGTCTGGATTTGAGCAAATGTCCAAACATATAATTACAGATGCATGGGAAAACTTTCTCTTTTCCTTCTTTTCCACTTGAAAATTCCCTCTACTCCTTCTTGATTCTTGACCGTTGTACCACTCTCTGATGTCAGTCATTGAAAGCATCTTGAGGGAAGCATCTCAAACCCATGACTAATATCAAAGAGCTGGGTTCATGCAGACAGCTTGGAGCCCTTGTGCTACAGGACTTCAGCTTGCAGCCCAACACTTCTGGCACCTCTGTTTTCTGGGAGCAATGAGTGTGCACCCCCAAGGTTGGCAGAGAGAAGGAGCATGGATATTTTCCCAATGACTAGAGGAACTCATGCCCTGAAATAAATG
Organism: Chaetodon trifascialis; assembly: GCF_039877785.1. NCBI lineage: Eukaryota > Metazoa > Chordata > Actinopteri > Chaetodontiformes > Chaetodontidae > Chaetodon > Chaetodon trifascialis. Next base: position 12,439,299 of record NC_092068.1, on the reverse strand, counting down.
ACTTACTTTATTTCAAATGACAGCCCCCCTTCTTTCCTAGCACACTTGCCCTTGGCAGACCTTTAGTCACATTGTTCAGCAACAACATTCTGTAGGTTGACTCATTAAGGAGCCAATGGGAACACTAAATGCTGATTTCACTTCAGTTCTGGGAAGCAGAAAGAAATACGTGCTCCCAGAGAGTCAAACCTACTATTGGTCTTTGATCAAAAATATGTTTCCATTGATGCACCAGGCTGGGTGGCTGGGGTTTAAGCACAGGTTGGGGTTTGATTTTCTGCAAAAACTACAATTTATGGTGAGCTAGGGAGGTGCTGGCAACCAGAGTTTGTTGCTTTAAAACAGTGCCAAGGTAGCTGTTTCCAGTCTTTGCGCTAAGCTAAGCTAACAGGCTGTACCTTCATACCCTACAGACACGACAGAGGTATCAATCATCTCATCTAACTCTTGGCAGGAAGAAGAAGAAGAATTCCTTTGTTAATCCCCCTTGGCATGAATTTACACACACACACACACACACACACACACACACACACACACACACACACACACACACACACACACACACACACACACACACACACACACACACACACACAGACTGTCGTGTTTCCATCATTTTTGGGGACATTATGTAGACTTCCATTAATTTCTTGGAGACTTAGCCTGACCATAACCATAACCACTACTTGTCTAATCCTAACCCTAACGCTACTTTAACCCAAGTCTTCGCCCTAAAATTTAATGATTTACCTTATGGGGACATGTGTTTTGTCCTTATAAGAAAGGTGAGTCCCCATAATGTGACTGTGCAAAGATTTAAGTCCCCACAACAATAGGAATACATGGACACAGGGAAACCCATTCATGCAATTGATGTGGAGAGATGCCAGAGTGGGTGGGTCAGCACAGCGCCCTGAGCGGTTAGGGGTTAAGTGCCTTGCTCAGGGGCAGTTCCTCAGAAGTAAGCTGGTGCCTCTCCAGCTACCAGTTCACCTCCATGTCGCCTGGTCCACGCTGGACTCAAACTAGACACCCTCCAGTCTCCAAGCCAAGTCCTTATGGACTGAGCTAAGGTCGCCCAGAAAGCCAATACATTTATTTCTCAAAGTGTCAAACTGTTCCTTAAACAGAATCATATATTAATAGAAAAAGAAATCAATATTTCAGCACAACAAAATAAGGTTGATCAGCCCAGTGTCTTCAAGAAAGATGTTGATTTACACTGTAAACTGATTAAATGATCTCAGCTACAGACTGATTTCTTCATGTTCTCGGAAAAATAAGTCATATTTTCTTAAAGTCGGGAATCTGATTCAGACATTCTTATATTTTTTTGAAGCCCACGACACGTTTGAGTTGATCTTTCTCTTCGCTTTGGGCCTCATTTGTGTCTGTCCAGCCTCACATGTATAACATTCTCATACAGTCACATTGGCAGATGCTGTGAAAAATGAGTAGAGGAAAGAGTAAGTGGAGAAAGTCAGTGAGTAGAATAATGTCTATAGCTACAGTAGCCCGGCATCAGACGGGCTGGTATTTCACACCACTGTGACTGAAGGGGAACATCGTTCACTGAGCAGCTCTCCCCCTGTACTTGTCTTTGAATAAGACGCTTCCCTATCCGCCCTCAGCTTTCTGTGTGTCTCTTTGAGCTGTTAAAACTGACAACCTGGTGCTGAGCTCCACATCTGTTCCTCCAAGATAAATACATATCAGCACCAAAATATCTGAAGTCATACAGAAATTAAGATCTGACGCTTAGAGCCAATCCAAACCGCGCACCTTGTGATGCTTTTTCTGAGAATGTGGTGAAAGTGAACTTTTCTTGATGTCCTTTCAGTTAATCGCAGTCAGTGTGCCTGAGGTTATTCACCCTTTTAAAATGCTTGCTGGTTGCTAAATACTCGGCTCAGCAGAAAATACTGGTTTACTGTGTCACACATTGACATCCTCTGGCAAAGCTGTATGAACCACCCTGGAACGTGCTCTGGCCTTGAAACCAGTCGCCAGTGCCAGACCCATATAGCCAGTCTTTGGTGTGTGCCACGTGGACTATTCCAAGAGCTTCAACCCAAATATCTCTGCCACAGAGCTACGAGAGTAAGGATTTGACTTCCCCATTTTCCCTAATAGCGCATTTTTTTCCTGGCCTCACCATCATTTACTTAACCCCTTCACTGCCTGATTTTCTCATTGTGAGACAGATGGTCTGGTGCAAAACCACAGACAAAACCTTCTCATCTCTCTAACTCATAAGATTCTGCAGACTCATTTGTACCTTATCGACAGACCTCTGCTGAGGTAATGCGAATTTGTGAGTGTGCTTATTATGTTGTCTGTCATTGCATTTTAAGGTTCCTGACGGAGTTCATCCCAGACATGGATCAGACAAGCTTGGTCTGCTTTTTAAATGTTTGAAAGGAACAGATGTTGGCAAGTTTGAAGAGGAAATATGACATAAATAGCTGAACTAACCATATGTTTGACCACACTTTTCTTTGAATTGAAGTAACATTGACATGCATGTTACAAGCAACATGCATTTGCATTGTACATGTACAGTATGTTTACCAAACAGTAGTAGATAAGTAACAGTTTGTGTTCTCAACAATATTTTAGTTATGTGAAGTGAAGAGTTGCAAAATCAGGATTTTTGATCATCTGGAATCGGACTTATGGGATGCATCTGGTAATATTTTCCACTTTTCTGTTGTTTCATACAAGTTGTATGAAAAGACAAAAACCAACAATGTATTGATCTTATTAGCAAGTATTGTATGTGAATCCAAAGCCTGAAAAAGGTCATTGTTAAATAACTTGTAGACTGGGTGACATGTTCCTTCATGATCATGAATGTGGCATAAAATGTTTAATTTACTCCCATTTGAGTAACATTTGCTATAAACTACACTGCCCAGCTGTTTATGGAAATTCTTATTAATAATTTATGGAAATATGAAAGTACTTTTGTGTTGCAGGTATTTAAAGATTAACATCTTCATTTCTGGAAAATGAGTTTGGGGTGAGTCACCTCCAAAACAGGGAAGTGAGACAGACATGTTATGCAAATCTTGAATTGGATCTTTTCATGGGGTTTGTTGTCAACAACAAAAAAACAGAAATGACCACAAGTCTTGTCCTTTCAAATGTATTTAAGCTATTATCATGTAGCAAATGAGTAATGTTGGTTAAATGCATTATTTTAATAGTGTGACTTAATTATTAATGGGATGCCTGTCAGTCCTCATGTATATACACAAAATGGTGTACAAGAGATTTATTTATGAAACAGAACAATCTTACACTAATGTTTGTAGAAAATGTATATCTAACAACACAAGTATACAAAAAAATTTACATTTTGTGCATTGGAAACTCTCAACAAAATTAACAAGATGGAAACCAAACATGGAAGAACATGAACGCTATACAGACTAATGACAACAGGGTTGTACATTTACACGTCCTCGATCCACACTATACAGTCACACTTGTTTTTAGAGACCTTCACCTGGTTTCCTTTTCAACCAACACTGTAAACTTTCACAACATCCATAAGTGATTCTTATGATTAACATATAAATGAAAAAGCAATTTGAATAAACTGTTTTCACTGCAATTGATCTTCATGACTCCATCACACATTATTACTGACTGCTGAACCTCAGACTCTCGGCTGTTGATATGATGTCACCCGGTGCTCGGTACACAACCTTTGATTCTGGAATCTGGCTCTTGAACTGCAATTTGATTTCTTTCACTACCTTTTAAACTCCTTGAACTATCCTGAATTACTTTCTTTTTTGTGTTTTACAGACAAAAAGTGTTTCAAAGTCATGTAAGGGTGCTTGCTGTAGTGCCAGTGGCCCTATTTGCAGCCAATTCTGGTGATGTACTATTTATGAGCTCCTGTAGACGTAGAATATGAGCACTGAAAAATGTTCCACATTGACCAAAGTGACATATCACTTTGAGGACAATGAGGCCCAGTCTGGACAGCTAAGACAATAAACACAGTGGCCTTTTTAACATACACATACTACCAGAAATAACCTTCTTTGGCAGCTACAATCACACACATAAACACACGCTGCGTTTATGTGCATGATTACTTAAAGGCAGCCCAAGTTTATCCTCTCCAAATCTTTACACTACAATTTATCTGAAAGAAAACAACACTACGACACTAAAAATCTTGTAATACTATAATGTGTTACCTTGATGTTTGTGATATTCAATTATGCATTTTGTCAGTGTAAACAAATAAATAATTATTTACAAACTCTAGCAAAAAAAAAAAGAGAACAAACAAAACAGGCAGAGCATAAATAATTTACAAAAGGAATTATAATACAGACTTAGTATAAACATCTTTGGCACTTACTAAAATGGCTTATTTAAATTGTTCACTCAAGTTCTCCGTTGAAAAAAAAAAAGAGAAAACACATTCAGGATGAAAAGAATGAGGAGAAATAGTAATGGACTTGAGACAGCTAAATGATTATGCTTTGGTTACAGTTTATGTTTGTCAGACACTTTATGATCAGTTGTTTGGCAAAGCACAAGCCATGAATGAGCCCAAAGATAAAGAACATCCGAGTCACTTACAAGTTGCAGAAATGAGAAACTGTAGGAAAGTACATACAGCATGTAAGTGGTTGTACAATGAATCCTTTAAAATGTAGACATAGGTACACTAGTTATAATGAGATAATCTGCCAAGGCTTTTTAAAACTCGTCAACTCTCGTCAGTTTTTCTTTTCCAGCTTGGGATCAACAGGAAAACTGAAATCGGTCATGGTTTCCTCTCCAGTGGATGGATGGAGGCCAAACACGGAAAAGAAGGAAAACTCTCAGTTACGTTGAAATGGATTTAGCGATGAAGTGATGTTTACTTTGAGAGATTCTTGTATTTTTGCCTTCTGATGTTGGTCAATCAGGCTGGATTCAATTATCTGCGAAAAGGTTGAGAAAACAGCTTCAATTACCAGCACATTTAGAATCAACTCTCAACAAGTTTCACACAGTCAAAGCGCCAGGGTGCAGCAACAACATATGCACTGTGTGTGCGTCAAAAAGCGTGTCTTCATGAACGTGACTGCGATTGTGAAAAGGCTGCAGGCTGATTTTCCACTCTGTAGCACTCAACAGAGGATCTGAAGTCCTTGGACCAACACACAAGGTCTTTCACAATGCATCTGGGGCATTGTACATGGGCAAGCTGACAAACACAAACATAGCGTGACTCTTTTTCTTGCTTCAGCCAACAAACAACACATAAACCCTCTCATCATTACCTTATGAACACTCTGGGAAACTCTGGCTTATCTGAAGTTTGAAAAAGATGTTGAAGGTTTTAAGTCTTTACCCACATTATTCAAACATGGAGAGGGTTTTCTCCTTGTGCAGACCAAATATGTGTCCTGATTACATACGCATTTACTGTACATGCACATATTCACATGAGCCTGGACCAAGAAGATCCTACATAACTTACACCCAAATTATCCATTAATTTTCTAGACTAAGCTCTCAAATGTCTGTAGATACAGGTGTTTACATGTACATATAACGCCTAAATTGTGCTATTCTTACCACACAACATTCATTCTGTTTAAGCACTTGATACCTGGCACAATATATCTATTAGAATAGTTGTCAGATAAATAGCTTACCCCTGTCTGAGCAACAGTTTCACTTAGCTTCACAACCCCACACAATAGTTTATCATGCCCTTATTTATAATCTAACCATAATTATTAACCAGCTCAAACTCTAAGGAATTAATTGAGCTGTGGACTAATGTGGTTATTACAGTGTGAAGCTTTTGGTGCTATCAGTTAGCAATAATCTTTTCTTTTGATAAGTGAAAGACAAACATTTATAGCTAAAACTTTAAAGTAATGGAAGTGTTTGCACTAACCTCTGCACTCATATTTGAGGTCGGAGAAGAACACCAGCTCTTGCGAGAAGACAAACAAGCCTAACCTTCCTCCGGCAAACGTCTTGTCATAAACTGGTCCCGAGTCAGCCATGATCTGTTTACCTTCATAGACCACAACCCTGGGAAATACAAGACAAACCTCTTAATGTGCTGAGATTATGACATTTAATAGCATACAATATATAAATGTAATTGCTGTATTAACTGCCAATTGTACCTCAATCTCCAACTCCTTAATATACATTCATCACCTTTATATGCAGAAATGTGTTTCTCAGGCTAAACCAACATTTCACCAACTTCTTTTTGTAAGCCTTCCTTTTAGTGTTGTTTCTCTCTGTTCTCACTATAATCGCCTCTGTCCAATCTTTTCTGAGTTGCACTTAAATTCCATGCAGCCTCTCTTTCTGTCCTGCAATCAAGGTTGAGACGTTTCTGCTCAGTTTTACTTCTTACCTTATAAAACCAGTCTTTGGTCTGTGGATGAGATGCCACCTGTAAGCTGTGTAGTCTTTCCAGCCAATGTTTTTGGGGTCGTGCCACAGAGTACGCACCTGTGTGAAATAGTTAACAACACTTAATACTGCTGCAATCTTTAAAACAGTCCAACTAGCATTTAGACTGCCGCCCACCTGTCCGGGAGTGTTGCCCGTGTGCCACAAAGCATTCCTGAGGTTTTCTCCAGTGCCAGTGGTTGAGTTGACAACTTTGAGTGAAACGCCAGAAATGCCAAAGGCCTTGGAGGGCTTGTCCTCCCAGTAAGTCTGTGTGATCTGCTTCCACATTACAACATAAAAGCGCCCACTTGACTGGTAGCCGAACACAAAGCCTGCATAGTCATCATCTCTGTCCGTGTTCACGTACATTGTTCCACTGAAGTCCACAGCATTGAACTCATCAAACCCTGTGATAGTGTGAAAGAAGGGTGATACCAAATCTTAGGGCTCTGTTCAGTCAAATGGAGTGAAATCCTTTTAAGAACAGCAAATTAACATGCAATGGTTGTTGGGAGAAAACATAGTATGCGTGCGCAACTCACCTACTGCAATGCCTGGGTCAGAATTGGCAGTCTGAACCAGCTCTTTGCCCTGATGTCTGACCACCCAGTTAGGATCAATTTGAGTGGTTCCCTTAGGATCCAAGTGGACCATCTGGAACTTCCTGAAGTCTGTGACACTGATGGCATTGTTCTCCGGACACACGTCAAGAATATCTGGGATGCTGTCGTTGTCAAAGTCATCTTTGCAGGCATCTCCTCTTCCATCGCCTGATAAAAAACGACATCAAATGAATAAGTTTGGCCTCATTTAAATTAGACACACATGATATAAACTGTGATTTTTTTCATTTTTTTCCATTGGTTGGAACCATCTCTATGGTAGCTAATGTTAGTGTTATAATACTCCCACTGCAGTGAATGTTGAGGAGCTACTCCAAGTCAATGCTAAAAATGAATGGGGAAAATACCAATTTCTACATGGAAACTGGCTTTAATACCTTTGCCAAGTCTACTAAGCAAAATCAGCCATCTTTTCATGCTGTGACAACTTCCACTGATTCTTGTAACTATCTGAAGCCTGAAGTCTATTAGAACCAGACTACAGGCCGGGAGCTCACAGCGGAAAAGACGCCAGTGGCTAATGAAGGCCACGGCGTGGAAGTAGCTAGCTGCTTTCTGTCATCATCTTCCTTATTTCACAAGAGGCTAAAATGATTCTATTGAATAAACACTATCTGACGAGCTGTGAAGAAAGTGACCGCGTCAGTGTCCAGCACCTCTCCCCTTCGCGGTCTGTTTCCAGTTATAAACAGCTGTTCAAACTCCAGGTAAACCTGCTTAAATTGGGCACTGTGGATTAATCACAGCAAAGCCTAAAAGAAATAAAAACTTCAAAGTCTGGTGTGTGCCCTTCTAGGCGGCCCACTGAAGTCATGCAGAATGACATCATCCATGCCAACCCGGCCGCTGACTCTTTCCACAGCCACCATATTTCACACCTGCTGTAGTGAAGCTAATTGCTGACTGTGAAAACATCTGGGAGAAGGCAGAAGTACAAAGTGGAGTACAAGTATGAGTGGACAAGTACTGTGCAATCATACAAGTTATAAATCTTGCTATAGATTATCAGTTCCCAGAAAAGTCAAATTTTAAGCCAACATGGATAAAAAACCCTTTCAGTGCTCGGAAATATTCAGTCCCACAACAATTTCGCAACTCCTTTTGCTAATACAGTCAAAGGTTCTGACAGCTACTGAGTTGACCTTGTGGTGAGAACACTTTCCGTCAACTCTTGCTTTCTAGGTCAAGCATGAACGTTCAATCTCAATACTGCCATGCTTTAGTAACTTTAGTACGAGCTCCCTTTGACTCAGACAAATGTTAACTTACAACCTACCTAATGAAGGCTTTGTACGGCCATGTATGCATTACAGCATTAAAGCTGCAGCAGGCAACAACTGAACACATACAATGCAAAAACTTCTGCCTGTCCTCTCTCTGCTGCCTCGTGTCACTCTGCAAAGCCTCCCCCACAAACCCACAAGTTTGAATGCCAGCAGAAGGAATGGGTTGCCCTCCAAAACCTCATGCCTAGTAGGGCCTGCTCTCCATGCTGTGAGCCCCACCAAGAACCTGGTCTCTCTTGGCAGGACTCATCTTTTGAAAGACACTCCTCCAGAACTTCATGGCCCCATGGCAACAGGCTTCAGAGGCAGCTGTGACGCTGTCTAACAGCAGGATTAGAGGCTATTACACCACACACACATTAACACACATACACACACATACCACTGTCCCCACTTAAAAGTTATTCTCCACTGTTTGCCACTCATTGATGTGATGATACAACATGTCATCGTGTGAGCCTGAAGCTCTGTCTGAAGCCGGGGCATGTGCAGAAACATGTCCTATATGCCATTAAGCCATTTGGTCACCCAGTAATGGGTGGCACACACCTGACACCACAACCTTTGAACCCTTTAAATGATACATCCTCACCATCAGAGTCCATCTGGTCTGCGTTGGGTGTCAGTCTGCAGTTGTCCTTGTCATCAGGTATACCATCGTCATCATCATCATAGTCACATGCGTCACCTTTGCCATCTTTGTCATGGTCAGCCTGGTTGGCATTGGCCACATATGGACAGTTGTCCAGGTTGTTCTGATGGCCATCTTCATCAATGTCCTGGTTGTTGTCACACTGATCTCCAACCAGGTCATTGTCTACATCAGTCTGTTGGACAAATACAGAGGTTAACACTATCTCACTTCCTGCAATTAGTGTTGTACCTGAACGTATCATTATGTGCAGTATGGTTCAATACCTGGTCAGGGTTGTGCAGCAATGGACAGTTGTCACACTGGTCACCAACTCCATCCATGTCAGTGTCCTTCTGGTCAGTGTTGTACACATATGGGCAGTTGTCATTCTCATTCATAATATCTGAGGAAAAATGTCAGTTTATTACATACTCTTGAGGATTTAAGGTATAAATATAGAAATTAGCTGCCCTAAAAGGACTCAGGATTTTAATCTGTTTAGGTTTGACTATTTTACCATCCCCATCGATGTCCACAGCGCAGGCATCCCCTTCTCCGTTGTGGTCCGTGTCTATTTGAGCAGGGTTGTGCTCATAGGGACAGTTGTCGCAGCGGTCACCGACTTCATCCTTGTCAAAGTCAAACTGGCGAGGATTGTACAAGAGGGGACAGTTGTCCTGTTGTGGAAAGCATATGGTTGTTAGAGCATTGTTCGATTATCATGAATCTGATCAGAAAATAAAAGGTGTCCGTGTGTTTAAAAACTCTTGTACCCTCTCATCTAGAATTCCGTCATTGTCATCATCCTTATCACAAGCATCTCCTTGACCGTCTTTGTCAAAGTCTTCTTGTCCAGAGTTGGGAAGGCTAGGGCAGTTATCCTGAAACAGTAGCGAGAAGTTCAGAAGTTTCACGGATACAATAGTTTAGAATCACTGCAGCACGGACTACATCTAATACGTGACGAAGTTCGATGAAATACCTTCTTGCAGTGATAAGTGGCGTTGGCACCACACACAAGATTTTGATTGGGCCAGCCATCCAAGTCTGAGTCCTCTCCACAAATGAAGCCATCTCCAGCGTAACCGGTCCTACACTCACACTTGTACATAGGGTCACTGAAGTGGCTGATGTAGATGCATGCTGCGTATTTGTGACAGTTGTGGGTCTTGTCCTTGCATGGGTTCTCTGGCTCACACACCTAAAGAAGAAATAGGGCAGGTGGAACTTTATTATGAGATTTGCCACTGACCACATCCAACATGAAAGGGACTGGATGTGATCTGCCTGAAAAAGAAGAAAGCTGATTCTGTGTGCCCTTGTCATCTGTCTTTTTACATGGTTTCTATTTTGCTGTCAGCTTCTAATGACATGTCCAAGTTAAGAGTACTTATTTAACCTCAACTCTTTGTACCTTTCTTTTTGGAAGGCCACTTCAAAATGAAGACTACTGCAAACTGAAGTGAAGGATTAAGGGAGAGATTTTGGACAAAGCCAAAGTGTGGGGCACTTCTGGGCACAGTTGATTTTATGAAATCCCACTTAATGCACCATACATCCCACTACAACCCACTGTTGCCCCTTTCTTTCAGCACAAGGTATTCACAGCTGCCACTCATTACCAGAGGATGAACATAGCTCCAGTTTGGATGCCACTCCATGAGCTCATAGAGCAGAAAGTGACAGCATGAACAGGCCTTTGATCAAAACTGTGAAATGGAGCCCCTTAATGCCAACAATGAGATAATTCCCTTTTTCCCCAAATCAATTAGTGAAATTGGGGCATCATATCAAAGACATGCAGCTGCAGAGGCCACAGAGTGACAAAATGGTCCACAAGGGATATTATGCAAGTGCCTGTTAGAGTGGTATGACAAGTTTTCAATTGTCCAAGGACTCTGTGGATTCAGTGATCACAAGGGAGCAGAAAAGTGTGTTCCAATCGAGTAATTAATATGACATATATTGAAATTACCTGTGATGCTGCTAAAACATAGCAGGTGTTATGACAGGACTGGAAAGAGGAAATACTGTACTATTTTCAAGATATAGTGAGTAGAGTCACTTACTTAAGAAAAAGTTTCACATCATTTTGCTTGAGTAAAAGCAGTAATTCATTCAATATTTACAGTAAAAATACAGTATGAAGAACTGGTTCAATCTGGCTCTCATCTTACAATGAAAGTACCAAAGATGTGTAACACATGTTTGTTGTTAAGAGTTGCCCAACTCTCCTCCCTCTATGTCTGCTTGCTGATACTAGGTCAAGGTGAGTCTAATTCATATATGGTGGCCCGGGGCCTCCTGTCCAACAGTGTATAAACACTCACTGCAAGAATGAGGCTACTAAATCAGCAGAATGACTGCTTCCATTCTTCATAAATTTGGATCTGACATAGAAAAATTCACACAACTGATTTTGAAAATCTGCCATTGTATCCTTTCCTTCACCACATTTTGTTCTCGCTTCTCCAAAACCTAGCCCTGTTTGAATGGCATTGTTATCACCACTGAATGAGAGGAACTTCAGCTCACCTGTTTGTTCTTCTTGGCAGCCTCCACACCCATCCCGAAAGGCTGGGTGCCCTTGTAGCGTTTCGGACAGGGCATGCAGTGGAAACCTGGATCGGTGTTGATGCAGCGCTGCATTCCACTCACTTTGTAGCAAACATCAGGCACCATGTCACACTGCAGGAAAGAAGAGCATGTTAACAATGGAAACAAATAAGTATGTGGATGAAGCCTCAAATACATGTCTGGTTTATGCACATAAGAAAAACAGGAACCTTTACCTCATTAATGTCTTCACAGTGGGTACCATTTCCACGGAAACCAGCAGGGCATGGGCCACACTCCCAGGATCCATCTGGAGAGCTGTTGCAGTCCACTCCCCCAAAGCAGGGGTTAGACAAACAGCCATCTACAAGGAATTTAGACAATAAGAATGGATACAAACAAGGAAAATTGATTTAAAGCTGATTTAAATTGCTGGACGCATCTGTACAGTGCATCTCAAAATGCTTCAGCTTTCCTTTGTAATGGTGTTTATCTTAATGATAATGCTTCAAGATAAAGCCCCACCAACTGAGACATACTCTTCACCCAAATTACAAAAAAGGACTTAAAGTATTTTCTCTAGCTGTATGAAACCATGGAGAAAGGTTTACTTTTATTTGTCCAGGCTTCGGATTTTTGCCTTCAAACCGATATAATGCATCTACCTCTATCAGCATCTAACTTTAGTATTTACAGTAACATGCTAACATTTGTTAATTAGTGATAAACACAAGGGATAGTGGAAGCTGATAGAAATCTCATTAGTTTTGCAGTTATTCGGTTGGTGATTGCAACTCAAATCCGAAAGTGTCAACCCCATGGTGGCAGTTGATGACAAGTCATAAGATAACAAAAGTAAGTAGGATTCACCTTCTGGGGACCACGAATGTCTGTAGAAATTTCACTGCAACCCTTCCGGTAGTAGTGGTAGACTGACGTTTGCATGGCTGAAAACATAATGTAGACTGACTGGTGCTCACCAATAGGACAGTCCTTTTTGTTACAGCTGTCCCTGTCGTTGGCCTCCCCGATACACTTATTGCCGCCATACTGAGGATGAGGACTGTTGCACTCACGCTTCCGACTTTTGACACCCCCTCCGCATGTTGCTGAACAGGTTGCCCATGGAGACCAAGGGCCCCAACCACCATCAACTAAAAAGACACAGTGAAAGATGTTCAGTAGTTAGTCTGACATATCAAACATTTTATTCCACAAATATTGTAATTCTTTGTTTCTAAATAAAAAATATGTCAACACTCAAAGCCTGAAATCTAAATAGCAGAAACCTGGAACCTCATACCACAAGAGCAAACAGATTGAGCTGATTTAGGTCAACATTTCCTGAAAGACAGTCAGGAGGTCAGTCCAAAACACATGGGGAATGTTGCCTCGGGGGAGCCATGAGGCATGAGGAAGTTTGGTTGTTCAACACAGGCACTGCTGCTGTAATGGAGATGCTGCTTCTGAGTGCAAGTGAAATACTCACTGGGACACGGCTTGGCAGTGCAGCGCTGAGTCTCTCTTCCACTTCCCTCACAGTCTTTGCCCCCCAGTTGTGGCACAGGAGCGTTGCAGTGTCGTATTCTGGTAATCTGTCCTTCTCCGCAGGTCACTGAGCAGGATGACCATGGCGACCACAAACTCCACCCTCCGTCCTGACGAACTGGGTATCAAACATCAAGCATATCAGACAGAGATCACCAAAACACCCATCGTGTATTATCCCCTGGATTTCCACTCAGTCAAACAGTTACAGACATGTATAATTTGGAAAAAATAAATGGACAGCACATTTTCTACAAGTAAACATTCTGTGGTGCCGGCGACAATGGCTCACTTTCAAAGATGTTCTAAGATACTTGCGCCAGTATTTATGTCATTGTGGGTAAACTGTCTGCCAGCGGTTAGACTGATTCAGTCACTCACACAGATGCAGTGTAATGTTAGCTGCAAGCAATAACACATGCTAATCCCCCAATTCATGAAACACCCAATTCATCAGTTTCAATGCTAGCGAAATATCCTGACACCCCACCTCATATATGGTACATCTAATGATCAAGTTCATTAATATTTTATATTTTTGCATGACAGGCAGTGGTGAGTCATTGCAGTGTGGAACACCCTCTCAGCCAGTGATTTATTAGGAATTAACTTGACTGGGCACACCCTGCAGCCCGACCATGAGATCCAGCTCTTCGCTGACATTCAGTCTCACTCAGATGGATCCATTTTCAACAGATTTATGGAGGCATGAACTCCGTCTCCTGCATTTTGGATGAGGATTTCATATTTAACTCTGTGCTGAGTTTCACCACAGTTCCATCACATGCCGCCCTGCAATATGTCATACTCTTGTTTGTTTTAGATGATTGTGCAGTTGTGGCAATAGCAGTTGCATACTCTCTTAAAGATAATATCACAGCACTAAAGCAGTTACTACTGTATATTTAATGAAAACTAAGTCACAAGAGATAAACTATTTAAAAGTTATCCTCACCACGGCTATCGCATTTGCCCAGGCTGCACTTGCGGGTCTGGATAGAGGGTCCAGTGCAGGGGTTGCTGGTTGCATCACATGACCGACCCCTTTGTTGAGTTCCTGTACCGCAAGTGACTGTGCACTCTGTCCACTCTGACCAGGGGGACCAGCCATCCTCACTGTCTTTAGCTGTAAGACATAGAAGCACAAAGTCAACATCGTCCTTTTTTTTTTTTTTTAAATAAGAATCACTCCCACATCCACTGTGTTAAAACAGAGCAATAAAAGTACAAGCAAAGGATCACAACTGCACTGTTTTTATTCTTTATGTCAGCCTGTTTATCACATGACCTCATCCAAAAAACCCACAGTAGCCATTCTAAGTGTCTTATATTTTGACCAATAAATATGTGGTTCGCTCACAAAGACAAACTGGCTGCAACAGTCCTCTGGTATTAAAATTTAATACGCGTGGAATATTGTTTTTACGGCACATTGAGCCATTAATTCAAAATAGCATGCATGCATAAAACTTTGCGTGTGTTTATGATTGCATTTATATGCTGGAAGCATTGGCTAATAACAGGTTCCGACTACTTACGCAAACACACGGGGCAGCACTCGCCATCGACAAATGAGGGGCTGGCACAGGCCACTGGGGGGCACGTAATTTGGTGACACACGATCTTGGACTCCTGCCATCAGTGAATATTAGAGATACTGTGTGTCAGGGTCATTGGCATCCACAGTAAATCTGAACATATTTCAATATGACTTGGCACTACCTGGCAAGTACATTTGGTGCAGCTGTCCACAACCCAGTCCTCCTTATCGTCAAACAGGCGTCCATCCTGCCAGCACATGTTTTTCTCTTTAGAGTTCTTCATCCTCCCAAGGGTGTCCTTCATGACTGTGTTCTCCTCTGTCTGAACACAGAGACAGATTTGCAGTCAGAAAGCAGATCAGTCAGAAATGATTAGGACACATTCATGAGAAAGGTAGGCTGCATTCCATTCAGCATGTGAAGGTACTGTACACCTGCTGACAAGCCGGTTCTTTTGAGAAAGCACATGTGAGGTTACTTTTCACCAGGTGGAAAGATGAATAGTATATCCTGCTCCAAAAGTATTATCTTTAAAGAAGTAAGCTCACTTAAGTTGAAAGCTAGTCAAGTTAAAGCACAATCATTACTCTCTGAGAAACACAGTCATGACTTTACAAGTTGTCATGATTAAGGGCTAAATGTAGCATCCAGTCATCCTTTCAGTGAACCTAACCTATCAACATCCCTCTCCAGCTTAGTGATGCCTCATATCATTCTGAGGCATCTGTCTTTCAGCCTGCTGAGAGAAAAGATGTCCAGAGAAAACAGACCAGAAAGAGGAATGACTAATTTTTAAATGACCTCCAATGAGTGCACCTAAACAAAAAAGCTACTTTATTGCATTAACGAGAATACTTGTAAAATGTTAATTTTAAAATGTGCTTCTCATTACTGCAAATTGCAAACACTAAATGTCTTTATATCTCTAATGTTTCTAGGAAAACAGCCCATTGAAAAGTACTGCTTAGTTAGGCACTTTTAACCTCCAACCCAATTGGAGACCAGGGATCTCTGGCTGGACTCCTGAACACTTGGGAACTGTCAGTCTGTAAACGACTGCCAATGGTTTGTGTGTGTGTGTGTGTGTGTGTGTGTGTGTGTGTGTGTGTGTGTGTGTGTGTGTGTGTGTGTGTGTGTCCTCCCATTTGGAAAAGGGAGGCAGCAATGCAGCACTAGAATCTAAGACACCACTCGGTCTGGAAGAGCCTCAGGGACCCTTCTCATCCCAGCCGTTTTTTTTCCCTTCCCAGGGTTCATGCCCAGACTCTCTTATTGCTGGGAGGCTCCCAGAGGAAACACATGGGCTGTTTAAACACAGCCAGAAATTAGACTGGACCCCATAGCTGCCAGGGGAACACTTCCTATATCCACATGTAACATGTCATAAAATCTGTCTGACTCACGCTGCCACAGATAGCAGGAGTCAAATGGGTTCAGCCATCGCAGGCAACTGTATAAACAGTCCTGCGGCTACTTACTGTTTGCTTTTAAACCAATGTAGGTTACCTAGTAACCTAATTCAAACCTCTTACCTCCTGGCTGGAGCACTGAGGATTGTATCATTTATTTTCCAAAAATGTCAATTTCCTCTAAAATGTTGATTTTCTTCCCTCACACAAAGGCAGATTTTGGAGATTTCACATTCGTCACTGAAATGGGGCCGTAAAACACAGCGAAACAGGCAGCAGCTTGTCTAAAACAAACACAAGTCAGGATTGTGTTGATTTACACTATGTCACTTCTACGACTTACCACTTTTTGCAAGCCATCAATAAGGTTGCTGACAACAACACGGAGGCCTTTGAGCTCCTGGAACATGGTGCTGAGTTCCTCGCAGGAGCGTTCGCACATTTCTGCGCCCGCCTCGTCTGTCTTCTGACCTATAATGTTTGTTGTGATGGAGGGACTCACATCCACAATTTCTGTGCTCTCGCTCACAATATTATCATCTGGAGGGGCAAAGAAAAAGAGACATTAGGGCGAATGTGCAAGCAAGCAAATGAATGAGCAACACAGACTGGTGATGGAAAACATATTTGAGAGATATGATGGTTGAAACACAAGGACTCCGATTTCCTGTTTTCATGTCGGCAGCCAAAAGATCACAACAACGAGGTGATTACAATGTTTATTGTGTTCTCAAAAACAGATGTTCAGTCAGCAGTGTTTGATTTGAAAAATTTATCTGTTTGAAATGGTGACGGTAAATCTTTCCACCAGAGATGACAGCAGGGTTGGTTTGCGGGAGGGGGTGGCATTGCGGAGTTCAAAAAACAGAAATCTGGGTGTTCTTCGTGTGGAACCACACAGCTGTCATAAATCTCCACGACCTTTCAGATAAGTGGACACTTCCAATATGAACTTAACAGACTGGAGCGACCACACAGATGGATTTACAAGGAGCCTGTGAAGCTCATGGTCTTGTCCTTACAGCTGATCAGTAGCACAGGCACTCGAGATACCCTCGTCTAGATGTCAGCGCAGTAAAGAGTGTGAAAATCCCTTAATCATACATGACTAACACTCAACACTGTCTTACACTAAAAACTCCTCATAATGTAAAAGGGAATGCAATCTGAAACTGCAGGTTTGTTTGAAGGGCATAAGGAGGCTAAACATTGAGTTTTGGCACAAACCTACAAAATCTGGAACAGGAAGTCCAGCCCAGAATAAAGTGTCTGCCAGCTGTGATCTTTGTACAACAGAGACGGGCAGAAACGCAAATCACAGAGCAGGACAGGGCATCTTGTGTGGGGCGGAGTTTGCATTAGGCCATATGAAATTACGAGTATCTATCCCTTAAATTAAACTTTATGGATTGTGATGCTGAAAACAAACACACCAGACACATATCAAAGCTCCATGGAATGCCTGTCATTCAGCCAAAGCACAGCACGGATCTGCAACTGGTTTGGATCTTGCTATGCAAATTGTTGAAGATTAACAGCAGACTGGGGACTCTAAATCAAGAAGTTGTTCAAATTGCCCAATGATATCCCACTGTAGCCAGTGCTATGTTTTCTTTTCTTTTCAGTCTGCTGGATTCATTCAAATCTCAGGAGGGCTTCACGCTGTGTGTGCATGTGAACGCGCACTAGCACGTCTGTGAAAGCATTTACACATTCTTCTCTCCTTGATAGACAGACTCTATTTTCTAAAAGCAGATAAAGAATTTAAAAAAGAGGTCGGGTAGTTTTAATATTGCTCATTAATGTCCAACATGACAGCTTTTACGAGCGTGGGTTGTGTGGGTTTATGAGTTACTTTTGGCATTGAGATTGCTACCAGTGCAGAACCTCCACTGGTACCAGCCAACATTTAGAAAACTTCCAGGCCTTGGTGACATTTGTTAGACAAATAAACTCATTAGGTGGAACTCAACACCGCTTGTGGCAACAGAAATGCAACAACCTCTCTATCATGGACGAATATACACATGGCATATGGACTTGCTTTGTCACAGTGAACCAAAAGCCCTGTTTCCAGGTCTGCTGCCCCTTTAGCTTTGTTACAAAGGATGATTATCGACATATTTACTCAGATATCTGGATGTTTTTAGTTGCAGCCGCTCTTCGCATGAGCCCCGCTGACGATCACGAGGTACTATTCCTCATGTGAGCAGAGCTTCAGCTGAGAAAAGCAACCCAATCAGCCAATTCATGACCTCATTGTGTGTGTGTGTGTGTGTGTGTGTGTGCGCGCGCGCGCCTGTGTGTGTGTGTGCACGTGTGTGTGCAGCTGGAACAGGAAGCTCCCCACTCTGCAGTATAGCATTCACTTTCTCTTTTCTATTTTCTTTCCCAAGGCATTATCCCGAGTCCGCTGCCAGTGGAAATAAATGTAAGCATCTGTATCTCCTTTTGTTCACCACGCACATTGCTCGACCTCAAGCCACCGCATGGACGCGGCTGTTTCCGTAAACATGAAGTAATGGTGGGAGATCTTGCCACATATCAGATCTGCAAGCTTTCTGACCCACTTAAAATTAAAAAAAAAAGGACCAAAAGAGTTAAATCCATACAAAGGGAGTCAACCTAGAATGCTAAGCTGTTTGGTTTGTACAGTTTCTGTGGCTGATGCTTAACAAAACACAGATACCATGCTTTGGAGGGTTGCATGTGAAAGGTTTCCCAATCACATCTGCAAGGTATCGGACTTGAAACAGTTTGCAAATAAAATTATTTTGACTCATCATTTGGCTCATGAAACATCACACAAATAGAAATGGTTCCCACTGATGGAGTATGGCAGGAGTTTGAGGGTGAAAGCTGGTTTAACCACTTTAAAGATAACCACGAAAAAAACAAAAACACTCTTACCTTGTTTATTGACTTCGCAGTCTCTGCTCAGCAGCACGTCTTCCACTGTGGTGTCAAAGATGAAACGCACATTCTGCAGAAGGCCCTGTTTGGTAAGATAATATCTGTTATTACATATTTTGACTACCTTGGCATATTTCAGATGTGACTTGTGTTCCTCTTCTACCCACTCATTCCTATTCAAGCATGCATTTGGATACAGTCTAACATAAAAACACGCTTGATCATGGAAGTTCACTCTTGACCTTGTCACACACATTCACACTCATTTTTACACACAAGGGGCAATTTAGAGTCTAAATTTAGAGTCTTTTCCACACAGAAAGTCCAGGGCAACACGGAGCCACTCTGCCATACTTTGATGAGGGAGTATGTTAGTTTCTACTCCTGGAAACTTAGTTAAGACCACAATTCAGTTTCTTGTAACAAAATATTGCAGGCCCATTCAGCTCTGCTGGCACAGCTGGAAAAGTCACAAAGAGACTGAAGTAGGGAGGCAACTACAGGTCCCAGATCTTGGGGAAATCCCTAGTGTAGCTACCAGAAAGCCACAGTGTCTGTCTTACCCTGAAGTGGTTCTCCCGGATGGATCCCTTTGCAACATACATGCGGCTTCCCTCAGGCTGCAGGTGCTCATAGAAAGGCTCATCCAGGATGAAGCTGTCTATCAGGCTGCAGCCCACAAACAGGTTTGCATTTTCCCCGTGAATGTGAAGGGTGATATTCTTCCACTGTGAGTCAGACAGGTCCACATCCTCAAATGAAACAATGTTCTGGGAGCCGTCCATCATGTATATCAGGTCCAGAGTGTTGGCCCGTCCGTTGGACACAATCTCAAACTGCCGGCGGCCATCAGGGGCCTCCAAACCAATCAGGGTGCCCCGTGAGGCGCGGTCCTGGCGTATGCTGGCCGCAAAGATAAAGCCCTCATTGTTTTGGATCTGTTGGATTATTTGTTTTAATATGGGGGGGCTCACTGGGGGCAGGTGGTCAAAACGGATGAAGCGGTAGGCAGGGGCATCTGAGTTTTGGCCCCTGAACTGTTTGGCCCCCAGAGTCTTGCGTGTGATGTGGCTGATTTCAAACAAGTCAAATGACGTCTCATCCTCCTGCTCACCATCTAGAAATCAGACAAATGGAAATGCAACTGCACAGTCAGGAGGAATGTTAATAAGTCGTTTGTAGAATAGAATAACTATTATTAAGAAAAAGAAAAAAGAGCAAATGGTAAACAAATGGCAAAATGTTTACAGGTTTTAACCTTTTCATCTTAAAAAACGTCACTGGAATGGATAATTGCACCTCCAGATAGTTTCAATAACAATTTTAATCACCATCATCATACTCAATAATATCATCATAATCAATATAACTTTATTAGCCTCACGGTCATTTGCAAGTTTTCTACTTACCTTCAGTTAATGCGTGGAGGAAATGAATTGATAAGAGCAGCAAGAAGAGACTTCTCCTGAGTATCATATCTCCTTCAAAAAACAACGACAGAAATGCTTTTTAGTTGTTTTTACGTCCCTCTTGTCTATCCTGGTCATTCTCGAACAAACAAATAAATAAAGCGAGACAATAACGCCACATTAGAAGATGAACAAGGCACAACAAACTCTTCCCAGCATCACACTGAGCTTTTAGGAATAAACTGGTCATCAGCTAGTCCTGTTTACCTTCCAGAGCTTTCAGTCATCAGCTAATGAATTACTTTGATGACTGTCTGGTGCCCTCTCCACACGGAGAGGTTCAGAGAATAACGCTGCTGCGCACTCCATGCAACTTACCTGATGAGTGAACTTTCTATTTTCTTTTAATTCAGTCAGATATCCGACAAGAAAATTTAAAAAAGTTGAAAACGCGGACTTCTTTGACGATCTGAGCCGATGGTTAAATGAATGAGAAGCGGTATCTCCCGTAAACCCCGTGCGTAAAAACCGTAAAGTCCACTTGGTTTTCCAACATCCACAGCTTGGAGGACTTGAAGCACAACACTGACTGCGGCACCCACCTCCCTCCTCCTTATATAGAGGCTCGCAGAGAGCCTGTCAATCAAAAATCTTCAGGGGTATGAACACTTTGAGGACGGTTGTTAAGAGACAGAGTTACATAATTATCTTCCGATGGCGTAATTTTTCTTATCCGTGCTCACACACAGAGGCTGGTATGGGGGGTTCATGACCCCTCCCCCCTCTCTCTCTCTCTCTCTCTCTCTCTCTCTCTCTCTCTCTCTCTCTCTCTCACCGGGATGCCCACCATCCCCTCCCTGCATCAAGCACACCTTCCCTCTCTGTCTGGAGCCAGTTCACTTTCACTGGAGAGGAGAGATGCAGGGAAGTGGGCTGTTTTAATGTGGAGGGACAAAGTGATGGTGGTAAAGAAACATAAACCATCAATAGGTGCAGCAGCAGTAGGTGCACCTTAAAAACAGAATTATTCAGAAGTTTGTGGAGTGTGAAACAGCTTTGACACTCAAATCCTTGAATATTATATATGATTTTTTAGGAAGAAAGAAAGTCAGACAACCGTATTGATTCGAATATGATGGTAACTGTATTTTGACTATCAATAAATTATATAACAATAGCTCAAAGTGAGAATCCCAGCAATGTCTGCAATGTGAGACAAAAACAAACCATGAAAATGACCCCTAATACAATAGATACTTTGGATGCTTCCACTTTGCTGGCAGGCAGTGTCTTGCGTCTGGAGATTGTCAGGATTTTGCCAAGGCTTCCCTCTGCGGTGTCAGGGAAAGAAAAGCTGATACAACGTCTCTTTCTTGGAGCCCTGCAGAGGGATCGCAGGGCTGGATGTGGGTAGGCCTTTGTGTACCAATAGGATATGTCTCAGGGATGGTTTGCGTCAATTGGAAATGTGCATTCCATTTAGGGGGAAAAAGAAGAAGAGGGGGTGAAGAGCAGACGGTTTCTTACCAAGTGGGGCGATTGGCTTTCAACAACACGGATTCGCAAACCTGACAGAAATTAAAAACACTAGTGAACGTTTAGTCAGACGTACAAAAATATGACAATGCTTGCTGACGATGAAAGCATTCTGCAGTGATCAGAGAACATCAGATTAAACCTGTCAGGGCTGGAAAAAGCTGAAATACTCCGCAGACTTGCACTCTTGAAACGTGGTACTGCAACTGTCAGTTGCAGTTTCTCAAAATAGGTTTTAATCAGTTTGAATGTGTTCCTTTTAAATCATCAACAAAGTCATTATGTTGGCAATGGTAGAAAATGTCTTTACTTTAGTGTTTTGGATCTGACTGCAGCCTCTTAGAAATTAGACTTTTAAAGCTACCTTTAGACAATAACCATCAACATAAGAATGTAATTACTTTCACCGTGGTGCCTCCACTAATACCTTTCATTTCTAGACATTTATCCACTTTTACCGAACAGCAGTACTGAGTAACGAGGCTTTTAAAAAGTGCAGAGTTACTGCAGACCAAACATTGGCAGTGAAACTGTGATGTGGTTCATCTGCACAAAGTCATGTCATATCTATAAATAAGAAGAGAAGAAGAAAAGGTAGCCACAAATCCATGTCAGGCTTGTTTACACTAAACTGTGCCATAAGGAGAGTCAAGAACTTGCTGCTCTCATATCTTCCTCATAACACAATTTGCACAGTTCAAGTTTCCGTCACTTTAAAGTTATTTTTGAAAACTTTCTGGGTCATTTGGATGGCACCATGACCCAAAGCTTACCTAACAGGCAGCAGAGATCCACACATGAATGTGGACTTCTCTATCAATGCTACAAATACCAGAGATCTGGAGGAGCCATGAAATGAAGGTGATGGATGTCGGTTAGGTTGATAAACAACTGTAGTTTCCAGCTCTCCTCTCCAAACTGTGACTTCACCATGGAGGTTTATGTGTTTTTAACAAAAAAAACCAAAAAAAAAATACTGGGATAGTGTGACTCAGGAGCAGAAATCCAAAAAGGAAATCTGGCACCTTAAATGTTTAACGTACCGAGAACTGGAGAAAGTGACACATGTAACATGCAAGTCTCACATCATCTGTAAGATACAATAGTTTTGGGAATGATGAAAATAAAGGGGTTAGGTAGATTTTTTTTTTTTTTTTTAGTTGAGATTTACTTCAAATAGCCCCTTTAAGTTGGTCTTGCCAAACGCTGAGTAATGCCAATGAAACAATTTTGGCCAGAAAGGTTGGCATTGTAAAATAACCTTGCATAATCTCCCAAATGGCATGACGGCTCTGTTTTCATGACAACTGCACTATAATGTACAGTACGTATTTAAATATCTGGAGAGAAGCAGCATTTTCTTTGGATGTTACTGTCGTCACTGCTCGTTTACTGTGCTCCTCACTTCTACAGTAGTAGTTAGTCTGCTTCTGGGTATGGCTTCAAGTGAATCTGTATTGCTCCAAAGTCAATGTGGCTGTTCCCCAACCCACTAAGCTATAACCTTCTCTGGAGATGTGTTTCAGCATCATCATTGGTAGCCTCAAGCTTATGAGTGCTTCTTTCAAAGTGTTACAGACTGCATGCCCAATAACTGGCAGTCTTGTCAAAACAAATCAATAAATCAAAATGTTTTCATATAGCAAGCCGGACCTTTGAGAGCTCCCTCAAACAGCAGAGCTTTTCACTCTAACTTAATGACCATTTGCTATAAATGATCACTTCGGATGGCACGGTGTTAATCAGTTGTTCCATCGCTTTGGTTTTCAGTGAAATGTCTCAGCAACCACTAAATGGATTGCCGTTACATTTTGCTTATGGATTCACGTTCATTGGCTGAAAATTTCTATTTGCCTAATATTTTGCTTTATGACGAACTTATCTGCAAAAATAAAGACATTCCCATCAGCCTCAACTGTGTTTTGTGTTCTAATTAGCAAATGTTAGCATGCAAACATGCTAAATGAAGACAGTGAACATGGTAAACCTTATACCTGCATCAGCTTATTAGCATTGTTGTTAGCATGCTGGCATTAGTATTTATCCCAAAGCCACACAGTCTGCAGACAATTGTTCAGCGATGCCTAAAGAAGAAAGATTGAAGGGTCAGACGCTGCCTTTAAGAGTTCTCACAATAGTAATTTTCACTGTCAAAATATTATAGTGTTTCCACTGCCAAACACAGGTCAGTTAAATTTCACTGTCACTGACTTCATTTGTTTTTGTCTCTTCCCTCAATTTAAACACTTGCATGCTCTAGCTTATTTTCTTTCTGCAAACTTTAGTCCAAATGTGTCCTCCAACCGTGCACATTCACTTGACCTGATGATACAGTTTATTGTTTTTTCACTGATGTATGGAGCCACATCAGAGCAACCACCAATCAAAGCCTCTGGGCTGCAGAAAGCAATGGAAAACTGAGTTCTTGTACAGAAATAGCAAAATAATAAATGTTTTTGTGTGAACCAAAGTCAGTTTTTGCACATTTCATGAGAAAAGCACTAAAGAGTGCATTTTCTGGATCATGTGATGCCGTTTCATTACTTCAGTCTGTTCTTGATTCTTCTTGGTTTACTCATAAAATGACTGCGTGATGGTACTACATCCCTCCACTTCGAGGTATCCCCAGAATGTCCTGCCTTAAAATCCTGTCTCAAAGTCCTGATCTTGCTTCTCATACAGGATGTGCAGAGCATGTCCTCTCATACTGAGATGGATTGTTACAGGTAGTCATTTACAATAACACTGAAGTCACTCAATAGGCCTCTTTTTACACAACAGAGATCCATGAATTGTTCTCATAGGTTTTGTGAGGCAATTGAGAAGTCAACAGGGGAGCAAGAAAACTGTGGAAAACATTCAAGCTGATCTGTACACACCATTAATCATCAAATTGTAACACTGCAGGACGGCACACTAATGCTGTCCACTAGTTATGCTACACTTTCAACAAACTGGGACTGATATGATAAGAAGGTAACAATGAATTCATGGTGATCTGGACCATCAGCATCAGAAAAGTGTGCATTAAAACAGTAACAAGAACTATGTCATATTACCTGATAATACACAGTGTATACAGAATCTTGTATGTAACAACCAAAAAGAAGAAGGTGCAAAAATGAGTACTTGTTTCCAGGAGACTACATGTTTGCTTTCAAAGCATCCAATTCCAGTTTTCATATAAAAATGACAGACATAGCTTGGTGTAGACCAGGCATTGCATCGAAGTGAGATAACCAATGTTTGACTTGTACTTCTCTCAGAGGTTAATGTGTGACCTACGTGGGTGGGATCTCTTAATACATGATTTGTAAATTCAACACAACTGAATGTTTCCTGGGTGATACCATGCTTGTGATCATAACAGCATCAGGGGAACACCTCAATATTATTTTCACAAAGATTACAAAATCCGATCAAGCTGCTCAAAATGTAGACCTGCCAAAGCTTTGTTTGTGTTCTTAGCCAATATCCTAAGCGGAAGGATGAACAGAGGGAATCTTGTGTGCTTCCTTTGTTGCCTGCAGGACTGTTGGAGGATGGCAGGCTCTGAGAACCCCATTAATTGCCTGCTGGTTGCTCATGTTTAGCAAGGGTCAAACACTGCCAGCTTTATGTAACCTTGCTTGTCATAGTGATGTAATCAGGCCTCAGTCAATCCAGTGGGCTACAACTTATTCCCAGATGTGTATTTGAACTGCTGGACCTGAACAAAAGCAAAAACGTCCCCAAATGGTCTGAAATACAAGGTTGAGTTCTGAACTTCAAATAAAAATGAGACTGTGTATAAAATCTAAGGAAGGACGAGTAATAGGAGCGTTTCCCTGAACTCATTTTGAGTCATACTTACCTACATTTAGGTTAATAGGTGGGGAACAGTGACCGTTTCCCATCCACTCTCTTTTCTCACAATTGCATTTTCATTTCTGAGATGCAATCATGTGGTAATAACTTCCAGATCCCCATTTTCCTCCTTGTGCTGATGGGATGCGTAGCATTATTGCGGAGCAGTAAGATATATTGAGCTAATTTATAAGAGCTTCAGAACTGGCAGAATTCTGGGCTCATTTTACTGAAACCGTGTTAGTAAGAAATCTGGAGGGAACAACAACGCAGGACCTGGAGAAAGATGGATGTGTATGGACAGTGAAAGAAAACACCATGAACAGCGTTATGTGAGAGAGAACAAAGTGAGAGTGAGGTCTCTTCAGTGTAGTGGAGAGGAGGAGGAGGAGGAGGAGGAGGAGGAGGAGGAAGAGGAGGAGCTCTGGCCTTGGGTCCCTGGGCACAGAAGGTGCTGCAGCGTAACTGAGGCTCCACTGCCTATACAAACTCATCCTGCATTGTTGTGGCTCATGGCGGTGAACTAAACAACTTAATAATCATGTTTAAGTACCACATCACACTAACGCTCCCTGCATTTACTCAAGGCCAATTTTAAGGTATTTGTGCATCACAAGCATTTCCAGTTTTGCTACTGTACTTACTTGTACTACATTTCTGAGGTATACATTATACTTTTTACTTCACCACATTTATTTGACAGTTATAGTCTCAAGTTACTTTGCACATTAAGATCTTAAAAGCAATGCTTTCTTTAAAGCCTAAATTGTGCCCAAGAGGCACATGTGGTGTTCAAAAACTGCTATTCAAATAAACTTCACCTCAACCTACACCATTAAAATACTGCTTATACATGAATGCATCAGTAATCCTATAATGTAATACAATATATAGTAATACAACACTGCCTGTAGAATAGTATTGCTGTAAATTCAGCACTTTCACTTACATGTGCAGGAATCAGTAACAAACAGCTTTGTGTAATGTCAAAGGAGTCCCTCGTAATGACAAAACCACACTCTGCAGGTCCTATCAGTGCGACAGAGCATTTCAGCATCCGTCAGCTCATTGTTTCAGTCTTTACAGCTCACAACTGTACTGTTAAGTTTCTCTCTCGCCGCTCTTATCATTACTTTTTCCAGCTGCTGCAGTCAGCCGTTTTCAGAGGCTCTCAAAAAAAGAAAACTGGGCCAAAAGAGAGAGAATATTGGACTTAGATCACATGGTCAAAATCAAAACATTGTGCTAATAATGTGTTTCCTAAGTTTGTTTTACCCAGCACCCTCATCTTACATTCAAAATCTTGTCTCTCCAAAATCACTTATCTCTTCCAATTTTTCGTTCCCTAAAATTAATACACTTGTAGCACATATGCTCATTCAAATACCTCAGGTTGAACAGTTAGAATTTGAATTAACTGACTCATGGATCTGACCAGCTAAAAGATATGTGTAACCCCTTCAGCTTATTTTTGACCCTACTGGGTCAAACTTGAAAGATCCTTCAAGATCCACCCTCAAAGATTTGACTCTGTCCAATAGAAATGATAAAATACAGCCTCTTGAGTACTGCACTTGGGAAACAGTGACAAATGTTCAATAGCTTGTGTCATAAAGTGACTAAATCACAACTCTGTATGCCCAACAAAAGACACACAAAGAACTTAAAGTATGATGTGTGCTGGCTATCCTGATGTAAATCTGGCTTCAGCCCATTCCTCTGAGACCTTTGTTGCCATAATAAATAAACAGGCGGTCTTTAAAACATTCAGAATAAAAGGCTTAGTCCCTGCCTGGGCAAAAGCCAGGCATACACAGAACCCAACCCACGGGTCAGTTTTTAGATGCCTATAAGACTAAATGCACATGCAGGTCAGATACTACTGGACCTACACCTACTTACCAGCTCCACTTCAAACCAGCCAAAATTCAAGGGTCAAGAGCATTTATTCAAAATGAGATCTGTTCAGTTTTCAGTAAACATTCCTCCTCAGCTGGCTGTTTATTTGACACTACTGGGGTCCTCCTCCACATACTGTAGCAACCATACGCACACGGTCACCAAGTCAAGGACTTACAGGCTAGAGATTTTAGAAAGGATGAGGACAACTTTACTCCTTTCTTTCTTAAACTGTCTGCATTACATCTATTTTAACATCTTCATTTGCACAGTCCCTGTTCTCTGGAAATTGGCACATGTGGCCATGCATAAAGGAGGAGATTGAAGCGAATCTAATAACTATCATCCAATATCCAAGTTGTCCTGCCTGTCAAAAATCCCTAAGGCTCCATTCTTGGGCCTCTTCTGTTCAACATGGACACACGCCCACTAGCTCAGAATATGAAAAGCAACAAAGTAATCAAACCATGATTGTGCAGATGACACACAGATTTATCTAATGATATCATCAGGCGACAATGGTCCCATACAAGCACTGAGTGGGAGCATTGAAATCAGTGGTTGGATGTGCCAACATTCTCTACAATTAAACAAAGCTAAATACTGAACTAATTGTTTTTGGAGCCAAAGAAGAACAAATAAAAGTCAGTGTTCCACTTCAGTCGCTCATATTGAAGACAGCAAACTAAGCCACAGCTCTTGGTGTGGTGACTCAGACCTAAGTTATAGCCAATTTTATAGACTTCTTATTTTACAATAACAAACAGCAAACTATCACCTTCAGAATTTTTCAAGAATTAGCTGACTTGACCATATCTCAGCAGGATTTAGAAAACCATGTCCATGTGCTTATCTTCAGTAGGCTTGACTAATGCTGTCTTTACTGATCTCTCTAAAAAGTCCACCAAACAGTTGTGGCTAATTTCTCTCACTCAGAACAGGAGACTGGACCATGCTACTCCAGTTCTCAGATATGTGTCAAAGAAAGGACTTTAAATACTATACTATTGGTTTTAAAGCACTGAATGGTTTAGAGCCACACTGCGTTTCTGATCTGCTGCTCCATTGTGAACCGTCCATCCTCTCAGATCCCCTTGGACGGGACTACTGACTGTCCACAGAGGCAAAATTAACCAGGAGATGCAGCTTTCAGTTTATATGCACCACATATGCGGAAAAAACTCCCTGAAAACCTGGAATCTGCTCCGACTCTCGGTTCTTTAAAATCAAGGCTTAATGGTAGGATGAGTCATTCTGGAGAAAGATTGTTGACATTCGCTGAATTTGAAATTCAGCGAATATCTGCTCATGGTCCACTAGCTGTCCTTTCTGTGTGTGTGCTGAAACAAAAATCCAGTTTATGTACCTGGCTCACACAGAGTGGCTCAGAGCCACACAACACTGTTCCAGCCAATCAGCAACAGGTGGCGTTCAAGGGGAAGGGGAAATGGGGGGAGAGAGAGGGACGGTAAATCTGGCATGCTAACGTGTAATATCAACAGTCTTTCTCCAGGATGACTCATCCCACCTTTAAGACCTCTCTGTTTGCCACTGACTTTAATTACATGGATTTGGAGCCTGCACTATGATTTTTATTCTCATGTTTTATTGCTTATCTTTTTTGTAACTCTCTATTTTCTTGTCCTCTTAAATCCTAGATATATCTTTTAATATTGCCTTTTTTAATGCTTTTTATGTCTTAAGTAAAGCCCTTTCAACTGCCTTGTTGTTGAGACAAGGGCATCTTGCAGTGCTTTAAAGTTTAAAGCACTGCAAAATGCTGTTATCAGTCTTAAATGAGCACTCCATCAGTTCTCAGTATCATTGTCAGTTCTCCTCTGAGCTCTGGACTGTGGGGAAGTCATTTATCAATATGCTGCCTCCACTCTGAGGCCTCCAGACTCTATTTACCATTCTGCCCTCACGTCTGTCACTGGAGATAAATTACAACACTCATCACTTCATTCTGTGATAAATTTGGTTGGCCTCCCCCGTCCAAGAGACGTAATAACTGTTGGTACTTATTTATCTACAAAGTCCTTATTGGAAAATTGCCATTCTATATGTCATCTTCACTGCTCTGGCATTACAACTCATCCTTAAAACGTTCCAGAGATTGTAAAATTATACATTTGGTATTTGAGTGAGTGCTATTTATGGCAGCAGGGTGATGAATGTGGGAATGTTTGGAAACTAACGACATGGCCCAGAGTCACTATGGTGCAATGGCTTGGCTCGTTAATGTGTTTTTTAATTGTTTTTGGACGTCAGTGGAGGTCTATGACACACAGGAATAAGATACAGTATATCAGGCTTTGGCTACACAGACACTTGATGGTAGGATGGCACGGTTATAAAATGAAGCACATAAGAGTCACATATTGTCAAGACAGGAAGACAATGTACAGCATGTAGGACTTTGAAGCAGGAGCACGCTCATTGAAAACACACCGAGGATTGGTGCAGATTTGCAGGAATGATTTGCTGAAGAATATCAAATGTTCCAGGGGAGAATTTCCTGCTCGTTATTGACTCCAGGTTTTGTAGCTGGCATCCTGCTTCTGTGCGTACACCAAAGGTTTTGAGCATTCAGGGTATGATGCAGCCATGGTGAAGGAATAACATTTGTCTACATCCCTGCAACAGCCAGTGTGTTCAGCGCTGAAGCAAACTCGAGTTGGAGACTTTTCCTTGCTGCTGAATTTGGAGTTCATTCGAGGGTATGAAACCCTGGCACAATGTGAAATAAAGTCGTGCCATAACCTGGAGTTATTGCTCAAATTTAAGTTAGCCAGGCAGGTGATAGCCATGGCTGGTTGGCAACAACACAACCTGAAAACTAAGTTCAGGAACAGAATGACATATGATCTATTTGGGCTGTAATATTGCTCACTTTGATGCTTTTCGAATGCTGCCGGCTCTGATCGCATTGATCTCTTCAGAGCCTTTCTGTTTGTTCGTTTTATGGCAAAAGTAAAATCTCAAGAACCAAAGCTGAGTATTATGTAACACAAGTCATATCACAAATTGATAGCAGAAAGATTAATAAGCTACACCCGGAGACATGTGTACCAATCACAACCATACCCTGAAGTGGAGCTCAACCACATGTGCTGTTAATCCTCCAGTTTGGTGAAACACGATTAGAGTGGAAAACATAAAATTGCAGTGGTGAGGAAATAAATTCAGTCATAAAATCTAAGGAATTTGCTAATGGTCGAGGTTGATGTTGAAATAGTATCTTTGGGTCCCTGAAAGGTTGGAGTTTAGGTTGTTGGGGTGAGTTAATGAACCTGTAGAGGTTTATTCTCGAATGCCAAACTATCATCTCATCGCACCTCTGCACCTTGACTTAACGGAGGCGAAGAAGTTTCTGAACCTCATGAAGACATGAAGAAAGACTGGTTCTTCAAACATTTGCTAAAGCGGCCTAAAAGAGAGTCTGAAATTAATGGAGCACTGATTCAATTTTTCAGTTTTTAAAGATCACGATCGTTTCTATTTGAAGGGATGTCAAAAGCACGACAGCTCCTAAGTGGCCCCGGCGATCGTTCTGGCACCTCGTGTAACGTGCTCCTGTTTTCCCCATTTATCCTGCGAACTCCATGAGGGTCTCATGTTGATTTATCTGAGTGTTAAGCACTCGAATGTTTATGCCTTGTACCCTGGATGACACCATCTGCTATCAATCGGTATTTCCATCGTTGTCTGCACACAGCAGTCCAGAACATCTCGGGACAGAATCTAGCACAAAGACGTTGATGTCCATGTTTGCCTCTTCCTGAGTGGCTCCATCTCGATGTTTCACCTATACTAACTGGTCACTTTACAGTTTGCCAGTCATGTTCATCCTTTACAGTTGCCTTGTACAGTATGCTGTAGTCAGAAAGACTGACTGTGAGCGTTAGTGAAAACTGGCCCACGTGCTGTATCATTCAAGCCAAAAATATGACTCTGTGTAATTTGTAGACCACATAAGGAGGAACACAGGCCAGCTAACACTTCAAGATGTGAAAGCGTCTTTTTCTCATATTCACAGGGAAATGTATGTGAATATTAACATGAACATGTGTATGATGAGGCGTAAAATGTTCCACATGCAGACTTGTAGGGAGAAAGTTTCCTCATATTTGCTGGTTTGTCATTCCGGTGACATCACTGCTCACTGCTGTGGGCTTTCAAATATTTCTTTTGGGTGCTACAGTGACAGCGCACTATGGCTTTTTGTATGGACTTTCTGTTGGTGGAGGCTGACATTCTGCAGGTGGCATTTTTTTGTGTCTTTGTTTAACTTTAGTGGCTATTGCTGCTCATTCTAACCACGAGTTTCGAAGCAAATTGCCAGTGCTGGTGTTTGTTTCAAGATGGACCTAATTTTAACAAAAAGTACAATATTATTACATGCACAAAATAATTGTGTTGTACAGTACTTGAGTAAATGTTACCACATCCCAGCTACATTTCACCACTGCATAAAATGCATGCAGGAGATCAGACAAGATTTTTCTTTCTGCCTTTCAAGATGATCATTATGTCAGATAAGTTCAAGAGGCATAAATTGTTGCCATGAGTTGGCTGAGCGATACGGCAGACTTCATAGCTTGCTGATGTGACGTGGGATCAGAAAGAAGGCACCATGGATCAGCTGCACTGCTCCATCTGACAGCACCAACACTTTACTGCTTTTCATTGACCACGTGCACAGTTGCGGGTGCATTAGCGCTCCATCACACTTGTCAAATGTGGTGAGAGGAGGCAACAAAAACCCTGTCCGATGCTAGTCTTTGGGACTGTGTCCCAGATGCTGCCTCTGGTGACTTCCACTAAAACACACAACATGGGATAAAACAATTTGGCACCCATCGCTCAATTTTGTTCCAGACGTTCCTCCTCTTTCACATTATCAGCTGATATATAGTCTGATCAGGGCATTAGTTTACACCAGGTGCTTAAGGCAGCATGTGAAAGCTCTCTTCAAGTAAGCTGTCTATAAGCTGAACCAGTCTTATGTTCGGCATTAAAATCTATGCATGATTCATGCCAAAGATGCTCACTTCAATACACATCACTTCTTTTACATAATTCATAGAACATTATATGATATTCAGGAAAGCTTTCCTTTAAGACTTGCATGAGGCACAGCTATATGACAGCAGTGTTTGACACGTGCACAGATATTCCCCTCCCTTGACTTTGGGTTGCACTGAGTTCATGAAAGCATAAGAGCAGAGATCCTCTATGGGGGTTCATTAAACTGCACGTGCATTGTGGTGTATATGTTGGTCTTCTTTATATAAAGTACTCATGAGGAAAAGTAAAGGCCTGCGCTCAGAGCTCGGGCCACAGGCCAGAAAACAACCACAACACTTTGCAGGCGACGTCGCAGGCATGCACAGACTATACTTGAGCTGAAGATGATGCTGAGATGGAAAATGAACGTCTTGATAGCGACTTCTGCACTCTGTCTTCCCCCAGTGTGACACTCCGCTCTGTTCAGTGCTGTCACATTGCAAAGTTGGATGCAGACTAAGTTCTTTCTGTCACATTGAATGACAAAGTATTGTGGGAGATGAAACTTTGGACCAGACTGCGGTCTGACATATGGGTGTGGCCATCCTTGAGATCCTTTTATTTGCAAGTATAAAGGCGTCATTCTTTACTCGTGAGATCAATGCAGGGAGGGCATCCAAAACGACCTCACACAGACAAGGAATGTGTGCGCACACCAACACATCCCTTTAGTTTGTGAATGTGTGCTCCCTGCATTTTAGAGTAGCAGGTTAATTCATTCAAGAGGAGATACTGACTCACAAATATACACACACATACACACACATTTCAGCACATTAAAAGGGAGAAAGAACATGGCTACATAAATTTCCTCCACAGACAATTTATTATGTTTTGTTCCAGTTGAAAGTCCCTGCTGCTTGCAGGAACACTAAAGCTCACCATGACAGGGCGGACTCAACCCTGCCAGCACATAGCTATCTCCACACACACACAAAGTCATACTTCCATCACTTTTGGGGACATTACATACATACAGACATGTGCTATATCACAAAAGAATGGATACCATCCCAGAAATCCAACGCAGCCCTCGCTCTGCTTTCGTTAATGTATAACATCGGTTTCTGTGATAGGAAACCTGGCAGCTGATATTGTGCAACTTCAAAGATATATTTCATCCGACCTTTCTGAGGCTGGTGGTGCAGTCTTCTGCCTTTGTATCAATTAGAGCACAGAGTCCAAAAAGAGAGAAAATCAAACACAGAATACTGGACTGGGGACAAGGCAGAGACAAGCAGTCTTCTGAAAATTCACCTCCATTTGAGGGAGTTAAGACAAGGCAGCCTATCAGTGGATTTATCCTTCTATCATGAGCGTCAACCTCAGATAATGCGTCAAATACAATATCTTTTCCGAATGGACGGGGGATGAGAGACGCTTAAAATTTCATTCCATTACAGATAGGTAGACTTTTCCTTCAGCCTCTTTTAAGACAGCTGTGGTTTAGTGTATGTCGGCAGTGATAATGGCAGAACGGTAAATTAATAGCAGGAAGAGTTTTTTTTCTGGACAAGACATTAACAACATGAACTCGATGACACTGCAACCCAGGGTTGAAAAATTCTAAAGCTATAGGGAAACGATCAGCGACAGCATCAGTGAGAAGAAAAGCAATTTGTTTTAAGGTACAAGAATAAGACTGAGTGGAATAAGACAAATCAGACAGAGCCTGAGATAACAAGAAATAATCTACACAGCCATGTAGCTACAGTAAGATGTAATAATTTATTCATTCTTGACACAATGCAGCTCTTTCAAACTTAACTTCCAGTGTCAGAGTTCTACATTTTTAATCTGCTCTCTTACAGTTAAGCATAGCTGACATTTTGTGCGACTGGGGAAGAGCAGAGTAAATGTACGGCTCAAACAATGGACGGGTGTGTCAGTGTGAACAGTAGTAGCATCTGTGCGTCTGGCAGCCAGAGAGGTCGCACCCAGCTGATGTCATAGCTCTGTGTGCTGATCTGTTAAGTCGCGGCCGCAGCCAGTGATATAGAAGTACATCTGTTCCACACACTGAACAAACAAAATCTGGTGCTCTGTCCGTCCAGAATGTGGAGGAGCGGATGGGAATAACTGCTGACAAAATTGTTTTTGGCAAATGTATCTATAATCATCTTTAAATGAATAAATATTGCATCAAAATAATGTGGTCAAATGAAAACATATTGAATGAAACCACTGATATCACCTCAGAAATGTGGTCTAACGATGAACATACTGGAGGGTCAACAAAGATAACAGGCAGCTCCATTTGACAATTTGAAAAGAACAAAAAAGACAATAAGAAATACAAAACCTCTTTAGCTTTCTATCTATTTTTGGTCCTCATTTAACTCCCAACTAAAACAAAACCCTTACGTTCCCCTTTCTCAGTAAAATCCCAGCCAGGGGGTTGGAACTGCTTTAATGAAACCTGCATGGTCTCTGCAGGAGCCTGCTGTCATTACACAGACATGTTGGGGGCGCTTTGCACAGCAGCACTGGTGTCATGAGACAGCCGGGTCCCACTGGTGGCCTGAAACAGTCGCAGCTTCCCATCCAGGGTCCCTGTCAGCAGCTAAGGACAGAAGAGAAAGAAGATGATGTCACGTTCAGCTTGATATTTCCCAGGAACTGTGTCACACATC
Source organism: Chaetodon trifascialis (assembly GCF_039877785.1). Classification (NCBI taxonomy): domain Eukaryota; kingdom Metazoa; phylum Chordata; class Actinopteri; order Chaetodontiformes; family Chaetodontidae; genus Chaetodon; species Chaetodon trifascialis. The sequence continues at coordinate 12,403,952 of NC_092068.1, read as the reverse complement.
CCTTTCCTTTTCACAACTCTCTATTTAGGGGACTGAGTTGCATAACAGCACACCTGCTTCCAAGGTCAACATCCATACTGTGTTTCTCCTGCAAATTCTTGATTTTCCATACCTGCCATTTTACACAAGAAACACAAAGCTGCCTGGAATCAACTTTAAAAGTTATATAACTTCATTTAATCAGAAGGAGATCTTGAGGTTCCTGCCAATGCCGGTCATGGTGAGTCAACTGTTTACAGATTAATAAGGCACCCACATGTCAATAAACTAACATCAGTGAACACTGTGTGCAAATACACACCCCCCACTTAAACTGACACGTGGATGTGGCACAAAGGCAAGCACGTGTGAACAATCACTTCTTAACTATATTTCTTAATAAGAAGGAAGGATTATCTCATCTGTGTCTATCAGCCAGTACAGCAGATGAGTGTAAGGGAGCATTACCTCAACACTCTGACAGCCAATCAGAGGGCAAAAGCAATAGGAAACCCTCTGCAGAATGAGGCGTGTCATACAGATTCATATCTATGGCTGCTTGAAGTAGAGTATATGATATGATGGAACAATTATAATTCAAGACAGCTGTTCACAGACGACTCCATTTTCACTTTATTTTCAAGCATATGTGATGTGTAAGACCAGGGCGAGTAACCCATTTCATACTAGCTCAAGCCATGGTTATTTGTATTACCCTTAATCCCACTTCAAGTCTTAAAGGCCTTCACAAATCCTGCATGACGAAAAATAAGTGAAAACAACTCCACACATTTCAACTAACTGGGAATGCTTGGGTGAATGTCCAGATCTGCTGTGGAGCATCAGTGTCATTTATGGTGAATTCAGAGATTTTTAGGTAGATGTAAAGACAGCAAATCTTTTTTTTTTTTTTTTTTTTAAAGTATACAAACAGTGGGAATCTTGGGAAACAACAATTTGCCAAGCAATGATAAAAACCACATTTGGTACAACAATAGTCCAGCATTTTTCCCTATGTACTAAAGCTGTTTTATGCAGGAGAAATCATCTTTTACCAGCAAGCAGATGTCTGTGCTGGGAGAGGGAGTCACAATAGCTGAGGTCTGAGGATAACTAAAACACACTATGACTAAACTGGGGTGGATTCAATCCTCCTCTGAAGGGCCGTTGTTGCGGCCTCTCTCCCATCAACACACAGAGGATTTCCGGGTAAGTGTGTGGAGCACACAGACAAGAGGAGTAAGTACACATCACACCTACATAAGCATGTGTTTTACTGGTGTTTTCTCATGTATAAAAATGTTTGTGACGCTGCCACTAAACAGTTAGATGGTTCGTTTCATAGCTCTTCTATTTTTAAGCAGTCTTTTTGCACTGTGACCTCCTGCTCATTGACCTTAATCAACAATAGCCAAGCTGTCTGGGTCCTGCCCCCGAGCTGCAAAAATAGCCACTTAAAACTTAAGAGGGTCAGAGAGCAGCTCCATTAGCAACCACAGCTCTCTTCATCAACTTCCATCCAAAATCATTAGACTGTGTAATCACCTAGGCATTACATTCCTCCCTCCAAACATACAGCGCAGAGTTGGAACTATCACAGATTTTCTAAAGCGCTGATAACAACATTAATGGAATTTCTGCATCATACGCTTGCAGCAAACATCTGCAATCTGACACATTCCATCTGTGCAACCTTCAACCTCTGTTCACTGAGGCTGAAGCGAGCTAAAGCCGATGAGGACCGGAGGTTTTGGGCAACCTTCAGGGTCAGAAGTCAGAACTTGTTGTGAGCTGATTCACTGTAGACATGTCGCACGGGGTCATGCTGGGCCATCACAAGTTTGGTATTTGACTTTCCTCGTCAACATCCCTCTTCTAAGAAACACAGTTTGATCTCTGTTTAAAAAATGTATTTGCAATGTCCTTATGCAATCCTGTCACCACTGAGATATCTATCTATCTATCTATCTATCTATCTATCTATCTATCTATCTATCTATCTATCTATCTATCTATCTATCTATCTATCTATCTATCTATCTATAGATATAGATATATCTATATCTATATATATAGATATATAACTATATAACTATATATATAGATATATAGTTATAGATATAGATATATATCTATATATATAGTTTTCAAGACATTCATAAGCGTATCTTTACCACTTTTTTTAAAAGAAAAACATTTGATCTTCTATAATCCCAAAGACAGGACATGCATGAGCCACAATGTTGAGAATTTGTGCAGCATCTTCTTCTGCGATCCTTTTCTTTATTTGTTTTTATGCGTAGTGCATGAAAGTCTCATTCAAAACTTTTTCGGAACTCCGTGATCATAAATCAGATAGAGAATTTACATGGTGTGTCATGCATGTTACATAATCTAAGTTATAGTCTGGCGTACTTGCTCAATACCTTGAAAAAAAGACCACAAATCAACAGTTCAAAGCAGTCTTCAGTGGCAAACGCTTCTGCTAAATACCGACATACTGGACAACACAAAGTATCCATCCACACAAACTCGGTATGAACAATGGCTGAGGCTTTGAAGATATGAGGAGAAATGTGCTTTCCCTCCCGAAGGATATCATTCATCAGCTGTAGAGCACAGACTTGACAAATGCCAACATAGCAAGATGTTCTGTACCGTACATGCTGAGAGGGGAAGGAAGATCTACATGAGAGATGGGAAAAGAAGCAGACGGTCACCAGGGTCACCTATTTGATGAGCTTACAAGTCCATGGACTGTCTGTTGCTAGTGGGGATAGTATTGGTGTTGACTTAAATTAAACCATGATCAGATCTTTTTAGCCATGTATTCATGTCATGCAAAGTTGTATTTAAACATTCCAGCTGAGTTTTTTTTCTGTTGCCATAAATCCCTCTTGTTTGTTCTAAATATCACTGATTTCTCCATTACTCCATTCAGAAACTGTTAAATTGCAATAAAACCATCGGGAAAATGAACCACGTTACACTGGAGACATGAAATTGATGCATGAAGTCGACATTAATCGAACCTCAGCTCTTATATTCATTATTATTGATGCCAATTAAGTCCAAATAAGTCAGTAACAGTAAATCTATACTCCCTGTCTGAGTCTGAATGTTTACAAAGCCCTGGACAGGTGCATGTGGGTCAGTCTGACAGAACGCAGAGAAGCACAGATACAATCAGACTCACAACAATGCATGTGTTCACTCCAGAGGCTGCACGTGGAATTTCTTTCTTGAAGAAAAATGCAGGGAACACCCAAACATAAAAAGGATAGTGCATGTTCATTAAGGCTGACACAATCACAGAGCAAATTATCATTTCAAGGTGACGGTGCTGGGACGTGATCCGTCAATATCTCCACCATTTTAAAAGCAACCCAAATTATTGCATAATGACTGAGAAATACTGTCTTGAACCCAAGTTTGCACCTCAAATTTGTCCCTTGGTAGGTTCCAGTTAGCTCAATGCTGCTCGACAATGTTAAATATATATTCTGTATTGGTATATCTGTTTGTTTTGACATTAATGTATGTGATGCTTATTGGAAAGGAATAGTCTGACATTTTGGGAAATATTCTTATTTGCTGTCTTGCTAAGAGTTAAAGACTGTTTCCACTCTGCTGCTTGTGATGTATATGTAGTAGGAGCCAGCAGCTGATTAACTTAGTTTAGCATAAAGACTGGAAACTGGGGAAAAAGCTAGCCTGGCTCTGTTTAATGCCAGGATCAGAGTACACAATGTTTTTGTCTTTCAGCATGCTGTCTTACACAGAGTCAGATATGACGTTAGATATCAATTTGATCTGTGCACTCAAAGTGTTCAATAATAAACCCCCAGGTCACGCAATATTAAGTAATTAGAAACATGATATGTGCTATTTAATAATTCTGTGTTCATGCCAGTAAATATGTTTAACTGAGCAACCTTAATCCGTTAAAGCAGCACAGGCTATACAAAAATGCTGTATGTCATTCCAATTTCCTGTACTCAATGTTCCTCATATTTAGAGTTATACAGCCAACGAAAGGCCAACGCTATTAACTAACACCAGGGCCAACTGAGAAAATGCTGTCTACTACTAGTGAAAGGTTTTGATACTTAAAAACGCCTCTTGTGACTTTGCAGCTGGACCCAAACCCTTTATTTTCTCACTTCCTGTCCATTGCCATTTCCAGCTGTGTTGAACACAGGCCAGTTGATTCCAGAGAGGCTGTCTCAGCTTTGTCTGTGTCTCACTCTAATGTGACATTCTGGAGCAGAGAGCAGAGTCCAGCTCTCTATTTGCTGTCTGGCCACTACGGTAAGAAGAGAGGGTTTTGCTTTCTGGGGTCAGGCAAAGAGGAAGTCAAGATACATATATATCTATATCTCTCTCTTTATATATATATATAAAGGATTAAGGAGTGTGAATAGCCTTTCATATGCCAAATGGCAACAAATGAAAGATACAGTAAAAAGATCTAGTGGGACGCCAGCTGCATTTTTTTGTCGGCCTGCAAAGAGCAAAGATGATACATGCTGACATATGGAGACGAGAGTGCACTGAGCTTGAAAGCCAGATGATTCACTCGTTGTTCATCTTCCTATTTGGGACGTTAGAACATGTTAACTTTTTAACTTTCAGAGACAGCTGCTTGTGTCAGTAAGCGGTCACGGTCCTGCACTCCAAATGCAAATGAGTGCAAATGAGGGTTAAAGCACTTGAGGGAAAGAGTTCAGAAACTTGTCACTTAATCAAAAGACTGAAACTCAACACAGTGTTTAATAGTTCTTATTTCATTCTGAGTCTATTGTTGAAATAAAAAGGAGCAACTCGTATTCCCCTGCCACAAGCACACACTCGTGTGCATTTAAAATCTAATTATATAATTGGAAGGGTTTTTTTTTCATAAGAGATTACGAAGTTTTGTTTTTGGGTCATTTTAGCCAGCATTCAGCCAACTGAAATGATACAATAATGATGGCAAACCCTTGATCATAAGCTGATTCAGCTAACACTGACACTCTGTAAAAATATGTTTCTGTGTGCCCAGACGAAGAACACCTGGTTTAGGATTATTCAAAGGAAAACATCCATTTTCATTTGATGGCTCTGGCTTGTAAATGTCTCCTTCTGCACCATCCTGTTCATATGTACCCAGCCTCCAAAAGGTGAAAGTTACGGCTTTTACAAATGTTCCAATTTGTATAGTATGAGTCAAGTCCACTAAGACTGAGCCAACATACGGAGACTTTAACACCAAAGATCTTTTTCTCTTGTTTTCCTACCCCAATTTGTAGTTCTTTTGTTTTCATTTAACATTTTCTTAACTAGAAAACATTATTAAGATTGAAAATCTCTTCTTACACAAACAGGTCGTAGAGATGGACCATAAAGAGAACAGTGACAGATGAGGGCTTTGCTTTTACCCACATTCAAATGGAAAAAGAGAGGGCACCCTACTGTCCTCTCAAAGAAATCCACATCAATAATAAGATGATCTTTGGCAAATTCCACAAAGATGTTTCCACTGCCGTATGGAACAATGTAATTGGAGCTACTGACAGCTTGGAGTGAGACAGTACAGAAATATGAGTAACCCAAATACACCACAGCCACAGGATGTCTATTTCTCTAGTCTGACTTAGTAACCTGTTTCTCTGAAGTCACTGTTTATTTGCCTCTGGCCACAGCATTTTTCTTAGCCTTTACTTAAGATCCTGAAGATCTGAAATTCCAAAGATCACTGGAGGAGGTCACTTCAGATACAGTATCACCACTGCCTCGTTTTCAGGAACTATCGAAGCTGGACACTGCTTAGCTTGTGTCCTACAAATTAAAAAGAGAATATCTTTAGGTGTTGAACCTGCAGAGAAGTGTGAAAATGATTCTTCAAGTCAGCTTTTATGGTAGCACATTCAGGTACAACACAGGGGAGCTCTACAGAGGTATGCTATGTGAAATCCCACAAGACTTTACAAGACAACAAAGTGAAGTGACAGTAAAAGTCGGGATCTTTCATTACAGACTAAAGTACAGGAATAAACCCGAGGGAATGAACCCCGGAGGAAGATATGCCTGCTTGATGGTATTTTAAGTATCAGGGTGGAAAACGTGAGAGAAAAATGAGTGGAAAAGGAGTGCTGTTCTCACCGCAGTAAATATAGTGAACATCTGGCCCTCAAATGTGGCTAAAAGCAAGGTGAGCACTGGTTGGGGACACTTTTGTCAGTATTTTTCATGTCTTTTGACACCAATATGGTATCACATGCTCTTAACTGTCAGACTGACCAGCCATTTTCCAGGATTTCTTGGACTTCTTATCACTTTTTTTTAATCCACATGTCTCTGTTTTGGCCACAAACAAAAGAAAAATAAAGATAGATTTGCATCCATTCCAGTCAGACATTAGATCAACTGGATCAAGATTAAGTAGAAGCAGCCTCACAAAGCTGAGCCAGGCACCAAATACATCAATAGAAGATAAACTATCAGAAGGAGAGAAAAGAAACACTGCTCAGTTATTATGAGGGAGAGTTTTGTGGAACTCTTGATCTATGTCTGAGGAATCTTTCACTGTACTCTCAGTAACGTTAAGAAGAGTGCTCATATAAATGACTGGGGCTTCAGAGGCGAAGGTGTGAGATTCAGGGCTCTGCAGAGCTCAACTCCTCAGCATCTTGAAACACTTACAATCCTCACGTTTTCACAGATACTGTACAAATATTAGACACATATTGAACTATTGTTTCCCACTTCACGAGGCTGAAATGTTGCATAAGGAGTCCTAGATCACGTCAAGCCATCAGTGAGCTTCATTCAAGAGCAGCATAACAGGACCCATCGATGTTTATCAGCAACAGAAATCTAAGCAATCAAGGATGCATCAGCAACATGTCACTAATTCTTTACAACTGTAGTATTTGTATCGAAAACAGGTTGGTTTATCTTAAACTGGAGGCTTTCATGGACGCCCATCCTGCTGATCTATTGTTTTTATATATCTGTCAGCTTTACAGGATGTCAAATGAGGTTTTGGAATGATGAGCATAACAATGTATCTTGACCAATTACAGAGATGTGAATCTTTCAATGTCACAGTCACACATCTCAATTTGCTAAGGATTTCATAGCTAGTCCTCCCTCTGAAAGGTCCTGAGAAAGACTAAATAGACCAGAGTGAATGTTGGTAGCTGTGCACTGGTGAATGGACAAGACTGTCTCCAGCTGTGTGCTATTTGCATTCAGACAATTGCTTTACATCGACTGGGGCAGACAGTTTGACAATACAGAATTGCTTCAGTAATTCAATAAACTACAGTATACTGGATATTGGTTAGTATGACAAGACAGGTTTATATCAAATTTAAATTGGAAGGAGACAGACTACAGTACCAAAGTAAACATAAACCCTGAACAAATAGAAAGATTATATTGAAAGCATGAGGCCCATTAAAATCTTACTCACCCATAAGGTCCGGGTACTAAGTGTTTTTTATGATTCAGTGGCTCGCACTCAGTCAATATATTTCAACACAAAATAAATCCTATGTTAGGAAAATATAACTTTCAGCATGCTTTGAATCGGAAATTTGGGGACATCCATATTTTCAGGCTGGGAAGACTTGTCATGGCTCTTTATTTAGCTGCAGACCCTCTGGAGCCCTGCAAATGTTTCATACATTTGTGACTTTTACGACTTCAATGTGGTCAAATCTTGGCAGGTTCTTGTAGTATGAGATGCTCAGTGACACAAATCTGAGAACGGAAACAAGCGACGGCCAATAGGAGATGAAAACTAAGATCAGATTAATATAATTTGTTATTACACTGGAGAGAAGGGGTTTTGATTATTTGAATACATTTGAACATTTTCAAAGACACATGGCCAGTTTTTCATGTCGAAATAAACGTCAAAGTATTGCTGTAACTATAGCAAGTGTTCACATTTGCGTCCTAATCTATCATAAATTTTCAGTTTGATTAAAATATTGCTTTAATCTTTATCAATCACCTGACCCCTGTGATGAAAAATACAATAAAGGTTCAGTCAATGGTGCCAACTTTTCTTGATTTTCAGAGTTCATGCTTTGACCGCCTATCAAACAAAGCAGAATGTGCAGAAGTAGCGGTGGGGAGCGAGCATGTTCTGACTGATGAAGTGTGTCTTCAAACTCTGCAGATTACTGTAATTCAGCCAGTAAATGGCCATGGATCAAACTTTCCACTTTGAAACTTGGAAATGTGAATGTATCATTGTGCTGCAAGGTTTAACTGAACGGAGTTACACAGATGGACATGCAGATTTAAAACATGTGCCTCGAGTCCAAAAGACAGTCAACAAGAAGTCTCATGGGACGTCCAGCAGGGGATGTGATATTATATTTTAAAAGCTGTCTTTTTCAGATCAACTTGCTTTGAATGGTTCCAAAGGAAAATCATTAACTGGACAATAAAACATTTCCAAAGGGAATTGTTTCTCTGTAAGAAATGCTCTGGAGACTGTGCTGGAGACATGGAAAGGATGTTGGTTTGAAGTACTTTGACTTCTTATTTTCCTGTAATGGCAATTCAAGATAAACACGGGTCACTGTCCAGTGTAAAGCATTACTTTCTGATTTCTTTGGCAGGACTTTCCTTCCTTCAGTCCCTGTATTTCTATGGATATCTAACGGTTCCAAGGCCAAGCAAAGAAAACTGAAAATGAAGAGATGACGGAAACAAAGTGAACCATTGGAGGCATTTTTGACATTTGGCACTCTTGTACCATTAATATTGAATCTATTGCTTCCCTTAGACAGAATGCAACAACATGGTATAACATTAAACTACAAAGGATCCAGTAAAAAAAAGAAACTGATAAATAGTCAACAGGAAAGCTGGAAAGCTGCTGCTGAACTAAATGAGCACAACCCTGCATGCATCTTTTGTTGACTGTGGAATTGTGCAGCCAATCACAGGCTGGAATAACCCTGCAGGCAGCCAGTCATAAAAGTGGATCAACGCAGTGCACGAAGCGAGTCACTAGATCCCACAGGGTTATGGCACGGAGGAGCGGTAGTCATTATCTGATTGGACTATAAACTGGCCACCACTGGTTAAACCCGCAGAGCGATTTGGGGGATATTCATTTTAAATGAAAGTTGTATTGGTCCAAGAGGGTAAGATTTAGAAAAAAAGAGCACTGTTTGTAGATGGAAGTAGTGTTTGTACACACTGAAAGTCTAGGTTTTTGAATGAGAAGATTTAGTTTTGTTGGCAATTTCAGTATACTGTGTCAGTACAAAAAGATACAAGCCCGCGCACATAAAACACACACACACACACACACACACACAACACAATTACATTCAGGCACACCCTCCCACGGATATGAAATGCTATGAAGAGTTGAGCTTCTTGTTATTTCTAGCTCAGTCGTTATACTGAATTCTTTCACGGCCACTGGCAGAAATTCTGTGAGGTCACGGACATAAAAGTCCACCCACCCTGGTCTCACTAATCCAGTGTTTCCTCAGGCCCCACTGCCCTGCATGTTGAAGATGTTTCCTGCTCCAACACACCTGATTCAAATGAGTGGCTCGTTATTAAGCCACTGCAGAGCTTGATGACGAGCTGATCATTTGAATCAGGTGTGTTGGAGGAGGGAAACATCTAAAACATGCAGGGCAGTGGGGCCCAAGGACCGGAATTGAGAAACACTGCACTAAGCCCTGCTATGTGACCTCAGCCTGAGGATACCATTCCTGCTTTACCAACGTTTGGAGCGCAGAGCAAGTAGAAAGAGTCCAGACCTGCATAACCAACTGACTCTGAAATATTAGTGAAAATTATGTACATATGACTTTCAAACCATGCAATGTAATTTCTTTTATCACATCACATGAAGACGACACAAAAACAATATACCAGTATTTCTGTTTGGAGTCGCCATGTTGCACCGCCATGTTTCTACAATTGCCCACAATGGACAAGCAAAATGCTTGCTCTGGAGAGCGCCTTTCATGTTTTTAGTAGCCAACATAGGGGAGGGTGAGGAGAGGGTTATTCAGTTGGTTGCAATCTGCAGCCTCATCACTAGATGCCACTAAACTCTACGCACTGGTCCTTTAACATAGGTCAATATATGGGAAGTAAACTCAAACTCTGATTTTACTCTAACAGTTTGATATCTGATGTCAGTTAATGAAAAGCAAGACGTTTACTGAATCTGTACAAAATACTGTATTTACTCTAGTCAATCACTTCCTGAGATGCAGAGAAATTGGACTGATGCTGTATTGAAGACGATGAAATCCTTCAGTTCTGTGATTTGGGGCACTGAATATATGGTGGAGGAGTAACAAGAGAAATAACAGAGCAACAGAGAGAAAAATAAAGATATGTTCTTACCTCTGGTGTGGCAGGGTTGAAAGCCACACTGAGCACCGTGTCGGAGTGTTTATGAAGCTTGTGGAGGTAGCTGCTGCTACGGATGTCATACACATAAGCCTGAAATAATTGAGATGGACTATGTGAACAAAAGCAGGCATGAACTGTAACGATGAGGTGATGCACAGAGGAGGGATCAACCTCTACAAAACATAGAATACACAAGTATGTTCAGACTGAACAAGGAGCACGTATTAGAAATGCTACAATTACACACTAAGGTGACCCATACACATACTCAAGCAGTGCAAACAGATTCACATTTGCTTGAGGCACAAGCAGTCAGACATGGAGTCAGCGTGTGTGCAGCTAACGTCCGTACTGTCACGTCCATTGGTTGCTTGGGCCGAACAATAGAGTATTCAGTCTTAATACTTCATGGTTTCATAGTTTACTGTTAATCATCATTAAAGCTTTCTTGATGTTGTTTGTGACTATGCTCAGAGATTGGCTAGACAGTGAGACTTGGCTCTCGTTGATATCAGTCATCAGACACATAAAATGATGGAATATTGTGCCAGAAATCAGTTATCGCAAATGTGTCTGCAGCTTTGGAAACCGTTATGCATCGAAAGTTAGTAACAGACTAAAAGGTGGCTGAAAGGTTCAAGTGAGATGTATTTAGCATCACTGATGGTTGTGGTAAGAGGTTTGCACTGTTGCACCTGTAACCATGCCCAAAAGTGATGTCACAGCATACTGAGTTAAACAAGTTTTAAAGTGTCAATCCTAAACATCAAAACACACTCAAAGCACTCAAAGAGTGAGCATGTCAGCACTGAATGTGATTAATTAATGAACCATTGTGGATATATTACTGTTATTTTCTACTTTGAGGTAGTAAAAGCCTTGCTAATCATCCCTCTGTTTGTGAGTGTGTGGATTTTGCACTTGGTCTTGAGAGCAAAAAATAAAATTGCATAACACTCGTGTAGACATCTAAGAATCAACACTTGAATTTGAAATCTTAGAATTGATATGTAAATGTATTGTCAGCTTGTTAGCACCGTTTTTTTTTTCCCCTAATTACAATCAGTGAGCTTTAGGATTGTCTGCTTCAGTGCCATGAGCACAGATAAAAACAGATGTGGGGATGTTTGTTACCAGACGACGACTCATCAGATTCCTGCAGCTGTTTTGTATTATGTTTCCCTGCAAAATGCTTCAAGTGAGCTCTGTCAAACGGTCCACGGGTAGAGTGTCTCCTGTCTAAGGCACATGACGTGTGTGGTGCCTAACAGGGCATTAGATTCTTGGAAGAAACAATTTCTCTCAGCAATGCTTAAATATCACATGGATCTCCAGCTGTATCAGTTCATATTAACGGTAACTGAAGTGGAGAGCAGTGGCAGCAGAGTCTGAGGTATGGAAACTGACTCACCTGGCATACGTCTTGATTGAGAATTCACAAAAGAAAACTGCTGTCTTCTAAATAATCAGTTTCATGTCAGATGATAAGAGGGGAAGTCAAAACGAGTGCAAATAATATATATTTCAACTTAACATTCAACAGGTTAATACTGACCACACTGAAATCCTATTCCACTTTTTGGCCTGGTGTTCTTTGGAAAATGTGTAATATGATCTAGGGAGTCTTTTTAGAGTATTCGGGTTCTTTTTTTCCATGATTGCTTTTTGATATATTAAGACAAGTACAAATGTGTCTGGCTTATGGAAGTCTCAGGGCAGCTACAAATAAATATGGTGCAGCTCACTACCATACACTCTCCCAATTTCCAAGAAATGCTGGAAATGTCCGATCTCGACAGAGATGCTCTCAAATGTCCGTGCGGTGCTGAGTCCCCATAATTAATAATAACCAACAGCATGCATTTATTATTCCACTTCTTTCAACGAGCACGTACACCAAAAGAAAAGAGAGGTGGATAAGGAGAAGGGAGGCAGTCTTCTGAAAATGTCTTGAAAGTAGGTATAAAGCACAGTCTGGAAAAGTAATTAAACAGCGCTTCAACATGAATGCTGAATTTGACTTCTATGGAAAAAGGCTCGAGTCCAAATAAAAATCTCTGTCAGGCACGAACAGTCTTCACCTTAAATGGAGGGGAAACCGATAAAGATATTCTGCTGTTTTCCTCCTCCTGTACAAGTTCAGGTAAGATATAAACAACACAAATTATATTTAAAATTATTCACCATGTGAACACTTCGCTGCTGATGCCTCTGGTCAGCTGCAGCTACAATTCAACACACATGGTTGTGGATACAAAAATAACGTAAAATCATTCAGACAGAATGATCTGCCGCTTTGCATTATGGTATTGTGGGCACGACTTAGCTGTCAGAATTTTGTGAAAATACCACAAGCTGTGATGTTTTGTTGCTTTCTTGACAGCAGATTCACATAGGACTCTGTAAACTGGCCACACACTGATACACAGTGACACAGCATTAAAATGCCACATTAGACATCAACTTTTGCTTTGCTCTGACTTCATAAACCCAAATGTGGCATTGACGGACAGCCTCCTTAATCGCTATGTCACCCCTTTCAGTTCCACTTAAATAACCAGAATGTCTGAGATACAGTATGACTAGAGAAGTGTACACAGTGGAGAACGACGCACACACTGTACATGTACAGATTATTATAACTTACACAGTTATCCTCAGAGCCTGAGGCAATGAACCGGCCACATGGTGAGATGGCTGACGAGCATGGATGGCAGCGATTTAGATGGTTGTCATAGCGCCGCACACACCTGAAGAGGAGGTGGACACAGTGTGAGAAATCAAACAACGACAATATCATATTTTTAAAACAATGCTTATGAAGTGAGATGTCTTTGTATGGGCATAATTAGTGTTTCAAACATGAGCACAGCCATTTTTCGTCCAGGTGATCTGTTCGATCAAAGGTCTATTAGTGTACAAAGCTCTCATTTTACAAACGTTTGAATGAGCTGTGGACACTGAGCTGAGCATGACTCAAGCAAAACACAGGAAGGAGAAGTAAGTAGATGACGAACGGCCCCCTTGTGCAGCTTATGTGCCGTTTATTTTGGTTTGCAACAGCATGTAATGTCTTTACAATGCCACTAACAGCTAGCTGAGCTGGGGGCTCAATATGGTCTGGCATGTTGGCAGGGCAGGGCTTGTGGACAGGATCTGGTGAGAGCATGCCTTTGACATTCAAATGCTAATGTCATTAAGCTGGACTAAAAGTAGGTCATATTCAGTGGTAGCCATAAAGAAATTTGATATACCCAGGACCAAGGAGCAAGTCAATTCAACTGCAAGGTTATATTTGATGACATTACTGTTGTAAGGTGTTCCAGCTGACAATGCTATCTACCCACACAGGCCTCAACACAGTAATCTCAAAACGCCTCACTGGTTGCAACTGAACACCTCATTAGATTTAGTTGCTTCAGCCAAAAACCTAGAGAGTCTTGACAAAGCTTCAAAAAAGGGCCACCTGACTGAAAAGAAAGAAAAAAACTTGCTGGAGGGGTCCTGACAGGAGTGGAGGCAGCTCCAGTCAGAGAACACCATCCGTCCATGCACGCTGGCAGGAGTTTTTGACCACACTCTGGACTCATTTTTAACCAGAGAAAACAGACAAATGAAAATTCGGAATGATTGATAGCTTGTGCAACCAATCAAAAGGGGAAAAAAGAGGCAACACAGCCTTGACTGTGGAGCTGATGGAGAAAAAAAGTTTTTTACTGTCTGAAACAATTTCTTTATACTTTCTTAATACTTCCATACGTGTACAGGTTAGTTTGGACTTAAGCAAGATGAATGAGAAGTATCTGTTTCCAAATCCCCTTCAGTACATCTGGGCTGTCAGGTCTGCAGCTGAACCGTCACAACCCGTCACTAAGAAGCAGTTTAACAAGTGAGAGTAAATACTCGTCTGGTTTTCTAGGTCAGAATGTGGATCTAATGTTTTGACTGAGGGGACACAAGATGCTGGGCCGAATCCTCCACACACACAATTCTCTGTGTTGTCTGAGTGATGACTATCCAGCATTTTGCCTGATGACTAACACAGACCGCACCGCAGAGTCTGGTACTACTGAGTGGGAGCCTGTATGGTTACTGAGTCCACCTGGGTATTCAGTGTCAGGCTAATCAGAGCTCATTATTTGCAGGCAATGTATTTCACCCAATTTAACCATGTCAGTGCAAATCAGGTGAAAGCTTGCGTTTTCTTGCACTATTTGATATTACTTAATACAATGGATATAATGTATTGCTCTGCATGAATGTATCAGATGGAAATTCCACCAGTTTGAAGTTTAATACATCACTGAACTAAAGAGATCCCCATCTGCTCTCTCTATCTTTACAATCAGTATCTGAGTGGGTCTGATTTATGCAAAATGCTGGAAATGCTATACTGGAACCTTGTATACTCAAACACATCATTTGGAAATACAAGGGGTGAGTGAAGGGTGGGGGCTTACAGTGGTTTACATCACTTAGAAAACTCTTTAAGTCTGGAAAACATTCAAAAAACATTCAATTACTGTCTAAAAAGAAAGGGACGAGAGGTGCTGGGTATTCTCTGATGACAGACCCGAATAAAATCTGAAGTTTCCACTGAGAGAATTGTACATTTCCCTTTGTGTTTTTTCTGGAAGTTCTCTGGTTTGATCAAAGACAGTCTACAGCATAAACCAATTCTGTCCCAACTTAGAGCTTTTGTCAATGGAGCTGTGTCTAATAAGAACACTGCTCTGTTAACTGTGCTGAACAATGGCCATGGGTAAAAATGTTTGGCTTTCACCCAGTCAGTCATTCATCAGCCTGGTTTATGGACAAGCACAATGAAGTCATAAAATAACTCAGTTAATGACTCTGATTGCAAAACAATTTATTACATTGTTCTTGATAAAATGGCAATGAACCAGACAAAACTGCGAATGTCAAACTAAACATGACTGTTTATTTAAATAGTCGGGTTTTGTGAGAGAGGGCCTGACCTCATTGGTTTCCTGAGTGATTTTATGCTACTCTCTGCCTACCAGCCACATTTCTATGCTATTATGTTTAACTTAGACTGATGAAAAGGCTGTTTCGATTAAGTTTACTCCTGCTTTGATTAGAATCATTACAATCACTAAGATTAGGCACAGACATTACCGTATCTTTATGTATCTCAATAGTTCCTGAAGTTCATTCAAGAGTTTAAAGGGCCAGTTCAGCAAAAGCACAAAAAACTCTGTAACCCCTTAAGATATTGTGTTAGGATTCTTTTTCCCTTTTCCCTTGGCGTTATTTGTCTGTCTGTTCCCCTGTCTGTCTAGGCTGGGTGTGGTTTCCTACACTCAACTGGCTCCGCCTAATCAGCTGCGCACCTATGGTGCATCTGGCTGATTAGGTGTGGAGTATTTAAGGTCGGCTCTCGGCTCTACCAGTTGCCAGATTGTCCTGATCTCTCCTGTGAGTTTCAATTCTATTTCCCATGAGAGTATCATCAAGTGTGCTGCTCTATTTAGAAGAAAAAGTTAAACTACAAGTTAATCTGATTATCGTGACGAGCAGTCTCATGAGCACCTTTTGCAAGCTCTACTCATGCCAGATTGTCCCAAGCATTTTTATTTTACCGTATTATATCATGAAGAGACTCCGATGAACATAAAACCTAGAGCTGACTTAACTAGCTCCATTAGCTGAAAGCCTCACATAAAAAGAAATTTATAGAAACGTTAATTTAGGGGAGCTGTAACTCTTTTTGTGGTTAGCACTGGCTACAGAAACAGACACATAAGGCTTATCAAAGAGGGAAATAAAATTAACAGGGCCAACAGAATGAAAAAAATGTGTCTACATATTGTTTTCATACATCCATATGTTTCACCTCAGAGGAACTGCGTGTGCTGAGCGATGCTTGATGACAGCTGTCAGAACCAGAAGGTGACCTGGAAACCAGGCACAAATATTTTTCAGATAACAATAAGGTTACGATGGAGTCTGGGATAAGGAGTTAAACATAGACGGAGTCTCAGACGTGAAAAAATGAAATACTCAATAATGCCTTCTACCGGGCCAAAAAGAACATTTTGATATCCAAGAGAGCCTACTTGAATTATCCGCCTTATATGGATATCTGTTGGTAAGGGCCAAAGAAAAATACTTTTGGCTACGCACTTTGGAAATTTAACAATTGCCGATTCACTCATCAACTGAGGAATGTTTGTGTAAGAAAGACTGTCTATGTAATCTGAATATAAAGCAATTTTGCACTTCCAGGAATAGCAGAGGAATAAAAAATAAATCAATAATGGTTTCTTCGTTAATGTGCTTCAACATTTATTGCCCTTAGGCAATTCTGACTGATTGGATGAAGCAACCCTTCAGCCAGACTGGGGCCTGAGTCGAAAGATTAAGACTGTAAAGTGAGCACAAAACAACCGGAGTACTCACTACAAACAGTTTCACTTAAGTTATTTATCACAGCAAATGATTTTACATGAGCACCATGTTACGCTAACCTGTAATAGAGGTTGCACACGTGTTACAATTCTGAATTCATGGCAAAACACTATTATTTTATAATGAGGAAGTCATTTCAGAATTGCATGCTAGTTGTTCCCGATAGCACTATAAGTGTCCAAAATGTCATCAAAAAAGTTTAAGTATTAGGTGGTAGTCTTTTCTGTTTTTGTTGCGTTGCCATACAGTACTTTAACGACACCAATGCTTCGCTTCGGGGCTTTGAACACCTTCTGAAAAGCCTGAAGAAACAGAAGCAGTTATGCATATACACGCATAGATGTTTAATGACACCACTCTGGCCTGATTTCCAGATTAAAGGGGCATTGACTACAAATCCAGCAGAATAGATTATATCAATAGTACCTAAGTGTGCGGAGGTCCCAGATCTTCACCCCATCTGTGATTGCACTGGTGAGAAAGAGGTTATACGAATCCGGTGCCTGTGTGCTGAACATGGAGCCCTGTGAAATATGCAGAAAAAACAAAAATGACTAGTCAGCACATGCTTAACTGAAATAGGCTGTAAATCTGCTTCTCTTACTGTCCAGTACTGGAACATTTCGTTTCTGTATATCCTGTACTGGCGAATGTTACTATCATTATTCCAGGTAGCATTGTTAGTACTCAAAAGTAGGACATGACATTAATGACAATCTAAGCTCACTGGGGCTGGAAAGAAAACTGAAATGGAAGCAAAATTCTTGTTCGTTTGTCTTTTTGTGTCATTTTTCATCTTTTATGTTCCACTCTGAGAGAGGCTTCAGCTATATATGTAGAATTTCCACTGCACATCTATACATTAATTCCATACATGACTTTCACACCAAGCACGAGAGAGCAGCGGTGGGTGTTTTTTGTTTAGATTTCCATTAAGAATGTGAGAACGGGAGTCTGAGAGGGCATTTCCAGTTCCATTTTCCGAGAACTCCTCGGCTCTGATGAGTTCCAGGTGAATTGTGCAGAGGAGGTGATGGAAATTTGAAGTGGGAAAAGCTGGTTCACATGCTGCTCTTCCTGCTGTTTGGTCCGCATTGGGGCGAGAAAGCAAGAGGGGAGGGATGTTATGTGTGCAGTCTCCAAGCAGGGGCAATCCCTCTGATCCGCAGGTATTAACCCTACGGGCATCCAAAGGCTCTCGGGCATCCAGGCGGAGGACCCCACATTGACGCAATAGCCAAGCTGAAACAACACACTGCAAGCTTTCCACAATGCGTGGCACACAATAGCTGGCGTGACAAAGACCAGACACCTCTGTGTTGAAGGAGTAGAGTCAGCTGTGTGTATCGCAGTTGAGTGGCTTAATGCATTTAATCCATGCCACTAGCTGCAGTGTGTCCAGCTAATCCAAGCTGGCCGGAGTGTCAAGTATGCACAAGTCAACATGCAGAAGTGACTATCGTCAATACCTTAGGGTCACTGGGTACAAGCCTCTCTCACACAAACACACGTTTCTGTATTCCAAGAAGTTATATAAGCATCTGTAAGACAGGTCAACATTTCCACAGTTTTTATGATTAAAATTAATGGTTTTGTTGCTATTACAAAGCTGGCGAACATTCTTGACTATATATGGAGAAAAACCAGGACTTTCATTTCTGTGTAAAAATGTAATGTGATAGCTATACAGAAATGTAAATTATATGCAGAAAACCCAGTCTCGAATGCATGAATTTATCACTGATATTTATAGTTTCATTTTGAGCAATGCGGTGCTACATTATTCATTGCACTATAATGGATGTGGATACAGGCCTAAGCTGTCTGCTTGTTAGACACCAGCAAATTGGGCCCACAAAGGTCCAAGATACTGATGTGGGAGTACGGCCACATAAACCCAAACTGCATCATGGAACAGCATTACTGCGAAGCCTTCATCCAGCATGGAATCTCCTCCTGCCATCTCCTATGGTAGGCTTAATCCTGATGCACCAGGGGTTTACATTCAAACACTCAGCAAGATGAATGATACTGATGATGGCATGTCCCGTCTGTCTGTCACGGAAACTTTTGGGTAACCATGACATTTTTTTAAAACCACAAGCTTCTTTAATCACACCACAAAGTAACACTTTTATTCCCTCGAAGACGATCTGCGCCTTATGTAACTCGCTCGATGCTTCTTGATGTCTTATGTAACACTACAATACCTGCCAAATAGTAGACCCTTCAAGAGTAAAGTGGAAGATGGGGCTCACACAACCAATTGATGCCAAGGCAAGCAAATTTTTCGCTGTGTGGGTGAGGTTTAACATAAATCAGTCTGCCTGTGGAGTGATGAGATGTCTTTGCCTCCATTCATCCACAGAGGGTGGAGGTTATCCTGTGTTTCAGTCAAGCTCTAAATGAGCGAGAAAAGTCTGTGAACCAATGCAATTGCAAACAATGAATGTGTGTCTTTCAGAAAATTAAAGTGATTTTAAAGAAAATAGTTCAGGATAAGAGAAGAGAAGAGAAGAAGAGAAGAAATCACTGATTGCAGACACAGCAGTGATATGTGCAGGGTTTAAGGTAAACTTTCTTAGCTGCTCAAGCAACAGGACACAGCCATTGAAAGCAGCTTCTCCAATATCCACCATTTTAAAATTTATATAAAGGCTCTGACTTTAAACTGGGAAACAATCAATCATAATAAAGACAATAAAATGTCAAAGTCAAACTCAATGTCATTGTATGTACGCAACATATAATGGGATCAAAATAATGTTGTATAGAAGTAATGTGTAATAGATGGAACTTTTAAATTCTTATGCGGACGATCTATTTTTTCGTAGGAGCATTTAAATGGCCTGACCTTGTTCTGTGTCACGCAGTGGATGGCTCTGCTATGGGCATCAGGCAGCTCCGAGGCAACTGTACCCTTGTTCATGTCAAATACTTGAATGGAGCGGTCTGCACCACAGACCAGAACGATGTCTGAGACAGCTTTTAGGAAGAAATGTTCACAAACAATAGGCCTGCTGCAGACAAGCTGCAGGATATCTAAGCGTTTATGATGCAGTCTGTTCAAAATCAATCTTCTATAAGGCCAGAACCCAAGGTAAAAAAACAAACTTTTTAACTCACATAATCTATAATCATAATCATAATCATTTTCATGAAGTAATTTCTGCTTATGAATTGTAATGCTGTGTTAAATACATGGATTCTAGCAAGTGACAGAGAATCTCCTTTTGCATGGTGTCCATTGAAAAACTCTCACTTTAGGGCTCTATAAAAATCTCAAAAGGATTTTTAATGATAAACAAATGACTCTTTTACTTATATAGAAAACTATCAAAACTTTTTTTTAATGTAAGCACTGTATATCCACTTTCCATTTGTCCAGTATCAAGCACAGTGGTGTAAAATAACTCCTGACAGGATCTCACTCATCCCAACACAGCCCAGTTCAGTGGATTTATTGCAAAGTAAATGCACTGTAAACCCTAACAAGGGGTTGGAATGCAGACATTCCTGAAAAATTAAAGACATTTAAATGATTTACAGGTAAAGTCAGCAGTGGAAGCCCTGAGGCAATATGTGTAGACTTTATGAAGCACAGACTGATTGCTGTGGTTGACATGGAAGTGGTCCAATAAGATGCTCTACTTGCTCTACTTGCTCTACTTAAGGGATAAGTTCACTTTGCCCTCCACAGCATCAGTGCAGTCAAAGCTGTAACACAGTAATAATAAGAGAAAGGATACAAGAGAAGAAATCACTGATTGCAGACACAGCAGTGATATCTGTTGCTGATGTCGTCCCAAAGCGTCTTGCCAATTTGACAACGCTCCGTTGCTGATATCTACGAGGAAAAAGAAGTTGCATCATTCTCTAAACCATTTCATTCTTCATCTCTATCTGAGCTTTACAGCTCCAGAAGAGAATTCATTAAGAGGCACCACCCTTAAGAACTGATTCCTGCTTTTGTTTTTACTGACACAAATAACTACTCAAGAGGAAAGAGGTGAAAAAGCAACATGCAATGCTAAAAGAGGATATGGAGGC
The DNA here is from genome assembly GCF_039877785.1 of Chaetodon trifascialis. Lineage (NCBI taxonomy): Eukaryota > Metazoa > Chordata > Actinopteri > Chaetodontiformes > Chaetodontidae > Chaetodon > Chaetodon trifascialis. The sequence continues at coordinate 12,383,099 of NC_092068.1, read as the reverse complement.
TCTTTATAGTCACTTCCCTGGCCTCCAGAATAAAGCCTGGCAGTTTACAGTGCACAGTAAAGACATTTGGGTGGTAATGAGTGTCAGCAGTGTCTCTGGTAGCAGTTAAATAAAACCAGGCCCTCCATCAAATCAGTCACAAAGCTGGCTTCAGCAACAAAGCCTGCATTTAACACAACTCTTAAAAAAGACCAATCCTTTGATCTATATCCCCCCTTTCACCTGCACTGCAATGTTGTTGTAATAGGTGTCTTTGCTGTCATCATTAAAGTAGCTGGGTGACTGGAGACGAAAAGTGGCAGATGATTGGTTTAAATCTGTGAAAACTGCTGATGTGTATACTGCTACTGTGCAGCTTTGAGGTTTGAATGTATGCCATTGTGATTGTGTAACACAATGTGATATGTTTAATGTTCTGATGCTTCAGGCAGCAGTTGTCTGGACACAAACACGATCTGTCAGGCCAGTACCGTAAATGACTTCCAAGGAAGATCATTTAACAAGTATTGAATACAAGAAGCACAAGCAGTAAATATGATATTTTGATATAGAAGTGGAATATTACAATTACATCCCTCATTTATTGTGTTTGAACAGCCCAGGAGTACAGCTGTACAGTGGAATAAATAAGTACCTTATGTATCACTATAAAGTATACACGCTGAACTGTTCTGTATAACAATCACTTGTAATTACCTTTTGATGTTGTCACGTGTGATATCCACATTATACAGGTACAAGTATAAAGAGGGTCCAGATGCCAGAAGCAGAAATTTGTCGAGGTAATAAAACTGAGCACCTCTGATGGGTTTGGAGAACATACTGTCGCCCTAAAGGAGGAAGAAAAAGACAAGAATAAAGCTCATCTTTTAAAATTACTGAGCCATTCATGATGCAAAAAACTCTATTTGTAAAGCAAAAACTGAACCTAATTGAATTGAATATTAACAAACAAGGATGCCTTTTATCAATGTTCCTCTCTTCCAATTGTCTTTTTTTTTTAATTATTGAATGTCATTGATGTTAATAAATAAAAACCCTAAATAATAACCCCTGAATAATTTCATCTGACTTTGTACTCCATGCTGTACACTTCTACAGCTTTTGGAGTGACAATCTGCTGCACATACTGTATTGTCTGTGTTATCCCACTAAAACGTGTGGGCATTAATGGCAGACCATGGAAATCTTGAATGTCTGCTCTAACACTCTCAACAACCAACTTGGCCTCATTTTTGTGTCTTCATAGTTCATACAAGTGTTCTTCACATGATGTTCAAAAGGCAACTCAAAGACAATCTGTTCCACAAAAGGAGGGAGTGAAGTCAACAGTGAACATCCTTAAGAGAAATGTTTTGTATGAGGCATTAACATTGTTCCTCTGCATAGTTAGAGTCTCACAAGGTGGAATAAGCAAACAGATGGGCTGTCCTGTCAGATCTACCAACTATCAATCACCTAAGTGCTTCCAATGACAAGAAATTGTCAGAACACTATGTGGTCATTTGGGGTTATTCTTTTCTAGAGATTTCAAGCATAATTGCGCAAAGCTGTGTAATTCTGGCTCACCCCAACAGAGCTCCTGTCCCTGACATGACTTAGCATTTGTTGCCAAGTTGTTTCACAAAAGCACCAAGCAGTCAAAGGCTGCAGACCAGGCCAAGCTCGAAACAATCTCACTGAGTGGAGCAAAGCAAGGATGGTTAGCATCAGCAATGGGGAGACCCCAGGGTTTTCACTTGGCATGGGGAAGGAGACACACTTCTGACTGTCCCATTAAATGTGATGTCCAGCAGATGCTTTGTACGATAAAGTCTTTGTGGCAAGAAACACAACATTTCATCATCTCATTTAATTTGGCTCCCTTTTCTTAATTCCATTACGCTATTTTCATTAGACAAGGAAAAAGTGACTCGTACCTGCATTATAACAACATATCTAATCATGTGATGCACCCTTTCCAGCACCCTGAATACACTACGCATCTCTTCATACAGAATCTAAACCTGAGACACTATACTTTGAGAGCAAATGAAAATGCTAGGCAAAACGTTGTGGATACGGTAGCAACCACTGTTTTACTGTCATTCAAGTGTGGCATCATTTACAACACTGCAATTAGGGACAAAATCCTCACAGCAATCACAGCCGTCTTAGCAGACAGGAGTGAGAATGAAAAATCTGTGCGGCATGTGTCTGTAGTTTCTTGCTTTTACTTCTAAACCAATTTGAGATTTTAGATCTTCAGTGAGGACATTTTTGCAATATGAAGTCACTCTGGCTGGTCCTCATTTCACTGCTTTTTTATGGTTAGGATTTGGGCTTAGAATAATGAGAGAGTGAAGGTTTGATTAAGGCTTAAGGTATGCAGGCATGTTGTGGTGATGGTTAAGATTAAGATGACAGGGACTGAACAAAAAGCAATAAAAATAGAAGAAAGTACAAGTGTGTTAGTGAATGCATGGGGTATTTACCATGACAATAGCAGGTTCTGGACTGCCATGGGTCCAGATTCGGAGAGACTGGTCTTGTGACGCACTCAGCCACCACTGTCTGCTGAGGCTCCAGCTCACACTGCTCACTGGCTTGTCATGGCCTGCAGATAAAGAGAGGTTTGAAACCAACCTGGAAAGACAGCGTGTGGCTGCAGCATTTACTTTTATGGTAGTGTTCAGAGAGTCAGGAAGAGTGAAGAGACGGGGCTCACGGTGACCTAGTCGTCACCTCAGCTTCTGTCCTCTTTTCTCTGCTGCCCCCTTGTGGAGACTGTGTTCCCGCTGTACTTGAGCCATCAAGTGCGAAACAGATGATTGACATGCATGGATATACTTCCTTTACCAGTCAGTGTTCACGGCCCTGAGGATCGCCCTGAGTGATACTTCAATAGTGTGTATGAGAGTAAGAAATTCTATTAGTTCAAACGTAGTTGGTCTTCTTCTTTCTCTTTCGGCTATCACCCAGGTTTTACTGACTGACAAAAACAAAAACAGCATGTGAAAAATTCTTGCGTTGGAATAAAACCAAACCACGCTTTTCTGGCAAAACAAAACTCTTAATCTACAGTTTTGACAGTGATAGCTGAGTAAGTGAATATTTGGATTTTCTTAGAGTCTTTCATCTTAAGCCACAGATCCATGGATCAATTTCAAAGTATGTTAATCGGAGTAGCCCGAATAATGCTGATGTAAATCCAAGCTGGGGATGACTGTCTTAGTATTTAAATCCTCGGTGTCTCTTAAAAACATCACGAGTAAGATCTTAACCTTAACAGCTCTAAAATGCGAGCACTATTTGTGAGTCTATTAATAAAGCCCTATTATAAAATCATGAATATTGCATAAAATGAATCATTCTATTCGTGAACACCAGCATTCGAATGCATGGCTGACAAAAAACACTGAGGTGACTGAGGGCAAACACTGTAAAACCCTGAGGTTTGCAAGGTATGGATTCTCATATCAACTTCATGCACCTGTGTAGACGCTCGGATTGCCACTGAGGGAGGACTTGTACAAAAACACTGAGCTGTCTCCAAGACCACACAGGATTTGTTTTCCATCACCTGGGGAAGACAAGGAAACACAAAATCCTTTTATTAGGTTTGTTCAGTCAACTGCTGATTTATTATTACCAAAAACATCATGTGGGTTTTCTAAACAGTGGTCTGAAACAGGAACATTAATGCCAAAATGTAGTATTATTCTGTTATAACAATAAAGCATTCTTAATTTACTGCCGGTCATAATTCTTATATTATTGTTTTACCTTAATTCACCCTTCCTGTAGAGGATGGAACTAAACTGAATGCAGTATATAACTCTTTTCTGTTTGCCAGGCAATGTCAAACTGTTACTGCTGATAAAATATTAGGAATTCAGGCTCCAAAGGGTCTCTGCAATTCAAATAAATGCAAAATGCCTGTTGTAGGTTGTATCGTGGAGGACTATCCTGCCGTTCTGACACACGACTATGAGATGGTTCTGGGTAAACTGAGGGCTCATGTGAATTTCAAGCAGTTCAGACTTTCCACAGACGTAATCAGAATCCAGTCGGTCTTAGGGACAGATAGTCTCTGTTGTTGCACTCAAATAGTGCAGTTGCAATGACATTTACTGTGAATCCAGTAAAAGTATGCATCAAGCCATCTCTATTAGTGATCAACGTCTACTCAAAGTCATATGTAATAATAAATGACCATATATTATTATGTTCTGTGTACATAATACACATACCATTACTGACTGGCTGCTAACATAAATATATGACTAGACTGCGTTTTACATAATATAGTGAGTGTTGCAGCAGCAAATCAGTCTAACCTGAGTACTGAAGGCAGCAGACTGCTTTGTTGCCAGAGCTTAGATGACTGTGTGGAATAGTAGGTGCTGGACTGTCTGCTGGATAATCTCTGAGGAGCAAACCTCTAAACAACAAGAAAGAAGTTTAGTATTTAGAAAAAACAACAACACTGTATTTTAAGTGATGGGGCAGCTTACCCATCTTTGGTGGCCCTTTTAGAGGACGGATTCTTCTGAATGTTTGTTTTAGGTGTAAACATGATTCTTCTGAAAAGCAAAACAAAAAAATGAATGTGACAATTTGTGTGTCAACTTGCTTGATTAATCAAACCTTATTTCATACCTCATTATTTGGATTGTTGCATAAAGAAATGAGTGACAGGGCAGGAGGGTTTTGCTAGGACTGCCTACTGGAGAACTCTGACCGCAGAGCTTGTAACCATTGCTTCCAAGTATCTCCTGGCGGAGGTGAAGTTGACCCCGTTCAAAATAGTCTGTCATTGAAATAGCTGTAAAATGCTGTTGGCTGACGGTAATTGGTGTTCATCATGTTGATGAGCCTGAACCAGACCAGGAGGATCCCAGAGTCATAGTTGCAGGAAGTGCCTCTACTAGCTAATTCTTTGAGTGCCTGAAATCCCCCAGAAGGTTGGCTCTGCACCCCAATTAACCTGATCTGGATGAGTGTTAAGTGGCCGACACAAGTCGAGTGCTGTGACAGAATTCTGTAGATACGCTTTAGACATTGAAACCATAACATTAGTGCAGCGCTCCACCTGAGTGAAGTCTGAAAATAAAGAAACCTGAGAAAAAGGAAAAACAAAATTCCATTCCTCCTCTTACTTAAAGTTGTTCTTTACCCTCATCCATTTTTTGGACAATGTAGTAAAGCTTAATTTGATTTTCTGTTAAAAGGTGAACTTACCTTGGGGCACTGGTATATCCAGATGACTTCACTTTTGAATGGAAGACCAGAGGCTGCTCCTTTATTCCTCCTTTGTTAAACAGATAAGGTTTTCCAGCAGACACAGAATGACAAACACAAGTATTTGCATGAGTATAAATGATCTACAGTGTGTATACCCAAAACAAAGATTCCCAATTATAAAAGAGTAGATGTTACAATATGAGTCAGAGGTCTAAAGGAAAGTCCCGTTCATTATTGTCCATAATTAGGATAGAACTACTTATTGCACTGTAGTGGGTTTTCATGGATTATACCAGGAAAGGAAGATGCAATATTACTGGGTGACCACTGTGAACATTAGTATTAAATGCATCAGCCACAAACTGGGAGATGGTTCATTCTGCTCCCTGTTCCCTGACAGTGCCTTCACTACATTACAATGAGCTCACTTTTTCCACAACCATTAAAATGTGTGAGGCTCTCCAAAAACTGTTCTCCTGTCAAATACAGGCACAGTAAGTAAAAGTCAGATAATCTCTGAGGCAACCTTGGACTTAGGTTGCATCAGAAAAAGTATGTAATGTACAGATTTGGTTTACAGCCTTGATTTCAATTCAACAAGAGTTTACCACCTTTGCAGCCATTAACCTGTAATAATGTAATGTCCCTAAGGACTTATCTGACAATGATTCATTCATGAATTTCGCTGACTACCAGAACTGCAAACCACAAGTCAACTGTGTGTTTGAGCTCTTAGGTAGCTCTTGAATTTCTTTCCATGCAGCAGTATAATTTATACAGCTTTTGTTTTTTCAGTGACACTGAACAGCACTGCAGTTTAGTGACAGAGTTATTGAACATGAACCTAAAAACAGACTGTTTGATGCTGTAAACACAGCCAATGCAGCCAATTGTGATGTACCAAGTGTTTGGCTGCTAGATACTACCAGTTGTCCTGCTTAGACTCTCGTAAGACTCAGAGTAGGCTTGCTCCCAGCACTATAATAAATTCAATGCAAGTGAAACGAACCAGTCAAAATCAAAAAGAAGCGCATCTGGATCTCTTTTCAATCCTTTCTTATCTGGGAGTGCTTTTCATCTTTGATCAGCAGTGCCAATGTTCACTTCAGTTTCGGCTTATAGGGTATTTTCCGGCAAAGTACACTTATCAACCTCTGAACAATCACTGATGCTCCACTTTTCCTTGGATTTTGAATTGAAATTTGAGTTTTCTCTTGGTACATGCTGTTTCTTCATCTGGCCCACAGGACATCACTGCTGACATTCTTCTTGCTGTTTTGCTTCTGTAAAAGCAATAGTGTTCTTTCCTTCCATAGAAACAGCTTTCGTAAAACTGATATTTCACTTTGGTCACGCTGGTATTGTATGGCATCAATCAACAAAGACGGCATAAAAAAGAGAACATAAATGTGTTATTGCTTCTTTATGTTTCAGAACACTTAGCACCTTCCTCCAATCCTCCATTGTGTTGTGTGTGTGAAGTGATGTACTGGAAGTATCTTCTGATATAGAACAGATTATACATGAGCTGGAAATGAAGCATTTTAGGCCAGAAATTGAATTACCTGGCGGCACAATCACTTGGCATTACTCAGCAGCCCTATTGACCCCCTGCTGATATATAATGGTCATTTAGTTTTATAGGGCAGTAAAAACCTCATAATTTACGCTGACTTGAGACTAGATGCTATTTGAAGCAAAGTGAGAGTTTCAGACAAATTTCCAAGTGGAGTCATCTGCGTGAAATCACAGCGGTGCTCATTTTACAGCTTACATCTCATGAGATCAGGCTTAGCCTAATCTGTCTTAACCATTACAGTAAAAGGGTTTCATGATATTGAAATTCCCCAGTCTAGCTCAAAACATTGACGTTAGCTTCTCATGCAACACCTTAAGAGCAAAAAAATGATTATTGTAACAATAAGATTTGGCCTGCAGTCACAGAGGTCATGAGGTCTGCTGTGTTTGCGTCTGCACCTGTGGGCTAAAAACTGGAAGTGGCTGAATTTAAGAAGTGACAGTGATTCCTTTTACAGTTTGGTTTGCCTGTATTTGAAGAGACGAGGCTCAGGTGAGCCCCAGAGTTTATTCTAAAGTAAACCACTAACTCTTGTTCACAGTCGGAGAAAAGGAGGCGGCAGAACTCAGACCTCCCTCTGAGTTCGCTGCTGAATGTGGGCCAAGAAAAAGACTAAATAACTCAAGCTTCTGAAAGTGTACAAACCATAGCAGGTATATATGTCTTTAAGATATTATTTTGAATGTAACCAGACTCTCTGGTATGAATTATTGCCTTACTGACCTGTGAAAAGTGGGGCACACAGTACGAGAAAGGAGCGAGAGCGCAAGCAAAAAAGGTATCAGAGGCACAGTAAATGAATACTGGCAGGAATGGCGAATATGGAGCCAAACTAAGGGTCTGACAGCAATAGAAATCATGCTGCACCTAAAGAATGTGTGGAACATGTGTATAGCACACTGCAGGGAAATGTACAGAGGGCAAATAACGTACTACTACATGCAGCTCTGCAAATAAAACACTAAGCACAAACTGAAACTTTAATAGAGAGCTCAATGTGAACATATTCACGAAACAATAAGGTACTCTGTACTGTAGTTACTGTAAAGCAGTGACTAATGGAATAATAGTTAGAAGCATGAAACACTGTCCTCTTTCATTCAAACAGTTGCCTGTTTTTCCCATCTCCCTCCATCCAAAACTAGCAAAGGAGCTCTTGAAAAGAAGACTGATATTGATGCTTCATGCTCCATGTCACGTCAAAGTAGGCTGGTGTGTTGCAGCACTCGATATCGTAGATGAGCACCAAGCATTTTCCCATAAATTGTTGCTCCTTTTGAAATCGTTTCATGTTTCAAGTGAGGAAACTTTTTGCTGTCATTACTAACTTGATCACTTTAAACTCATTCGCAGTGAGTTCTGAACATGCAATCAAGGCCATTCAATGCTAAATGCTGCTTTAGTGGTCCCCTGATATCCAAACCATAAAACAACTTAATCCAGGCAACTACACTTCAGATCAGTGACATCATTCCAAAAAGCAATGCCATCTGATTATCATTGTCTCATAAAGCAAGGTCCTGGTTCACTTCACGATTCTGTTACAAGGCAGTGAGACATGACAACAGATATCTAATCTGCACTCATAGTTCCTTTGAAAAAGCTGTCAGACTTCTGCCAGACTTACAATTTTCCTTTCCAGAAGTCTCAGAGGTTTATGGTGCAATTTGTATACAATTCTGCAGATATCCTTAAGAATAGAGAGCTGCACAGGGAGCAGCATGGTGGGTTTCACTAGTCTGTAAATGTTTGTGGTTTTCGGTCTGACACTGCAGTCACGCAGCACCACTAGACTCCCCTGAAGATCTCCCACAGTCTGGCACTGGCAGCGCCCTTCAATCCAGCTGTGGGGAGTCCGGCTAATACTGCCTTTCTCAGCGCTAATCTCTCTAAGAGCAACATGTAAACCACGGTATACTGCACTGTAGGTCTCCAGCAGAATAGTTTCAAGCTGCCAAATCCCAATGATATGCTGAAGAAACACAAATAGGCACAATTTACCTCAGAATCCACGACTGCAATAGCAACCATACTACAAGCTGGGCTAATTAGTCAGAATTTATCAATGTAAATATGTTGTACTCTTGCTGTTGCATAATTTGAAGTTCCTGTCTATGTGGTAAATGACAACTGAAGGCAGTCTAATTATGAACATGAACAATGCAAATGATGGAATCTCCTGCAGCCTCTATATTTACAGATAACGAGGAGATGCTCAGTAGCTCTTGTAATAGCCCAACAGACATTGTATAAACCCACACTAAATACAATTTAAGAGAATCCTCTGTGTCCAAGCAAAACAACCAACAGGCCAGACACTGAGCGAACTATAAAATGGGTCATACTTGTAAAACCCAGAGTCATCAAACAGCAGTAGCTCCCTTTTTTATTTTATGTGCATGAGCATAAGTGAGAGGTGAGTGAGTGTTCAGACGATGACAGGGATGCTGACCTTTCTTTTTAGGATGCCTGGGCTCCTTCTTCTTAAAGTCAGCATTCAGAGGAGATTCAGGCAGTGGAGGAGAACTGAAAACAAGGGAGGGGTGAAATTGGGGGAGGAGGGGGTTACTGGAAATTAAGGAGCACAGCATTTTCCACTGTTGTGGATTATTAGTCCTTCTAATTCTCAGTACCATGATATTGTTGACTCATGAAAAACCAGATGGCAAGAATGGTCATAATAGGCCAAGTTAATATGGAAATGTCAGAGTCAGAAGGAGTAACAGGCAGGAGGCCAACTGAAAAACAGAGCCCACTGCTGTGTCCCACTGCTGATGAGGTCAGGTGACCAGTGTCTGAGAGAAAGCACATGTCTACAGATGGAGTATTTTTGCTAATTTTAACAAGCTGACATGATTATGCTTTGGCTCATAAACCGCAAATTTGTTAAAGTAGAAAAACGTAAAACACATATTATTATTTTCAATTATCACTATTTATTGGTGCTGCTGGATTTTGCTAAATAATAATTTACAGAGGTACAGGTAATACCTTTCATTCCCTCCCAGGAGGACAATTCTAAATTTCTGGCATTTCTAAAGCGACTTTATTGTGAAAGTAATAACTATGATTTTCTGGATTAAGGAGCACATCCAGTGCGGGGAGCTTTATTGAAACTCATGCGGATTTAAAAGCTTAGACATATAAAAAATGTTCACAGAGTTTAGTCATTCACTGGGCAGAGGAGATCCAGGCTGGACCCAAATGATGACGTGAGCTACAGAAAAACAATTCCCTCTTGTGTCCTTGTGTTTCATGATATAGGATGTACCATTGTGACTGAATAAACAAATAGAATAACATAATATTTACAATGCAAGCAGGTGAGATATGTACTGTTGTATTTCAGGTTGTCCTTTAACAAGAAAACCTGTGTATACAAGACGAGGCCGAACTGTGAGAAAGAGACTTTTAGAAATCGAAAAGGACCATTTGTCCTCTCGGAGGTCAACATGTAACATCAACAAATATGTGCCTTTAACTCCAGGTTTACCTTGGGAAAACTGAAAGGCCTTCACCACAAGCCCAAATCTGCCCGAGGTCACAAAGATGTAACTCCAACAAGACCACGCGTGGAGTAAACAGAGCACTCACAAACAACACCATCTGTGTGAGACAGAATTCCAGAATTAATTCATATCAAACAACTGCGTGAGTCCACAAATGTTTTAAAAAGAGAAATTAAAAAATGACTTTTATGAATAAAGTTCAGGGAAATAGAGACGACAATAAGTCAAGGTGCTGTGCTTTTACGCAACATTACAATACATAATTGCTTCTCTGTAGGAACAGAAAAATACCACTTTCCCTCAGGTTCATCAAGACACTCACAGAGTTACCCCACGCTGGAGAGATTGACCATGACCCAGCCATTGTGATGCTCAAGTTGGGGTAATCTGGAAAAACGAACATCAGTTATGTGTTTGGATTAGTTCTGTCAATCGATTAAAGTATTTAATTGCGATTGATCTCATGAATGTCATAGTTAACTCACGATTAATCGCAAATTAATCACACATTTTTATCTATTCTAAATGTCCCTTGAATTATCATTTTAATACTGTTATCAACATGGAAAAGTGGATAGGCTTGCTTTGTGTGAATGTTTTTTTATTGAAAACAACAACGTGTAGTGTTATATTTCACACTAACATTCTCATTTTGAGCAGTCATTCACATTTGAATGAATCAAATCTCACACAATTTAACACTGTCAATAAACAGATGACAAAAAAAAATAAATACTTGGTTACAAAAAAGCCCCTTCAACAGCCCTTTCTCAGCGATCAAAACAGGATGATCCAAAATAAAATTACAAAGTGCACATTATTGCTATTATCGATAAACTAGGACTCAGGCTATAGTGCAGTTAAACCATGGCTTAAACTTTCCTTTCTTAAGTTTCCTTTGAACATAATAGCATCTATATGCCTCTGCTGTCGAAAGCCATCCATTGTCGCCTGGTTTTGACAAGGAGGCGGCGGAGAATTCGCATTCGCCGTGTGTTTAGCCATCAAGTGGTATTTCAGACTGGATGTGCTACAGTGATAATTCAGTTCACACCGACAATACACACAAATAACTTTGGTCTTGTCAGTCGACCCATCTGGCAACTTTTTGAAACTAAACTTTCCATTCAGAATCTTGTTCGCATCCATTTGACATCCACACAAACCGGTAGCCTACTCTTTGAGAGCTGGCGAGCAGGCAAGACCAAACACGTGCGTGGGATGTGCCTATTGTTTTGTTTCCGGTTTATGACCGGATCCTGTAGTTTTTGTTACGTTACTAGCAGTGGCCACAGCTTATAAAAAACTACAAGTTCACTAGGTCAAAAAGAGCGTTAATCTTGCTATAAAAAAATGACGCCGTTAAAATTGATTTGCGTTAACGCATTAATAACGCAACATTTTTGACAGCACTTGTTTGGATGCATCCGGTTTCCAGTTAATATGCATCAGATGCCATACATTACGCAAAGAAGTTGACTTGAAAATTAATTTGGAAAATCAATGCAAGCAAACAGAAGCTATTGTTCTAAACATGTCATTAGAAGATATAATCTATATACCTTTGTAGAGTTTAAAGTGTTGAGTATTTGCTGAAGGTGCCAGGTGTTAACTCCACACAAAATGGTTCTTTCGGTAGCTCAACATGTGTTTAACTCAAGAGAAATCACGGGTTTTACAGGAGGGAAACATCTGCATTACTGACCTAAAAGATTTTGAGATATTTCCTGCTACCAAACTGAGAAAGCAGGATTTGTTCTTTTCTGGAACTGCAAGTCCATAACTCGTCCATAAGTCCATAACTAGCATCTCAGAAAGGTTTTGCATGAGAAATGACAAGCCCTTGGTTCACTTTAAAAGTAAGTATTTGACCAGTTAATAAGTATAAGTACTGACAGAACTGGCCAATTCAGATTTTTATGGTCAGTGAGATGTCTCACTCATGCTACTAAGAAAACTGAAAGATTTTGTTGAGGATGCTGTGGTGCCTTTTGCAAGAGGGATATTCTCCTGAAAGAAACTTTACTATGCCAAGACTATGTCAAAGCAAAAAGGATATGGAAAGAAGAAGGACGCAGCAAATTCCCTTTGGAGCTTGAAATCAATCATCACTGGTTGTGCAAGAATGCTTTAACATACCTTTGAAATATAGTACTGTTAGGAGTTCTGAGGCAGCCAGATCCACCACATACAGGCCATCAGAGCTTCCAATACATAACCAGCTGCTGTCCCTGCAGGGGCCCATACAGAAATGTATGGAAAAACAGTGTTAGAGGATTTCCCTGAAAAGCATTTTTTCAGATCATTTGAGGAAAGATGGTGTAACCACATACTAAAGGAAAACATACTGATGTGATGGAGTGGTGAGGCCTGCACACCATAGGACTATAGGTTTTCATTCAGGTTTCCTTTGACTTCATGTAGTCTAAACTATGTACACACAGCAAGATGGAAACTACTGCCACACAGGGCAGAGAGAAGAAGCTGTTGAGTCGGAGGGTTCCTTTTCTTCCACTTCCTGCTACATGCTGAGGTTCTGTTACTGTTAGACAAGCTTTACATTTTAGTACATCATTATTTTCCTGCTGGGCATGTGCTTCTGTGCATATTAAAGCGCTTCCGTGTGGAATTTTTGTGCGATTACTGCATCGTTCAAACTCTTCTGAAGATATATGTTCATGCTTGAAGAAAAATGAGCAGCGTTCATTGCTGCATGCCACAGTATCTTTTCTGATTCTACCACAGGGAGGTGCCAATGTCTAGATTTTAGATTTATACATAACATTAGCAATGGACCTGTTAGTATTTTAGACAGTGGTGCTACAAATATTTATATGACAACAACCCACACAAATGTAGATATTGAAAATGCCTTGCTAGGTTTTGTTTGTTTGATTGTGCAAAAAACAATGACTGATTTGAAGCATCAGGACCCATCAAATGGAAGCCTGTAAAGCAGTGTTTGCACACAGACATCATGCAGATGATGAACTTTGAAATGATGTCGCTCTGACATCATGTGCTTTGCTTAGAGCAATGAGGAATCAACGTCCATTTCATTCCAGTGGTCCACAAAATACACAGTTATGTCTGTGATTTTTAAGTACCTGCTTCCTGTCATAACATCAAATGTTTTAACAGCCTGAAACAGTTTATGTTACGAGCCTGCAAAGTTTCCTGTGATGTGTGAAGATTGATGTGACTGTGTGGACATGTGCAGGAAGTCAATAAAGATGCAGCGTTTTTTTCCATGCCTTTGTCACAGTACGACATCTATCTAGTGTTAATGACAGAAACGTGCAGCTATTTGTTGTTTCTTTCAAGACAACTATGTTTGAACAGCTTTTGTAATGTTTTCCCAGACGTACAATTTTCACCTTGTGGAAATAACAACACAATGGAGCCTTTTAGAATGGTCACAGTGCTGATAGTATCATGCCATGCTTCACCATTAACATTCCTTATGATAAATGTAGTAAAACAATTCTTCCTCATGGTGATGTCACATTATAAGGTCCATTAATCTACTATGAGCACTTGAGAGTGAGAGTAGTCAAGTCCACCTCGGGCCTTGTAATTTCCTGTGACTAACAAATGCAGTAAACAGTTCTTAAACACAGTAAGATCCACCCCTCTATCTATCTGTCTGTCCATCCATCTTGTAACTGCTTATGTAGGCCTGCAAATTCAAAGGAAATGCACCTAGAAGTCAGATAAGATTGAAGGAATGTGGCCTTCACTATCAGATTATCACTTAGGCCAAACATGGCCTGTCTGGTGTGCCATTAAGCTAGCGCTGAGTCAGGAGTCTCAAATATTAACCAGGCCCAGAAACACCTCCCTCATTAGCAACGCAAGAACCTGCAACCCAATAATAAGTGAGTTACTGTGTTGACCTAATGATGTCAGACATCCTGTACCTTCTATAAACATATCACACTGTTTATGAATGCTGTGGAGCTTATTCACTTACCTTTTATGGTCACTACTGGTGTCAGCCTTTGAGCAACATAGAGCCATCTTGAGGACAGGTTTTGAAGTCTCCACTTTATCTACAGCTGATTTTTCTGTGACACCTGACACAAAAGTAATCTAATCAGTTTTCTCTGTTGATAAAGAGGGTTAGGATTTATGAATAGGCATTTGATCAAAGTCATATCCACAAAGCCTGTACTGCATGTCATCTGTTACTGATCAGTAATGTCACCTGCTTGATGACTCACAGTCCCTCGGTGCATGTCATGTCTTTTTTCCATCTTGTGAAGGTCCATTTTGGTCACCAGGTGACACTTGTGGTCCGCAGGGAGAGAAAAGCACCACACCTAAAGCAGACACAAGCGTGTTATAAGCGTGTTATCAATTTCAGGCCTTGATAGTGATTGCAAGGCTGTGTGCCTCAGTCACTAACCTGTCCATCAGTTGAACCGGTGATAAGGTGCCTGTTCTCCTCCAGGAAGAACACACTGAGCAGCGGAGAGGCTGAAGAATTGAATTTGCTTTAGGCAGGTTGGCTTAAATCCAAGTCCTGACACCTACATTTGGATAGTTGTTTCTAATTTATATACTAACTGTTTCTGACTGCAAATACATCCCACTAATACTTGTGATTTTACCACCTCTGCTGTACAAATTTAATGGGAGGATTCCAGCCTTTGTGTGTCATGTTAAAATGAATGAGTCTTATCGTGGAAAGGCAAACTTTCTTCAATAAGAAAAATAATATACCAATAATAATAAAGAGAAGTATCATACCTGACAGCACAAATGATTGGTAGCAAACAGCTTCAATTTTTAAATCCCACACCTGGAAAGAGATAGGGCAAAATACTTCATAGTAATTACATTGTGTGTAATATTTGGTATTTGCTGTGTACACAAATATACATCATTGCCACTAAATCGAAAGTGTGACATTAATCTTCAAATCTGTCGTTTCTGAATCTTGAGTCAGCACCTTAAAGGTGCGGTCCTCTGATGTGGTAACAAGAATGTCTTGATTCCAGGGACAGAACTCTGCGGATGTTAAAGGTCCGAGGTGGCCGGTCAAGGTAGAGATCACTTCATGTCTCTGATGTGGAAAACAACAATGAAACAATGACCTTTGATGGATACAAAACCATCAGGAAGAAACACATTTTTTGACAGAGGTGTGTTGTGATGTACATCCGATAAATCAGAGCCAAGTACAACAAGCCTCAATTTGTAATCCATATAAGGAATAGAAAGTTACAAATCAAGCCGAACCAATAGCATTCATTTAGTCATTTGTACCTTTGAGCTGAGAACATATACAGCCGCTCCCGAGCATGCAGCCACTCGTTTATCAGAGAAACAGAATGAAAGATGGACGACTTCACCCAGCAAAGTCCCGATGACTGTTCCAACTGCAATTTTACCTGCAAACAAACCGGTCAGTCTGTTTGTATTCAAAGCAAAAGAAGTTCATGAGCATAGTAGACATGAGTGACCTATTCAGTATCATATTCAGAGTGCAACATATGAAATGCATGCAAACGTATCCTCTACAGTTTAATGTGAATAAAATAAACAAAACTGCACTAAATTTACGTTGCACAAACCAAGCCAAACTCTGATCACGGGAGTAAATGCGCCACACACGCATGAGCACACACAGAACTATTTCCTTACCCTCCTGTGTTCTCCTCTGGCACTGATCAATATCCCAGACGATGACATAATCAGCAGAGGCAGAGCAGAGGAGAACAGGTCTGCTTCCTCTTCCAAAAGTCATGGCGGTGACCTCACCATGGTGGCCAGTTAGCAGCAGGGGCTGCGGACAAACGTTTAGTAAAATACAGAATACATTGTAACAAATGAATTCTGTCTGTGTGTGATCATATAAAATATGGACAAACTAAGTTTGAGACAATACAGAATTTTGATCAGTATTAAACTTCACCATTGCAATTGATAGATTTCTTTCCCCACCTTAAAAAAATCAATATAAATATTACATTGTGAGATGTTACTTTGTCTTAACGCTGCAAGATTGTGGCCCATGTTTAAATGACGCATGCAGAATAGTGAGCCTGTACAAAACAAAAAGGCTATAGCTAATGTGAAAAGTGTAAAAAATGCACGTCCAGATACAGAATACACATGAGGAGTAATACTTAGATTACACAGAACTCTTACGCAGTTATGAGTCACTGTGGTTCGCATGCGTAGCTAACAGGCTAACTGATGACATTCTTAATACCTGGAAGATGTTTCCTTGCACACAACTAACAAAACGTTGTTAACGAACCTTTAGCTCTGTGTCCATATTACTGTAAATCTGCATTTCCTTGCCATGTAGTGGTAGACCACAATAAGAGTGACAGCATGCGAGTTGCCGGTGTGACAGCAGTCCGTCACAATCCAAACTGAGCTTTTCATTCATCATCTTTGCTCCTGTCAGGCCGGACCGCTTTTGTGGTTTGTTGCCGCGAGCGAATATAATGCTAATTAGGTTAATTCGTTCCTGTTAAACGTGACTGAAGAGTTATTCTATAAAAGGTGTTTCACTAAGTTTAGTTATGCTGGGCTAACGTTAGGAAGAGGAAAAACTTTCTTCGACGTAGAGGTTTCAAGTGGACAAACGTAGCAGGTTGCTAGGACACCGACACTACACCAATTTCCGTTACAACAGCTTGTTTGCGGAAAAGCGACGTTTCACACGTGAGTGAAAAAACTAACCCCGGCCAGGTAAATAAATGCGCTGCCCCTCAAATCCGTTCTTTCAAAAAACTAGGCATCACAAAATATCTGAACACCACACTTCTCTAAACGTACGTTGTACATGTATCCGTTTTTAGCGGATGCAACATATTAGTTGCCCGCAGTGGTACTTGAAAGTACGGGCAGAGTGGGACTTCTCTCTGGCTTCTTGTACATCTGCGTTTAGCCACAAGATGGCGGTCATTGTTCATCTGTAACAGCATTTGTATTGCTGGTCATGGACATGTCACTATCTCTTAGTCTACAGTAATTCAGAACAACATTAATCTTCACAATAATAATAACAATGTGTGATAATGCTATTAGAGACCATGGGAAGTTTAGTCTAATCATTCTTCTTATTATTAAACCATGATAAAAAAAAAAGTTTTCAGAAACATTTAGTTTAATATTAATTTATTGACCTTTTTGATGCGTGTGTAGCCTCAGCATGTATATTTTGTGATTACTTTGGCAGTTTGTTAACAACAATTTATTTGCCAGACCATGTAGGGTAAAATACTTTAACAAAGTAATAAATATGTCTTAAGTTTCTGGCCTAAACGAACAGCAAATTAACTCAAATAGAAAAGACATCCGAGGACAAGAGCTTTTAAGTGGATTTCAAATGATCCTGTTCGTGTGGCTGAAGGATAAACAGTTATAAAAAGCATGAATGGAGAGGGGGGTGCTGGGAAGTGTAGTTCTCCCCGTAGCTAGCGGATATGACGGATGTGTTGGGTAGGTTGTAGCTGGGTGTCGTCTGCCGTCTGCTTTGCCGTAGTTGGATGAATCAGTCAACGTTGACAGTCCTTGGGATATGACTGTGCTTTTGTAGTAGAGAGCTAACTTTAGCTAGGCGGTTAGCTGGTTGTCAGGTTTTTAGGATTACGTTTGTCGAAAGAGAGGAATTCGAGTGCCAACGCGTTCTCTAGTTAAACTCGTGTTTTTTCGTTAGCCTTAATATGTTTATACGATGACACTAATAAGGTTAACGTTAATGTTTTCCGGTGAAGGAATCTAACTTAACTTTAGCTAGATGGCTAGCTAGCGTGTCATCAACTTGTGTATCTCCTAACTTAGTCACTGTGTGGGCCATAACAACCTTACGATTTATCAGAGAGGGTAGCTAGCTGGAGAATTGCTAGCCGTTATATTAGCCAGGTAGCATAACAACGTGCACCGGGAGCCCGAAGTTAAAAAAGAGGTTTGTCAGGTTTGCTAGCTTGTTGAAGCTAGCCAGTTGGAATTAGTAATATGAAAAAGACACAGTCTGACATATTGGGATTTGTTCCTCAAAAAGATATCGTATACAACAAACTTCTACCGTACGCGGACAGGCTAGATGATGAATCAAATGATATTTTGAGTAAAATCAAAGGAAACTTGAGCCGAGCCGTTCAGCTCAGAGAGATATGGCCCGGTGTGCTGTTCTGGACAAGGAAACTTTCCACGTAAGTCACACTAATTTTTGGTATCCTAACGTGACATTAACAATTGTTGCTTACTTCGTATTTTTTCACTCTTGAAGTAACCAAACTTCTACGTATTAATATAACGTATTATGCAACGTTTCTTTATGTACGTTATTCACCGTTTGGACACACTGTACACACTGCTCAGAAAGTACCGTTAGCTTATCTTGTGAAAGTCTGTATTGCTTAATAGCCTGGTGTGGTTTTTTATGGGTGATTAAATGTTAGCTAACCAAGATGTTTATGCCTATAAGCAACAAACTGCCCAGTGTATCTGATTAGGGACGGTCTGGGTTTCGTAATCGGCGCAATAGTCAGATTCACAACTTGACCCAGCCAGTGCAGTACAAGAGTAGGTCATTGCCGTTGCTGTTTTGCTTGAATGTTGGCTTTGACATTTTCTTCTTGAAACAGCGAGTCAGATGATCGCTCTCCAAATATGTCAAAGTGAAAATGTAAAATTCGGATTTTATGGTTTTATGAGTTTCCTGTGAAGTTGCTTCAGGGGTCTCTGCTTTGCGTGCAAAGATAGTTGTATTTGCAGGGTTTGAACTGGTTTTAGTATCAGTTCTCAATGTGCTGCAAGTTAACTGCCAGACAGATAAGTTAACTCGTACCTGCACATTAAAACTTGACCAGATCCCAAAAATATGCAGCATTTTACTTTAGCGCCCTTTGCATTCAGCTGTCAGTTATTTTGTACTGAATCAATTACAATTATAATTTGTCATTTGGCTTTTATCCAAAATGTGGTACATATGAGGTAAAGCGACGTACATATGAGTCACACAGCAGCAAGACATATTATCAGTTTGACAATATGAGCTGGGATGATTAATTATGAAATTAATCTGCAACTATTTTAATAATTGATTAATCAGTGGGAGCATTTTTTCAAGAAAAAGAAGTATAAATTTCTCTGATTGAGCGTGAAAATAATTGTTAGTTGCGGCCCTAAATGCTGTCTGACCGTGGATTACTTAGAGTGCTGTTTCATTTTGTTGTACTTGGTTGCTGGGCTGTTTTTTAATCCGTTTCAGTCCCCAATGCTGGCGCATTGCTCTGTCCAAGAGTGAGTCACTGCCGGCTCAGAGAGATGGAAAGTTTACTGTGGGGTTGACCCAGATTCTGTTCACTGGTATTTTGGCATTTTAACAGCAATATAGACACTTTGTAGAGGTCATATCAAACGTCTCAACAAAGCTTATTGAGCTTCGGTTGTGTCATTTAAAAATTGGATGCCTGAATTTGTTATAATAGCCTCCTTTTTTTTTCTTCTTTTTTTTTTTAACACAAGAGAACACATAAGCACCTTCCGTTTGTGTTCATGCTGCTCACAGGGTTGCTGACCACTCATACATGCTGAAACTGAAGCAATTATCTTTCAATCTGTACTTGTTATGCAGATACATGAGGCTGTATGGGCGGAAGTTCAGCAAAGAAGACCATGTGCTGTTCATCAAGTTGCTCTATGAGCTAGTGACGATCCCCAAACTGGAGATCAGCATGATGCAGGGCCTCGCTCGGCTTCTTATCAACCTTCTCAAGTAAGAATGGGCCGCCAGCTGTTTTACTCAAAGACTTGTACACATGTTAAGCACTCATTTCTTTCACACTTTAAGTGTCACAGTAAAATATCATTTTGAGCAGTTTTCTCCAAGGGTTGAATTAGATGGTAGAAAATGCTGCAAACTCACCATTTGTTCATAAATTGCGTGATCTTGGGCCTTTTTCCAGTAGGATATGGCTATGATGAGCAAGGATCTGTTTATTCTCATCTAACTGCATGTCTGATTGATCTGACAGGAAAAGAGAACTTCTGTCAAGGGAGGACCTTGAGTTGAGATGGAGACCACTGTATGAGCTGCACGACAGGATCCTTTTCTCCAAGACTGAGCATCTGGGCCTCAATTGGTTTCCCAAGTATGCTTCTGTTCTCTACAGTACTGCTGTTATTAATTGTATTGTTTATTTTTAAAAAGCATGCTTGATCATAGAGGTCTCGGAAATGCCATGGAAGTTTCCAATGAGGAGGGCACACTCACTATATGTAAATTGTACACAGTTGGTGGTTGTGTGGTACATCAGATAATCTTTAGTAGCCACAGTTGGAAATGAAAGGTTTTTCATTTTTATTGACTTCAAATGACATCCTCACTAGCCGTCAAGCTCTGGCCGAACTTCTTGAGTGTGTTTACATCTAATATTCAGTATTTTTTCCCTGCAAATTCCATTTCTCAGATTTTGATAATGTTAAAGGTAATTAATGAAGAAAAATACTGTAGAAAACAGTTTGTCTGTACTGTCCCAAAGAGAAAACAAGTGTCAGATTATCAAGTGATAGAATTCCTTTTACCGGAAAAGCCAGTGTTGATGTGAGTAAGACTAAAATCACTGAAAATGAAATGTCATAGTGGGTAAGCATAAACAGGGATTACTGCCCTGTTGGCCTCTGTTTTTCCTCATTGTCCTGATTGCTTTTAGAGTATCATACAAAGGCCCTTCTATTTGAGCTCTGTCAGCTGCCTTTTCATCCAAGTTCTAAAGCCCTGTTCCAAGTTTGTATAATAATTTGCGAGACTAACCAGTGTTAAAAAACAAGGTTGTCCATTGCTCACTTTGTTAACTTTATGCTTTGATAACTTAAATGTAAACAGAATATTTTAGTCATCGTAGATATATTTATATACCAAGGGGAATTAGTTCCACAAGCTAATTTTGTTAGAACTTAGGTTACTCTTTGTGCAATTGGACCAGTTGTTGGAGAACAAAGGGAAGATCTTTTTTACGCCACATTTGTTACCCTTCATAACTGTACTTTTGACTAGGAGTAATGTCCGCTTTGACCTTTACATTTACCACAGTTTGGGAAAGGAGTTTAAATGTTGGTATACCATTGTGCAGCACCATTAGAAATCCCCTATGAAGTTCTTAGCAAGCAGTGCGAGATGCTCCTTTATGGTGCTATGGCAGCATTGTTGATCACATAAATGCTTCGCTAGCACATCACCTTATGTTCCAGCCGATGGAAGCAAGCTGCTTTGGCTGATTGCCAGCTCACCTCATTCAAAACTATACTAATGCACACAGAACATCATACTCTGAGCACATGATAAATTGTATAAAATGATGCATAGTATGTTCATATTTTTGAGTGATTGGCACTTTGTCGTGTGCTGAATGTGTCCTTTATGCCTTTGTCTCCTTTCACATTCAGTTCTCCACGGCCTCGTTCATCCTCTAAACTCATAATGCTAAAATTGGTTCAGAGGTGGTAAGGACAATACTTCTCTTTGTGTTTTTACTTTGAATTCATCTTTTGAGGCACTTGGTTTTTATTTATTTTTTTTAATACATTGCATGTGAAAAAAAAAAAACAAAAACTGGACACCCCATACGCAGCTTGTGACAGAAGAAAAATCAAGATTTAATCAATGTTAACATTTCACTCATATTGGAGACTGTCGCACTGCAGCTAAAAGTTTTCTTCTTTATTTATTTTTTTTACCCTTCTCCTGTCCCCCATATCAACTATGAGAGAGTGATAATAGACTCTGTAGTTTCTTTGATAGATTTCTCTAAGGTTATGGTTCCCATTATTTCATCTACAGTGGAATATGTAACATCAATGTCCTATCAAAATAATGCTGACTATATTAGGAAGTAATAGTTGATTTACATTCTCAACAATTATCTGTATTTTTGCCCATGCTCAGGGGAATTTTTGCTGTTGAATATCCCTCCTCACAGCTTGCTTTAAAAGTTAGCTACACCTGCACTACTACTCAGCATTTTCAGGAGTCACAGAGGAGCCCAAGCTCTTGTCACGTTTCGTCCCCTCCTGGAATGTGTTGGGGTGAACGTGAGGTTTCGCTTGAACTCCGATGTAAAGGTCATGCAGTGTAGTTGGGGGTTCCCTCTCCCTGAGCGCCTGAGCACTTTGAAAGGGACACTCAGTCCGCCTAGTTCTCGTTGGATTTGCAGTGCACAAGTTTGACCCTGGTCTGTGGCCTGTGTGTTGTGGGCTTTTGGTGCTAAATGCTGGGCTGGGAATATGCATTTAGATAGCTGCAGTTTGGCTTGCAGAGTGCACCCATAATTCAGCTATTGTTAGAGCATTAAATGTGGAATATGTCAGCTACAAAAAGGCTTGAATGATGTGCAGCTAAATAACCAGTTGCTGAGTGGGATTGTCAGGGCATTTCCAACAAGGCATGGCTTGAGCTTGCATGCGAGCAGATAGGTGGGATTGTGGGCAGGGAGCTCAAAAGCTGTAGTTATATTGGTCCCAAGCTTTCAGCACTGTTATGTGACCACAGTCCTGCGTCGGCAGTCTATATGCGAAGATAATCATGTCAGGAGTGTGTGATGTGTAAGATGTTTTATTATTAGTTGCAAATCCCAAACCACCTCCAACAAACTGTCAAAGCAGATTGAAAGATTGAACTCATCCACATGTTGTGAATGAAAAGTTAGTGGAAATCTGGATATTGGCGTGAAGCCAGCCAGGGAGGCCCATCGGCCACAATAGCAATGTTTATTTTCAGTGAAGTTATTACAGTCTGTTATTGATGCGTTATTACAATTTCCGTCACCACACACCAGCCCTTAAAGGTTTTCTCCTTCACTGTACACCAGTCAGGCGTGTGAAGAAGTTTCTGTGTGCATGCAATCAAAGTCAAGTTGCATTGGTGTGAAGACTGTGTAACTCTAACATCAGTGTGTCAGTATCTTTTTTTCATATATATATGTATATATACATATATATATGCTTTGACATGCTTTGTGATTTTGTTTCTTACAGTTCTGTGGAAAGTGTGCTGAAGACACTTGTGAAAAGCTGCAGACCGTAAGTACAACTGATTTATCATTATGTGTCTTTGTCTGGCTCTCTGATATGTAGAAGAGCTGGTAGGAAAGAAAATCCCTATATGTTGGTTATATTTTGGATGCTGTAGTGGATGACAAATCCAAATGTTGCTTATTAGGCTTCACTAAGTTGCTTCATCATGCCACAGTTTTGCTTTCACCAGCAGGTCCCTGGTTGTGTCCACGCTAGCTGTGCGCGTGCAGATATCTTAGGCAAGCCCAGGGACTCCTCCCTCAGTTTGCACTTAGGCGGATAATCCTATTATCTCATCTAATTCTGTCTTGTGTGAGAGTTTCCTGTTTCTGTGAGAAGGGGGAATGATTTGTGTTCAGCTGCTGAAACACTGTGGATCAGCACTGAGGCAGATGGAAGTGGCCTTGGTTGGAAGTAACAGTTTTTTCAAGGTCTCTCGTGGATTTGGAATCTCTGAGGAGGCGAGGTGACCTAAAATAACCTGCTGGGTTTACAGAAGCACATAATGAAGCATGAAAATCCCCCTGTGGGGCTATGAGCCCAGTGGAGCCACAGGATTTACCCAACAGTGAAAATGTGCCAGGTGTATGAGTTGTAATCTCTCATTTGTGGAACATTGCGCTCCAACATTGAAATTTCAGTAGCTGCTGGTTCATTGAGTCTCCTGTCTATGATGTGAACATTACACAACTGTTCTGAATAGAATAGTAACTAAATTGATAGTAACTCAGAATAAAGACCAAATGATTACAATATGCTGTTGCTTTGAAGCTCTTACAAACAGTCTTGTTGTATATTTAAATGAATGTAGTCTGAGTTCTTGAAGTCTGATAGTTTACATGTGTTAGGATGTGATTTGTAAGGGACCTAAGAGGCTTGTCTATCTTTGTGGCTCTCTCTAAGCTGCTCTGCTGGTTGAGATCCTTCAAAATGTCTATATATACCCATTCAAAAGCTGTTGAATAATATCAGTAACATTCTTGTCATCACATGTCACTGGCTTACTTCACAAGGATATCTAATTATTATTGTCTCTCTGCTCATACAGATACTTTTCAGAGTCCGCTACTCAGGAGATGCTGGATGAGTGGAGGCCACTCCTCTGTCCTTTTGATGTCACCATGCAAAGAGCAATCAGCTACTTTGAGCTCTTCCTACCCACAACTCTGCCTCCAGAGCTGCACCACAAGGGGTTCAAGTAAGAAACCTCTCATCCTCTCCTACGTATGGTTGAGATCCAAGATACTGCTCTAGTCTGAGGGCAGTGGAGTGAGTTTAGCCTTGAGATCTGGTAAAGAATAACTTCTGAGGAGAATAGACGAATGACGAGTGCCGCTGAGTGAGCCATATACAGTATAAATGCAGTGGGACCCAGCGCAGACGTCACGACTGCTAGCCAGCCAGTGCTGGCAAAATAAAATAAATGTCTGTGAATATGTGAGGGGGTGTATCCCATAGTGACACATTGAAGTGCTGTAAAAGAGAACAAGACCCAGTTCCAGTTTTCTCTGTTCTCCTAACCAATTAGATAAAAAGACACCCACATTTGTTCCTGTTACTGATTCCCAGTATTTTTTTTACTTGCGTAGTAGTATTTAATACTGATAGGGCATCCCTTATTATGTCAACACCTACCTAATGCCTTAGCAGAGTTGCTAGGTGCTGACCAGTTGCATCCCTTCATTGGCCAGGGGGACAAAGCAAGTGATCGCTCTAAGATTTTTCCAGGGTCATAACAGTGACTTTAGTTTACATTTCAGATCTCATTTGGGATGAGCAGCCATGTGCAGTAGGAATGCCAGGCCAACACTGTGTAATGCTTTGAAGTCAGCATGGATATGAATTCCTAGCAAATATTTTCAGCATCTTGCTTGCCTTGAAAAATGCAGGTGTTTCACAAAACACGTTTTTGACTATATCTCAATAATTCATAAGTTAATTGCGATCAAATTTCACGCAAATATCTCGTAGGATAAAATGTGGTGGGGAATTGCACTAGTGACAGCCATTCAGAATAACTACATAGAAACATCCAATTTTCTTGCTGACAGACTTGTTTGCTTGTGTGTCTCACATTGAGGCATCAGTCTTAAATTTAGACAGTTTCATAATCATTTCAAAACTCCTTGTAGTACATTTAAGTAAAAATTAATGTCTCATTCATTTGTTTTAGGAAACTTTATTTTCCATATACTGTATGTTCAATTGTATGCCCATAAATGCCCATAAACACGTTTCACATTTCAGCATCTTACCTGCTGTGCACTAACTAAAAAACGCTCAACGCTTAGATTTTAGTCTAGGATTATTCCCTAAAGACATGAACAAGAATGTAGTCTGTAGCTGCAGCATCATTTGGATCAGCACAATTGTACAGTTGTGTGTCATCTGCATAACTATGGAAACGTACATTGTGTTCTCTAATGACGTCACCCAATGGCAGCATGTTTAGTGAGAACAGTAATGGACTGAGGTAGCTGCCTTGTGCAACCCCAAAAGAGATTCAGTTCCCCCTTTGATTAATGTTTGAAACCAGTTTAACACAGTAAGAAAAATCAGCCAACCTTTCAAGACAATTGGTTAAGATGTCATGGTCAGTCGTATTTGCGCTGAAACTAACTTTTCAAGTACCTTACTGACGAACGGAAGCTTATCGGCCTGTAGTTAGTGAGTACATTGCTGTTTTTTTTGGAGTTTCTTCAGTAATGGCTTCACAGCAGCTGTTTTAAACGCATTGGGGAAGATGCCTGTTTGCAGAGATAGAACAGGGTCAACACATGAGGTGGATGAGTTGGACTCACTGACAGGATCTGTAGGATTTTCTTCCGTCATTGTAACCATTTGTTTGTCTGACAGGTTGTGGTTTGACGAGTTGATCAGCTTATGGATGTCTGTGCAGAATCTTCCAAGCTGGGAAGTGGTGAGCAGCTTCATTTGTTAAAAATGTCTGAATGTTCAAGAGTCAGTATTTCTGTCTTCCCAGTGTAACATGTTTTCTTACATCTTTGCAGCATCTGGTCAATCTCTTTGCTCGCTTGGCCAATGACAACATTGGCTACATTGACTGGGACCCTTACATCCCGAAGGTTTGTTGCCTGTTTTTTTCTGTCCACCAACCACCACAGTTTAGTACTCGTTTGTTTCAGGATTTGTGGCACATGCTCTCATGACCTTTGCAGTATTGGCTCACGGTGTGTATTTCATGGCCACTGCTGCTTGTCAGAGAAACAAGCTATCAAGTTTCCTTGTTGATCTTGCTCTTGGTCACTGAGGGGAAGTGACATGCATTCACCTGAGTGACTGTTTTAGTCCATGCTTTTTGAAAACACAAACATGTGTGACTGATAAACATAAACATACACTCCTGACCTGTTTAGCCCAATTAGATATTGTGGGCGTTTCATCAACAAATAAGTCCAAATTAAAATAATCAGACCATGATTGTTTTGTTTTTCACATTTCAGATTTTCACAAGAATTTTGAGGAGTTTGAATCTACCTGTGGGGACCAGTCAGATGATGGTACCACGATATGTCACCAATGCCTATGACATCAGCCATGTGGTGCTTTGGGTCTCATCCCTCCTGGTTAGTTCATTCTTCATAAATGATGTGTTAAATAATTCCAGGCACAATTAGTCTATGAATTGTTATGAACCTTACTATGTTACTTTCAGGGAGGACCCAGCAAGCAAGCTCAAGCACAGCTCAGTGGCCTTTTTAACAGTATTGCATCCTTCTTCCACCCATCAAACCATGGCCGCTGGTTGGTGAGTCACTTCATACTTCTTTTGGATGATTGTGGAACCGAAGAAACCACAAAGAATGGGGATTGTTTTCATAGACAGTCCATTAGGAATTCAGTGTTTAGGAGCTTTAGTTAGGTATAATCGCCAGTTCAGCATCAACACCTTTTTCTAGTGACCCAGTAGAGTTAATACGTCAGACATCCACTTTTCTGTGGTATATAGATGTTACAAAAATAGCTCACAAAGAGAGGAAAAGGGAATTAGTCCCTGAAAACTTGGTTTCAAATCTTTTTTTTGTCCATAGCATCAGATATCCATGACTAAATAAACAACAAAGTTAAAGTTTGAGACCCATCATGGGAATATATTGAACTGTTTGCAGTTTCCATTTAAAATTATGCTGTGAAATGTAAAATTGAGTGGATGTCTTACTGAGCATGTGCGAGAAGTGGGAGACTTATTATGAACAAATAAAGTCATGATGGTTTACATTCTCCCAGTGAGTTTAGACACATCACTCATGCAACTCTTTCCAGCAATAACTCCAGCACCGTGTTAACACAGCGCACCATGGCACAGGGCAGCAGCATTTCCAGTGACACAGAGCACAGTCACTCTGCGTCAGTTTTCTAGGAAGCTTCCTGAATCTTGTCAGCCGTCAGAGTCCTCAGTACGTCAGTACTCTGTTCACAAATGATGAGAGGACATGTGAGTGAGACGCTTGTAATGCCATTAAAGGTCACTGGACACCAGGCCACATGCCTTTCTGTTTTGAGGATGCCCCTCTACTGGATTTGAAGCAACACGGGCAGCAACATGTCCTCATACACAAACCTTTATTTTTGGCAGGAGGGGGGAAAGTTTGTGCGTATTCTGGGCTGTTGCTTGGATACACGTGAGATTTTCAACCACTTGGCTGTATTTTTGTTACATGTAAACAGTATTTTGCAATCCACAAGAGTGACAAGTATTACTGAAGTAATGTGATACATCATGGGGTCTCATGTCGTTTCAGAGCCTCATTCTTCAGAGCCTCATTCGCTCAGGGCAGGACAAGTGAAAATTCTGAATCTCACTGTGTAACAAAAATAGTCTTCTTTTTTTTGACTCATGAAATTTCATTCATGAAGCCCAAGTGACTGAAGTAAACAAAGCTGTGTACACAGTGCGTTGGTTTGTGTTAGTGTCTGCATGGTGTTGTGTATGTCTCTAGATGCTCCACACAACACCCTCCACCCCTCCATTTTTACAGACCGCATGGAGACACACGGTCCACCTGTGTGTCACCCCTTTATCACGCATCTGTCTTTCTGCCCCTCTGTCCTCATGTCCAGATGAAGCTCATGAAGCTGCTCCAGCGTCTCCCTGCCAGCGTGGTGCGGCGGCTGCACCGAGAGCGCTACAGAAAGCCCACGTGGCTGACACCGATACCAGACAGTCACAAGCTCACAGAGGAGGATATCACAGACTTCGTGGAGAGCATGATGCAGCCGGTTCTTCTGGCCATGTTCAGCAAGACGGGCAGTCTCGATGCAGCCCAGGCCCTGCAAAATCTCGCTCTAATGAGGCCTGAATTGGTCATCCCCCCTGTGCTGGAAAAGTAAGTTTGTACCGAGCTAAAGAATTCCAAAGATAAATCTTTGACGCAAGTTCTGCTTCTCCGGAATACGCAACAGAATTGCTTGTTTTCTGCTTTAGATAAGAGAGGCCACATTTTGAAACAAACACAAAGGGCTCATTGTTCTCTGTCTCTACTGTAGAACATACCCTGCTCTGGAGACTCTCACAGAGCCCCACCAGCTGACAGCCACTCTGAGCTGCATGATTGGTGTGGCACGGAGCCTCGTGTCAGGTGGGCAGCGCTTTCCCGAGGGGCCCACTCACATGCTACCCCTGCTCATGAGGGCTCTGCCCGGCGTCGACCCAAATGACTTCAGCAAGTGCATGGTACGCTCCAGCATTATTCACGTCTATCTGCTTACTGCGCTCTTGCTTGGGTAGACTTTTTAAATCTGACATAAGCACCACTGCTGTCCCCACAGATCACATTCCAATTCATTGCTACGTTTGTGACTCTTGTGCCTTTGGTGGACTGTTCGTCTGCCCTCCATGAAAGGACTGACTTGACAGAGGTGAATCACTGTCATTATTCCTCCCCTTGTCATAATTAAGAGCAGGGTATTCAATGATCCTTGCATATATCTTTTTCTTGACTTTCATGTGACTTTCAGGTGGAGAGAGAGATGTGCTCAGCCTCAGCAGAGTTTGAGGACTTTGTGCTTCAGTTCATGGACAGGTACGAGTTTTCCACATCAAAAGACAAGTCATTCATCCCCACAAGTTGCAGTCTCATGACCAACAGTATTTTCTCTGTTCAGTATTTAAATGAAATAATATCTGAACATTTTAACATAAGGGTTTTTTTTTCTTATCTGCACAGATGCTTTGCCCTGATAGACAGCAGCACTCTGGAACAAACCCGAGAGGAAACAGAAACAGAGAAGATGACTCATTTGGAGAGTCTGGTCGAGCTCGGCCTGTCTTCCACTTTCAGCACCATCCTCACACAGTGCTCCTTGGACATTTTCAAGGTTAAGACTTCACACACACAGACACACACATCTCATTTCACATTTTTCATTCTCTCATGTCTGTATGCACAGTATATATAGTCGCCGTGTATACATATGAACACATGTCTCATTGTCTTCACAGGTGGCTCTGGAAAAGGTGTTTAACTTTGCAACCACCAACATCTTTGAGACACGAGTATCTGGGAGAATGGTGGCTGATATGTGCAGAGCTGCTGCCAAGGTGAGTCTGTTGGGCCCAAAGTATTAACCTCTTGTAGCTTTACCAGTTTCCTATCTTCATCTCTGCTGTGCTTCTGTTTTCAGTGTCACCCTGCAGAGTCACTTAAGATGTTTGTGCCACACTGCTGTAATGCCATAAACCAAATCGCTGTCAGTAAGTGTTCACCACACAGGGATGAGTATTTCCATAAGAGGGGGTTTCCGAACGCTTGACTCGTGTTGTCTTCCATGAGCCTTTGTCATTTGCCTGACACACAAATTTTTTTCTTTTAAACAGACGAGGAAGTGTTAAATGAGGAGGAGCTTGACAAGGAGTTCCTGTGGAATCTCCAGCTACTGTCTGAGGTGATTTAGACCGCTTATGATGAACTAACTTAAAACGTATGTTCCTGTATTTACCAACACCACCTATCTATAAAACTGCTCTTCTTTATATCTTCCCCTCTTTGCCATGTGCCCCTCAGGTGACTCGGGTGGATGGTGACAAGGTCCTGCCCTATCGTTCAGACCTGGTCCAGATTTTGCAACTGACGCTCCATCTCAAGTGTAAGCAGGGCTACACTCTCGCTTGCAACCTGCTGCACCACATCCTTCGCTCCTCAGCCCTCATCTACCCCACAGAGTACTGCAGTGTGCCAGGAGGCTTCCACCAACCAATCAGTGACTACTTACCCATCAAGGTACTCATATTGATTGGTGGTACATTTCAGAATCAGAATCAGTTAATGAGGATTACATTTTTTTTTTATTGCGTCTTCCAGCTAAGTACTCTCATCTGCCCAAACAAGTGAAATTGACATTGAGTGACATCGGTCCTATACAAATGTCTGCGGCGCTCACGGTGACCTGGTTTGGTTAATTGCTCCGCTCTTTAGACTGTTAGGCAGAGAAGACAGCCTTTACTTTGATCCAATTAAGTTTCTTCCTTGGTAGAGGCAGGGATAGTAGATCATTTGGCTGGATTACTGTATCCTATACCACAGGAGACAAGAGATGTCTCGCTTGGTTACTGCGGTTGCCAACACTTGTGCAGGTCTGGAGGAATGTGTTATGTAGCGCGTCAGTCGTTTAAATGGTCATTGATTAATACATATACAAATATTGGTTTCTTTTTAATGCAATGGTATGCCTCATACCTTTTACTTGGGCCACTTAAGACTCGAATAGTAGCGTCAAATGTAGTTTGGTAAATCAAAGTCTGATTCATCAGACCATTAGCCAAAGCTGTATTAGAGTGAATGAACAAAAATAAAACTATGTCCCTCTCTAACTGGTGGGAACGGTGAGAAAATAAGTGTATTCAGCTGCCAAGTCTGTACAGAAGACCAATGTAGAGTAAAGTAATGTCTAAAAAGAATAATCTTTGCTCATTATATTTGTCCCTTGTAGGACTGGGGTCGGCCTGGGGACCTGTGGAATCTGGATATCCGGTGGCATGTGCCCAGTGTTGAGGAGACCTCCTTTGCTTTCTATTTACTGGATCTGATCCTGCAGCCTGAACTTCAGCGCCTTCAGAGATTTGCACAGGGAGAGCAGGACATGAGCAGGTGAGGAGGAACAAGTTTGAGTGTTTGCTCGTGCTCCTGACAGAAATTACATTCTGATTTCAACTGAAGTCACCAGCTGAAGGCTGGATTCATTCCAGTTTTGCATGTTTTGTGTGGCTCGGTTACGTGTGTGTCTGTATGTATGATAAGTGTTGATTTTGTGTTTTTCAGAGATGATGTTCTACAGAGCCTGACCATTGTACAGCACTGCCTCCTAGGAGGCGGTGGTCTGATGCCTCCACTGAAAGGAGAGCCCATCCCTGAGCTGTGAGTAGTTGCATTCACAGACTGAACTTTGTCCTGACCAAGAAAACCAAAGAAAAGAAAAAACTGTCTCCTTTAAGAATATAGTTATCAGATGTGTTTAGTTCTTTGAAGGGGGAAGAAAGTAGATTCAGTCAAAGTATTCCATTAAAATAATGTGGATCGAAGCCTACTGGATTAGCTCATTTGGAGAAATCCCAATTGAATGTACGAGCTACTCATACAATTATACCAGTTTAATTGTATTCTTATTGGTAAAGACTATGATGGATGTACATTTTTATTTCTGTTATTTTTGTTTTCAGACATCATTTTAAACATTAAATTGTTTCAAACTGCTTTTTCCCCCAGGGTCCGCAGCATGGTGAATCTAGATGAGACCAGCCTCTATACAGGAATGGAGTATGGTGAGTACATCACAGGTTTTGCTTACAATGGATGTTCATTATGGGGTTTGTGGAGTATAACCTGATACTGTAATGTGTCTGCCTGCAGATGAATCCAGAGAGAACTACAGAGATGCTGTCTGCAGTGTGATGAGACAGCTGCTGCGTAAGTGTTCTCTCGCTTGTGATCCGCATCCCAAAACAAGCTGTAGTCACATTCATCTTAAAAGGCAAGCTCACAGTACAGAGGAGGTCTGTGTCCTGCCGTCTCAGTCCTTTTATCTCCTCTTGTAGATTACATCCTCGAGCACTCTGAAGATGACACCAAGTCTCTGTTCTCCATCATCAAGGTTGGCAGCCAGTGACATAACAGCTTGTATACATTTAAGTCTGAACACTAATTTGTTTGTTTTGAATAATGTGCCAATATCAGGGCTCTGCAAAACCACTGCATACCAAATCCTTCACACAAAACACACACACACTCAATATTTTTTGAAAAGCTGCAGTTAATATGTGCTAGGTGAGATTTGTATTGACAAAGGCGATCAATGATTTTATTTTAATCATGTTTGTCGTCTTGAATCACACTCTCCAAATCCACACAGGGTGTTGCTGTAGCTGATGTGTTGATCCCAACGTCCACCACTCATCAATGTTTTTGTCTGTGATACCTTTCAGATTATCAGCGACCTGTTGCACTTCAAAGGTTCTCACAAACATGAGTTTGACTCACGCTGGAAGAGCTTCAACCTTGTGAAGAAATCAATGGAAAACAGAGTACTAAATCTGACATTTTATTGCACTTTGGTTGCTTTTGTATGATCGTCATATTAAAAACTGACCAGCAATTCAACACATGTAATGTCTTTGTCGTATTTGCAGCTTCACGGCAGAAAGCAGCACATCAGAGCTCTGCTAATAGACAGAGTTATGCTCCAGCATGAGGTACGTTGTTAATAGAGGTGTGAGTGTTTTACTTATTGTATTTTACCATTTATAACCTTGAATCTTTGCTTCATCAGCTGCGAAAGCTGACAGTGGAAGGCTGTCAGTACAGGAGCATTCACCAGGAGCTGATGAGAGATCTGCTGAGACTCTCCACAAGCGCCTACAGTCAAGTGAGTTCCACAGGGCACTCCACAACAATGCATTATCTGCATCTTAGCAAGGCATTTATTCACGTCCTGGTTTATTTTGCCATGTAATCACAGCCGTTACGTATCCTAAATCAAACTGATATTTTACTGGTGTGAGACTGAGACTTTTTATTACCTTCCAGGTTCGCAGCAGAGCTCAAAATGTGTTGTTCACTGCACTGGGAACCTACAATTTCTGCTGCAGAGATCTAATCCCCCACGTCCTCGAGCTTCTCAACCCAGACAACAGCAGTGTCACACAGCAGCAGTTCAAAGTATGACAGTCCTCTCTGGCATGTCTGTGTCGCGCTCTTCACTTTGAACTCACAGAAACTCAATAAAGTTTTTACATTTTCAAGAATTCAGATTTCCTGCTTACTCATTAACGTTCCCTGTTTGTCTCCAGGGTGCCTTGTACTGTCTTCTGGGGAATCACAGTGGAGTGTGCCTCGGCAATTTGCACGACTGGGACTGCATCGCTCTGACATGGCCGGCCATTGTGCGCTCCGGCCTCAGCTCAGCTATGTCTCTGGAGAAGCCTTCCATTGTGCGTCTCTTCGATGACCTCGCGGACAAAATCCATCGCCAATATGAGACCATTGGCGTTGACTTCTCCGTAAGAACAACACTAAAAACCCTTTTACGAAAACATCATAGAATCAGAGATCATTTGCTGTGAGTGACCGCATTATCTATGTATATTAAAGGTCATTATCCTATCATTTCCATCTTAAAACCAATTAAAAACACAAAATAATGCAATGGAAATATGTTTTTACCCTCTGACTCTCTGCTCTCGGCCTGAGCTTGCACTCCAACATAGCTATGTGAGGGAAAGCCAATATTTTATCAGTCTCTCCTTACACCAGTACATGCTCTCAGTTTCTCAGAGTTTAGCAAATCACTTCCTCCAAATAGGCCTCTCTTTAAGTTCCCTTCCCTCTCACATATTTGGACATCTTTTTTCTGATACTCTGTTTTATTTTTTCATCCTGTTAGATCCCTGGTGAGTGCCGCACTGTGGCCAAACAACTCATGATTACTGGCAGTCCTTTTCCTGAGGATCCTATTCCTTCAGAGGAAGAAGCAGCAGAGGGTTTGAAGAGGCAGGAGCTCAAGAACACTGAGGCTGTTGAGTAAGTTCACACCAGCAGCAGGACAAAAGAATCCTCACCAGAGACCTTGAAGTGGCCAAACATGGTGTCTTTACTTGACATCTTGGTCTTTTGTCCTCACAGAATAAAATATTGACACATAGCCCATCCAGCTCTGCATACAACCTTAATGTGTAGATTTGCTTACATCACAGGCGCAAATACTAATATTGTTCTGTCTATTTGTAGGAAATACAAACAGCTCATTGGTGATCTGCTGGAGTGCATCAACAACAGGAACATGTAGGTTAACTTGCATGGTTTAATATTTACTTCATCAAATTCTGTTTGTGTTTGTTTATTGATGTCTGTAACACCTGCTTTGTTTAATCTTCCAGGCCTTGGAAGTTTGAACACATTGCAATCGGATTCCTGTCATTGCTACTGAGAGATGACCACCAACTCCCACCACCCGCCATTACGTTCTTTGTCAAAAGCCTCAACCATGACTCGCTCTATGTCCGCAAGGTGTGGGGCATGCACTCATGTAGTGGTTATTCGCAAACAGTCTATGGATACATTCCTGTCTTCTCTGTGTGCACTCTGTTTGAAGTGTCTTATTTTGTCCATTAGGTGGCGATATCAGCTGTGGCAGGGATCATGAAGCAAATAAAGAGACCACATAAGAAAGTCCCCATCTGCCCCTCTGAGCTCTGTAAGCACCATATGATTTTGTTTGTGTAGTGTATCTTGTGCGTGGACGTGACAGCTTTTGTGTCTCGTTGTCACTCTAATTATAGTTTCGAAAGCTCATCTCACATCAATCTTTGCTAGGTGGAGGGAAGGAGCTAAGCGATATGGTAGCAGGGGACCGTCAAGATAACCAGTGGCTCCAGTATAACAGCAGCAGCCTGCCACGCACTGAGCAGGAGTGGGATGGTTGTGTGTTTGTGGAGAAGACTCACTGGGGATACTACTGCTGGCCAAGGTTCTCATTTTAGAACGCCTGTTCTGTCTTGTTTACTGTCTTTCTCTGCCTTGGTGTGTTTATCTGTTTCTTTAGATATCTGTCTGACAACATCTTTCACCTTGTTTTTATTTACCCTCATCTCATCATTGTTTTCCAGGAAACTGTTGATGTACGCACCATTGGAGGAGCAGCCCAAACAGAACCTGTCCAGAGAGGAAATGACAGAGGTTTGTATAGAGTCATACATGCACCCACAAGAAAAATATAACATAGATAGTAATGTGAAGTAATGCTGACTGGAACTAATAAAATTCTTTTTGCATTTGTATTTTAACAGCGGGAGCAGATCATCTTTGACCATTTCTCAGACCCAGTGTTCATCAACCAGTTCATCGAGTTTCTCTCTCTGGAGGACCGTAAGGGCAAGGACAAGTTCAGCCCTCGCAGGTTCTGTTTGTTCAAGGTGAGCATCCCTGAGGGCAGTGTTTAAAATGCAGAAACCGACTTAAGTCAGCCAGGAAGGACTATATCTGATCCCTTCTCCTGCTCTGCCAGGGGTTGTTCCGCAACTTCAGCGATGCCTTTCTCCCTCTGCTGCGGCCTCACATGGAGCGCCTGGTGGCCGACTCCCACGAGAGCAAGCAGCGGTGTGTCGCAGAGATTATCTCTGGACTGATCAGAGGCTGCAAGCACTGGAGCTACTCAAAGGTACAGATATGAAACTCTCGTGCAGTAATGTGGATGGATGTCTCTTCGCAATACCGCTCTTGGAAAAGTCACCTGAATTAAAAAATTGTGATAAAAATAGTTCATATAATTTCATCATGTTCTGGCTTCTGAAGGTGTTTTCCAGATCTTACAATACCAACAAACCAATACACTTGTGCTCTTTTCCAGGTTGAGAACCTTTGGGAGCTCTTGTGTCCACTGCTCCGTACTGCCCTGTCCAACATCACAATAGAAACATATGCAGACTGGGGCACCTGCATTGCCACAGCCTGTGTAAGCTTTTGCTCCTTTGTATCCTTCTTGTCTTTGTGCTTCCATGTTCAACTCGTGTCCCTCACCCTTCCCTCTATATCACTTTGTTGTGTTTCTCTCGTACAGGAGAGCAGGGACCCACGCAAGCTTCACTGGCTGTTTGAGATGTTAATGGAGTCTCCAGTCAACGGAGAGGGGGGCTCCTTTGTCGATGCCTGGTGAGTACAAAGGTTGCTGCCTGAAGTAGATGTTGGTGTGACTGACAAGCTGTGATGACTCTGCTTCTTTTTCTCTTTGCAGTCGTCTCTATGTGCTGCAGGGAGGCCTAGCTCAGCAGGAGTGGCGTGTTCCAGAGCTCCTCCACAGGTTGCTAAATTACCTGGAGCCCAAACTCACGCAGGTGTACAAGAATGTACGGGAACGAATCGGCAGGTGAGGCCCTTTCGACACCTCCAGTTAAACGTGAATGTGCTGTTCAGTCATTACTAATGTTTTTAAACTTTTCTGTCTCACCCTCTCTGGTTTGGTGTCCCTCCAGTGTGCTCACATACATCTTTATGATCGATGTCAACTTGCCGTACACTCAGCCGACCACCTCCCCGCGCATCTCGGACTTCACAGAGCGAATTCTGCTCCAGCTGAAGCCTCTAACTGAGGGTGATGAGGAGATCCAGAACCACGTGGTTGAGGAGAACGAGGTGGGAGAGCAGGATGAGAGGACGCAAGCCATCAAGCTGCTCAAAACAGGTGGGTCGAGGGTCTGTCACATGAACTCAGCTGTCACAGTGAATGCTTACTGCAGGAATGGGTTAGGAGTTTGTGTCTTCATGTGTCTGCAGTGCTGAAGTGGCTGATTGCGAGTGCCGGTCGCTCCTTCTCCACTGCTGTCCCAGAACAACTACGAATGCTTCCCCTGCTCTTCAAGGTGAAACTCATCCATTCACAGCCTTGATCTTCCAGCTTCATCACTCCCGACTTCTCTCTTAATGTGCACACCATAATAGGACTTAAAATGACGCCTGGCTCCCGTTAACCTCTCTCTGTCCTCTCTTCCAGATTGCTCCCGTTGAGAACGATGACAGTTACGATGAACTGAAGAGGGATGCAAAGACCTGCCTGTCTCTGATGTCTCAGGGACTCCTCTACACAGAGCAGATCCCCATGGTCCTCAGAGCCCTGCAGGAGGTGAGTTATCTGGCAGCTCTGACCGTTATTCCACTTTTCACCTGCATCACACATCACTGGGCTTTTCACAGACACTCCCGCTTTATAACTCATAATAGTGATAAGCAGAAAGATGAAAGCGTCAAAGGGAATGACAAACGATGATGTACACATTTTACAAGTGGATGGAAGTCTCCTAATGTTGTACTCATCCAGCACATAGTCTATTCCTCTTGGGGAACAAATGGTCAGAGTATGTTACTGATGTGGGATGGGTTTGTTGTTGCTGTGTGTTGCAGATTGCTGGCAGCAGCTCCTGGCACGCTCGCTACACGGTGCTCACATACCTCCAGATTATGGTTTTTTACAACCTGTTCACCTTCATGAGTGACCAGAAAGCGGTGAATGACGTGCGGGCACTGGTGATCCGACTGCTGGAGGATGAGCAGCTGGAGGTAAAAACAGCCGTTCACTCACAGCTGTTTGACACGAGAGTCATTCAGAATGTAAAGATGCTGTCAGTCCGGCATTGGAAGATGGTTGGATGATGAACGAACATATGGCAGTCTGATTATGTAATAATCACTTAGCTATTGACCAATACATGCTTGTTTATGCTAGCAGGTGCTCTCGCTGTCTTTCAGCTTCACTGAAGTGATTCAGCACTCTCTCCTCCTGGCTCTCCACTCTCCTCCCCCCTCCGGTCCTCTAGTTGTTGCTATGGAAACCACAGGCTGCAGTAATCTGTTGCTATGGAGATAACGTCCAGATTGAAGGAGGATGAGAGGGAGAGGGATGGCGTAGAGACAAAGGAGAAGTGGGGGATGGATTGAAGTAGCCATTTTCATTTGGCCTCTCAAACTGACCTCAGCCTGATTTAAAGGCCTAGGCTCGATGATTCTTTCATCGCTCTCATTTATTCAGAATCACCCTTAAGAGCAAAAGATGTCAGTTTATACAAAACTAAAAAATGTGTCCCTGAGAAAAATCCCCCTCAGAGGAAGGCTGTGAACAATTTGTCCCGGTGGTGGTCCTGTTTAATCTAAGGAGCCTTTCCTGTGGAGAGCGCTGCTCAAGGATCTGCATGTTACCCGTTTAAAGGTTTACCTTTCTTGCTGAGAATAGAGGCATAAAATGTGCACCAGACCATTTTAGCACACATTATAGAGGAGCATCCCCACTCACACATACATCCACACCCAATCCCCAGCTGGCTGTTGTTCCTATCCAGCTGGCCAGTGTACACACTAGTGGAGCATCCTGCCTAATGACATTGTTGCTGTGGTGTGGCTTATGCATTGTAGCAAGAGGTTGTCAGTGAGGTGCTGTAAGGGTTTGTGTGTTGGTATGGGCGGAAAAAAGAGCAGACAGATGCTACACCAGCTACATTATGCCATGATGGACTATAGAACACTTGTGTTTGGGAAACATTTTGAGGTTGAGAAGTACTCCGATCAAAGTAGGCAGATACAGTGTCATGTTTGACCTGCTGCTTAATGTATTGTCACATTTAATTAGTAATAAAATATAGTAAATCAACCGCCTTTGTTTTCCAGGTGAGAGAAATGGCCGCCACTACCCTCAGTGGCTTCCTTCAGTGCAACTTCCTGTCCATGGACACCCCTATGCAGGCACATTTTGAGGCTCTCTGCAAGACTCGCCTGCCAAAGAAGAGGAAGAGGGAGCTCGGCTCTATAGTGGACACTATCCCCTCTGCTGGTAAGGAAATCGTTAACTACTCAAGAATATGTGATGACACACTCAGCATGTTGTTCTCTGTCATTTGAGTGGAATCCCTCTCGTGTTGTACAGACCTGGTGCGGCGCCATGCTGGTGTTCTCGGCTTGAGTGCTTGCATTCTCTCCAGCCCGTATGACGTGCCCACCTGGATGCCCCAGCTGTTGATGGACCTGAGTGCTCACCTCAATGACACACAACCCATTGAAGTATGTGTAATCGTCCACTAATCGCCTTATATTGTTGCTGTGGGATTATGTTAATTCGTCTTTTAGTTGCCCAGCTCTTCAACAGAACCTGTGCACGTGTAGCCATAAATTGTGTTTGATTCCAGATGACTGTGAAGAAAACCCTGTCGAACTTCCGACGGACTCACCATGACAACTGGCAGCAGCATAAGCAGCAGTTCACAGACGACCAGCTGCTGGTCCTGACTGACTTACTGGTCTCCCCCTGTTACTATGCCTAAAACCTGGTAAGGCATTTTAACTTCACACTGTTCTCGACGCATAAATATCACTGAATGTGCTGACTGTTATGTATGTTTGTGTTTCACATATCAGTCTGGGGTGACCCCAGATTTACAGACACCAGCCTGCATTGGGGAGGAGGCTCCAGTTCCTGACTGATGAAAGACACAGCTTCACCCTGGAAGACGAGTGGCACACAAAGCAACTGAGTTGTGGCACACAGAAGCATTGAAAAGTTGTGTATTTATGTATTTAGTTCATTTACATTTCTACTATACTTAATATTTAAGGATCAATCATTGCAGGGATGACTGACCTGCAGTTTGTAACATTACTGTACAGTTTGTTTGTTTTTTTCCCCTTTGTTTTCAGTTTGTTTGTGTGCATGTGCACGAGTGTCTGTGTGTGCGTGCGCGTTTATGGGATGCTTGAAGACATCTGCCAGTGTCCCACACATTTCTCAGGGTTTCTATCCCAAGTACCGACTCTGAGCCAACACGTTGTCCAGTGCTGGACAAACTCTTGACTATCTTACAATGGTGAAGTGTTTGTTACAAGCCACAGAGAATTGACTATTTACCCATAGTCTCTTTAGGTTAGAGTTCCACCTGCAACACACAATGTTTGTGTGGCTTTTTGCTCTATGTATGATTATATGCATCACCTATGCATATGTCATGGTAAAGCAAATATGCACAAACATATTTATTTATTTATTTGACTCTTTTTGAAGTGCTCAGTTTTAATTTTTTTCCATAGAAAGTATGTCTGATGTTAAGTAGATGGCTGAGCTTTTAGCTATGGAGCCTGTTCTCATCTACTGTTGCAGGGAAAGGGAGAGGACAAGCTTCCCCGCTGCTGTGCTGTGTGACTTGCTGTGAGGACCTGAGCCCAGTTTGATTAGTGTTTCATGTGTCACGGTGCAAGAGAAAACAACCAAACCACCTGTCCATATTTGTGACCTCTCCTCTCATCCACGGTGACATTTACCTTTTTCTAAAAACCCCGTGGGACTGAATCTATTGGTTTGTGTATGTTTTCCCCTGATGACTTGAAATCAGTTGAAGCATTGAAGCATTTAGTACCTCACTTGTGTATAGTGTAGTGCCAAAACTGCAGTGATTTTTTTTTTCTTTTTTTAGATGTACTGTTCGCTTATTGATTGAGATGACAATAAATTGTTTGTAACAAAACCTGCACTTGATGTTTTTTCCTTTGGAGTTATCTCACCATATTCCAAATACCACATGTAGTGAAATATAAAAAATGTGACTGCAATGTGATGGTATTCTTTACAATTTATTTCAGCAAGTCAGGCCATATGAATATAAGCCTGCTGAGAGTGTATCTAAGCCCACCATACCACATCATCACTGTCCTTAAAATACTCACAGAGAATCGTGACTGTTATTACGCTGTTGAGCTGCTGCAACCAAGGACGGCAGTGAAAATCGGGGAAATAAGGACTTAAAATCTTTAGCAAATTTGTCTTATTTTGAGAGTTTACCATGCCGAACAGCAACCCTCGTAAAGTCAGTGTGAGCCACTGTATGTGACACCCTATCTGACTATAACATAGCTAGTGGAGCGACCATTTGTCTTAAAAGCTCCATTTATTTTGCCGTGTTTTGGTGCAGTAATGTGTCAGGATGTGGCGTTAACGGCCCTTTTCAAATCTCGTAACAGTTTAGGGAAACTAGAAAAACGGCCTTTCTGACTCTGTAAAATAAGTAAAAGCAGGGAGAAGTGAGTCCTCACAGATGGACGGCTTGAATGCGGTGCTTTTGCTCATGCCCAGAGACGTAGGCAGTGACTTCATACTCATTTTTCAGCGCACGTCCAGTGGCCGTCGCTCCTCTTTAAGAATGGATATATCGCCAAGAAAACGAATATGCTGTCATGTGTCTGCGCCGTGGACGCGTTGAAAATTCTTACAGGCATGTAAAGAAACGAATTTTGCGTCTGTGTTTGTCAGTGGACTGCTCTGGCTCGGATGATATTAAGATATGTTTTTTCCCCGAAGCCGCGGTGCGTTCACTTGCTGTCATATGGCTTTAATATGAAGATGGGCTGTATCAAACGATGAAGACCATGGACGCACGATCGATTACAGATGGTAGGTTGTATTTACTCGTCGTCAGTGGAAATGATCCGAGACTGAAATTCAGATACATTAGAAAACCGGTGATGTACATATTGATTTCAGCAGAGTGTGTGTGAGTGAGTGAGTGTGTGTTGGGGGGGAGAGGGGTAGTAAGGTATAATTGGCCAAATGCCGTGGTGCATCGATACAGTCTAC
Organism: Chaetodon trifascialis; assembly: GCF_039877785.1. NCBI lineage: Eukaryota > Metazoa > Chordata > Actinopteri > Chaetodontiformes > Chaetodontidae > Chaetodon > Chaetodon trifascialis. The sequence continues at coordinate 12,341,135 of NC_092068.1, read as the reverse complement.
TGTAGATTGTGTCTAACACTTGTGCATCAGGGCTTCTTCTTAAATGTGCACTCATTAATGGTAATTTAACTGTGCAGTGCGCCCCTCAACCAGCTGTGAATGTGTTAAATGTGATCTGCTGCTTTGTATCATCGCTAATCTATGACTGTATCCTTTGTAGCACTCTACCAAGGTGGCAGCAATGGCGGAAGCAGCAGATAAGGTGATCATCATGTACTCCTTCTACACAGAGGAAGAATGCTGAAATTGGTAACTTTGGGATGCTTCTAAACAGTTAAAAATACAATGAACACCACTGTTACACCATCAGACCTGGTGGATGTGCCGAGACAGCAGAGCTTCAATGGCAGCCTGGGCGCGCAGACCCCGTCAGGTTGGGCCGTGATCCACACTGCTACCTTGACCTTTTGCTCCCTCCTCCTCATCTTCATCTTCTGCCTGGGCTCTTATGGCAATCTTGTGGTGTTCCTGTCGTTTTTTGACCCGGTATTTCGCAAGTTCCGCACCAACTTTGACTTCATGATCCTCAACCTGTCCTTCTGTGACTTGTTCATTTGCTGCGTGACCGCTCCCATGTTCGCCCTGGTGCTCTTCCTGGATGCGGGTGGAGGGGACGGCGTGTCGAAGAGCTTCTGCTTCGCCTTCCACTTGACCAGCTCGGGCTTCATCATCATGTCCCTGGAGACGGTGGCTGTCATTGCTTTGCACAGACTGCGCATGGTTTTGGGGCAGCAGCCCAACCGCACCGCCTCCTTCCCCTGCACGCTGGCCCTCACTGCCCTGCTGTGGACATCCAGCTTCACCATGGCCGCCCTCCTCACCATGCGAGCGTACCCACGTAGAGATGGACCCTGTTTGCCTCACTTTGGCCTGGGGGGTGGACAGGCCAGGGTTGTGTTGTATGTCTACCTGGCAGACTTCGCCTTTTGTGTTGCTGTGGTGTCTGTGTCCTATCTGATGATTGCTCAGACACTGAGGAAGAACGCACAAGTGAGGAAATGCCCCATCATCACGGTAGATGCCACGTGCCCTCCACCCCCGCCACCTCTCATTGCAGCTGGCTTTGAGAGCATGCAGTGTGCTGTTCAAGGCCCCTCTCTGTACCGGAACCAGACTTACAACAAACTGCAGAATGTTCAGACCCACTCTTATGCCAACAAGACCAGCCAGCCTCTGGTTCCAGGGGCAGCCCAAGGAGCCACCTGCTGTCAGCTAGTGTCTACAGTCAACTTGGCCACAGCCAAAGACTCTAAGGCTGTTGTCACCTGCGTAGTTATAGTGTTCTCTGTGCTGCTTTGCTGCCTGCCGATGGGAGTTTCGCTGGCACAGGACGTTTTGTCACCCAAAAGTAGCTTTGCACATTACCAGTTTGAACTGTGCGGCTTTGTGCTCATTTTTCTCAAGTCCGGCATCAATCCCTTTGTGTACTCACGCAACAGCGCAGGCCTCCGCCGCCGTGTGCTGTGCTGCATTCAGTGGGCGGCATTGGGCTTTCTCTGCTGCAAGCAAAAGACTCGCCTGCATGCGATGGGGAAGGGCAGCCTGGAAGTCAATCGCAATAAATCCTCCCATCATGAGACCAACTCGGCCTATGTACTGTCACCCAAGCCACAGAGGAGGCTGGTAGACCAGGCTTGCGGGCCCAGTCACTCAAGGGATTGTGCGGGTAGTCCAAAGGCCACAGGTGTGCGCAAACCTCGCCCCCCGAGTACCTCTACACCTATCAACACTCGCATTGAGCCCTACTACAGTATATACAATAGCAGTCCCTCTGCTGGGCCCAGCTCCCCCACCAGCCTGCAGCCCGTCAGCTCTCAGACATTTGCCTTTGCCAAGTCTTACGTAGCCATGCACTACCACACTCACCAAGACGCACTACAGGACTTTGAAAGCACCTCAGTGCACCAGATTCCCATTCCCTCAGTCTAATCAAAGAGCTGCTAAACAGAGAGGTTTGGACAAACTCGCCGTGGCTTTAGATCAAATGTGAATGTGAAACATGAAAACAACCCGTTTTATGTATTTGGACTCTGTATTAACCCTTTGTTCTCTTCTACAGTGGAAATACATGTTAATTTTTCTTGAGTGGAAAAAATGAAAGAATCAGAGTTATAAGCCTTGCCATGGAAACTAAAACCAAGCAATAGATTTGTAATGCAAGTGTCTGTTCCAAAAAGTTGCTGTTATTGAATGGACGTAGTGACTTTTTCTTTTACAGATACTGCATTTCCAATCAATCTGCCTCTGTGTTGTGCACGCACGTGCCATTATAACCCAAGCCTCTGTAGGTTTCCATTGCAGCCAATAAAGACTGCAGTCTCTGGTTTCACTGCTGCCTCCCCTCTGGTTGAAGTTGCTGAGCACTGATATCAGCCTCTGTGAATCCCTGCACAGGCCCACCCATGGCTGTCGATGGCATGTGGTTGCACTTTGATGGACATTTTGCTGCTTACGAAAAATATATTTGTGAACCTCATACACTTTTCAACACAATAAATGTTTGGCAAGTGCAGTGGATGTGTGCTTTCACTTTTTTTTAAAGGGCCAGTGTGTCGGATTTAGAGGATATATTGCCACAACAGAACTCTGTATATCTGCCATGAGTCTGCCGTGTTACACTGAAATGTTTCTACAGTTGCCCACAATGGACCAACTAAACACTGGTTCTAGAGAGTGTTTTTTTTTTGTGTGTGTGTGTGTGTGAGTTTCGCAGCCACCATACATTCACCTACATGCTTGAAAGGGGAGGGCATGCAAACTCACCACTAGATGCCACTAAATCCTTCACATTGGTCCTTTAACTAGAGCTATGGTGGTTAATTGGTTAGAGGAAACTAATGGCTGGCTATTTTGATAATTGATTAATCGTTTCCTCCCAAAAATGTCAAGCTTTCACTGGTTTTAGGTTTTAAGTGTGAGCATTTGATCCTTTTCTTTATCCTATTGTGTTTTGTCCTACTGTTGGTCGGACAAAACACGACATCATCACCCTGAGCTCTCGCAAAATATATTTTCCACAATTTTCTGATATTTTTCAGCAGTTAATTGTGGAAATAATGGCGGATTAGTTGATAAAATTGCAGACCTGTTTTTCAGGTCTTTGTTCTGCTTAGATGTACAATGGGACAACAGACCCGTTTGAAGTGGCATTTGATGCCTCTCCATGAATGCAATACTACTTTCTTTTGATGTATTCATGTGAAAGTGATTGAACTGCAAATCTTTTGCCTCAGAGTGTCCACACGCTTAGATTTTACCTGATTTTCTTTACATTATACGGTGAAGTTACAGATGAAGTCAGTCTGCAGTCAACTATAAATGACTTGGATTGTGAATTCAAACAACTGCAGTGACTCCCCTTTATTTAATACCTCAGTGTAAATTTACCTCTCAGACCCCCTCCAGACATGTTTTAAGATGTATATAAAAAACTTTGAATAATAATTTGTCTAATATGTTTTTCCCTCATTTAAAATTGCAAAATCTGTGAATATCTTATCCTTTTTCTTTTCCAAAGATTAACAGCTGGACACAAGATGTCTCGTATTTCACTGAAAACTCTCATTGTTTGCGCACTGGAGGCTTCAGGTTTTCACATCACACTTGTGTATGTTGAACATTGGACCAGCATCGGCTTCTAAACTAGGTGTGATGTGACAAATCATGCTCTTAGGCTTGCCCCATAAAATTGGACTTTCAATGAGAGCAGACAAACTTTCCCCTTTCAGCAGATGAATGTGAAAACAGCCTTCTGTCAAGTTCTGCAAGAACATCAGTCTGCACCGTTTTTATTAGTGGAAAAGATTATACAATATGCATAGCATCAGCACCCTCTGGTGGTCGTAAAGTTGCAATGGCAGCTTACTACAGCAGCTCTCTTCAATGGAGGATCATCATGTTCTTTCCAGTTCTTTTGCGGAGATGACAACTAAGTGCATATTGATCCAATTATCAAGCAGATGTCCTGATGTGTGGTGATGCAACACTACCATCGAGGTGATCATGTTTTAGTTTTATTTTTTTGCAGCAAATGCATTGGTTTTTATCCCCTGCGGTACAGCAGTGATCAGGATCCCAGTGTGCACCTTCATAAAACCACAGAATACCTCTTACAGGAACCCACAGACATTCTGTACATCCGACAAACTTTGAGGAAATTTTAATCAGTCATTCACGTTTGTTTCTGTTCCACAGCGTCCTCTAATGCATAAGTTACACTCACTCAACCTGTAAATTAACACAGCACTCATTCTCACTGCTGCAACACATTTTCAGACTCGCTTTACCCTCCCCTATCTACAAGTGCTACACAAGCAGATAACAAATTCGCTCTCTCTCTCTCTCTCACACACACACACACACACACACACACACACACACACACACACACACACACACACACACAAATACAGACCTTAAAGACAATAAAACCACCATGGATATTGTTGATTCCCCTGATAATTACAAATCCCCTGATTCATGACTTCTTTGCTTGCTGTTTATCAACATAAAGTGAAGCATAGATATGACGTACAGGCAATGAATCCACGCTCTGTGGAGTGTCGGCGTCGGCCCCATTGCACTGTATTTTTGTAAAGTCTGAGCGAGCCTGCTGGATTAGGCTGTGACACTGGCCACCGCACGGCTCAGTGCAGGGGCCGGGGCCGTGCTCATGGCTACACGGAGCGCAGCCTCAGGGTCAAGTTTAACCTCAGTTTAACCTCGGTTTTGGCTTTTAGCGCAGTGTCATGGGCATCTCTCTTCCTCCACCAAACAGGCTTCTGTTCTATGATACATGTCCTCTCTATTCAAGTGCAGCCTCTCTCTGTCTCTCCTCTGCTTGTCCCTCATGCGCCGCTGCTGTCCTTCATTTTTTGTCAGTTTAGCTGGAGATTGACAGAAGTCCATGTTCATCAGCGGTGTCAAGGATCCTGCATATGACCGGAGACTCAACCTAGGAGAAAAAAAAAACACCTCAAATGTGATGCCACGGATTTCTTGTCAGACAGACAGTATTAAAATAAATAATAATGGAGAAATGAGAGTGGCTTATTAAAAAAAAAACATTATCATGACAAAGGCTACGTTTACACTTGGGGAAAACACACATGTTTTCAAGTGGTTTGGCCTCTCGTTTACACGCAAACAGTTTTTTTTCACGGAAAACGCTAATTTTTAAAAACTCTGGCCAAAGTGGACATTTCTGAAAGCGCCGGTTATGTGTTGGCATGTAAACAGGGTTAAACAGCGTTTTACCTTCCGAAACATCTCAACATGTGACTGAAAATACTTAATGTCATGTGAGCAACCTGTGTTTACACTCGCGCCCATAGGTTTGCCATAGTTATGATGGCGCTTGATGTCGTATTAATCTGTGTTCATGTAAATGACAACATTTTTGAAAACGATGTTGTGTGCACGATGTTATTTTTGAAAACGGAGGGGCCAAAATATCCGTTTTCCAAAATACCCTGCTACGTGTAAACGTAGCCTTAGTAACACATGGGAAGCAGTCTGGAGGAGCACTTCCCTTTTATTCAGCAGCTTCCCTTTATTCAGCTCTTAAGCTAAATCAAAGTAAGAGTTAGCAGTCGAGCTAAGGTTCTGCATTGACCTGATTCACTGCTCTTTCCAGTGACTGTGTCTCATTGGTTAGTGGTGAACGTACCCCAAGGACGTACTGACAAGTTTGAGGCTCCAGCATGTAGACAGTGACAGCATGGGGGGACTCAGACTCTTTACATCTGACAGAGAGGAGAAAGGAGACGAGTGAATGGACTGGGAAACATCTTACTCATGTGTTCACTCAGTGCTGCTGTCCTCCCCGTCCCCTCACCCCCTCGCCCCATGACTGTTCACTCACTTGAGCTTGACAATGACCTGTCTGGGCTTCCCTGTCAGATCACACACATCCCCGTGGCCATAAAAGTGAGAAACCAACCTATAGTGGAGCAAATGCAGAGAGAGAAAAATCAACAACAGCCACAGTTTGACTTCATCCAGGTTGGACTTTGAAAATATGAATGGCCTACTTGACTTTCTGCACTCCGTCGTCCTTGAGCTGGTAGGATCGAGCGACGTTCTTCTTGGCCCAGTCAACGTGCTCCTTGGCGTTCCAGCTCCCGACCACCACAATGTTCTTTCCCTGCTCTTTCTCCTGGAGGAACCGAGGAACATTTTCATCACTGTGCAAATTTGAATAATCTAATGTACCGAACAGTTAGGATGCTGATAGAAGAAATACATTTGATTTTTTAGATATTTCACATTAGCAGCCCTTACCTCATGGTACTGATGGACGTGCTTTCCATAACAGAACTCATATTTCCACCACCCTACGCCCTGAAACACACACATTAAGATGATTACAAGTCACTGAATGGTTTATTAAACACTGCTTAGGTGCTACAGGTGAACACGCCTCACCCCGTGCAGACAGTACGAGCCGCTGAGGAACTCCTTGATCAGTTGGTCATCTGTCAGCCGAGAGATGTGAGTGGTGCCGACAGTGACCTGCGTCTGCCCTCCGACAGTTATGGGTTTGTGAGTGGAGGTGAAGGCCTCCTCTCTCACTGGCGTTGCCTCCTCCTGTAACACGTCACAAAGATACAGTTGAGGCAGGTGTTGTCAGTACGCCTATTTTTCTCCCTCTGTCATTTCTGTCTAAGTTCTCACCTCTCTGATCTCGGTGGTGGCGCTGAAAGGCGGTTTAAGCTGCTCCTCTTGTTCCTTGTCTAACTGGGCAAGCCGCTGAGGCCGCAAAGGGGAGCCTGCCAGAGCCTGGCAGAAGATGGCGTTCACCGGGGAGGACTTGAACCTGCAAGGGATGTATGTCAAGTTTGGAAAATGGAAGTGTCGAGTCTTGTAAAATCTGTTTCAATTTTGTCTCCTCTTTTCTGAATAGTTGACAGAAAATGACACAACATTTCAATGTCGTCACTTTGACAGATCTACCTGTACTTTGGGTGGGAACAAAGCAGCGGCGTCAACACCACCACTTCATATTCACAGGTCGTGACCTCAGCGACAGACAGGATCTCGTGCTTGGCCTCTGGATGACAGACGTAGAGCACAGCCGTGGAGCGGGCCTGGTTCTGTTTCAGCACACATGGAGTCCCATTCCCCATCTCCAGCGAGAAGTAGGGAGTCAGCTGTCCTTCTATATTCTTAGTGGGCACCTGGACAGAAAAGAGATGACGAATGTGAACCGGCAGGCAGACTGGCAAATCTGATTGGCTATTTAAGCTTTATTATAATACTCACTTCTTCATCAGCTGCTGATTTAACGTTTTCCGTCTCTTCAACTTTATCTGAAAAAAAAAAAAAAAAAAAAAAAAAATCACTCCTACTGTTAACACATGAAAGAACATATCAAAAATAATACAAGCAAAATATATTTGAGACACTCACCTGTCTCTGTCGACTGGCTCTTTTGTGCCGTATTCCCGAGGAAGTATTCCTGGACACTAATCTTCTATGGAAAACCACATGGTTACCTTCAGTACATACCGAGTGCTGGCTTCTCACTCACTGGTCTGAACATTTGATTTTACCTGCGTAAAACACTGACCTGTCCAGTCTCCTTCTCTTCATGATACTGTCTTATATGCTTTCCGTGGCATACCTCATACGTCCAGTACGACTCGATCTGCAATGTTGGCAAGCCCAAAAGCAAGAGTTCAATACAGGGAGCACCGCAGCAGTAAAAATAAAGTTTTCAGTCACGCTCAGCTGACGTAGCGTAAACTCCATCTGAACACAGTTTCAGTCTCTCTTCACGGAGAGGAAGAGGGAAATTAGTCGAGCATGAAACCTGAGAGGTCTCACCCTGTACGAGCAGCTGCTTCGTTTGAATAGTGGCTCCAGCAGTTCAGCTGGACTGGGCCCGCTGTACTCCTTATCATCATCCTAAGACAACCACAGACACACAGAGATTAGTTAGTATTTAATTAAAAATATTATTGTTATTTGTTTCACCTGTTTTTTGCAACTCTCAAATGAATGATATGGTCAAACTACAGATGAGTGCTATTGTTGCTAGCCCTGATGTTTTTTCTTTTTGCATCCCTTTATGTCAGCAGGTATTGGTGAGTGCATCCTTACAGGACAGATGTGAATGACAGCCTAAACTACAAACATATGACACAGATCGAGGCCAAATCAATGGAGGATACAGGCTGGTCTCATAGAGCTGAAGTATGCAGACAGCACATCTCTCACAGGACAAATGTTTATAATAAATGAAGGGGCTAATTTGTGTCATGTCATCTTTTTAGCATGACACAGCATTCATTGAAATACATGCACATGCTGTGTGAACCAGGCTGAAAATGCCTTGCATGAAGCCAGTGGGACAAATTGAGCTGCTTTGCCTGAGATGTAAATTCATTGTTTAGAATTACTTGATATGGAAGTAATAAAAAACAGTTCAGGACTACCTCTATGAAGGGAAAAACTCCTCGTGCGGTCTCAGTCCCTCATGAGACAGTGTTTAGATATAACGCTAACAGCCCTGTACCTGTTCCACACATCGCAAACGCTGCTCACCTCGTCTCCAGTCGCCAGGGAGGGCAGGAGACATTTATACTTCTCCTTTTCTGTTGTTGTCATAATGACAAAGTCATCTTCTTTGTAAAGTGCACCTGAAGTTGGCTGAAATCCACAGACAAACGTTTGTTAATTTAACTAAATGCAAGACAAACTCTAGGGCTGCACATGTGACAGTAACATCTCCCAGACCCCTTACAGTGAAACTGCTCCTCTAAACAACAGTGTTACTAAAGGAGGGTGCTTACCAGCGTGAATTCAGGGCCTGGCCAGGTGATTTTGAAAGGTATTTCGTCTGTGAAGGAGGGATATCCCCCTCTGTTTGCCGAGACGCCGCTGCAGACCCCTAGCAGCCCTCCGAGAAACACCATCAGCAGCCCTGCCATCATCTCTCCTGTCCGGCTGCTGAGCTCCTACAACCCGCTCCTCATGTAAGAAAACAGGCCGCTCACCTCACGCTAACGCCGGCCTGAATGACGAACTGAGAGCTACCACAAGGTCCGAGCAAGTCTGGTTTCACAGACGTAAGATATGACTGTGAGAGACGGATGTCAACACAGCACAAAATACAGGAAGTGAACTATCGACTTGCCACGTCGTGTTCCGCCTGAGCGGTGGGTTGAAATAACAACAGCGCCCTCTGGCGTCGGCACGAGGTACTGACAGAGAGTTCGATAACTGGAGAGAAAACAAAAAACAAAACAGATTTAACTACTGAAACTCGAAGGAGCAGAACTGACAAACTTTTCACTTAGACATCAGATGCATTTTATTTTTGTACCATGTTCTTTCCCATCCCTTGCCAGTACAGACTGAATCAAGTCAAACATGTGACCCAGGTTTCCCATAGGAATCATATCTAACATAGCTTTTACAAGACAGAGTCATGCTACACAGCCAAATGAGGAAGGAAATATATACTGTATAAAGTTTGTGGAATCAGATGATTCTTCCATCAATAAAGCTAAAGGGGGGTGGGGGGTAAAGGTGTTAACAGAATGCTGAAACATATTCAAAATAATTCTAATTAAAAAATAAATACACTATAACTTGTACCAATTACAAGTCAGTATAAAAAGTGTAAAAAGATGTGTGAAATATAAATGGCAGGCCATTCCACATTTTATGAGGCAAAACAGATAAATATCCATTTATCACCTTCATTTTCTTGTGATCTGGAATGAATGAATGAAAGTGAATAGAGCTACTATCTTCCTCAAAATTCATATCAATATACAAGACAACTGGATGTAGATCACAAACATAAAGCAATTTAAGGCATCCGACTGAAAAGGGCCATAAACAAAGTATCATATCCTTCTCTATCTGATCAAAAGCAGCTCAATAATGTTGATATATCTGAGATATTTTGAGCAGCAAATTTAATTCTGTTGTACACTGTTTTTTCATGAGTGAAACACAATTTCCCCTATGTCTGCCATACATAACCACATGCTCATATGCTGAGAGGAGCACTCATAAAGCTGTTAATGAACACAGACCACAGCTCGCCTGAAGCATTTGACTTTAAATGCTTGAGAGAGGTTTCAAGATCATGCACAGAAGAGAGGAAGACTGCCTCATCTCTGCCTCCCAGTGGAAGGATTTGGAAGTTTAACTGTATCAGTGTGTGTGCTGAATGCACGGAGCCGATGTTTTAGGGTCATTTGTATAGGGACTCCATGCAGAACTGAAGATGAAAGGCAGTATGAAGATACAAAGTATAGCAGATTCTTTTGAAAAGCTGACTGACTGAGCATCTCAACGTGCAGGGTCCTTACCCCTTTATCCCATGACTGTTGATTCTGCATTGCTGTGTGCTAAATGATTATAAATAATCTCCCCACACCTGAACAGCTCATATGGAAACAGCTCTCAGTTCACAAAAAATTAACACATAGACCTTGGGAATATGTAGCGTTGCCTTCCGCTGCCTTGGACTGACGGAAACACAGAGCGCATACCTGAGGTGGACAATTTTCCACCTGTTGGTGGAGCTGTTGATATGAGAATGTGCTGCACAGGACCCAGGAGGATGGAGAGAGAGAGAGATTCTAACAGAGATTTTGAGACAAAGAGTGAGGGGATTGGAAGGAGAAAGGGGTACGGAGAAACAGTAAAGCAAACATGCAAGACAGTGTCCCAGCAGACCGTCCACCCTCGACAACCACTCCCCTCTGCTTACATACATACAGCTTCTGCTCACACCTGTCTCCTAAGTACACACAACATATGGATGCAAACTGTCTGTATACACAAACCTCTGGGCTTACGTGTGCATATACTGTGCAGTGTATGGGAGTTACATTAAAAAGAAGTAAGAAGATGTAAGTATGAATGGATAGATAGGCAGACAGACTACATTTTGTTTCCATGGTTACTGATATTGTACTATTGAATTACACTTTGTTGAAACATGTTTACTTTTTTGTCTGATTAACAAAATAGGTGGGAGTGATCATATTTCTCCGAGACAGAGCTTTTCAAACTAGACATCTTTACTTTAGTCTGAAACATTTTTGGTTTGAAAAAAAAAAAAAAAAAAAAAAACTCGAGGTCCCTTAACTATCTGTTTCTGGAGCTTTCAACAGCATCTCACTGTCTTCCACAACAGATTGAATTTGAGCCTTCTCAGCTGCTCAATGGTCAGTTCTCAAAACTATTACTTGCCATAATAGAGCAAACTCCATCTGCTATGGAAGATCATGAAATCCAGTTGAAAGCTCTAGAAAGAGGTAGTGAGTGGACCACAAGTCCACTCACAGTTGTTGCTAAAGCAATACCCAACAGTATTTTGGAAAATACACTTTATCATTTTCTTGCCAAGACTCAGAGGAGACGATCGATACCACTTTCGTGTCTGTGTGATAGATATGAAGCTATAGCCGACAGCTGTTAGCTCGACACAAAGACCGGAAACAGGGGGAAACAGTTAGCTGAGTGATGCTAAACAACTGATTGTAGTTTTTATACTTTGGTTAGCGCAATGATTAAACAAATAAGACAAGATGTGTTAATTAGGGGTGCAAATAGGGGGATTTTGTTACATTTGGACAGTCAGACTAGCTTTCCCCCCTGTTTATGCACAGCTAAGCTAACCAGCTGCAGACTCCAGTTACATATTTACCCTAAAGACATGAGAGTGGAGTCAGTATCAACTGTTGAACAATTCCTTTAAACAGATTTTAAAGTTTTACATGAACAGATAACACATAGCTGCATCGCTTCCGTTGAATAATTTCATACAGAGCACAGTTAACCCTCTTCTTAAACCTAAAACAAATTGGTGTCGAAGATACCACCAGCCAAAGTGAGTTGAAAACTTCTTTAATGTCTCTTCTTCGATGGATGCTCACAGAATTTTCCGGAGCCTGACTGGCGGGAACTTACCTGAACTCACCACTTTGAAATGAGCATTTTCATTTATTTCACTGCTATCCATGGGGTGAACGTGATTTGCATAGATGCCTTCCACACACTCTCACCTTATGCATAATTGATACAACTGTCATCTCCCCAGCCATAATAACATCATTCCAAAGGGAGCAGAGAGGAATGAATCTTGACATTTGAAGGTCCCGAGCGAGATTAAGATATCGCCTGAGCTGTCACCCAAAAATACACATAGAATATGTCAGCCGTCAGATCAATACTGTCACTTTAACTAGATTTTCTCAATGAAATTCAATATTGATTTGAGTGAACAATTTCTACCTGTTGCATTTCTTTTGTAATCCATGTGGGTTTCCTGTGCTACAAGTGCTTTTTTTTCTAACACTCACACACAGCACTTCTAATTAATCAATTATGGTTTACTGCAGCGTTCACATTAATGCTGCACACTCGACAAGTGCATTACATCATGCCTTTATCTGGTGCCTCAGTCACACAGACTCAATTTATGTCTGGAAGAGTTGAAAATGAAATGTTATGACTATTTATTCTGTTCACTCTAGGAGAGGAACAAGGTATTACATATGTAGTATGGGACTGAGGACACCTCTATTTTATGCCATTAGGCAGATGACCTCTGATTATGTATAAGAGGCACTGCCTGCACATACAAACATCCGTTACCACGGTCATCCCTCAGTTTGGTAGCCGCTCTTCACCAAGCCCAGCTGCGCAAGTGCGCAACCCTGTGTTTTATCTTGTTTCTCTCTTTCGGGGAACAGAAGTTATACTCATAAATATTTTGTTCCCTTTCAGTTGATTCACTTGGTACAACACATATGATATGGAACATGTATTCACGTTCCACAGAAGATCCACCAAGCGGGAGTCAAACCTCCAGTGGATCACAGACGAGCAGAAGGGACAAAATATATGGTAAAATCAAACAAAAGCACCCAGCGACGACCAACTGGCTGCAGCACAGATATCATTCACAGATACCCCTTTAACCAAAGCACATGATGTCACCATGCTCCTGGTCAAATGGAAAGGAAGACCTGCTGTTGTTAGCCAGGGAGATAATCTGCACAATCCAGTTAGAAAGATGGTGTTTAAATAGTGGCTTGCCGATGGCCATCTCATAAACGCACACTGGGTGCAGTTTGTGTAGTTGCATGCGCATACAGAACACAGACAATCTCTTCCGCTCGGCCTGTCAAAAGTTCAAGAGGTCAAAGCCATAGAGCTATGGGCTGCAGGGAAAATCTAAGACAAACACATTCGGGCACAGTGTAACCTTGGAGCCATCCCAAAGTGAACTGAGTACAAGAGGGATGCACAGATAAAGCATTGCAGTCACCCACGCACCTTGAGGACAAAACAAGATGCAGTGCAATCTTGTATGAAAGAAATTTCATACCTGAAGATATGATGCACTCAAATGGGGGACCACGAAGCACCTCAAGCAACAAAGCCAAATCCCAAGAAGCGACACTGGATTTATCCACAGGCCTTAGTGGCAGACTCCCTTTAAGAAATGCATGGCAAGAGGATGAGCGCCTTGGTGCCATTCCACCAAAGTCTGTCACATTGGCTTTGGTGGTAACTGCCAAAGGAGAGACCCTTATTCAACACCTCTTGACAGAACACCAAGACATCCACAATAGAGCACTGAAATGCGATTACATTTCTGTCCTGACACCACTGCTTGAATGCCTGCCATTTATGGGTATATCGGTCTCTAGTAGATGATGCCCTTGCACTTTGGATCATTGCCACCACGCCTGAGGCCAGACCCTTAATTGTCTAATTGGACCTCTGAACAGCTATGCATTCAGCCACCACAGTTCTAGGTGCGGATGAGTAACTGCTCCTCCTGCTTGAGAAAGGAAATCCCTCCAGAGAGGAAGCTGCGAGGGCCTTCCAGCCAGCAGACTGATAATCTTAGCATACCACATTTTCACCAGCCATTGAGGGTCCACCAGGATCAGGGACAGAGCCTGCCAGTGCACCCTCATCAGAACAGGCAGCATCATTTCCACTAGGGAAAACGCATAAAGGAGCATGTCAGGGATGATGGCGGATCCATTCCCAGAGGAAAAGAACAGGAAGCAGTGGGTACAAAGAGATATGAGATTCCATATTTGAGTCATCACCAATAGGTGCAACCTCATCTCTTTCACAAGACGTCCCCTCCTGGAGAGAAGGTCCGTCCCCAGGTTCAGGTGGTCTGGGACATGGGTGGCTCTAAAAGACAGAAAATGCACAGTGCATCACACCAACAGATTGTGAGACAGTTTTAATTGGAGAAACTAATAAGTCTCTCCCTGCCTATGTATGTAGGAAAGCACTGCTACATTGTCTGTCCTGATCAGAGCGCATTGGCATCAGACCCGGACAAGAATGCTTTACAACTAAGAAAGTAGCTTGTAGCTTCAGGTGGTTGATATGAAGTTTACACTTCAGCAAGACCAGACCCCTCTCATTGCCTGTGGACACCACCTTGCAAAAAGACACCCTCCCTCTAGTGGAGTCCATAGTAAATTGGATTCCTTCCAAGGGTGGAGAGACGACATGCAAGAAGGAGATGACATGGCACAAACAGCCAGTGAGTCCAGCATTGAAACGCTCACATCTTTACAGTGATCACAGACGGCATCTTATTAGCTGTAACACATGTAACATGTGTTTTGTCCCAACTGAAATTTAACGAGGCAACAGTGAAATGCAACCACTCTGTACGTTGAGATACATACTGGTCTGGAAACTTACCATTCCGAGAAAAGAAAACTGCTCAGGGCTAATGACCATTTCTGCAAATTCACTGAAAAGCTCAGTGCTTGAAAGTGCAACATAACTTTGCTGTTCTGTAGTGTGCTGTGCTGCTGCCTGTTTTCTGGAATTCGCTATAAGAGTCCAATCATCCGGATGAGCTACTGTGCGAATGCTTCAGGTGTGGAGAGCAAGTGACAGACCAAACATCAGCACCAGGTATTCATAGGCTATGCATTTGAATGCAAAACTGCCTGTGGTCCAGGTTTATTGCTTCATGAAAGTAAGCTTCTGTGAGATCGATTGTTGCAGACCAATTCCCAAACACTGATCATGTTCAGTAACTGTCTAAGCGGAACTGCAGGCTTGTGAGTGCTCGTGCATGGCCTAGGTTTTCCAGCATGTCTACGAATGATGCTTCAATGCTTCTGTCTGCTTCTTCCTCAGCTCAAACTTCACCTGGATGGCATGGAGTGACTGCCCACATAGGCCCTCAGCAGATATTGCCTCATCTGAATAAGTGTCTCTATCCCTATCTGGAAGAGAGAATCAACCACAGATGTCTCTGTGCCTCGACTGTAGATGCCATCCCTCTGGTCAGGGAGAGCGCTGCACAGTGGAAAATGCAGAGAATGTAATCATAGCAATTCTAACCTCATTGAGAAGAGGTTTATACGGACCATTGGGGTACATCAGTGTCCAAAGCTGTGCCAGATACAATGACCTCATACATATGAAGGATGTGTCGTCCTGCCAACTGATGCAGTAGCAGCGGTATACTGGCACAGTGATAAAGCTTCCTGTTTATCCTTCAATAAGCCATGCATGTCCATACCGAAGTCCATCGTCATCACGTGAGCAATCAGCCCAAACTGCTGCTGACTACTGCTCTTGGAGGGCTTCGGCGCAAACTCAGTCATGACCAGGGACTTCGACCAAAAGCTCCTTGCCATTGGACTCTCATGAAGCTGTGTTCCTTGTCTTGGGGGGGCAGGGGCATGGCATTTGATTGTAGTCTTTCCCAGCACTTCCTCGACAAACATGACCTGCCTCTCCAGGTTGTGACTTGGCCTCACATATGTCACCACAAGGTATCTGCTTAAAGACACGAATAGAGGCATCCCCTGTCAGGCCATGTAGGACGTGATATTGTCGCCACTATATGTCTTATATTGACTGAATCAATTGAAAGACATAAGAACCTGGAGTAAGCCCCCTGAGATGCATTTTAAAGCATGCTCTCTGCTCTACATATGCACAGTGGTCACTCATGCAACTGTTGTGTTTGAGTCAAACTAAAACACTGTGAAAAAACTCAAAAAACTGTTAACAAATCTTGTAAGGGAGCTACTTCTTGAATAAATGATACAAAGAAGCAAAACAACAAAGCCAACAGAGTCGGTCTGTTCTGTTGTGCGCTGTTCTCCACATTGCTGCAGAAAAAGTAATGAGAGAGTATATTTGTTTGGATGGATCCAGATAAGCTCCAGATATTCAGCTGGTCCTCACTGCATTTGTCTGTGATTTAGGCTCAGCTTTTATATGATGGTATCAGACAGGGTCAGTGGAGACAGAACATCCCTGAGGCCCTGAATGCATCATAATGGCACAGAGCCCATGATTAGATTTATACTGCATGGAACCTGTTGCTAGTTTTATGTCAATCAAGTATTGAGGCTACAATACTATGTATGTTTGGATGTTCATGGGTTGACCCAATGCTTACATGAACACAAACTTGGTCTCTTTTCATTAGGATGTGTTATTTTGTATTTACAGTCTGGCTTTTCCTCCAGATAGCTCCCAGCTTTGGGGAAACCTCCATTTACAGCTTTCTTCACAACGAAAGCAGCCCATCCGACCATGACCATTTTCAAAGGTGACCATGGATGTTTATGTAAATACGGTTTGTATTGTCTGTGCTTTAAGCTGTTTCAGAGTCTTCAGATGCTACGCTTGAAAACAAAAGTAAGTGAAACCCCAGAAGTACATTTTGTCTATAAGCAAGAGCAGAAAGTGGGTTAACTACTTGAAAATGCATTCTAAGCAGTGAGCATAAGCTAGAAGAGCTTAGGGAAGCTAGGGAGACTTTGAGACTGAAAGTCAGTGAGTGTTTCTTCACAGTTTGAGAGTGATTGGCACAAATACTGCAAGGTAAGGAACAGAGCTCTTGGCGGACTGGATGGAGAATGGATGGAGATTGAGAATGGATCAATATCAGCACCTCAGTAGCTCGAAATGCAGGAAAATCTGAGCAAGATTAGGAAGTAAGCCAGATAACTGTGAAAAAGATTATGCTACATTCTGCTATTACTGAAATCTTAAAAACATTAAAACATAAAATCTAAGAAAGATCACTTTAAGCATCCACAACAACCCACATAAACAATTGACAGAGCAAATAAATACATTCCTGTCTCAACGCAGTTCTTGCAAAATAGAGGTACAGTATGCACTGTATTTACTGAGTGAGTTGCTTTAGCTTTACTGATGCAAGGAGACCCTACACAATTCATCATCATTTGAATGCGGTCACAATATCTCTTTGGCACCAATTTAGATCGCAGAAGGGTTTAATTGGCTCAGACATGAGAGAGATGATGTCTTCTTCCATTTTATGTATGAGCGCACTGTCTACCACTTGACTGATGTGAAAAGCATTAACTACATTAGACAAATGGATGACAGCTGAGAGAGAAATTAAGTTAAGGCTATAGTTATATAATAATCTTCGGTATGTGTATTTTGTACATATTTAAATGTCATGAAAACCAAGCCACAACAAAATAGATATTCATACTGAATATATAAAGCAGCCATAATGCATAACTGAATGTGACGGACATAACGTAAACTAACCTAACTTTACATGACATGACATGACATGACATGACATGACATGACATGACATGACATGACATGACATGACTGAAACAAGTGAGGCATCATAGTCATAGTGAGAAGTGTGGTTGTACAATTGTATTAATATGATTGGACATTACTAGTCAGCTGATATCCAAACAGCTGATGAATGAGCCACTGATTGTGGAGCATGAATGAAACAACCTTGGCTAACTTTAACCAATCGCATCAAAGAAATGTATGTTGTAGTAGGAATCTTGCTAGTCAGTTAAAGTCATTCAGGAGAAGAGCAAACACCCCAAATGTCCAAACCAGGAAGACAAAGTCTTGTTGTTAATTGAAAACGAGTACCTTTATACTCTTCATTACCACTATACTGTAGCTCAAATGTCTTCCAAACACAACTGTAAAATGTGTGGATCACGACTCCTGACTCAAGGAAATCCAATTCCGGTTAATCTAACTCTGAGCGCCTGGTGTATATTATTTTACCGTTTCTGATGTTTTCACATTCATAATGAACCATATGTATTTGTATGCATACCACAAAATCATGAAAGCAGTAAGTGATGATTGTACATTGCACACTTAGTATGCTAATGCTAATGTTCTAATGCTCTTTATATCCACTGCAAGTTGAGTAAGTGGCTGAAATTAATTAAAAATTGAAGTTCGTGTCCTGGCAAAAAAAAATAAGCAGGTAGTCAGCAAAACACATTTCCATAATGCATGTGTTTCTGTCTGCTATTCAGTCCTTTGAGGTGCACTTGCACTGTTGCTGTATGTAAGTCATTCAGTGTCTCCCCCCAGGGGCCCAAAACCTCTTCGATGAATCTTCTTCATGTGCAATGTTTACTTATTTTCTAACTTACTTATTTACTTACTTTCTGTTCCACACAACACAAAAACTCTGAATCTGTTTGTTTCATTTTCACTTAGTGTGCACAACTGTTGCAGCTGCAATGCTATTTTCAGTTCATTCTCATTCAACACTGTGTGTCTTTCTATTCAGCCTCCAGAGTTTTCCTAACTTCATCCCTAACAGCAGCTTGCCAACAGACATACAGCCACACTCAGCTATTTAGTAAACAATGTATGATGTTAACACTCAGATGAAAAAGGCATGCTGAAATTATATTGGCAGGTCGGTACCATACTGCCTCTTTTCCAAATGGCACAAGGAATCTGACCTTTTCATGATCTCAGCGCTGTCAAAAGATGACCTTTGTGCACAGCATCACAGACTCAATGTGTGTGTGTCTTTAGACAAGGCACAGACCTTGCCTTTTCAAAATCACTTGTCAATAGCAAGATTGTGGGCAAAATTATAAAAAGCAGCAATTTTATTTAACTTTATGTTATGACGTGGCCACCACCAGAAGTTATCACAGCCCACGAGTCTGGTTTTTCTGACAGTAATTCGGTGTTTTAAGGATTCCTTAGAATCACACAAAATAAAAAGAGAAGAATGGTTCAGAGACAAGTTTACTCCCAGTCATTTGGCATTAACAGGGGCAGCGACTGAATCTCTAGTGAATAAAGGAAATTCAATTCAAACACCCACATAAAATCTGTTAATGTTTTTTCAGTACATTCTCACACTTCTCTTTTCGGGGAGTTGAAAAACTTACTAAATCAATAAACTTCTGTTATACTTCTCGGTTTGTGGGTGTAACCAGAGGGAATTGCAGAAGGAGGAGGAGGAGGAGGAGGAGGAGGAGGAGGAGGTTGAGAATGGGCAGCTTGGCTTCCCCTGGTGGGTCAAGGTGAGTCTGTTAGCCTGATGGCTTGTTCACTCTGCAGATGTCACCTGGTCATTATCCTGAGGCAGCCATCTGCCAGTTGGTCCTGCAGGGCCTGGCTACTCAGTCTTCTGGGCCCTGTGTGACTGGCAGGATCCATGCTGCTTTCTCTTCTATCCTGACCTGCTTCTCCACCTGCCTCCAGTGTCCAAAGGGCCAGGCTGGTCAGGGCCAGAGGGAAGACAGAGGACACACACAGAGAAACAAAAAAGCAAGCTTTGAAGTCTCTGCCACAATGTAAACCAGGATAAATTAACGATGCATCCACAGTTTTTACCTGGGCTCCCCTCACAGCTGACTGCTTGGCTCCTCACCCTCAGCTCTGCCGGGATGCAGAGGTAAGCTGCCAAAATAAACTCCAGCCTCCCCGATCTGCTCACCGATTTCACTTGCCAGTGGTTTTACCTAGAAAGTGCTTGACATGATTATTCCATTTCTAAAAATCATCCATTAAGAGAATCCTCAGATAGCCTGCTAAAGCTAACGAGGGGAGTCGTCATATCACAAAGTTAATTGTCAGCCCTTAAATCTTCCAGAAAGTGTCTCAGGGCGGGTAATTATCTTGGAAAATTAGAGCCTTACTTTTGGACACACTTAATCATGCCTTCCTTCGAGGTGTTGGATTTGGCTGTGACTTCTGCTTTTAAGATGTAATTTTGACTTGATAGGGTTTTAGGTTAACCTCCTTGGCTCATTATGATGAGATTTAATTTCTGAAGTGAGGAAAGGAATCTTTTCGGAAATCACTGAGAATTGAATTAGATTCTTCAACATGTTAATATTCAGTAAGTATTTTTGATTTGCTGATTACACAGAGGAATGCGCACACACAAATTGTTGACTTGATACAGTTGGTTCATGGTGGATTGTTGAACATTTAAAGGAGTGCGGTGAGAGGATCCAGATCATTCAGGAAGCCATTAGCTTAACATAAACACTGAAGATAATGTGACAATTTGTGATTTTAAGGGTAGTTATAGACTTTAACTTAGGAGTTTGTCATTGCAGTTTCCCAACAATCAGTGTTGAACTCTGGGAACCATTGCACACAACTCTTACTAAATGCACAAATGATCATTTTTACATGTTACATACATAGCATGTAAATATGTGAGCTTTAGAGGTTCTGGTATTTGCACTTTTTAACTTTAGAGAGCGCCTGGCTAGCAGTTCTGCCACTCGATGCTAAGATAAATCGAGTAGGCTAAGCTAAGCTAAGCTAAAATAAGCTAAGCTAACATGTAGAGCTACTAAATGCATTGACATGAGTGGTGTCAATCTTCTCGTCTTACTCTCGGAAAGACAGTGCCCATAGTAAAAGAAACAAAACAAAACATATATGCAGTGTGTGTGTGTGTGTGTGTGTGTGTGTGTGTGTGTATATATCCCTTCGTCAGGATAAGTGAAGTATTTCATCTCAGAGAAGTTCTTGTCCTCTTTGACCTGTTTCTCTCTATAATGCGGAATTTTGTTTAGGTCACACACTTCTTGCTCAGTCCCGCTGTGTCACACATGCTGATATCAGGGACTATTTGAGGACATATTCACAGCTCACCAATCAGGTAACACCCATAAACACACTCATCTTCTGCCTGCCAGTAATGTCCAGGAGGCTTTCAATTTATTATCATCTCCACACTTTCATCATTTTACCACAAAATACCTTTATCAGTTAATACGCACACGCACGCACGCACACACAAATACACACTTGCACACCTTTGATCTTGTAGCCTCAGTGATTCTGCTATTTCATCCTCGACCCAGTTTGAACTTGGGACCTGCAGTAATGTGCTGGACATGAATGGCTGCGTGGGCAATCTGCTCCTCCTTTCCTTCTGTTGTTTTTTTTTTGGGGATCAATTATGCCGTTGTTCAGGAGGACGGCACATCACAACTTGAGGCTTGGCTGTGTTTCCAGCCTCTGATATAGAAAGGAGAACCATTATTGTGGGGCCCAGCCTCTAACCTGCCTGTACCCCTGGCAGCCAGAACGGGCCAGCTGGTACTGTCAGCAACCCTGACAGATGACCTGCTGAGTGGATACTTTTAGCTCATGATTCACCCATCATTATACAAATATACAGTGTATTGTACAATGCGCTGAAACAAAGGCTTCGCCTGTTACAGTAGCATCCACAAAGTGTATTACATGCAGTTCTGGCCTGAATAGCTAAAAGATTAACTTAAAAGCACACCCGTAAAGGATCTCCTTTGTCGTTAAATCGTATTTTATGAGATACTGTCCACGTGGAGTTTAACATAAAAACAGTGTTTTCAACTATGAATGGTAAATCTCGTGTTTGAAAACCTGAATAAAAGGCAGGAACAAAAGCACATTTTGTGTCACTTATCAGCAATCATGCAGGCAGGAATCCATTGTTGAAGAGGAAAAGACACTAAATTCAGACAGTAGCCACAAACAATAAGGCATAATGTAATGTAGCCACGAGTCATGTTGTATTTTATTTCAGAGCGTTCCTGCTCTCTTGCTCTCCGACATTATGTTTTTGCTATCACTGTTGCAGTCGCCACCCACACAGATAACCTATGGCTGGATGCCATATAGTTTGTGCCCATTCTGGAGGCTGTTAAAGGGCATTATGGGAAAAATATAAAGTATAATGCAGATTGAGGGTGAGTTTAGATGCTAAAAAACTGTAAATTAAAACAAGCCATTTCTCATTTGCTTTTTGACTTTGAGATTATCTCTTTGGCACAACATGTTCCACAAAATGTTCCAGATAGACTCTAACCTTCTCCGACATTCTTTAATCCTAATCGCACCTACATTTAATACTGAGTTAAATCAAAATGTTTCAGTCAAAAGCAGAAAATGGTTCGTTCGCAGAAATGTATGAAAGTTGGATGGAATAATTTAATAATCATTCAATCTATACAGCACATAAACTCAAGAAGTGTGAAAACAGAATGAATGGAACAACTGCAATTAAATTTTATGAGATTTTTACAAGACTCAAGCCAATTAAGACTTAACTAAAAAGTGTGTTCCACTACATTCATACTGTATGTATCCTTGCTGCTTCTGCTCTGTAGAAGGATCTCTGCTCTGCACAGTAGCCATAAAATCCCATCCTGTAATAGCCTGCTGTCTGTTTAAATAATATGCTGTCTGTTTATGTGCTATGATGTGGTTTGGCACTTCATTCGATATGAATGATCCGTGTGAGCAAAGAGTGAATTTGAACTGCATAAATATGAATTCATCAAGCTTACTTTAAGCAGCTGAATTTAAATTTGTTGAATGCAGCAATTTGAAATTGAAAGCAAATACTTGAAATTGAATGTGACAATTACTGAAATTAACCAACTTTACCAACAATTACAGCCCAATTCATATTCAAATTTCTTTTATTCAGACTGTGCTCTGAGTGCCTGAACATCTGGAGGGAACTTTTGTTCCCTGAGTGACTGGAAGACAGCTGCCTCCTCCCAAGCTGCCGACAGTGGTCTGACACTCTTCACTTGCCAACTGCAAGCCATGTGGCAGTGTGCCTTTCTCATCTCCTCAGCCGACCAACAAGTCTTCTTCTCACTGGGTGAAAGGGATGCAAATTGCATCTCATAGCTGCAATGCTGTGTTGAACAGAACACTCTCATGGGCTTATTGCCCTGCATATGAAATTGTGTCCTGCCCTCTTGCAGGTGCACAGCCCCCCCCCCCCAAGGGGAACCAATATAATCTAACAGAAGAAAACACACAACTTCAAAAGTACTATATTAAAGTTATTCATGTCATTTAGGTATGACAATGTGTTGCATTGATTCAGTGATGTTGCGATCAAAGTAATGCCTGAGCTGGAGCTGCTCAGTCCAGCGGCTGGCTGCAGTGACTCTGGGACACTTTAGGTCCATTTAGAATTTCTACCTTGACCTTTGATTTAACTGAGATGTTAACAGAGAAAGAAAATACAACCTAAAGGCAACCAAAACAGACGGTTGAGGACATGGATATTTATTAAAGGCTAGCAGCAGGGACCTTGAGATGAATACAGGTTGTCAGAGATAAATCACTTCATATTGAACAATATCTTGAAGAATCATCTATTTTACAGCTTCTCAAACAGTTTTTGTCATATATTCAAATGAGGAAATAAATGTTTTCCCAATGTTTCAACTGCAGATAACCAGTACAGTGCTATCACCATATCATCTCTCTGTATGAAGGTGCTCTGCAGACAGTAAATGTGAGATTAACTCTGTGAACCCATCGCATTTGTGTACACTTAATTTCACAGTAATGCACACCAACAGTTTTAAACAAGCACCCAGAGCAATCTACTTACAATTTAAAGATAAGACTTGCTGAAACTGATTTGACACAGTAACCAAAAAGCCGGCATTGTACCAAAAGAAAATCTATAAGAGCTGATTTACAGGCTGAGATTGCAACACAAAAAGATCTGACTGAGACTTGCAGCAAAAACAGGCCTTGAATTCTTTCATTCAGGTGTGCAGATAGCATTCATATAGATATACAGTGCAGTGAATTATAAATGAGAGCTGCACCGCAGTGAAACCACACTGCGTTTGTGTATCATATGTTCTGTTTTCATGTTTCATGTGATACTGACGCTTGTGCAGCAGTTCTCTCCTTAGAAGCATGTGCATGTGAAAATGGTGGTTCTTGACTCACTGAAGCCTTGAATCAATAACAGAATTGTTAAATACACACAGGAATGCTTTAAAGCGCTTTCCAAGACCCTAAAGAAAGTTTCTGATGTGCTAATTTGATCGCGGTTGTACAGAGCCTTAGCGAGTGTCAGCAACATGAAAGGAGCTATCGGGAAAATCCAACACATGGAAGCCGTGGCTCGCAAATTGCATGTCAGTGAGGATATGCACAACACCTGTTAGCGCATGAATGTAGCACAGATGCTCGAGGTATAGGAGCTGCATGTAGTAGTTTTTTACAATGATGTGGGAAATCTGTCTTTATGGTGCACAGCCTAAATGATGTGCAAGTTTTAATTAAAACGACACCAGATTTGAAAGTGATCGCAAAAGAAATCCGGGGAGCCACTTCCTGTGATGTACTGCCTGTTGTATGAGAACACACTGTGCTGGGGTTTTAGGGCTGTGCATTGTATAAAGAGCACACGCTATAATTCCCTTAAGCACTGTGCATTACAAAAGGCTTTATGAGCGAAAACCCCAAGCGATCCACAGGGAAAAACAAAGCTCAATTCTTGTTGAGGAGCTGCGACGACCTAAAAACAAGGCAAAACAAGAGGAAATTTAATGAATAAGATATGCCGGTACAGTCGCACCGGTCTGCATTCTGTCTTTATATTGATTTTGGCTCTGACATTTAAGGCTGGCCAAGGCAAGTTTATTTGCATTGCACCTTTCAACAACAAGGCAATTCGAAGAGCTTTACATAAGATATAAAAGGCATTAAGAGAAGAATCAGGGAACAACTGTGAAAAGGTAATACTAAAAGACACATTTAGATAGGACTTAAAAAAATAAAATAAAAGACATGAACCAAATAGAATAAAACAGAAAGTTAACTTAAAATGCAGGAGTCCCAAATTTAATTCAATAAAAGGTGGCAAACAGAAAGGTTTGCCCTGATTTAACAGAAGTGAGACCTGGAGCAGATTTTGGGAGTTTGTTCCAGACCTGTGGTGCATAAAAACTCAAAGCTGCTTCTGCCTGTTGAATTTGTCTATGTTGACAGTAAGCAGACCTGTCCTTGATGATGTGATAGGTCTGGACTGCTAATGACAGAGCAGCAGATCAGAAATGTGCTTATAAACCAATAGGGGTCAAATCTATGACAAACACAAAGCCAATGTAAGGAGGTGGAGTTCTCCTGGTCTGCAGTGTTCTGAATCACCTGTGGCTGTTTAATGGACTTTTTGGAGGAATCTGTGAAGACGGTATTGCTGTAGTCTTGCAGATAAACGCAGGGACAAGGTTTTCTAAATCCTGCATAAGTCCTCTAATTCTTGATATAATCTTAAGGTTGATAGCAGGCTGATTCTGTAATTGTCTTAATGTGGCTAATGAAATGTAGTCCAAGGCTCCAGAAAGATATATAGATTAGCTTGCGGTCCTTTAATGTTAGCAACTGAAGCTGAGCACTAACTTTTAATCCTTCTTTAGCTCCAAAAACAATTACTTCAGCCTTTACCTTTGTTTAATTGAAGCACATCCGCTCACTGATTTGTTCAATGCACCTCCACAGAGCTTGTATGAGACCATATTCACCTGGCGATATCGTTACATAAAGGCCTATGTGTAAAAGAAGAATAAATAATGAATCTTATTTGAACAGTAGTGTAAATTCTACCAGCACAGCAGTGTTTGCCCCCAGTGCTGGAAACTCCCTCTCTCTGTTTGCCTGCGCTCGGAGGCGTTTTCTTTCCTCGTCCCTTGTTGTAGTCTAGTTTTTAACATTATCATTAATGAGACATCAATGCAATATCATGAGCACACGACCCTGTCACAAGAACAAAGGCCTTGTTTCAGCGTTCCCAGTCTTTTGTTGCTCCTGTCCCAACTTGTTGGAAAGGTGTTGCTGGCATCAAATTCAGACTAAGCATTTATTTACAAAAAGCAATGAAGTTGATGAGGTAAGACAGAATTAGCTAACGAACACGTTCTGTTTCATTTATGTTTCACAAGTGACCCAGCTTTCTTTGGAATCTCGACTCAAACTGGATTTTTTTCTTGATGCAAGGGGTCAGTCCTGTGAATAGGTCTGTTTCAGTCCCACCAACAGTGTAGGTTTTCATGCAGTAGTTCACTAATGGATCTCCCCCGTTGGTGGCACCCCCACAGCACTCGACATACATGTGGTTCATGGTCAGGTGCATTCATTATATTCCACAGAAAATGTGTTTAAATTCTTACATTCGCGTGGTGAGCAGAGAGCTTGCAGTAGGGATGGTTTTGTTAGATGTGTTACTGATAAATAAATCTTGAGTTAATTGCAAAGGACAGCAAGACAGGCACACTTTACAATATAGGTGTGAAAGTTCAGTCTTGACTTTGAAAGGTAGTTTGAACAAAATGCCAAAGTTGATAAAGTAATAACTCTAGGTGCAACGGCACCATCCTCATCAGTGGGTCTTACATTTTAACCCGGTAACATGAGATGGAGGTCTGACTTCCTGCTTCTTCCATCTCACCACCATGCAGAGAGTGAACACTGTGATCATTGTGACAAATGTCTCCATTAGAAAGCAGAATTAACTACCGTACAAAATTCAAGACACAGGAATGTGTCTCACTTAATATGTTCCTAAGGGGTGGTGTCCCTTTGTATTAAATGAGGCAATCAGTTAATTTAAAGTTAAATGTGCTTCTTTTTTCTTTCTAATGAGAGGAAGGTAATCTGACTCAGTAGTGATTCAGCATCTCACCGAAACTTCCCCAAAGCCTCTTGTGAATGTCAGTTGGGTGCCTTACACTAAATAAAATGTTTTTTCTAATGTTCATTTCATGTTCTTGTTTCATTTCATTTCATGTCATGGTCACTGACAGCTAACAGAAGGAAAATGGACTTTGTTCATAGCTAACTATACCCTGAAACTCAGCTAGAGTCCTCCCTGCTGGTGTATTAAAAAATGCATTAAAAGATATGGGAGCTGCGGCATCGTGGCAACGTAGTGTGTGACGCGGGGGGTCAGCGGACACGGGGGACACTGTCTGCTCACTCCTCAGTGTCGCATGGACAGTGATGTAGAGCTGGTAGTCAGAGCTAACCAGCCATGAGCACAAAGAGAGGACAGAGAGAGGAAATAAAAACAATAATTATGCCCCTCATTAACAATATAAATATGTTTCAAATAATCACTATGTATGAGCAAGGTGATAACAAGAATGTACATTTGAGGAAGAAAATGATCTGTTGGGTGAGAATTCTTCATTGCGTCTCTGATACTGATGCTAAACAACAATACCGTGCGTTAATTTATCATATTTACCTCTACAGTGCAAGAATGATTCCTCATCCAGCCAGAAAGACTCTGATAATCTCTGAGTTACTGTGCCGCTCACACCACACGACATTTTTGCCATGCTGATGTGAGGGAGTACAAACCACACAACTGATCTCAAGCAAGGTGTACTGATTACAAGATTATCCCACTTAGACAAATCCCAGACTAATTTATCACATTGTTACAGGAAATAACGTGAGAGGTTGCTGTGGGGCAGATTGCGACAGTTTTTCAGATGCAAATGTGATTCATTCTTCCCCAGATGTGTGGTGTTTGTGTCAAACAAAAAAAAAGCAAGAGTAAAAATAGCCCGGAACAGATATACAGCAGCCACAAGGAAAAGAAACATGCAGCCAATAACATCAGACATGAAGTGAACACACCACACAGTTGTCTAGAGAGCAGCATCCTTAACTAAATAACTGAACTCATAAGAAATTAACTAAAAATGGATTCTGAGAGAAAAAATACTCTTAAAAAGTCTCATTGGCTGTGTTGTGATAAAGTTGGATTCAGACTTAAAATAATAAAAATATCACAGGCTGAAACTGAATCCTTATATGTTTTTTTTTTCCATCCTTATATAATTTATGATTTACCTCAGTGCTGTACTGAGACATGAGGTATTTCAACGCCGTCTCGCCTCCACCTGCTGCACTCAGAGCTACTGGACCTCCCTCTCTGCCCTCTTCACTTCATCTCTCTCCACCAGCTGAGATGGTTTGCGTATATTCTGCATGTCTTTGAATGCATCTTATTATGTTACTCCACCTCCTTCACATTCCCCATGAAGCCCATGTCATGGCTACAATGCTAATATAATTTTGTGTGTGTGTGTCTGCTGCCTCTCTCCCTCCCATGCTGCCTTTGGTCTCCCAAGCGCTCTCATTGGATTCTGCTCTTTTCTTGTCTCAGACTCGGTTCCACGGTGTCCCAAACGCATGTGCATCCAGTTTTGGGCTAAGAGGAAACCGAGCATGTTTGAAAACTACAGTAACTTCTGGGACATGAGGTGAAGACACGTCTCTGAACTGGGCGAACGAGAGGACCCATCCAGATAGGCACATGCACACATTCTGTGCTGACTTGAGGTTTTTAATGTCAGATCAAAGAAATTGGAAGCAGGAAAATCGTGGCAAAAGTCTAGCAATTTGCAAGAACCCTAAGCCACCAATCAAAGCACTGCAGAGGTCAAAGCTTCCTGACAAGAAATGTCACAAAAGCCCCTGATGATCATGCACATGAAAGATGTGCATGTAGGAAGCTTACATGTACAACAAAAGGAATGACTGAAAAGTGCTTTGAAAACTGACAGTAATCTCCTGCAGAGGAGCCGACCACTTCGATGGGTGTTATGAGTTTGGTCAGCGTGCCAGCGTTACACAAAGAATATATGATGAAGCTAACTTTCTGCACAAGTTCATTTAAGGACTAAACCTCAGTTTGAAAAGTTCTGCTTCTACTGTCAAAAAGCAATTTTCACATGTAGCTACTTTTCATATCCTCCAAGGTATGACTTGCCTTCAGAAAAACAGAGTGGGACTGGGGAGAGAAGGAAAAATATGAAGCAACCTGTTGGGGGGGGGGGGGGGGGGGGGGGGGGGGGGACCCACGAGGTCCATGGAGCTGCCTGGTGTGATTGGCCCCCAGTGAACATTTCTTTGACATGTACACTGCTAAAACTTAATGCATAATTCATCACGTCTCTCAATTTCAAAGACACTTGTGTTTTATGTTAACATACACAGTACATGTTAACTCAATCTGTATCAAATCTGGAATGATGAGATGAGAAACTATGATGATGTGTTCACAGGAGGGACACGATTCTGTTCGTTCCTAAGACGCTGTACATCCTTGTGTATTTTTTCATGGAAAAAAATTGCTTCTGTTTTTGATAACATATCAATCTATTTGATGCGTGGTGAACTGTACAGCATGGGAGACCGCCTTTTCCTGTCACACTGA
Source organism: Chaetodon trifascialis (assembly GCF_039877785.1). Taxonomy (NCBI): domain Eukaryota; kingdom Metazoa; phylum Chordata; class Actinopteri; order Chaetodontiformes; family Chaetodontidae; genus Chaetodon; species Chaetodon trifascialis. The sequence goes on along the minus strand of NC_092068.1, from coordinate 12,311,818 downwards.
ATTATTGTTTAGTTTAATCTCTATCAAAGAATGCAAAAAGCATATTGCCCACCAAAATCAGGGGGAGCATCATAAGGGGCTGTATCATATGGGTCAGTCTTATCACTAGATAAAGCATATGGCTCTCTGTGCTATTAGGATGTCATATTGAATGAGGAAGATATAATTCAGATGGCTGGAGTAACATTAAGGTCGGCAGAATGCAGGAAAAAAAATCCCTACAAAGCGCCAATTCTCCATTTTTTATCTTTTCTATTGGATCGATTCACTAGTTGAAATGAGCTTTGAGGTCACTTTTTTGAAAACTTCCCAGCTCAAAGTTTCAGTGATGCAACTATTTAACTCACAGGCTGTCACATCATGGAATAAAAAAATTAAACTGATTGACTTTGTTTGCTGATTTATGAATCCAGGCAATGTTTTAGAGCAGTGAATAGTGGATACCAAAACACTGTAACCAGAAAGCACAATAAGTAATTTTGCAGGATATTGCTAATGAATTTACACATTAAAAAACACAAAGTGCCAATGGTTTAATATGAAATACGCCAAATAATGAATCCACTGATTATAGCCTGCTGCTGAAGTCGCCAAACAGGGACCCAAAAGCCGTCAGCTGGGCACACCAGTAATCAAATGATCTACTAATCCACAGATGTTTCATACAAACATCCTTCTCGAGAGTCCAAACTGCTGATCAGGTTCTACTACCCCAAAATGTCAGTGCTGTAAAATGTAATACATGCTGTTTCTAAGTTATGTCATAATATATGCTGTCCCTCCAAGAATGAGACAGTCCAATCATGCTAACTGTTTAGTATTGCTAAGAATAACTCTTCATTATTTCTGCTGAGAGCAAACACATTAAATCAGTGTAAACACTAGAAACAGATGAAAGCAACAACTTTGTCGGAAGATAACAAAATCTTCCTGGCAGCACCTCTTAAGATCATTAATTAACACTTTATTATTGATCTTCTTTGCATTATGAGGAATACTTCTCAGCTACTACGAGGACAGATCATTTATCATTTAAATGAAGTGGTTCATTAATTAATTGGCTTTTTGGATTTTGAAAACGAATTGCATAGGAAATAATTGCTTTCACACCCTCATGCAGGCCAAGATCTGGAATAAATCGTATACATCTCGGCATGTAACATGCAGCAAGGATGATTTGAAATAAATGTTCACACCTTGTCGCCACAGGGCTGCCGATGTACGAAAGATACAGCGAGACAATTTAAGTTTCCCAAGACAGGCTTCATCAGTCAGTCTGCTTGGGAAAGTTGAGGAATGATATAAGAGGAAGCTTTACAATCTTCATGCTTAACAGCATCATTGGCAGCAAGAGCTGTCTGCCACACCAAAAATGTGAAGTCTAAGACTCACCAACATGCAGCTACTTGGATAACACCCTGTTGTTGTGCTGAAAACCTGACAGGCTGAAAGAGTCAAACACTAACAGGTATCGTCACTCTCTGGCATCACCATGATACTGAGGTAGAAAGTAGCATCCTGGCAGGAAATGTTCATGAAGCCTCTACTCAAAATCTGTCCCCACTGTCTGACTTACACAGCCAGTCAAAAGTTCATAATCAGGCTTAGTAATATCACACATTAAAGTCCAAAGACAAAGACAACTCACATGTAAAGAAGCTTAAATCCAACAACAGAGTCAAAGAAAGAGGAAAAGTTCAGAAAAAAACAAATGATCAAACTCATAAATTAAATATCCATGAAGAGAACTCATGAGCAGTGAGTCATAGCTAGACTCTAACATGCAAAAATAATATGCTGGATATGAGCTAAGGCTATTATTTTGAAATTTCAATGTGGGGGGAAAGAAGCTTAAATATTTGATCTTCAACGATTGTTTGAATTCAGAATTCACAGTGGCACCGTATTGTTCTCCTGCAGGGGCTCTTAAAATACAGCGTCCATCTGATCCGTGCCATGTGGCCTATGGTTGGTTAAGGTGGCTGTTTACTGACTTTGTTAGAGCTTTACAGGTTACATTTGCTTGCCTTGCAGCAGCAGAGGCACAGCAGCTTCTTTGTTTAGGAGGTGGCCTTGTGCACTGCTTTTGAATTAATTGCAACAAATTACGTGGCAGTGGAAATTACGTGACAGTGGAATTTCCCCTCGTGGGACTAATAAAGGAATATTGAATTGAATATTGAATTGAATTCATCAAAATGTATGTTTTTTTTTACGGCGTCTAGCATGAGCGGCACATTAGCATAGTAGCATTAGCTGCACTCCTACACAGAATGCATTCAGGCATGGTATTGTAGTACCGTGTAGACAGCTGGACTGATTAAAAATTAAAAAAATATCAATATTTTGTTCTGTCAGACATGCGTGAAACAGACAAATGGAAAATCTATCATCATACTAACAGGATGGAAAACATGTACTTACAGACAGATTAAAAAGCATGACAAACAGCAGAGAACAATATGCATTTCCAAGGATGTATTAGCTGATGTTTGGTTTCCAGGACTATCCTTTGAGCTGCTCCTCCACTGCCTTGCATTGTTAAACATTTTCCCAGCTGTGTGTAGCTCCTCCATTTCTAGCACACACACTGTGGGACAATAATTCCATACTGAAAAATGCAATGTTTTAGTGTAAAAGAAAAGGTGAAACAAAACCAACGATCAGTTTGAGAAGGCTTATAAATCCATATGTGAAACTTTGAACACTGTGGTTCTTTTGTTCTCGGGAGAGCTGCAGCCTTGACTTCGGCATTGGAGAACGGTTGGAGAAGAAGCAGGCTCTGTTCCGCTGGGCTCCGAGAGCAGCAGACCCGATCGATGTCTCTTTGATCACCTGCACTGGCTCTCTTTTCTCCTGCCTCAGCTCACCAGGGGGGAAACAGGCTTCTTCATCTGAATCGTAACCGAAAGAAATGGCTTTGGTGAGGTGTTGGTAAGCTGCTGGTTTAGCCTCCTGCTTTACTCATTTTGGGCACATAACCACACACTGCACTTTCCTACATCAAGCTCAGAACTACGGGGATCCCTCTAAATATATGGACACCAAAATGTAGTGATGGTCTTCTGTTGCCGGGGGAATGCATGTGTCATCTACAGTCGCTGCAATTCTGAATGACATTTCTTCCAAAAGATTGCCCCCGAGCACACATGCCATGTTTGCTTACACATGAATAACCCATCACTCCTCATGTTTGTTCACTACATCAACGACAGCAGCCCCAACTGTTGAACCATAAACAGGTTATACTGTATACAGAACAGGAAAGACTCTTTATTTAAACGGTACTGTGATCTATAGGAGCTGCAAGCATTGATGCTGTCTGAATGATATTTTCCATTCAAGCTGTACATCTGCTAGTAAGCAACCTTAATACAATAATACATGAATAAAGAGATCTTTATATGATGTTGAAATAGCATTTTAGGTATAACAGCTAATTTGTGGTTCATAAATTTGCACTTTGATTTCACTACTTTATGAATGAAGGTGTCAAAATTGCTCAGGGTGTAAATTTATACGTCTCAATGGAAAATATTAAAATTTCCCATCAGGTAATATTTTTTCAAGTCTGTTGCACTGCAGCGTACAATGCTTTCTATTGTTTTGGTCATTTAGTGTTTGTTTTGGAACTTTTGAGATATGAATCATCCACTGACTGAGCAAATTCCTGGGCTGATGGGGTTTTTTTTTGTTTTTTTATTCTTAGTCTGGGTCTGGTGTTGCCTCAGCCTGACTGTGGTTTCTTCACTGTTACTTCCAAACTTATTCCCTCGTCTGATAAATCAAGTACCCTTAATTCAGAGAAGCTTGTGAATCCTAAACACCACTGATGTTTGAGCCCAACACTCAGCTGAACCCGGATCTCATTTGACTTGAACAAGAGTAAATTTAGTATTTGTTAAGGACTATTTTCAGCTGTGGATTAAGCAGCAGCAGGAGGTTGTGTGTGACTCGAAATAAACTATATTGCCCACTTTCAGAGTAAGTAAGGAACATGTCACCCAGTGCAACCGTGTGGCTCACTGATGTGTTTTCAATAGATAGTCTATGTGAGAGAGGACTAAGAACATCACATCAGGCTTTACACACAGACAATGCTTGTCAGATAACTTTCCGCAGGATTTGTTGGCTACAAAAATGAATAAATAAAAACATAGATTATCACCATCCAACTGTAACTATTAATCTAAAAATGAGAAGATTAGTTATAGTTTCTTAATTAGCTCATTGCTTATAGAAAGATTCAGCTACATCACAAGACAAAGTGGCAGGTTATAAACAGCGTAAATTATTGATCAATTACATGCTAACTGACAAACATGAAATAATTAATAACCTAAAAATCATCATTTTTTTAGTGATCATACCAGAAAGCATTACTTAGTAAATGTTGTATGTCAGTGGAGTGTAAATTCATAATCCTCTAATTATCATTAATGTACATGAATGGTGTATGTAAATGAGCAATAATTATGTTATGTGTACAGAGTAATTACTTGAAGGAATGGAAGCAAACATCAGCTCTTATATCAGTTAACACAAACCATGGCAGTTTTATTTGCCCGTCGATTCTCTCAAACACAAACATGCCGAGAAACACAACATGGCAGCAAGCACTATTAAAAAGGAGCAAACATGATTTGTATATTCCCTTTGATCTCAAATGAGGTGGAGTCTGTGGGCTGAATACTGACTTGCCTCCAAGCAGCACGGTTCAATTGGATAAAAATAGCTGTCCGCAATTTAAATAACAATTCGTATTGTTTGCAATTATGGAAATATCTCCTTTGTATTTGCAGCTTGAGACTTGTGTGAGATCAAATGTAGGTCCTGCTCCTGCCCGTGGTTAGTATGTCCTTATAGTCAATGATGTGTCTCTCTACATTCATGTGAAGGAGCCTGTGGTGGGTTACTTTCTCGGGTTTGGTGACCCTTCTGCTTTCACGAATTGTTGCTGTGCTGAGTTCAGTGGAGTTGAAAGCCTATCAGATTTAATTGATGGAGACCCTCCAGAATCAATGAGGCTAAGAAAGCAGGGCAGCCCCTCTCTTTGGCGAGCCAGGAGGCCATCAGTGGGGGAGGTGGGACGAGGGCTGTGTGTGATGTTCATGCGTGAACCTGGGGCTTCGGAGTAATGGTGTGTATCTACCCCACTGCCACGCCACATAAACTTAGGACCTCCCCGTCAGATCCAGACACAGGGCCCATGGCAATGCACAGGAGGAGTCTGCAAAGAATAGACTCACCATCCAAAATGCTTATTTGTTATCACGTGGGTGCCACAATTAGGACACATGCTATGTCACGAAAACATTTGTAGTCTCTATGATATGAATACTTCTTGAATCTGCTTGCATGCTTGGCCTTGATTCTATTAGGAGCCTAATTTACTTTTATTTAAGCTAACGCGGGAATGTGGTTTTATACATTATATTCATACTTTTAAAATACTACGGACAATATAATGCAAAATGGGTGTCCTGTAAACTTAAACGAGCCATAGTTGACTGTTTGTAGTCACATTTATCTTGCAATAGTGGGTCTCTAAAATGCCTAGGAGAACAAATGATGAGTGGAAGACCCCCTGATAGTTGCTAAATTGAGCGAATTACAGAGGGAGCACAATAATCTGCTATGTTTAGAGGGCCAGCAAGCAGCACTGGCAGTATCCTCAGAGCTCCTCACTGCAGCATCAGCAGTGTCAATGGACTGTGCCCAGTCCTGACATTGGAGCATCTGGACAGCCAGCCACACCACATCAGAATGATCAACGAGCATTCTCGACTAAACCAGAAACCTGACCTGAGAGTGATCAATCAAGAGCTGGAATCAAAAATGCATCTGCGTGACAAAGTTGGTAAAATCTGCTCTTTTCCTCCTCTAGCCTACAAAACTGTACTGTGGAACTGACTTCCTGTCATGCCTATATAAAGTAACAGGTTCTACTGTACAGTACATGTCAATCATTACTTCTTTGTAATCTTGGCAAATAATTGTGTTGAAAAATTTCCAAGCGAGGTGACTGTGAGATGCACATGCACACAGAGAGCGGAGAGTTTAAACGATGATCGATGTTCCTTAAACTGCACAAACTGCAAGCAATCACGGGAAAATTATCAATATCCCAAGAAGCAAACCTCAGCTCGAAGTGTATATTCAGCTGTTACCATCTAGTGATCTGGTTAGCCCTTGATTTCAATAAGCTGGTTGATGGTCTTTGCATAGAAACTGATGAGGTAGAAAGCCTTGTTTGAAGTTAAGGTTGCTCACACTGTGACTGTGCATTTATGGCCGTTAAATTAATATTACAAATGTTTGTTGGGCTCTATGATCAGCGGGTAGGTGATCAGTTTGACAGATGTTTATAGTTTCAGTGTGTGACTGGATGGATGAGGTGGATGGAGGTGGTAGACTGATAGTGGTGGAAACTGTACCATGTTGTTATGTTTTCACATATTCAGCAAACTGTGCTTTTCATCATAATCCTTGATGGCTTGGGACAAATTTCTCAGTACCTGCAAGAGACAACTCGGCGTAGTTAGCTTAATTACCGCTACCAGCTGGATAATAATAGCCTCCATATTTTATGTTAAATAACCAGGATTCAGGTGGTTCTTGGCTTAAATATGTAATTTTTTGACAACCCCAACAGACCATCAAAGTTTAAAATCTCTGGCGTCATCTTGCGCAGCGGAACAAGTAAACTATATGCATGACATCCAGAATTACCATACCACAGCCTGAGGCTGACATAGAGTGTGTATAATCTCCTGTCTGCTGTGTAGCTGGTACAACAGCCACAAGGAACACCAGAATATTTTAGCAAAATCAGTAATGCAGCATTGAAAGAAAATTTACAGGTGGTTGCTAAGGCCAACAGACTGTATTTGCATCATATAGTTTTGGTAGGTCCAGTCAAGAAATGAAGCTGAAACTCAGGCCGCAATCAGGAGGAAATCAACCTTACTTGTCAGCCTCTCCATGAAGCCTACCTACACCTTCATACATGATCAGCACCAATCACATACAAGCATTCAGTGGCATGGCAATCAGCAAGAGAACCAATCCAGCTGTTTGGGAGAATTTCTTACAAGGAAGCTGAAGATTTCTGATGAATCTACTCTTAATTTGTTCACATCTATATAAGCAGATTTACGTGTTGTTCAGATTGCATCTGCTGTTATTTTTAGACAACTTCAAATGAATTTTTCTGCATGTTATGAATTCCATTTACATAAAACTGAAATGTCTGAAAACCTTCCCCGACCTTGCTGTCGCCTCTCTGAGTGGGTAGACAAATATACCCAACCTCTGCATTGCCAGAGGTGCTCCTGAGGTTGAGCTTAATGTATAAAGATGGGGGATGTGGAGAGCATGTAGGATGAGACGTTTCTGAGTTGCACTGGGCACATAAATAAGGGAGCAGCACAAAGCTATCCCTCAGGACTGCTGTCAGTTGGCATCTTAACACGCTGGATACTAATGAGAAACAATGCTGCATCACGCACCTTATGCAACATGCAACACACAGATGGATTGGGTCTTTTTTTACAAGCTTACAGTAAGATGGAGGTCTGCAGCATATTTTCAATGGACATCTAGCATATTACCAAGATGCAAACACCAATACAATTTTACCCTAGATCTTATTAGCTAGATTGCAAGATTGCAGTTGAAGTTGTGTTTGATCAACGGAGAATAAATACACAAATACTTTGGCTCTGTCGTCAAAACGCACTTTAAATTCTCGGTTGGCGCTCCATTTGAAAGGTGAAGAGAACATTTTTAATTTAGTCGTGAACTGTCCAAAAGGGGTAAATGTGGCTGCTCTATGCAAACTGTATGAAATGAAATTCAAAATTAAGAAATATGAATGAAGTTATGTTATCATTGCAGGAGTGGTAAAAGTCCAATTACTGTGAGTGTGGTGTGTTTTAGTTTTTTCCTCAGTTGGGGAGAGTTGTCACAAATCATTATACTCCAGGGCTGTCAAGTCTTTCTGGAAAAGATCATTTTACGTTAGAAGAAACTTTAAACTTTGAAACTTTACATCCAATTAAATCCATAATTTAAAGACATCAGCTTGGCAAATTATAAAGTGTTGAAGGGATATTAAAAATAGATATGCAATCAAAAGACTCAATTTGCAATTCATAAACTAAGCTGAACTAAGTTGTTTAAATATGAAGAAATTGCTTGCCACGCAATGAAAGTAAAGACTGGTGTGACATTTACAGATAGAAGATGTTTCCAATACATTGTTCAAAGTCAACATTTTACTGTGTAACTATTCGAGATTTGTTGTTTGACAAAAGATCCCAGCATGCTTCATCTTTAATTAAATTTATTACAAGAATAGTGGCTACATATAAAAATACTTCAAAATATATGTACCAGATGACATATGTGTTCTAGCTTTCAGTGTTTTGGTCAAAACCCAGCAGCTGAATATTTGGGGTGATAAGCTTATTTGCTTGCAAATTTGCATCTTTGCTAATTATCATTTTCACTGCTTAGTGTTGGAATAACTGCTTTGGAATTGTTGTTTGAAAGATGGAATATTCCGGCAAGCTTTCTAGTAAACCATGACTAGAAAGTGAGACCAGTGACTTAAAATAGATGTAACTGACATTTTTACAATAAAAGTCAGACAGAAAATGCCTCTAAAAACCCTTTGTGCACTACCTGGAGGAGACCAAAAACAGAGCTAACTCATGAGATCATCAGACTCATGTTCATCAAGTGACCAGAAACACATCTCCAAGTAAAAGTTTATGCTGGTGCTATGTCCAGCACACGACCCTTTTGAAAACCTAATCATGTAGTTTTGGTGCCTAAGCCTAACCCACGTGACCATTTCACATGCTGTGCTCATGACAGGTTTCCACTGCCCCCAAGTGGCCAAAAAAAATTTCAGATTTAACAACATTAGAAGATACCAATATATTCTATATGGGTTTAAACTTTCAATATTTTAGTCAAAACCCTCTGCTTCCCTAAATCTAGATCTTAGCTGTAGCTCATTGCTGGTGGTTGCAGTGTTCAGTTTGAGGAAATTCAGCAGGAACGATGGCTCTGATTCTGTCTGTCTAATGCAACCACTTTAGCGTGGCACATCTGGTCGGATGAAGGTTTCAGGAGCAGACAGGGGTGGCAGCGGACTCCCAGTTAACATGAATGTGCGGGGCCAGCGTGCCAGTCCCCTGCATCCAGCCACGCACCACCGACACAGGAAATATGACAGCAGATGCTGAAACCCAGTGGGAGGTTTAAATTTACATCCACAGATGAAGAACATGTTCAGCCAAACCATAAATTTATAGTTAACATGGAAATCTGTACACAGACACACATTAACATTCATTGTCGTTCTGTCTATGTGAAAATGAAGCTGATTGAACAGCAATAACACAATGATGCCGAATGCAAGGAACAGGTGCAAACAAGGGAAACAACAACAACAGCATATCAAGATTAATTTAATTTGAATGGAAGGCTTGGCTTAATGCAATTAGCATAACCTTAATGCTCACTGTTTGATGGGCTCTCAGAGGGCCTGAATCTCTTCTTGTATTTTGTTATTTGAGACTTGGAAATTCCCCAGTGACGCACAGGCAATGGAAGAGCAATAACTGCTTTTCACAGCTTCAGATCAGTGGAGCTCTGACGTGCCAGATGACTGTGGCAGAGAGGGCTCCGTGATGGGAGGGGGCGAGGGCCACTTAAAGGTCTGTCTGAGAACAAGACAGCAACAAATTCAGTGTGAGGCTTTAGGGGAGAAGGTTCTGCTCAATGCAAGGTTTATTTTGAGTTCATGGTGGTGAAGACCCCAGAAATTAGTCAAAATAGAGAAGAGGTAAATATGAAAACCTCTGTAACGTAACAAAACTCATAATCAATAATAATTAATTGATCATTAATTGGAATTAATGACTTCAATACTAATTCAAATACCAGTGCTTCAATTAAACTTCCTATGATAATGTATACAGTATATCAAGAGAGAACATGCACATTCTGTATATTCATAAATGGTATCAGTCACATGTAAAGAACAAACAAAATAACGAAATCTACACTTTCAAAGGGACAAGAAAAGTCAAATCTATAAAATGCTATGGAATCAAAGCCTTGTTGCTATTAGATTAGCTTACTAATATTTGATGAAAAGTGGTTTCGGGATGCTTTTCAGTAGATTCATCTTCATCCTGTCTGTTTCAGTCTGTTTCATACTGCAATTGTTGAGGCCTCCTAAAGTAAAATGCTGGACGTGCTGTAATATTCTGTGTATGACGACCAACAGCATGAGAAGTTGTAAAGTGCAGCTCTATCAGTCCGCTGACTTGCGTTGGTACAGAGAAATAGTGGAAACATACAGGAAAAGAGCAGCTGCAGATCTCTGGATTTGTCTTTTTGGATGCAAACTTGCACACTGCTAACCTTTATATCTTTAAAGTGTAGTGACACAGAGAGATGGAGCCACTGGCAAAGACCAGGTTTTGCAAGCAGAGAGTTGCTGGAGTGTGGGCTGCACAGAGCGAACACAAAGACTACATGTGCGGTGATGCGCAATAAAGACATGTCAGAAAAAATAAATGTTACATCTGATCACCAGATTCTGACACTGATGCTTGTCGGCTAATTAAATATAAAAGGATTTCCTTTTCTGCAGATTACAGGGATTACAGGGTACACTAGGCAGGCAATCAAATGACACATCCAGCAATTGTATCAAGATAATTCATAATGATCTGAACTGTGCCAACTATCCTTCGCAAAACACCATTGAAAAAAATGAATAAAGGAGAACTGTCAAACTGTCGGCAATTAGAGTGACAAGTTTCTTATACAAAAGTCATATCACTCCAGACAATCTACTGAATACTTTCATTTATGTTATTTTATATGTATACAAAGTACAGCACACAGTATGAGTCATATTGCACCACAGTCTCTTACATCAGCAGCAGTTTCATACCATCTAAACACTGGAATGCATGAGGGGGACATGATTTATGTTGCTCCTTAATATTCTTGGAATTCTCGAGGAAAATTATTCAGTGACATCAGTTAATAAATTAGTAGCAGGCTTGTGCATTTACACGTTTTATAGTAAATCGATGCTGAATAAAAAATGCATTTAAATTAGAGTCTCACATCTCAAACCAGCATGCACGCACGCTCTTTGATGAGCAACCAGAAACCGGAAAGCTGTTTCAGTGCTGCCACTCCTGTGCAGCGTGGTGAAGCGCTCCCAGCTGAAAAAAAGGTTGAGGCTGAGGTTGATTGTCAGCGTCGAGGAGTGTCCCTGTGAAAAAATAATTAAGATGAGATTAGATGAAAGTGTTGTGGGCTAAAACTCCTCTGATGTTTCAGAGTGGAATGCCCAGAAGTTGAATAAGTGAATCGGCACTCCCGAAAAAACAGAGAACTACAGTGTCAGTAGAAAGATTTAAATCAGAACCAAGTCATTTGTCAAATACAAAGAACTTACCTTGGTCTTTTTTGCACATTAAAAATGGGAGACCTTCAGCTGAAACCCATTCAGAACCCACATGTAGTTCTCTTCACATCATGTTTAAAGCACGATAACATGAACTGTCATGTGCATCATTCACCAGATTTGCTGTGACACTGGCTTATATGCATTTGCCCACAACAAATGTAGGACCAGTTGTCAATTCACTGTACAAATATGCCTCTAGTTTTCCCCACAGTGATCATTTTCTGCCATTATGTACTATTATTTAGAAGAGCAGGAACGTCCTGGAGCTAAAGGGAGCCGATTCCCTCAGTACAGCTTTGTTCTATGTTTTGAAGGATTTCTAAATTTAAATTCAAAGTAATGTACCATCAGCTGAGATACCTCTGCTACCCTGTCACTGCATTTCCCAGTCTTGTGTCTAACTTGTGACTCAGTCTATAGCAAACATTTTCATCTTTCAACTTCCACTCTTGGATGGCGCTCTAATTATAGCGTAGGTGAAAAAAAAAAAAAAAAAAAAAAAATCTTGAATATCTTTAAACAGTGTTAAACTGCAGTGGTGTGAGTAATTTTAATTACTCAGTTTCAGTTCATTACTCATTCATTTATTCATGTATTCACTGTCTTTACCTGATAATTACTTTACTAGTTATTAATGGTCATGTAGGAATTGAGTCAAAGCCAGTATGCAGTGAGGGAAAGAAAGGAAAGCCCCAGACGACAGGCTGCCAGACAGATACAGCAAAACACCGTTGATGAGGTCTGTCTGATCGGGAACAAGAAAATCACATGTCAATGCCGTTTAGTTAATAAAACGTGAAAATGAATGAAACACATTATTCTCACCCTTGAACTGTTACAGCACAGTCATAAAATTTTTACATGAACGTGAACTTTTCCGTCTTCTTGACACTCTCAACTTTCAAATCAATGTCTTTCAACTGTCTTTCATAATAAAGAAAAGATGGTGCTTTGGGTTAAAATAACTACTACAGAGATGACTGTTGGTTTCATACAGGAATCAAACCACAGTCCTGAGTTTGACACATCCATCGATTGCCCTTTATAGCCTACTGCATTTGTCCTCATTAGCTTCAAAGCTGTCACAAAGTAAAAATAAGAAATGGAACGTTCATGTCCATGTACACGGATGTAGTAAATAAAATTTTGTTTCTATCTCACGCACTGCCCTGATACTGTGCAGATTGGAAAAAAAGATAAAAGAAAACATAATTTATACCTTCATCTCTGAACTTCTCCACTTTTGTCTGACACCAAGGGCATTTTAGATCAAATAACAATGACTCTCCCTGATCAGTAGGCAGAATGCACCACCCAGGAAGCTAAGATGTGACACCTGTCAGTGGCAATGCATGAGCACTACTGGTTATAAACCGTGGACTGTGAGAGCTGGGGCTGCTGAGCCACCATGTTCTGGAGGCCTTTGATCAGTCTGCATCCCTGGCCAGTCAGATGAACAGGCACCGAGGCAGAACAGGCGCTTTGAAGATCTCAATCATCTGTTACTGATAAGGCTATTATGTTGTTGCTCTTTGCCTTCAAGGCCATAATCAAATGTGACAGAGACTGCCCTGCTGTTGCTCCCACAGGGAGGCAATGAGGTGTATATACCAGCAGGATTCTGACAAGGAAAGCTGAGGGTGGGGGCACCCAAAGAATTATTAGATGTTTTCATTTGGGGTTGGAAAAATCTGGCAAGCAGCTGTAGAGCTAGCAACCAAATTATGCTCGTGTCTGCAGGCGAAATCTAGCAAGGTGTCAGATGGATGCAGTGGCGTTTCAGTGATACATGACACATGTGGCAACAGAAAGTCTACTTTCCCAGGGGTTGCGAGATGTAAATTGGCATTTTTCTCTGTTTAATATATGATATTCTGCATCTGTTGTGCTGTAGGCTATTTTAAAAGCAACAGGTGCATCGTGTTTGAGCCCATACGTGCATATCATTACACCGAACACCTATCAAACGGTTCCCTTTATTTTTACCTGTGGCTTTCGCCTCCAAATTGTCAAACCTAAGACCACTAACCCCAGAAGAGTAGCTTTCCTTCAGGAGATTCAAAGCCCTCTGCAAAGGGAAGGCTTTTATTTTGAAATGACAGCTTGAATAAATCATGAACCCCTCTTAATGAATATGCCATACATGTGTTGGGAAACTTGTGCTCAGCTGCCTTTAATGTGTTATTAGTTGTCTCTCAGATGAAGCCTTATGCATAATTCTCTCAGCTACTGCCGCCTCGCTGTGTAAACATGAATCAGAATCAAACAAAATCACTCAGATTACCACTAATTACCGGCTGTATCTTCCTGACTGTGTGTTATATGTTCAGTTATTACTTTTAAGAAGGGGGATATCCTGTAGGTGGTACTGAAGATTTATTTTTGCTGTTGAACGTTTGTTCTTCAGGTGGTTCATGTGATTTCCATGACGGCTGAGGTCATTGCTCCTTCATCTTTTTTGTATTAAAACAAATCAGTCTCTCTGCCATCACAATAAGCTCACGGAAAACAGGAGAAGAATAACAAGCATGCGAAAGACTGAAGGAAAAAAAGAACCAGTTTTCTCTCTAATCTCCTCCATCACACTCCTAAAATCCAGTGGATTAGGTCCTGCACCCCTGAGCTCACTATCATAGTGGAGACCGTTGGTGCATGAAACATCTCTTATCGCCTTCATTTCATTTCTGCTATTCATCCCAAGCTTTCTCGCTCAGGCTCTTAAAAATGTTAGATTTTTTAGCAGAGCACATGCAGGAGTTTACTGAGGAAGGTAGTAATGTTTGCTTTTGAAATCAGCACTTTAAAGAGAGAGGGGAAAAACAGACGAGTTCAAATCCCCGCTGAGACGGCAGAGAAGACGGTAGTCAGTAAAATATAGTCAGGACAGACAAACACCAGTTTAGGAAATGGGAGAGAAGACAGACAGGGCAGAGCTGAAGGTCACCAATCCATCATCTGCTTGTTAAATAACTAAAATGGAAATCAAAGAACAATAAAACAGGGAATCAATAGCGGCTGAAGCTCAGGGATCAGACCCACTCCTTTGACAGGGATTATCAGCCGAGCTCACTGGCTTTTAAATGGCAAGCAAGGCAGAGCGCTCTCTCTGCCAGCGATGCAACTAGCCACAGCTATTTCACGCACATTTCTCTCCCCTCTGCCTTGCTGTTCCTTCAGGCGATGACCTTTGCAGTAATATTTCCATAGACATGCTGTTAATGGACAGGGCTGACATATAAGTATGCTTTGACATCAAGGATTATATAACAACCACAGTCACTGACAGCGTGTTCAGGGGGAAAATGTGTCCGTGTGTCTGCTACAGATTTTGGTCTCAGGGTAGTTGTTTGCTCACTTGATTAGATGATTAGCAGTAATTAGATAATGACATTATGTCATCACAGTGTAAATACGGAGTTGAACCATTAAACAATTAAGTCATGAGGGCTCTATTGATAGTGATTGATTAATTGTTCTCTTGTTCCTGACTGAATGTTTTTCTTGTTTTGTGTCAAATTGCTGCATTTCCAAGAGAAACATTATTAGACGTAACTAGAATTTTCTCTCTGCTTTGTCACATTAATTGAAAAATGTTATATGTTTTTTCATTTGAGAGAATAACGAGGTTAAAGCCAAAAAAGTGATGATTTTGATGCATTGCAGGATAATAAACTGCGACGTAAAGGGCTGCCATTTCATGCAAGCATTTGAAACTTCATGGGGCTTTTAAATGTCATGTCAGCCCAAATAGACTTGTCTAATCAATATTAGCATGTCACGTACGGCAATGTGCAATGCATTTTACTAAATTGTACAATTTTACCATTTTATTTTCATCTCAGACTTAAATGCAGCTAATTCAAATAATTTTTCATTTTCATTTCATGTATGATGAAAGTTTACCCTTCATGGTCGTAACATAATTCATGCAATTTATCAAGACCCGTGCTCTATCCCTATGAGTAATGGCTAATCAATAGCAGTAATGATCATTAATAGTTCGCATTAGCTATAATCTCATATTGGTTTGGTTGAATGAGCAGCCTAAATAGGCATTTGAAAGTTGTTGAGAGTCCAAACCCTTGCATATATTGCCTCCATCTCAAATGCTATTAACCGCATTTTCAGTGCCAGAGATGGAGGGCAAAAAAACAACAAACAGAAGAAAGCACAATGTAGATCACGTCATAAATTTACCCATAAACTCATTTTTGTTTTAGTTATAAAAACAAAAATGAAATCGGTTTAAAGCAGGTCCCAGTGGTCTCTTCTGTTTACTTACCCTCAAGTTACTTAATGCTGACGCTGCAGTCAAAGTGTCTGGTCAACAGTTCCTCGACATTCAAGTGAGAATGCAACACTTTCAGTATGCATTCAGTTTGATTACGGAAAACATGGAAACTTAATTGCACTCATTGTTATGCGTTGTCACTTCACTGGTCAACATGCTGCCGAATATCAATGAGCTCCTGATAAATCACGTCGGTGCTAAGCACTCTGAGGAAGAGAAAGGCAATTGCCCAATGTTGCTCCAAGGACACAAAAATCTAAATTAGACTCTAACATGTGCTAAATGGAAATAAGGATGAGGATAGTTGGAAATTGGGATTGCAAATTGTTTGGTAACAATTCACTCTTGTCACATTAAGTTGAATTTGGCCTACATTGCCCAGTTTAATGTCTCTTTTCTTCTGATGTACATGGTCTTCATCATTTTTTGCATTTTCTTTTATCAAGGCTAATAACTATACATTTGCCTGTAATGAAGAGACTGGAATGATTCCATTGTGACTGTTTCAATGCAGTTAATGAGCCAACAGATGACTATATAATTTCAGTCCAGAACTGATGAGGAACAACAATCAAGCATCCAATCTACTGTTGCTGTACTTTACTTTCAATAAAATAACTTTCCAACATTACATACAATATAAGCAAGTTAAGAAGAATGTGTTTCATTAATAATTCATCTGTGTGTCCCCTCTGAATGGTGGAGTAAACAACAAAGCCCCTGCACGCTTGCATGGATGGAGAGAGATGCATATTATATATGTTGATCAGTTTGCAACTCTTCAGCGTGAGTCAGTCCACGACTGTAGTAGGTAGCTGGAACAATCACAACAGAACAGCAGAACAGAACAACAGAAGCACAACAGTAGACAATTACAATTTGAAAAGGTACAGATTTCACTTTAAAGTGATTCATTGTATTATTTAGGCTAGCATTATATATATATATATATATATATATATATATATATATATATATATATATATATATATATATATATATATATGTATATGTATATATATATGTATATATATATATATATATATATATATATATATATATATATATATATATATGTATATGTATATATATATGTATATATGTATATATATGTATATATGTATATATATGTATATATATATATATATATATATATATATATATATATGTATATATATATATATATGTATATATGTATATATATATGTATATATATATATGTATATATGTATATATATATATATATATATATATATGTATGTATATATATATATATGTATATATATATATATATGTGTGTGTATATATATATATATATATATGTATATATATGTATATATATATGTGTGTGTATATATATATATATATATATATATATATATATATTATAATTTCACTATCATCTAAATCAGTAGTGGGGTTGTATACGCGTGCCCAAGTGACCGTTTGACCCAGCCCTCGAAGCAACTCTGAAATAGAAAGAAGCAGTTTTTTTTGGCGCTAATTTAGAAATTACTGAGCGGGCCATGAACGCAACATCACGTCAACGCATCTGTCAACAAAACGGAAATAGTTACGGAGC
Source organism: Chaetodon trifascialis (assembly GCF_039877785.1). Lineage (NCBI taxonomy): Eukaryota > Metazoa > Chordata > Actinopteri > Chaetodontiformes > Chaetodontidae > Chaetodon > Chaetodon trifascialis. Next base: position 12,294,436 of record NC_092068.1, on the reverse strand, counting down.
TCGCGCTTTCCAAGAGAAGTGGACAAAGTATTACTTTTTATGTGAAGTAAAAGGCAAAGCAGTGACGAGATGAAAAGGTTAATCTTATCTCAAAAATTATTACAGCCTGAAAAATGCTAAACTGGAGAAGCTGCAAGGACAAATGCATTCGTATACGAACGCTCCTCGGCGGAGTTTGGATGCCCGACAAACGGAATCCTTATTCGGAAGGATAATTTGTGAAGGAGAGCCTTGTTGCTGCTGTGGAACTGCTAACACTAAGTTAAATTGTTCCAAAGTGTCAGTTTGTCTGGAATAATTCATAGAAATTAAGGAAAACCTGATGTGGAAACTCAGTGATAGCAAGGGTGGGTGTGTGTGCGCTTTGGTCTTCATGGTGGACATGACCAGGACGCTCAGAGCTGAACCTCCAGCTCCAGACAGCTCTCAGCTCTCTGCTTTCACATGTGAAATCATTTGAAGTGAAATTAAAGTGCAAGTGGATAGAGGTAACAGTGCATTTTCCTACTCTGCAAGAACAAGAGCTGCTATGATCTGAACATGCTGCTGCTGAGTGTGAAAAAAACTCCTTCAGACATTTGGTGAGAAGTTTCAGGACATGAAAAGGAAACAAAAGGAACTGAACATTTTATCTGTTTAATGTGGAACCAGCTGATGTACCAACAAAATCACTGAGCTGTGAAGCAACAACCTCCTGCTGAAACTGAGACTGAGACTCAGTTCTGCTTAAGACCAGCTTCAAGCAGCAACTTCACGACTATCTGACATCGAATGCCTCGCCAAAGAGAAGCAGCTCCAGTCATCTCAGAGGTTAGTGTGATATGTGTGCGGGAGGGGGGGCATCTAACAGCAAGGTTACAGACCACAACCAACTAAATACCCCTCACGTCACGTCACCTCTCCTCTTCCCAGTGTGAACATTCATCTTTCCAGGCTTGAGGTATACATTCATGTTAGGCTGTGTAGTTGGCTAGCTGAAGCCTTTCGGTGTACATGTGGAGTACCGAGCAGTGGATTTACTTTAGCTGCAAATACACAAGAAAAATAAAGTATTGTCAGCCATTTCCTTAAAATTGGCTGGAACTGTAGCAGCCACTTTATAGGAATATATCAGGGATAATGCAGACCATCAGAGAAGCAGTAAGGTCTTTGGGCCAATGGTCCATGAGCTGTTTAATGAGGACTCGGGGATTCTCCCTCCACAGCTCAAAGGGCCATATGGCTTACAGCAGCTGCTCGCTATGACTGCTGATCGCATGTGGCGCTCACAGCTCAGGGCAATCGTAACTATAGCACCACTTTATGGTAGCTATACAATTAAGTGTTCAGAAAATATGCAAAGTACTCACATGCCGAAGTCTCACAATCATCAAACTTTACTTTTCAACTGCTTTTCCTCTCTTTGGTAAAGCGTTACATGGATGTCTGATGGAATACCATCCTTATTTCCTACTTTTTGTCACAGGCGTTTCAAACCGTGATGTGCTTATACATTGGTATGAACTGCCTTGAGACAAAATCTCTAAATTTGCATTATTTTCTTCATCTGTTGTGAGAGTCGTGGTGACAATTCGTTGACAGCATGGGGGTTTCATTTCCTCATTATATCCTTGTGAGTTGGCCAGTATTGACACAAAATACTAATGGCAGCATGACAATGGCAATTATCCTGTCATTATTTTATTAGAAGCAACATCCATTAGCACAGCTGGAAATCTGCTCCTGTTTACAAAACATTTTGTGAATTAAAGAAGAAGCATTACAAAATGAAGTCAAAAGGCGTGTAAAAAAAAAAAAAAAAAAAGGTTGCAGGAAAGTAGTTTTAAGCATATCCAACTGTACGTCATTTAAAGGATGGAATTCTTGAATACTCATACCACAGGCTTTAAATAATGCGCACACAATTAAACATGTTCATCACTTCCCCAAATTCATAACTGCTGCTTTAAACCAGCGTAAATAATTGATGCAACGTGATGTTTCCTGCGGTTCTGGGATTTCTGTCATTCGCCCACTTGTTTTGTGCAGAACAGTTTACAGTCATTTCATTTCAAACTTTAATCTGATCTTCCAGCTTGTAACAGGGGAGCAGTTGTTAACAGTTGTTATGGTGCCGTAATGCTGGAACAATTTCTGCATTCCTGTATTTTTTTTATCTGAAGATGGTTTTCTAGGATGTACAGCAAGCTCTGTTTCCATCAGTGCTTGAAATAAAAAGGCACATACAGTACCTAATCAACAACGCTATCATGCATCTTCTCTACACAACTCTAAATGCAGCCTTTGCCACACACACACACTCACACACACACAGACAAAGCAGGGCGAGGCTGTTCTACAGAATGAGAATGTCATGCCTCACAAAGAGCAGAGTGCCCCATTTTCGTCAGCCAACTGTGGAATTGTAAGATATGAAATGAAAACCCCCCTCTCTTGCATCAATATAGTGCAATTATTGGCTTCAGAGAAATTGCTCATGCAACCAAGCAATCCATATTTCTGTCACTTGCCACATCTCAAATGCAATCAGAGGCACAATGGAGAAAACTAGATACTGCCTAACACATTGTGTCTTCGTTGAAACAGAAGCTAACATCAGCACACACTCTCCGAACACCATGGAGGACTTTATGTCCTTAACTGTATTTCACTAGCCAGAAAAGCCATAATAACCATAGCTAACGGCGTATTAATTCAGAAATATTTGATTTTTCTTGTAAAAAAATCATGAAGGGAAGAAGGGGAAATTGATATAGTGCATGAATACGGTGCTCGGAGCTTCACTTTTCATGGTTGCTCAAAAATCATACACCAGAGTGTAATGAAGTCAAGGCTTGATCAAAAACTTGAAGAGAGGAGAAGTGGAGCAGAACTAAGCATCTGGAAACAGCAAAGAATAGTTCCCGCAAGGTGCTCAGGATAACCACTGGAGAGCGGGGCCAGTTTGCTTGGTCTCTCACTGGGAGTGTAACTGTGATTAATGACTGCTATTTAAATAACTGTTTGTTTTGCCACGAGAGGACACCGTTGTGACTGTGCAAGGCATTTAACAGAACTGGTATTTTTATCTTGTATTTTTCTGGTATTGGCGACTTCATATTTGCCCTGATAACTGAAACGACTGTGCAGGTGAACAGTTTCATACTCTTTTTTTAGATGTTCAAAACCTCCAGTTACTCCGCTCCACATCGCTGATGGATAATTCATTAATGCTAATTTGAAGTTAATTCATTCAAAGGGTTCATTAAGATATTTAACTGAACAAATCAGCATTGACGTGCGACCCGTTGTCATCAACATCCATCATGATGGAAGCAGGTTGAAAGTTATGGGCGGCTTTGATTTCTCATGACCTGGACATGAGGTCACTCATTAAGCCAATCTTCCGTTCCACACTCTGTCAAACGAAGCAACTCACAGGGGCGTGACATTTTTATAATCAAACTTTTTCGAAGAAATAGTTTGCGACTTTATTATCATTTAACGGCAATGGTGATTTAACCCAAGACATTATAGCCTTTTTATAATTGGTTCAAAAACCAAAGATATTGTGTGTGGAGGGGTAAACAGTGGTTTGTTTATATTGAATATACAGTTTTAGAATGAAAACAAAGTCTGCAGTAATTATAGTTTTTTACAGTGTTCTGTGCTGTGCCTGCACCATGGAAAAAAGTTGGGACTTATCATCAGTGGCATGATGTCAAAGCTTGTAGAATCAAGACGTAATATGCTTTGAATATTGTAGCAAATATTTGTATTACTTGCGGCATGGTCATCTATACATTTCAAAATGTAATCATAGTTGCAGACTGCATCTACATTTTGACCTACATTTGACCTACAGAGATGAGGAACCATGACTGCTGAAGCAGAGTCAGCTTTAGTCTTGAAAAAAGATGTAGGACAATCATAAAACCCCTGACTTTAGAGCTGAGGCTCTCAGGGGACCATTGAATCTGCAATTCAGATCATTAAGACAGGTCGTTAAGTGCTTTAAATTTCATCAGTAAAATCTTAAAATCAACTCTGACACTGACTGGTAACCAGTGGAGAGAGGCAAGAACAGGGGTGATATGATCTTATCTCCGTGAATTTATTAAAAGCCTGGTGGCTGAATTTCGTAATGTACCTGAGAAAAATTCGAAAATTCAAAGTTTGAGTTCGTTGCTCATTAATATCATCACTGTTGGCCCACTTTGCTGTGACCTTAACATCACACTCACAAGAAGCTCTTTGTAGGTCAACAATGATGCATTTTCTAGACAAATTACCAAAACTGAACTCCAGATTATGTTTCAGGGTAAATGATACATACTGAAAAAATACTTGGTTTTTTTTTTATCTTGTGTAGGTGTAGGGATGTTGACTAGGCCACTAAAGCCAAACAAAGTGACGACAAGGTTAGTAATAGTTTTGAGAACATCCACATATCATTTGCACGGCTGCCTGGTTCTGTGGATATAAGGCAATGAATCTCTCCTGCGAAGTCTTTAATATTTACAGAGCCCTGGTTCTTTTGGGGAAAAAGATAATAGAGTGAGGTGGAAGAGAAAAAAGATAACTGTAAGAGGTATAAGAAATGTCATTTCCTATCAGGCAGTAATCTTTCTCTATAGATTTATGTGAAAGTAGTTTGGCTGCACTGACGGCCGAGGGCAGTATGCCTGACCTGCAGTACAAACTCTTTAGAGATATCCAACCAAGTCAGGTCTAAATGCAGTAATTCCCATGAAAGAGACAAGTGGACAACTGCAAGAAAGTCTAAACAGAGAAACTACACTGCAAGTTGATTTAGACATTTTCAAATAGCGTCACACTTAACTGTCTAATTAGAAATGCCTGATGATCCTATTGCTCAGATGGTAACTGATGAGCATAATTCCTTACATGCTCTTTTTTCATTTGTTAACTGAAACTTATACAATAAGGACAAGTGTTTAAGTTTTGTATCAGAGTTTAAGCTAAGACATAACAGAAGATGTGTCTTAGCTTAAAAAACCTATTTAGCAGTTTGGTGTTATTAAGTACAAAAGAAGTAAGGCAACACAAGCTCAAAAAAACCCAAATACATAAGGATACTTTTTATCTGGATGAAGCTAAATTGTTCACAAACTGATTTAAAGGAAGCAGGTGGGTCTTTCAGCTCTGGTGTTTCATTTGTGGTCACCATAGTGTGACTGACTTGGATGCCAATCGGCTATTGTGCTAACCTCAGCGCATGTTTGTTGCACATATGGCTAAAAGTTTCCAGGCAGAACTTGTGCTTGCGAACTTTGGTTGCATTATGTGCATCAATCTACTAACAATGCGTTCAGCTGCGTGGCCAGAATTGTGACCCCCATACCATGATGAACACCGGTCTGACACTGGTCTGACTGTCTTTCCCACTTGGTAGTAGGCTCAGCCTGTGAGCTGGGAAATGATGTAAGCTACTCAGGACAACTTACAGGGCAAGGTGGAAGACTGGAGCTCAACAAGTAGGGGTGGGTGGATTGCTTGATCTGCCCATGGATGCATTCCAGGATACAGTCTTGGTGGGAGGCCCTCCATGATGGAGGTAAGCCTCTGCTTGTGGCATTGCTATTAGTTCTGTAGGCACAGAATTGGGGTCAGCTGGGCTCAGTAAAATGAGTTTGAACCCAAAAGCGTGACTTGACAAGGAAATGTCAAAAGAAGCAGCAAGCAGACCAGGAATGGCCACCACTTTTACTCTTGATGTTTTTTGCTTTTAGAGTTTGGTCTTAATTGCAGTGCTGTCTCTTGTTACAGTTCACAGAAGCACTTTGCATTGAAGTCTTTGGTAAAGAAAGGCACTAAAGACATAAAATACACAAGAAGCAGAGAAAGCAGATGCTCTGTCTCTCTTCTTTGCTGTGACCACTGCAACTTTAGTTTGTCAAACCTGTGTTTGGTTTGAAGTGAAAAAAGTGAAGGTGGTGGATGTTACTCTCAAAAGTATTATCTTGCAAAGTTGTAGGCTGCTGCAGCATTTTTCACATGGTAATTTTCCTTTCTGATAAAGATGGGCGCAGAGGTAGGAAAGTGACTTTGCCCACTCAGTCCTGATTTCTTTGCCAAAGCCAGATTCTGCTCTTACGCGACTAAAAGCATAAAACGTTGACAAAATCTTGATGTAATCAGAATTCTGTTGATATGGGACTAAGTGCTTTGCAAACAACTCAACTGTGACCAATTCAAAAGTTTCACTATTTGTCACTACTCACTGAGATGGCAGCATTGAAAAGCTTTTGTTCTTTTCAATGGGAGATGCAAGAGTGAATTGTACATCTTTTACTGTTATTGGGAGGACAAAATAACAACGAAAATAAGTTGTTGGACACAACATGGTCACTTCTTTTGTGGTTTTTGGTTTATTCAGTGCTACTTTTATAACTGTATCAATTGAAACTAATGCACCCAATCTTCTGCGGCTCTGTTGCCTCCAGTACATCCATTTAACAAATCATTTTATTGTGTAACTCAGGGTTTTCATAATGCTATTTTAATATTTATTTGGAGTCACAGGTTTCATAAGACTTTGAAACCTGTACAGTAAATTTAAAATATGCAAAGAAAGCTAATTTAACATTTCCTTTGTGAGTTCACATCCTCGCTCGTCTCTCTCGCTTCTTGCTGTCGTTGCTGCCTCTGCTGTGCAGCGTTCCCCTGCAGACAGCGGGTGTCACGTCTGATTGTCAGGGCAAAGGGAAGATCTTACTCAGTGGCGGAGGTGCTCAACTCTGTGGCTGGTCCCTCCAAGCCACCTAATGTTCCTATACTGTACATTACAGCACATTTCCTCCCTCTGGGGGGTTCCTCTCCACTCTGCCATTATGATCTCGTCTACCCCCATCCCCCTGTTGGATTCTGAGTCAGACCCTCTCCCAGTCACTTTCCTTTGCCCATGTCTCCACTAAATCCTTCCACTGCCAGATGATGTATAATTAGAAAGTGCTAATTTTTGTTACATCAGATGCTCAACTGTTTTGTAGAAAATATCGGCAGTGCTTTCAATCACAGCTCACAAATTAGTGTAATTTTACAGTATGTCAATAAAACATCTTGTGTACCTGTATGTCAGTACAACCGAAGATGGCAAGTGGTTAGGTAAAAGGGAGGTAGCAACAGGAGGAAAATGGAAATAAATTACATGTTGACCAGTCAACACAGATGAATTGGTTCAGGCAAAACAGCAAATCTACAATAAGTGAAACACGGCAAAAGTCATTACACATATCACCTGGCAAAAATACCTGGACGAAAACCCCCCTACATTACCACAGCACTTTATGCTATCTTGCTCAATATGGGTCCCTGATTAAAAGAGACACCGGTAAAGGAGGTTGGCTCCGTATTCCTCAAACATTTGAGAGGCAAAAGCTAATTCCTTCCCTAAAGGCTTAGATAATCATATTATATCAGTGATACGTCTAAAGTTATCTATGGTCTACCTCTTCAGCATGGAGCCATGGAGCACGCATCAATCTGGATCAATCAGTACACAGCCGCACCACAACTAGATATACAAGAAACCTAATTATATTTCCAATAAAACAATACGACCAGTCTTTCTTTCCAAATCTCCCTTACCTGCATCTACAAAGCAGTCCGACCAGACATCTGCCAGGCCTCAGACACAGAGGCACTAATTGCCCACATTCCCCATAAAGGCCTGGAGCTCCCTCTAACCCAACCTACAAGTGCAGTGCTCCAAACTGCATGCCAGCTCTCACATATATTATGTTACTGCATTGTAAGTATTGATGCATTAATGTCTTCATCACTTAAATGTTGAAACTTGTACTAGTGGTTTCACTACTTTATATAGTTTGTCTGCTGGGTAGTACCTCAGAAGTGTGCTTAAGTAACTTGAGTGAGTGTACTTACTTTCCACCACTGCTAATGGCTCATACCCTTTGGTGACAGCACACTATGATCAGGACAATGGATTGAAAGTGTTTGAGAAAGCCCTCTTATTACAGCATAACTCTAGGGTATGGGTGCTTTAAAATAAAGTTGGGCATTTTAACTATTTTTAATGTAATTACAGCGTAGTTCTATTAGTTCTATAAATGTGTAATAAAGTTTATCATTACTTTTTTTTTCATCTAAGTTAAGGTGCCATATATATTTTGGGTCCTTTGCCTGACACAGCTATTGTGTAAGGATGTACAGGATAAGGCTGCTGGTACCCTCACTGGACCCAGTAATTATTTAAGTTCAAGGTACTTTCAACAAAATATTTACACGGTATTGTAGAAAAAGGAATTTGAACTACTATACCTTTTATTAATTAGCTTTTCACTCACAGTTTGGTATGCCAAAAACTATGGCAGCTCACTCAAATTAAAAGACAAGTAATTTGGGCCCATATTGACCTGTTACATACAAATGAAGCCTTCTGTCTTTGCCTGATTTCCCTGTGAACCTTTTAATGTTGTAAGTCCATCCAACCTTGTGCTGTGTCTGGATCCCTGCCTGGAGGAGTGAGGAGAGGGTCGTCTCTTTACTGACAGCAAGAGAGGTGAGAATTCCATCACTTTAATTGTCTCCATTTTTTTCTTTGTTATATTTCGGGATATTAATTAGAAAGTCTGGCCTAATCTGTAGAAAGGTTAGCAGTGGGGCGATGGCTTCATTAATACAGAGAACTAAGCACATAACCAGTCAGCCACCCCATTTTTTTTCCTCCTCTTCTGCCTGTCTTCTGTCTCGTAATTGCAAACGTGATGGACATGAGGGAATATCAGCCATGGTTGGCACGTGTTTTTCTGAGGCAACCCATGATTTGACTTGTTTTGAACTGTTGATTTGAAGATAGCTGAAGTGTCACATCAGCGGCGTTCAACAGAACACCGATCTCATCTGATCTGTAATCATCACTGAGCTGGGTTGCTGTTGTCCCTCCTGGCAATCACACAGTTATTTAATGGGTGTAACACTGTGTTTACAACTACAAGCAAAAATGTGAGTGGCAAGCTCCGCAAAGCTTAGCATGATTCCTGCGGCTCTGAGTTGCTTACATGCTCGCGTAAGTTAAAGTCAGGGGAATATGGAGTTGGTGTGAGGTGCTTCTGCTGTATGTTTCATTGGGACAGGTTATTATAGACCTGGTGCGTAAATTGTGTCTAAGAGCTTTGTATGCTGGTTGGCTTGGCCATGAAAGCCGGTATTACCTTTCTTAAGTCTTCTTAAGTACATACTGTGTGCCTTAATGGCTGGTTAGAAAGCTTGGTGGCAGTTATAATAGTAAACGAGACATAGCATGTCAATTAGTGAGCTTCAGAGGTGCTGTTATCAATATCCACCATATTGTTACCTTTGGATGGAACCACGCTAGCGGTTTTCCCGTTTGCCGTTTTAAACTAAGCTAAGCTAATTAGCTGCTGGCTGTAGCTTCAAACGTAGCATATTGACATTAGAGTGGTTTCAATACTCTCATCTAACTCTTGGCAAGAAAGCCAAGAAACACATTTCCCAAATCTGTGGAGCCATTCCTTTAAAAGGAGTATTAAAACTGTAGGTCTCCTTCTCATCGATGAATGAGAGCAGGCAGAGCTGAGCAGAGAGGGTGAACTATGCGAACAGTTTAAATTTGACTTGAAGTCGGTCTGGTGTGACATCACTGTCTGGCAGCGGCAAAGAACAGAAATGCCTCCATAAATCTGGGGAAATGCCAGGAGAAGAGCAGATTATGAGGCCATAACACAAGCCCGTCAGTGCATTTAAGTGTTAATTATTCATTTTTTCTTCCCTCATAAATTTTAACTGCAAGCTTTTGTGATTAAAACAAAATATCTCCATGCGAATATCCTTTGGGAACTGGCATCCTTAAAGCCCCTTAAAGAATCGTGAATAATGATGGTGCTCTCATAAAAACGATCCCTGGAGGATCCTGTCTATTTTTTACTCTTTGCGCCGCAGATGAGCTGTTGTGTTTGAGTCCATTTGTTCCCAGAAAGAGTGAACAAACAATCACCAGGCACGTAAAATACTCCACAACGGAGCTGTATGCAGTCATAAAATATGCCGTAGCCTCTGGGAGCTCTAATTGCCTAATGATCAAGTTAGTGTACATTATATGAGCTCTATCAGGTGGAGGTGTATAGACAGTAATTTCCTCCTAATTCGTTTAGAGGATGGTTAATTTGATGGCTATTCAAAGACAGTAATAATCTACTTATCCTTCACACAGCTAATCTCCAACAACCCCCCCCCCCCTTTTCAGCACACACAGGCATGCATATTCATGCTTAATAGAGGTAAAAAAGGTAACCATTTTTTACTACTTGATTAGCTGATTGGATAGACGTGTCCTTTCATAGTTTTCGGATTGTGTTTGTATTCACAGCCTGATATCCACTGCTGACTGAAATCACCAAAGTTTGTGTCTCTGTGTGTCACTGCCTGCCACTAGATGTCACAATATCAACATCAGGCAGTACTGCCTCACACAGCACCACATATCCAGCCCTGAATCATCAGTATTGTTACGTAAATGCTGCTAAAGGTAAAACACTGTGGATCCTGCTCTCTTTCCTAAAGGCATACCTCCTACCTTTTCTCCCCTGTCTCTCTCTTCCTCTTGAGCCAGCAAGATTCTACTTTAAATGCCAGACACAAGCCTTGCAGATCAGCTTAAAAAAAAAAAAAAAAAAAAAAGTGATGGCAAAGACTTTCCTCAAGATATTGTTAAGCGTAATTAAGCGATAACATTGGCGCACAGGAATGCTGTGATGACCCCAGTGTGAACATGTAGGTTATTATACATTTAAGAAAGGGAGAGTGTATCGAGTCATGTCCCTGCTGTATCTGCAGCCTAAGGATTCCATGTCAATCACCTGAATGTGGCTTTGATGGAGACCCCAGGGACTTAAAACATCTCGCTGCTGTTCTGACATAAACAGAAAGATGCTGATTCTCCACTGAAGCAGACTACTTATAATTAAAACTATGCTGTGAAAGGATTGTTTGTGGATTAAGCTTGCTCGTCATAAGAGATACCCCTGTTTGAACACATGGGTGAGGAGAGACAGAGGCTCCTTTTTGTCCACGTGGATTTCAGTGGAGGCTATCCTGCACTGAATTCCATGTGGACATTATGGCTCCTCCTCTGAACTTGGCCACATTTCCATAACTTTTATTTTTCACGCCTGTGCCTGGGTTTGTACTGACCCTGCGCGTCCTTTGGGATCTTTGATTATTCGTACACTGAGACCTGAATGCAAAAACAGCGCCTTTTGATTGAGAGACTGCACAGGACTATATGGGAGGCAGCATGGACAGTTTCAAGGTCCTTTTTCGCAGGAAGATGTTGATGTAACCCCCTTTACCTATTCAGGAGGATAAAACCGGAGGTGACAGCTTTGAAGAGGGGATCACTGCTGGATAGAAATCGCCAGCATTTCAGTCATGACATGCATACAGTGCTGTAATATATGAATGTTTGAGCGTCTCACGGTAAAAGGAGGAGTTCAAAAACAGAACATTGTGATGTATGTGTCCTAGTTTGAAGCTTTGGCACAATGCATGATGCGCTGTTTGTGTGACGGTGAGCTTCCAGTCCATAGCAGCCAGTGTTGGTAACCTAATTTCACTATTTGATTTTCACAGTTGATGTGTTTGTCAAGAAATAGCTGCAATGCTGCTGCTGCTGTGGCGCCTGAGGGACAATATTAAAGCTCCTCACATCAAAGTAGAATATAATACTGATGACTGTCATTTCTTTTGTGAAAATGTGACTTGATTTGATAGATTTGACTTGATTTTGTGGAAGCCAGTGGTGGGAAAGTTAAAAGTACAGAAACAACAACATAAAAATACTCCATTACAAGTAAACGTCATACATTCGACCCTACGTAAGTAATATTATCAGCAAAATATACTGAAAGTATCAAAGTAAAAGTACTTATTTTGCAGTAAAAAGGCCCATGCCTGATACGTAGTAATAACACAATATACTATTATACTGTAAATGACAATATTAGATTATTAGTAGTGATGCAACAGTGTGTAAGTACACAGACACAAACTTGCATTGAGTTATTGGACTCTTTCCAAATCTTTCCAGTGTGTCTGTTTTTTTTTTTTTTTTTAAATATTGGATAATTTAACCACTTTGGGCCTTAAACTGTTAAACAGCTTATACATGTAGGTATCTGAAACTGGTCACAAGCCAAACTACGTTGGGAACCACTGGTGTAACCTTTAAGAGTGAATTGTATTTCATAAGATTATTGCATATTTTTTGTTATGCAAAATATTAATTTTTGTTTTTCCTGTGGTAATTATAGTAGATGTCAGAAAAAAGTTCATTATCCCCTGAAATGCTGTAGAAATACTTTAAAGTACAAGTATCTGAAAACTATACCTAAGTGCAGTATTTACACTGACGGAAACTTCCTATTGTGTATTAAAATTCCATTTGCCAATTACAGGTGTATGTGGTTTGTTCTAGTGATGTGCTTCACCTGTAATCACACTTTTTATCTCACAATTTTTTAAAGAACACAGGTATGTTGTTCACTGAGGTAAACAAAAGAGAGCTAATTCCTTTTGTCACAGATAAAGTCAGTGCTATTGTCCTCTATTCTTATCAACCAAAGCCAAAATAAATGTAAATTGTTCTCATGAAAGAAAACAGCTACATTTTTTGTCTCCCTTGAGCACCTTTTGCATTTGTGATTATTCATATTTGTATTACTTTTGCACTATAATACCACACTCTTGCACAGAGCTTCATTAAAAGTGCATAATTTTTCTCCATTTAAAGCAACCATCATGTTCAGTGTCTGTGATAGACTGCGTATCAACTGTCACTGCAACGCTACCTAAATATATGTAATATTATGTTTAGAAATACCGGGCTCTTTAATTACATAACACACATAATGGATGATAACTTTAATGTATTCTACAGTTCACTTAGCAGTACAGGTCATCTGAACTCGATCTAATTTTAATGTCTGTATTACTAATGGAAAAGTATTCTCCATGATATAGCATTTTAAATGGACCTGACCGAATAGTAAATGAACCACATCCATCTTTGTGACACCGCATTGCAGGGTACTTTCCTCCAGAATCATCTCCAGATGACCTTGCTATTTAAAGTTTCTTGTTGATGCACTGTCTTGCACCTGGAGGTGGGTTCATTTAATCACCAGTGATTTTGAAAGAGAGATAAGAAGCGCTCATGCTGTTATTGCATCGCATTGTATGACACTGATGCAATAACAAACGCGCTAAAAGTCATTTAAAGAGCAATTCAAACATATTCTCAGACTCATCTATGGATCTTATCCTTTCCCCAGACTTTGGCTCGGTTCATGTTTCTGTTGCAGTGCTGATGTGTGCATTGTACCTTCATCATCATCATCATCATCATCATCATCATCATCATCATCATCATCATCATCATCATCATCATCCTTGTCATGTTTATGATACAAACAAAAAATATGAGCCTGATTAACAGAATTGGACTAGATTCTTGGCCCTTACACCTTACCCAGAGTGTCAGAATCTCTCTCTCTGTGCTCTGGATTGACTATTTTGGCTTTGCCTTCACAGCGCTGTCGGTGGGTTTTGCGACTCTGATTGACTGTACAAATCCTCCCTCTTGCTATTGCTCCTTAAATGTAACCTTAACACAACCCTGCTCCCTGATTCTGTGCAGCCCAGATACTGTTTGTCATCTTTGTGCGCTGAACAAGTCTCAGGGCGTTCACTAAATCAGAGTCTGAAGGCTGAGGTCATAAATGCAAGGTTACTCGTATGTTTTCCTTTTTTCATTACCGAACATGGTCATGTGTCAGCATATGTCAGCCGGGTAACGGGACACATTTGCTAAAGGTTTGGTGATACTTTTTAGTTTTTCATATTGTCAGCAAAAAGACCAAAATCAACAATGGATTGATCCCACTAACAAGTCCGTAGCCAAACCTGATATATCTTCCTCTGTGCCACAGAGCTCCATCATTGTCCCAAAACTATTAAAAACACATCAGTGAGCCACACTGTTGCACTGGGTGACATGTTCCTTTATGATGAACATGTGCACTCTTGTTTGTTTGGAGTCAATTCCATAAATGCTGTATTGGTACCATAGATGGTACAACAATATGTATTAATCCACAGCTGAAAACAGTCCTTTTTTTAACTACAGTTTGTTCAAAGTTTTCTAAAAACTGCAGTGCCCGACTGTTACAGGAAAATAATGAGGTTTTTTTTTTTTTAATTAAAACTATATGATATTTTTAAAGATCTACGTCCTGTGGAAATTAATGTTGTACCACAGATTGGGAAGGATATCGGAAATTACTGAAGAATGTGTCGTTGGTTGTGATGCATTCATGGGATTCGTTGACAATAAGAAAAATATAGAATTAACACTCTTTGGCTCATAAGTGCTAAGCTGTACCAACAATTTGCGGTGTTACAGATGACACCTCTCCCTCTGTGCCTCTCTCTCTCCCCGCTGTAATGCTGAGGTGATCTATCAGTTAGGCGCTGCTATCTTTAAAGGACACATACTGCAGTGTATGGCAAGAACAGAGGGAGTTGCTGAGGTTCATTACTGAATCCAATTATTTTCCAGAAGCCCAAAACAACCTGAATGTTGTTGATAGATACATGTATATACCAACATAAATATTCATGCCTTTAATAAGCAATATCCCCCTTGAGCAGCTAACAAATTATGAGATATCCACTCAAATTCTAAAAAGGCCTCAAAATGTTTTTCTATCACTTACGCAGAACATAGCAGGTTTCCACAAGAGACACTTATCCTGAAGGGACCAAAACTGATATTTCCCCCCAGCCGCTATACTTTGAAAGACCTTGTTTGGGTTAGTTTGGTATCAAATTCAAAGAAGCCCCAAAGACAAAGCTGTAATAATTGACACTAAAAGTTGACACTTTTTTTTGTTGTTTTTTTCAAATAGTTTGGCTCACATAGACTTTGAACCTAAACGGAGCAGATAATGTGCTAATTTAAACATTTCAGATATCAAGCAGCTTCTTACAACAATACAACAACAACAACAGATATGGACATTATTATTTTCATAAACCGTATTTATTGCAGGATTCTTACTGCAGAAGGACAAACAAATTACCTGCTAAATTAAGGAGTAAATCATACTGCATGTACTGTATGAATGAGCAAATGTACACCTGTTTGGGAAGCCAGACTGAGTTTGGGGCTCTTTTTTCTGTTGGACACACATTGGTCTCATTGTGGATGAGACATTTTTTTGTTGTTCAAAGTTCCTCTAATATGAATAAATATTGGATTCTGATGAATGGGCTTGCATACCAATTCATGCAGCAATCATCACAGTACAACACTTTTCCTCTTTTTTCTGTTGGTTCCTTGCATCTGCACACACTGCGCCTGAATTCCATCCACCCTTCACAGAGCGCTAATCAATGCCAGTCTGACAATTTTACAATGTGGTGCGGCTCACAGGTAAAGTGAGCAAAATCCTGAACTGCCAGTTAATGAAATGATCTGGTGATAATATGCGTAATGTGAAAATGTCGACACAAAGTAGCTCAATTTTCAGATTTTCTTGTGATGAACTGCTTTTCCAGTTCAAGTGTATCTCAGATGCATTTCAGCAGAACACACATGCACTCCACTCACACACCGATGGCACAGCATTGGGGGCAGTTTTGGGGTTCAGTATCTTGCCCAAGGATACTTTGGCAGGTGGACTGCTGATGCCAGGGATCAAACCACCAACCTCCTGATAGGTGGACAACTGCTCGACCACCCTGTCTTGGTTTGGTGTAACTTAGAGTGCAAAGACCAAACCAAGACAGGGAGGTAGAGCAGTTGTCCATCTATCAGGAGGTCGGAGGTTCGATTAAGCACGAATTTACTCAGAACCAGTAATAAATTCTCAGTCAGAATATCTTATTTACATAATTTAGGAACAAAATGCTTGAAGTCTGTCTGGTATGCTGTCCAAGGTATGCTAGAAAGATCAAATCCTCTCATTTTGTCACTATGTGTTAGGGTTTCGTCCTTCTCCCACAGTGATAACACACAGGAGGTAGCCAAAATAACGCTGCCATACATACTTCATCTAAAAGGTCTTTTTCTTTGAAGCAATTTAATCACGCTGACAAGCGCTGCTACAAAGGTGGTTCCTGTTCGGCTCATTACGGATCAATCAAACATTTGTCAGCTGTGAAAGAGGCCTGACAATCAGCGTTCTGATGGAAGTTGCGAAACAACGCCAGAACACCAGCAGAGCCCCAATGAGAGCAAATCCCTTTGTGTGGAAATCCAGTGCATCAGAAATTATTTAATATGTTGAGGGAAACAGTCAAATAGCATCTCTTGTGCAAACACAGACAGGTTGAATGAACAAATGTTACTACAGACTGCATACAGTCGAAGTTTGTTCTTTTTAAATAGGTGTTTGTTTTCTTCACCCTTGTTTATTCAGTGAAATGCTCTCTAACACTTTGTCTCCATATTTAAAAGGGATCAGTCCATAGTTCACACACACATTGCAGCATGACCCTGTCTTGAACTCAGACTGAAGCATATGGTTCAACCCTCAATTATGCATGGCTAAATCTCCCTTCTTTTAGAGGGAATGAGCACAGAGTGTTATTTTGGTATAAGGTGACCTCTTTAGCAGCGATAACATTTGATGAGCATCAGGAAGACTTTGGCTTGTAAATGTGGGAGCCACTAATTCGATTTCCCTCTCATTGATGTTTTAGTTTTGACAAAGGTCACATAACTTCAACTTTCTAGTAGATGATTTTTTTTTAAAGAGAAGTGTCATCGCTATTTTGAAATACCTACTGTGTGACAGACTGATTTAAATATCTCCTGTTCAGATTTGCAGATGAAGAGTGGGCTGGCGTCCTTTGAAATCCCGCAGTAATGTCAAGGGAATTTGTACCAGACTCATCCAATTCAAGATTTGAATAGAGTGCATTGAATAGCTTCAGCAATCCACTGGGCAAACGCTTAAAGACACTCCAGAGTGCTGGAGGATGGTGCAGCAAAAGCTCTATAATTAGTGTGCTACAGCTATAGAGTAATAAATTGCTGGATGTAGAGACAATATAAATTCACATGAGTGGCAAACAAGCCAATATTCAAGTCTGCTTTATTTGTGGAGACATATATCACACACTGTACAATATCTCAAAGAAATATGTGAAAATGTGACTAATTTTTAGAGGCAATTCATAGAGAGACACCAATTCAGTAGACAGCAGCAGCACTAGCACTGAACAGAAAGTTGTGGTTTTATGGTTTATGTGGAATAGCATAGTGGCATTGAGGTCTATTTCTATGTAACAATCTTCACTTGTCGCTATTGACCATTTTTATCTGAATCAGAAATGTACAGAATTAAATAAATTCCAGCACATCAATTAATTTATCTTAAAAAGTCCAGCGGGTCTTCTGTTTAATTCCCAGTGTATCTAAAGACGTCTGGTTGCCAGCTGTTTACATATTCAACAATGCACAATAATTTAAACTCAACCAGTCTGTGCAGAACATCAGCCAGCCATGAATTAATTAAGGCTTTCTGCTCTGATAAGTACCAGCCTAGAAGAGAGGGTGCTGTGTTGAGTCTTTCAAGAGTGTATAATCGTTAACTCTGTGCTGAAGGGAATTTCACTCATCGAGTTGGTCTTCTCAAGAACGCTTGAACTACTGGCAAAATATGCATGCAAGTCACGTCTGATCAGAAAGCACTGAATCGTGAATTTCAGCGTATCTGGAGTAAAGTTTAATTGCAAATATAAAGAATGCAAAGAGAGTTGGAGAGTTACTTCAATTGTACTAGAACGGACATTCAGTAATTTTTAGGAATCCATGTTTGTAATTGACAGCTAATAAAGGCTGCTATCCGGAGGACAGCGTCGGTGTCAAATCAAATTTTCTGGCTGTACACAGTAATCAGATTTAATAATTCCTGATAAAACTGTAATCGATACTAATTTAAATATCTTCAGCCCTCTGATGGAGAAAATATGTTTTTCACAATGTACCCTTGAAGCTATAGGCGACCTCAATGATCTCCACTTCACTGCAGAGATACATGCTCATTTTAGGACTTCTAAGCTCAGCTAACTAAGATTTATGTACTTGTACTTTTGGCAACATTTTGAGAAACTTATTCGCTCTCTTGCAGAGTTAGATAAGATGATTGTCAGAAGATATCTGCTCATTCAATATGGAGCTGTAGCCTCTCTCTCAAGTTACCAGCCACCAGTGTCTCTAAAGCTCACTAATATGTTACAAAAAGTGTACAAAAATGACATGGGGAAAAAAGTAGCAGTGGTTCCTGGGGTTATGTGCCAAACTATTTCTGATTTCAACAAATAATGGCACCCAGCCAAGAAGACACATTCCCCCATAAAACCACCATAAAACCATGTGCACTCGTGTTTTTGTATGGATTAAACAAAATAGATGTATCGTGTTAATTAGTGAGCGTTATACCAATCACAGCACGTCTTATTTCTCAATCAAGCACAAGTTGTCAGATGTCATCGTGAGACGGGTGAAGCTACCGTCAATCAAAGTGACAGTGACTGGCGTTCTTGTGCTCTGAAAAAAAGGAAAGGGAAAAACGTCTGTAGATGCAATATAACATTAAAAGCAAATTCAAGAGGTGGTGTAAACTTTTGTCTTTTTTGGCTCGGGCATTGTACTCCCTCGAGGAAACATCAGGCAGGGGCACCACAGCTCAAGAACTTTTCCTCTCTTTCGTTGTCCCACCTGACAGCAGCAACCTTAGCATCCCTCCTCCACCTCTTTGCTGTGGTGACTGACTGCACTGTGGAAAGACACCTGATTGGTAAATAAGATAAGATGAGATAGGACTTTATTGATCCCACACCGGTGAAATTAAGTCATTACAGCCAAAAAGTATTGCAAAAAGCAAAAAATGCTCAGGAACATGTAGTGGGAGATGTAGAAAAAAATTCTGACGTGCTAGTCTTTGCGTCAGGGGTGTTGTGGGGTGTAGTGGGGCGTACCAGATGCTGCACGACAGGTCGTTTAGCATGTTACACTACACGGGTATAGATGCCTGATTGTCGTTCACGGTTGGCACGACACTGGTAACTCGTCTGCCACGACGAAGTCGTCTCAAAATCGGGCTACATTTGTGTAGAGTAATAGCTGAAGCACTTCATCAGCCCGGCAAGTAGCTGGATATTCCCTCATAACATTATCACCAATTGTAACTGCAGGAATATGCTTCATTACTAATTCCAGATCGAACATTAACGTAGCCTGTCTGATGCAGCCAACAGCAAAGCCTGCTCCCTCTAGAATAAATAACTGCGGAAATTAAATTTCTATGTGTGAAACTCATATCTGTCCTAATTGTTATTCGAATGCTACCCAGTAGATGTATAAATAATAACGGAATTGGTCAAAGTTCACCCCGCCTCTTGCATTTGTTTTTAGTGTTAAAGCGTATCTACAGATATTTTTCCTTTCTTTTCTTTTTTTGGTACACAAGACTGCCAGTACCTCTCACAAAGCTTCTGTCACTTTGACTGACAGTTGCTTCACCCGCCTCCCTGACATCTGAACTGCGTGATCCTGAGATAAGACGTGCCGTGATCGATCGGGGGCATTTGTGTTGTCTTGCCAGTCACCTGACTAGAACACGGCAAAGGCTTATGGCAGCGTGATTGTTAGATCTGACACGGTGACCATGGTGAAGAACTAAAAACTCATGTAGTCTGATCCTGGCATTGGCCAAACCTATTTGGAAGCATCAGATAAACATAATTAACTGAAGTGCAAAGACCTATACCCGGTTCAGCTTCTTGGTTCAGCTTTAACCTGCTGTACTTACTGTCATTGTGCATGCATAAAGGTTTCACCCCCAAGTAAGGTGATGTAGATAATCTGGCTAAACTGTGTGCTTGTCCTCATGTTTCTTGCTATGTCACGCTTTATCACAGCAAAGCTGCCATAACGGCGTTTACGTTGGTAAGAACAGGTGGTGCTAAAATCCTTTTGAATTGAGGATTTTTTGTATGAAAAGGAGTTCTATGCAAATGATTGCTTTAATGCAAAGCTTTTTTTTCACCAGCATGTAAAGCGTTATTGGAGCTGTATGTTCCAGTGCTTTGATGCTGTGATCGCTGTGCAAACAATGAATTCAAAAGGGTATCAGTGTGAATGCACGCGCTTGGGCTTCTCTCTCTCTCTCTGTATGTGTGTGTGTGCATGTGTGCCTGCATGTGTGTGTTGGGGGGGGGTTGCAACTCAAACAGAAGCCGCTTTAATCTCTGTCCTTGAGAGTAATCTTGCCTGTGTGCAAAATGGCTCACTTTATCAACTTGGTGGCAGCGTGCCCTGCCTGGAGTCTGGAGGCAGCAGAAGCAGCAGCAGCAATGCTTTCCTCATGACAGCTTAGAGAGAGCAACCAGACGATCACCTTCTCCAGAGGCCCACTGTGTACTGAGGAAGGACAAGGAAGACACAATTTATGTGTTACTACTACTGATCTAACTCTGATCCATCACGCGAATGGAGCGTATCAATAGATATCATTTTAAAGGCAGCCAAGGTAGTTATGATGTGATGATTGATGAGTTGTTGAGGGAAGATAGAACCAGATTCTTACAGGTTTTGTATTGATCTTTGTATTACTGCTCTCTATCTGCATTACAGAACAGGAACAACACCCAAAGGAGGGGTATGGGTTAGACTGCTAAACGAATAATTCAACATTTTAGACCACAAGATTGATGCCATTTATGTGTCTATGTTATTGGCTTAGCTTAGCAGAAAGATTAGAAATGGGGAAATAACTGGCCTGGCTCTGTCCAAAGATAATATCTGCCTAGTAACCTCCAAAGCTCATCCATCAACATGTTAGATTTTTCTTTGGCAATAGGTTCAATCCTAGCAATGTGATCATGTTATCGTTATTCTTTCATCGCTCAGTTTTTACCACAAGACTCTTTTCCTGGCATACCAACATCTAATGGCTCCCTGTAAACATAGCACAGGGATTTTGTCTTTGCCTTCACCCAACTATAAAAAATATCAGTGCTGGCTGCAGATCCTGGGAACCAGCCTGTGGGCAAGAACAGCTGTCTTCTATGTTGCTCCTGACTAGCCAGCCCTCTCAGCCCCCAGCACCTACCTACAGCATGATGACTATGCCTCGACTGTTTCTGTGTCGGTTTAAACTATGTACGACATCACAATTGTTCACTTTTTTCTCGCCACAGTAGTCCAAATGTAAATCTTCTAATTTCCATTTTTGTGTTTTCAGTAGCAAGAGATGAATTTATATTTTTATATTCGGGGTAGGTCGTTTTAAATTGACCAAATTCTTGTGGTTTTATTTTTTCTATGTGGTCTGCCTTTATGAGACAAAACCATTTGAAATTCAAATAATGGCGTGTTTGTGCCTTTAAGAGTAAGGACTGCGTTAATATGGTCCATTTTGCCTGCAGCTTAGGCTAATCATTAGCCTCTGTGTCTTACACTGAGAGGCTAAATTGGGTTAAGGAAAACATGCGCACAACCAGGTTGAAAAACAGTGGAGGGCAGCCTTTAAATCAGGTCATCACCAAGGCAGAATGTGTGTGTAAGATGTGCCTTTGGAGCAGATTGCACTCTGCTGGCCTGTATCCCATAACAACCACCCTCCAAAGGCAGCGGTCAAGAGCTCAGCATGGACACCCCTGTGGTCACCCTTCATACACCCCCTTTTTGAGGTTAAAAGAGGGTTTGATCAAGGGATCTGCCACCCTACCAACCCCCGGTCAAATAAAGACTGTGTGCTTCTTCATGTCTGGAGCCCCCAACGGGTCCTTTTTGAAGACTGATCCCAATTACACAGCATTGAAGCTGCAAAGATGGATCGTGGCTCCGTGCAGGATCTAAGGGTTTTTTTTTTTGTATGTTCTGAACCCCACTGTGATTGCGTCAGTATTTAAATGAAACATGGCATTTGTATGTGAGGCAACATTACCAGCCCCATGATTTACCCATGAAGATATCTAGTTCCTGAGCAGAGTGAGGATGAATCACATTCACAGTTGTTTCTTTTGTGAACCATAATCTTTTTTTTCTTTTTGCTATTGAGTGCTGTCCTATTGCTGTAATATTAACGCAATGCTAATAAAATGCTACAAATCAGCAAATGTCACACTGAATCCCAAATTCCATTGAGAGAACAAACATGTTTCTGACACAATCAGGATGACATTCATCTGGTGTTTATTTAGCTGAAGCTATTTGTGGGTTTATGGGTGTTATCGAAGCCTCTGGTGTGTGTGTGTTTGTGTGTTAGAGGAACAGTCACAAGACCGGCTTGAACATCTGTTGTGAACAAATTGAATTCACCATTACTGCTGTGCACTAGTTACAATACCTTTGCTCCTTGCACAGTGTAGAACGTGTGTTAACACCCTTAGACTGTGGTCCATATGTGATACATTTGCTCAGAAAATAATGCTCAGAAACAGCTCGAACATTTAACTACTAGAATCTTCATTTTCCATAGCACTGAACGAATGCACTGCCCACACTTACAGTAAATTCCTACAAATTATTTGACTTTTATTTCTTAATCACTCCAGAGATGAATGACTGCTGTGGCAAAACAGCCAATCAGACAGAAAAATAAGGCTTTCTGGGCATATTGAGCTTAAGAGCACAAAGTCTGAAAAGCGTTACTGGCTTAATAACTGACTTACATCCAACTCCCCAGCAAGTCAAGCAGCAAAAAGCTGCTGCAATCTTCCCACTCTGCTTTATGTTGCACAAAAACCCTGCCTTATTGGTGTTTCTCTAAGCCGATTGTCCTATTCAGCCACAAAAAAATAAAAAAAATCATGTCAAATCACTGCAAATTATCAGGGATGCATTTCCTTTTTCCAACATGGACACTGTGGTGTGAGAATAGCAGACTTCTTGCTTGCTCAGCTGCTTCACACTGAGAAAATCACTGAACTGAAAATTTAAGGTACGCTGCACCTGAACACTGACAAAAAAAAAAAAAAACACCTTGAACTCTGATGTGAACTGTACCTGAGTGAAAGCCATGCACACCTCATACACTGCAGACCTTGTGACACAAGCAGGAATAATTATAATATTCAACTGTGTTTAAAGTTCAGTATACTTGCTGGAAAAAGTACCAGCATGGCAGTAACAGTGCTGTATGTTATAATGGATGATTTATCCTTTAAGCTGTACATTCTCTTCACTGTAATTGAAAGTGCAATGGTTGTTTAATTGATTTAAGCTAAAAATACTCATCTGTATTGTTGCACTGGCACTTTGAGATCACAGCTACAAGCACTCGCCCTAATGCAGATAAAGCTTTAAAGCTAAACCATCTTAGACAACCAGCGCTGCTGCCAGCTCCGAGCTTTGTGTCTCACCTCAGCACAGGCAGGACATCTCGTAGGAACCACACGTGTCACTTTGACTTAACCACCAAGGAGGGTGAAATTCACAAAAGAAGACAGTCAATGAAGGAGAATGAGAGACACTCAAATCAATAGGATGACACTGGCAAACAAAAGGGTTTTCACAGGCGTCTGTGCAGTTGTGCAATGGAGCATGGAGGGAGTCTAGCTTGGTAACAAAAACAACCTGCAACACCAAAGGCCTGTTTGAGCAGCACTTTCTTTCTGTGTGTCTCTTTTACAGTCATAGTTTCATTAATCCGTGATGCCAGTTTTGACTGATATGCTTTTTGGTGAATGATGAACGTTTCTCCTCACACATCAATAGCCTGCAAATTTAATTTCAACAATATTCATATATCTTTTGAATCCTTTTTTTTTTTAAACACAGCACATTGTATAAAGGTAGACACGCATAGAGCAGGTGAAAAAAACAAGTCGGACAGTGAGAAAAGACTGAAACGAGAGGCAGATCCTCCTTCGGTAGTGTGTTGGTGCTTCAGGGGAGGTAATCATTAGGAAAATAGGAGAGTGGGTGCAGGATGCTGGCTGAGAGATGGATAACTCCGTTAGGCATGGCAGACAGAGCTGCAGCGAAGGCAGTAAACAGGTCAGACCTGTGGCACCCCTATGGGCATCTCAAACAGAGAGAGCCGCAGTTATTGGTTCACTCCCCCACTAATAATGATTAATGGAAACTTTGAGAGAGGAAAAAAAAACTGAGCAAAACTGTGAGGGCTTGTGTCAACATTTGATATTACATCATCCGCTTTGGTTTCATTTTTCTATTGCAGTGGGAAAGAATGAATCTTTTCAGCCTGCCAGTGTGGGAACAGTATGCATCTGAATGCTGTAGAAATCTGTGTTGACGGGGCTTTTCAAAGAAGTGGAAATAGTTGATACCACGTGTGAATAAAACCTGCAAACAAGCAGGGTCATTATTTCTTCTTGCATGTGTTCACACTGGTGCCATGGTGAGGATCTCAGGACTGGCGCTCCTTGAATCTGAAGTTGAATAGCAAGGTTTTCTTTGCAAAAATACAGACAGTTATGTATCCTTGGTACCCTCTCAGAGGTAATATAATTATTCATATGGTGCATATGAAACTGTTGCTATAAACTATTAAGTTTTGCAGAATTTTATTTTTTTAATTGTTAACACTATGTGGATTATATTTCAGAAAAAAAAACAAAAACATTTTCATATGTATTCATACTGTATAAAGTGTTAGAGATTACTGCTGTATAACAGTAGCCAATGGCAGTGCACTACAATTGAAACAGTATGGTGGATTTTTGACCACAAAGAAATCTGCACTGCAGGTTTGATCACCACGATGCACATCCTCCAACTATACAGTAACTTTGTTGGCTTTTCCATGTGGAGCTGTTGCGCATGTTTTCACTTTACCTGTTGTTTTAAATTATTTCCACTTTGGGCAGACGGGCTGAAAGTGACAGCAGGATGAATCACTCCCATGCACAGAAATCCATCCTCTGAGTCAGCCGCTGAATGCACAAGGATCCACCACGACGCGTTTTTTTTCCCCACTGTGGATCCTCAAGTCCATTCACAGTGCTCCAGAGATACTACATCAGTGCATGTGGTAGGTGCAGTAACTTACTGCAGATGGTCTTTGACATGATCGCTGCATCTTTGCACCTGACGATCATCATGAGCATGCAGTGTGTATGTCTGATGTATGGCTTCACCTGTAAACACAGTGGCTCATTAAAGCTCTGTACTGTACTGTAATTTGATTGGTACGCTATGTGTGTGTATGGACATGGAATTGTTCATAAAGTCTTCAATTCAAACTGCCACACAGGTAGTTGACCAGCTGGAGGACTGACATGATGTCAGCTGTTGCTTGTACCATCTGTCCTTTCAGCTCTTCCCTTAGTTCCCTTTGTTCCTCCTTAGTTACTTACTTGTTATTATGTAACATATGGAGTGCAGGGATTACAGGACTACTTGTTGCTGTGAGTTTTGACTGTCTGGTTATTTACCGTCACCATGTCTGTGCTGATGAAGGAACGACCACTAACTGGACACCCCTGCTTTCTGTAACAGTGATGTGTCAGTTGTGAACGAAACGGCTCTTGGAGCCGGCCCTTTGAAGTGAATGATTGGAGCCAGCTCCTGCCTGGGAGCTGGAGCGGGAGCCGCTTTGGTTTTGTTTTGTTCTTGACTTTTTTTCCCCCATTGAAGCCGCACGTGATTGGTCAACTACATGATGTGTAGTGCTTCAGTGTGTACACACTGACTGGGAGGGGGAGGAGTGGGGGTTACAGACACAACACATGCATGCACACACACACACACACACACACACACACACACACACACACACACACACACACACACACACACACACACACACACACACACACACACACAGCCGCGACAGACAAAATGCTCGAAAGGTGAGAAAATGAGTGACCGCAGGAAATGCTGTACAATTTGATATAAAGTATGTTTTGATGTTAATTTTACACATAATTTTACATTATTTTGGTAATAATTTAAGCAACAAAAAATCTGAGGAGCCACTTGGGAGCCGAAAGAGCCGGCTCCTTTATGAGAGCCGAGCTGTGAGAACCGGCTCTCTTAAAAGAGCCGGAATTCCCATCACTATTCTGTAATACAGGACAAACACACGTCTTTGAGTTTGTGGGAGCTGCTGCATTGAAATGATGAATAGTAATGTCCTGTGGTA
The DNA here is from genome assembly GCF_039877785.1 of Chaetodon trifascialis. Taxonomy (NCBI): domain Eukaryota; kingdom Metazoa; phylum Chordata; class Actinopteri; order Chaetodontiformes; family Chaetodontidae; genus Chaetodon; species Chaetodon trifascialis. The sequence continues at coordinate 12,268,271 of NC_092068.1, read as the reverse complement.
ATCAGTGATTTAGCAAGCTTTCTGAGTGGAAAACAAATGTAACCCAGTGCTAAACGTTGTAAAGGGACCGCATGTCTCTGGCCACTGCCAAGGAAAGTGTTCGAGTTGCTGTTTCCACAAATATGTCAAAAAAGCCTTTTGTATGGCGGCTCTGGGAGCTCTGCGCACTGCAAATGGACAAAACACAAGAAAATTAGAAAAAACCATCTTGACAACATATGTGCAGCATTAATACAAACTGTTGGTGCGTGAGAAAACACAACCAAATATAGCAATGTGCTGCAAATCCTCTTGGATCAATATGCACAGTTGCTGCAGCGTCACTATACTGTAACATTTCCTCACACAAAAAAAAACTTAAGTTCAACTTTAATGTGTGCGGAAACCGGCACACATCTGAGCTCGAACCTGTGTGAAAGACATACAAAAATGTAATAATTCAAATACTGGCACAAAGTAAAATACTTTTTGAGTGTTTATGACTTTTTGAATGTGGTGAAGATTTTAGTTCCACTGGTCCCCGTTTTGAAAACCCATCAAACCAGCTGGCACACAATCCCGTCCTCATCTGTTGTTTGGCTCTGTTGTATCACTAGCTGTATCTTTTAGCACACAGCCAGGGGATTTTTTTTTCTTTCTGTTGTAATTTCCACGACTTCCAAACTCCATCTTCTGGCATGGAAGCACACAGCTCCAGTCACAGTGAGCAGCTCTACGTTCGCACCCGCCCAGCGTCGTATTCGACAGCCTTTGAGAACATGCCCAATTTGATTTTGAATTTAGTATACAGGAGTCTAGGGGCCTTTGGGGAATGGTGCCCTCTCACTCCACAGAAAGAGAAAGATTAGAGGTAATCAGCTCCTCCCACTGTATTCAATCTCTCTCCTCTCTTTGCTCCTTGATGCACTTTGTTGTTTACCAAGAGGAGCCATCCATCAAAGCCTTGGGAAGATGACACTTGGGAGAAAGCAGTGCTGATACATTAAGTCTATGGGAAAGACTCCAGCCTACTGTCAAGTGAAATATAATAGAAAATGCTTGTGTTTGATGTTTGACAGAGTGCAGAAGAAAAATAAAACAGTGATGAGATTGACCATGGTCTCCCACTGTGCTTTATGAGTATATGCTAAGCTAAGTGCCAGCATTTCATTTGTATGTGGGCATTAGTGACACATAAACCTGGATTCTAAATAAACGCTTTTTGAGAGTATTTCACAGCAGCATGTCCACTGCATGTTCAAACAGCTCTTATGGTTAATTTGGCCGAATCCTTTAAAGAGCAGGTGTGAAAAGGGTTGCATGTGCAAGTCAGCCAGCGATTAACTGCAGACATCTGCATTATCGATTGAGGCAAAACAAACAGATATCTAAGTTCAATTATACAATCAATTCCTTGTGCCTCTTGATGTTCTTTAATCACACCTTCCAACCCCGCACACTCCCAGCAGAAGGAAACTGAAGCTCATTAGCACAGATGATCTGTAATTGATGTTTGAAACGATACCAAAACATTAGTTAATATTCCAAATCCAGCACCCTGTAGCAGAACCAACAGACGCAAGAGCACAAACAAATATGTCTCTTCGGATGTTGAGGAGGTCTGGGGAGTGCCGCTCGGCAACAAGCTGAGATGAGATTGACGGGGGATCGAGAAAAGGTGCTGTTTACAACCACGGTGAACTTCTACTTTTAAGTTACTAATCAGCAGGAATAAATCATGCCCCGTGAACGAGGGCGCAAGGGACAGGGACACGTCATCTCCAATGATTTCATATTTATTATTTGTCTACTTTAATTAACGATCAAGCACCTGTCACAATCTCACCTCCTCCACAGAGCACGACTGAGAGGCGCCGCAGCCTGCTCACGGTTTGATTCATTCACACTTTTCTCTCACTGGCTAGTCACATTTGCTAGTTAACATCGTCTAAACACGTTTACGTGCAGCTGGGGCCGGCTGTTTACCGATGCCGTGTAAAATGGCAGAGGCAGCTACATGGATTTGAGCATGTGCATTGCAGGTTCATCGAGAGGTTAGCAATCAAGATGTTCTTCTGAGATTTTATTTAACTGATTGAGAGAGTTTTCATACAGTGGGCAGGAAGACTGCAGGTGTTAAATAAACTTTTTACATCTTAGGTTTTTAATTTTTGTAGTTTTGTCATCAGAAACCTCTAAAATAAGACCCATATTTACAATAAACCATAATCGTTTTTGAAGAGCCAAAAGGTGACATACTGTACACTGTAGCATGATGTGTTGTGCCCACATTATGCTGGCGAGAAGCATGAGCAGTTCTCAGATGCTGAAATGAAAATGACACATTTGAAAGTGAATCACAGCTGTGAGTCAAACCGAAACTTTGCTTGATGAGGAATGTTAGAAAGGGAATCAGTAGAAATTAGAGATGTGTGTGATAGTTGCAGGAGTCTGACAGCGTAGGGGGCCATCAGAACAGAGCTGAGGGCATAGCCCGAGGCACACTGGAGGTATCTCTGACCGACTCCTCTCTCCTCTTTCATGTCCGTCCCTCTTCACCGTGGCCCACGCCACAGACACAGTCATCTCTGTCCTCCCTTTGCCAGCTGGGTGAGGCTCTGATAAGAGCATCTCCGCACTGAGGTGCCGATGGAAATTCATGTAATCACTTTATTAATGGCCTGAAAGGAACTCGCCCTTTTGTAATGCAGTAATTTGAATTTTTAATGTTTTAAATTATAGGCGTGTGTGCAAATTCAGACTCATTAGTGTAATTAATGTTTTAATGAGCACACAGCACAGAGATAATTTTCTTTGTAACCATAAATGCCCAGGCTCACTCTTTCCATTTCCATTGACCAAAGCAAAAACGGCAGACAAACTGCACCTTTTTCTCAGCTGCAATTCTGTAAACTTCATCAAACATCACCTTACTTTGGCATAAAGTTCTGTCCTACTTATACTTTAATGACTAATATATCTTCATATACAGCTCATATCAAGTCGCTGTAATTAAAAGTAAAGGGTTGTCCCTGGAGGCGCAGGCTGAGTGGATCCACTGCCAGTAAAGACTTCTGTTTGTGTGAGCAAAAAAGAAACAGGAAGCTCCTTAACTAAATAACAAGAGCATGGCTGCACTCTTAGACTGTTCAGCTGGCAATTCTGTTCTGTCAAGGAGAATCAACCTATCTTGAACTGTAAATGGTTTACTCTGATGTCACTGCATCGACGTCGCCTCTATGAGTTCTTGGAATTGGTCGAGCAAATGGAGACGCAGGGACAATTTATTCTCAGGGTTGATGTGCTTTATCTGTATTCTCCCTTAGTTCCTCTGCACGGGACACTCGTCAGATACAAACATCGTTACCCTTGGTTTAATATGCCTTTTATACGTTGAATAAATAGATTGTCAAAACATCTTCGAGCCCCTTGTGAACATTACAGTTTAATGTAATTTGGGATGTAAACAGATTTCAGTGCCATAGGCCCTGTGAAATCAAGGGCTGTACTCAACATCACATGTGACGTTTTTAGAATAAAGTTAACAGATAATATTGGAGATTCACCATCCAGGACTATTTAGTGCACAGTGCTTCAGTTAAACTTTACATAAACCTCTCAATAGCTGCATGTAATTTTCATGAGGTGGAGATGAGAGTTATTCTGCCCTTTCACACCTACCACAAACAGCTGAACCTTGGTCCAATTAAAAGAGGGGGTCTCAGTTCGGATTAAATTGAACCTTGGTTCAGTTCCTTTTTTGGGTGAAAGTATTTTTTTTGGATGCTTCAGACTTTTGGACCAATTACAGGAAGGTCAGGACTGCAAAAAGGAAAACCAATGCAGCAAAAGTCGTGTAAGCAAACAAGGAGATGAGGAGACAGTTTAAATGACATTTGGTGTGATGTCACTGTGACGCTTTTCAATTATTTTCCGAGAGGATGAGAGAGAGAGGAATCTAACTGAATTGACTGCACATCAATTTCAGATGCATGCCTGTCTCCAAACCAATCAATTGCGAGTATAGGGAGGTGTAGGTGATGACAGCGGGATGAAAGGACGTAGGTATGTTGTGTTGTTCATTAGTGTGCTCATCTAATTGCAGTGTGAACATAAGATTTACCAGATCAGATTCATACAGTATAACAAAGATGCAAACCTTGGTTCGGACTTGTGTGTGTGAAGAAGTAGCAGGACCTGCTCTTAGTGAAGTGTCTGACTTTCCAATGCTGAAACAGACATGGTTCGATGACTCATCAGGACTGATGAGTCATACGTCTCATTAAAACAGTGATATGTGTTTTTTTATTGATTTGGCACCTCCAGCATATTGGATTTGAAATCAAACAGTGACTATGAGGTTGACTATCAGGTTGCTTGAGGGTCCTCACACCGATACTGGGTGAACAGTGTCGGAACTGGCACCCTTTCCATACATTGTCATCCAGTTTTACGGCAATGCATACAGATGCATAAAGGGTTGTTTAGGGTACAAAAACAGAGTCGTGTTCTTCATTGAAGATTAAACTGGAGGCAAAAATCCCATAAAAGAAGAAAAAAATGAAGGTGCAATGAAGGACAGAAGTGGGAGTGTCTGCTGGTCTCAGTGGGTGATAGACCAACAATATATCACTTTATTAAAGTCTATTTTTCTGTCTTTCTTTCTGTTCCTTGAAATGTGTGTGTGTGTGTATGGTGGGGTGTGATGTATTTAAAGGTCTTTAAGCAGCCTACATTGTTAATATAAGGTAGCTGTAAACACCCTGAAATTAAAGATGAAAGTCAGGTTTATCCTCATAATAATTTCATTTCTAATCCAGTGTGCTGGAGGACAGAGTCAAAACAACAAAAAGCTTCACTGTCCTCATACCTTCAGACTACGCTGCTTATTGATCTCGAAGGCTATAACTGAGCTTTTATTGTCTGTTTTTATAGCAAAATTCACAACGTGCACCAGAGCAGACAATGTGTGAATATCTTCTTTATTTAAGACCTTTCTCCCACGTGCAGCAGCAGCAGCAGCAGCAGCAGCAGCAGCAGCAAGCATAAGATCCATCAGTGAGCAAAAGGTTCTTTGACTGTGGCATAAAAAATGACAAGAGTGTCTGCTTTTGTGAAGGAAAGGTTACATGCTGGCAGCTTGAGAGAAATACATGCTGCATGCAACGTACTGAAATCTACTGTGGCTTGGTTCACGCATGCAGCATGTGTGAACCAAGCCACAGTAGATTCCTTAATACCACTTTTAGCTGTCAAAGAGAATAAAGATATCACACATTGCTTATCAAAAAAAAAACCTGTCATCTTCGCTTCAGTCCATGTCAGCAGCAGGAATATTCTCTGATTTTATCCTTTTATGTGTGTGTGGCAATACTCTAGTTCAGCTGTTTAACAAGTATATACATGTACTAACATTTAAGAGACTTCAGTCTTATCTATTCATACACTGACTAATGATAAGGCCTTAGATATTCTATTGTGTGTGTCTGTTGTGTAACATGTGAAGCACGACTCGTTCACGTGACATCGCCCTGCTGCTGTTCTTTCATGCTGTGAGATGAACAGACAGGCTGACCTTTCAGTCACTCTGCTTTTGGGAGCCAACAGAGCACTGCCAGGGTGCATGGCAAACCTTTTGTGTAGACAAGACAGCTGAATAACAATGCAATAGCAATATTCTGCTCCACTGCAATCACACAATCCTGAGGCTTTTATACCATTAGAATCAAATCCAAGTGATATAAAGATACACTTTTCTCCTCATTTCCACTAGTAATATGAAAGGACATAAAAAGGATCACAGGCACCTGAGTAAAATGAGGCTTGTTCTACTTAACGCCAGTTAAATGTGTAACAGAAAATGACTTCATTTGAATTTTCAAAGTGCATTGATAAGGCTGTGAAAAAGCGGCCCTCCCGCTGAGGTGGCTCTGAACAATTACATTAAGACACATAATGTGACTTATTAGTGTTAGAACAGCCATGAAAAGGCAAGTGAAACGTTCAACCACACGTGAGTATGCACTGCTGTGCAGAATACACTGGAGCCCATGATATTCAGGTACAACTGCAAGAAGATACAAATTAGATTCGTAGCAGAAAGGGTGAGTTCAACCAAAATGTCAAATCTAATCTCTTCTGTTTCCATCTTTCTGAATCATCCAAATGTGTGTCATAGAAATGTGCCATACAGTGGGAAGGCTTAGGGCCAGATATACTCCAAAATGAACGTGAGCACAGCCCTGTTTATATTACACATGGTTTGCATGAACAGTCTGTGCCTTTGCAAATTCTGAGCTACGTGTGCGGGAACCCTTGTGGACATGACCAAGTGGAAAAAAATCAAAGGAGTAGTTTGACATTTTAGGAAATACTCTTGCTTTCTGGCCAAGTTTTACATGAGAATATTGACACCTCTCTCCGATCTGAACCATCTAACGTGGATCTGTCAGAGCTTAGCAACATCTGCTCTCCGATTAGCATGTTATATGTGTCATTAATTCACTGACTGACCCTTTAAAAATCACCCGCTCATGTATCTCTGAGTGAGATGAATTTTCAGGCTGCATATATCTCCAGCGTCATCCCTCGACTGTTGGCTCTTGAGGCTGTGAATGTGAATGTAAGCAGACAGTAGTTTTGACACTGGAGCTGGGCCAAATGAGAGAGGGCTGAGCTAATAGCAGCCTTAGGTCTATTTCCAATGACAGTGCACTCTCAAGGTCATGTAGGAAAGCTACAGCAGCGATAGGCTGCTTATCTCCTCCTTAGGCAAGACTGGGTACCTCCATTAATCAACCAGTGTTAGTTACAAAGGCAAAGCTCCAAGTGAATGGCCAAGTCAAGGCTTGTGTTTACATGTAAACATATGCACATACATTTTAGCTTTCCTACCATTTCAAGGACTGGCTGTGGTGTCTGGTGATTCTCAAAAAATGTTGGTTTGGAGATGTGTTACAACCAGCAAGGATCTGTCGTTACAGCAGTCCTCCATATGCTTGATAACAAGACCTTTGTATAAAGGATCACAAGGATCCAGGTACTGTAAACAGATGCTGCTAAAAGTAAATATAGAACAGAATCAGGTAAAAATGTGCTGACTGCTAAAGTTAACATCAGAAATCTAGACATTACTGGAGACTGCTTTATTTTCCTCCATTGTCTGTTACCAAAAGGAGAAGTGAGGTGAAGTATACTGCATGTGGATGCATCATCAGTTGGCATTGCGGGCTGCAGGAGGAAGGTCTGTGCACTCCACTTGGAACAAGATAAATGATGAAGTGAGGAAGTTCGGTACATTCATCGACAACACAATTGCCTAACTCTACCCTATCTCTCCAGCTCTCTCTGTCACTGTCTCAAGGTGTAGTGTACTGGAAAATGGAGCTTGCTTCACTAAGCCCCCTTTATTAGTTTTTCTTTTTATAGGGTGCGATTTGCACAAATAATTTCCTGGTCTCCATATGTTTGATATGGGCCAGTGCTCAGGGTTTCCAGCTCAAATTAGCACTCATGCTGTCAGGCGTGTCCCCCTCAGAGTGTTTGTGTGCCTTCTATGTACCGTACACCTGTGCAAGAACAGTTCTGTCTGGCACACCACAGTCCAGGTTTAAACATGCTAATTTATATTTTGGGTGTAACAGAGTCCGGACGTCACGGTTCGGTGTGAGTTTGGTGCAGTGGGGAAAAACCCAAACTTTCGTCTGATGATGCTGTCGAATGTGCGTCAGCACCAATAAATGAGCCGTTAAAGCTCTAACTGATATCTTACTTGCTATACCTGGTTTCTGTGAGAGGAACACCTCCATATATAGTGTAAGTATTTTGTAAATATTGCCCTGCATTGCATTATTTATGTTTCTCATCCTAAACTCTGTGCTCCTGTTCTGCCTGTCCTAGAAGTTCAGCAGCCTGCTGGTAATTGTTAAGAGGCCATCTACTGTATTATGAATGAGTAGGATTTGGCATTCTCCTGCTGTTCTGAGGTATTTTACTGTAAAGTCATGCTGAAGGTATGCTATTGGCATGGTGCATCTGCGCCTAGTGCAGGCTGCTTTGATCACATCTTCACGATGACAGCTGTGTGTGATCCTACTTTAAGCTGACAGTGCAAAGCTTAGGCTTGTGTGTGGCTACAGGGAAAAGGCCATGAGAGAGGATGAGGTTTGAATGTGGGTGGATTAGTGCAATGGATAGTACAACTGAGGGACATTCAGATGGATAGTGGATGTGATCTTGAATTATGCATGTAAGACGGTTGCATGCATGGTAAGTGCTGCAGCTACCCGGCACTGATACTGAGGAGATGCAGAGTGACATCAACACAGAGTGCATACATGTTTTTTAATTGTTTGCTTCATAAAGGCTAAACTACTGAGTTGCTTGTTTTTCAGCCTCCAGAAGGCAAACAGACGTGTCCTTCAGTGTAACTGACAATGCACAATTATACAGAGAGCAAAACAGACACAACTGTGTGGATGTACAGGAGAGCAAGAGAGAGAAGAGGCTCAAGGATTAGAAGCAACGTGACTGTCCTTGGACGTCCTTCAGGGATGTCATGGTCATGCCTTAATGGACTGGATATGTCCCTGTAAAAGCTTTCACTCCACAGAGGCAGAGTGGGCTTCATAAACAGCTCATGCAGAACTGTCAGTGGTCTGTCAGTGGTGCTGAGGAAAATGCTCACTCACTTTGGAGGAAAACTTCATAGGAAGCCTCACAAATTCAGAAGATTTATTAGCTAAAAGCCAGGTCTATCAGATACTGTGTGTGTCAAAACAGCACTGAGAGATTGAGGGTTGGATTTCTCTTGGTCCTCTCTCGCTGAAATATCAATTAACTTGGTAGAGAACTTCATTTGAACAGTCTGCCTGGGTAGTTTCTGCTCGCATGTTTCTGCTTTAACACTGCGTTTCACTTTCACTTGTGGGGATGACCTTGTTCTCTTTAAGGCTTTTTGTCCTTGTCAAATGATGTGTTGCCTCTTAGCTCACTCTCTGAGAACAAGAAGCTCTGCATCTGGTTCCATCTTCTGCTGAGAGGCGGGGACCGGCTAATCTGGTCCAGCAGACACACAGAGCGCACAAGATGGGCTTAATGTCCTTTTATTTACTAAGCTCATCTACAATCCAGAGGAAAGAAAGTACACAAAGTAGGTTTAAACCCTTTCATCTCAAACGAGACACTTCAGCGGTTAGGAATACTGTACGTGGTATGGCATCGAGGATAACCCCAATCATCTGCAATTAATTCTCATAGTCAAGAAGCTTCACCTGGGCTTTAGTTTGTTTTAAGAAAATCAAGATTCAGATCCATATGCTCGTAGCGTCCCTATAATGAAGTGGTAACCACAGAAATAGCATAACAGTGAATTGTTTTGATCTCTTGCCTGCAATTGTGAGGCATTGAGGGAACCGTGAGAGCCTGAAATGCACCGCACCTCATGGCAACAAAGCAGTTGGCAGTATTGGACGTGGAGCTTGTTGTCATGAGAACACAGAGCAGGGAGCAGGGGGGAGACGAAGAAGCTGCCTGCCTTCATTAGATGAAATAGCGGGAGGGCTTTATGTGGATATAACCAAGATTAATTGGATTCTAGTGATCTGCTCAAAATGTGACACTGTCATGTGGAGTTATGAGCCTGGCTCAGCTGCCCGAACTAGCGCGAGTCTATTTTAAAGCCAATGTGCTGCTTGCTTGACAGTCTCACGCAACAAACAGGTACCTGTTGAAATAATACCAGAACTCAGGCGATGTCAGCCACATACAAGCATATTTGGTCAGGATGACACAGTTTTGACATACTTACTCCTCTATTATGTCAGAGTAGTGTCATCACTCCACGGGAAAAATGTTTAAAGACACAAAAAACACAAAATCATTTAGGTTATTACAGTCTCTTAATGCCTCAGTACTAACGTTGAATTAACAGGTACAGCTGTTGATTCCTGTTGATTTCTTGGCACGACTAACAAGCACATTTTTTATTGCACAGGAGTTATGAATGTCTGAAAGCTTTTCCGTCATCTTCCTCAATTTATCCTACTATAAACTTTCTGGACACTTTGCAAAGGCAAGCAAAACCCACTTTCTCAACAAGCTGTCAGCTGTCACTCTCATCACATCATTGCTACGAGCCTGTGGGTGTACACCCAGTCGAAATTTCTTTGCCAAAAAAATGAAAGCATCAAACTCTTTCCATGTCACACTTGCCAATGCCTCTGGTGTCTCAAAGTATCAAACCGTGCCTCTAATAGCATCCGTCCTTTTACATTCGGAGAGAGTCGGGCTCTTAAAGGCCTTGGCCGTCGAATTTTCAATGCCTCCTGATAACAATAATCTAAAAAGACTACAGCCACTGGAGCAAATAAACAATTAACCTCCACAGTCAACCACAAGCCCGTGCACTCCCATCTGTTCTCAGACTGTTATCATACACTCATCATCCTCTCTCACCTCCAGACCTTTCTTTGTCTTTTTTTTCTTTGCCTTTTTGTCCAGTAAAATGAGCATGCAAATGTTCAGCTTCAGAGAGTTCTTGCAAAGACTAAATATAGTTTAGACACCACAAATAAAATTTTCTGATCTCTTCACAGACTTTGATATCAGTGATGTTCACACTGGATGTGCCAGTGATGCTGGAGCCTGTCTCCATGTTATTCTTGCAATTTCTTAAAACTGCACAACTGCACTACTTCATCAAGTCCTGCGAACATTGCGTTTCATGTACCAGTGTCTGTTTCTGACACCATAGACCTTATTTCGTCCAATGTTTTGGCTGATGATCAAATACCTGCTAAACCAGTTGTGTCAGTCTCACCTGTGCGGTGTGTTTAGTGACAGCCTGTAGTTGTCAATTGTTAACATGCTAACAAGCTAAACATTAAATCCAAGCTGTTAGCATGCTGCAATTAGCTTTTAGCTCAAAGCAACATTGTGCCACAGAGCCACTAGTATGGCTGTGGACTCTTTGAAGTCTTGTTAGACTTCAAAGTGGTGAATCAACGATTAAGGGTCATGTCTTTATGGAATCACTTCTGTTTAAACTGTAACATTTTGGTGTGTTTTGATAGGTGTAAAAGCCACACAAGTGTGAGAAATATTTGGGTAAGTAAAAATAGTAAAAGAAAGTGCTGACATGCTCAGGTTCCAGAGTCACTTTGCACCAATTTTGTTTTCACATAATAAATTGTCGTAATGTTGAGATAAGAAATAACTTCTGCGACTTCCAATGACTTATATGCTTTCCATTTGATTTCGGCTTTCCAACTGACAGAGTCATTAATGTTGAAATTCGCAGAGGGCAGTGCTGCTGCACAGTCTCTTTAGGGGGGCTGATGAAGAATCTCGAGGCGATCCTGTTTTGAAATATATGATCTCTAATTATATCAGCATTTGAATAAGTTATCTATCAAGCTCAAATCAGTGCAGTGCACTCACCCCCACAGCATATCCGGAAAGCTATTTACCACATTATGCATTAACTTAATGGTGCATTAAGAATCAATATATGTCACATTTTCTCTTCAGAGACACAGGGGCAATCCATGTACTATACAGTATATTAATTTACGAATAATTTAAAGTGGGATAGACTGGCTTCATTATGAACAAAGTAATTATTTAACAATTAATATTGCAATAATGCAATATAAATGCAATCTATATTAGTTTGGCAAAGAATGACCTTTTTGAATGTCTAAGCTTTGTTTGTGTTTTGAATATGCTACCTAATTTGAATGTTAAACCAAAATGATGCATTTTCACAGAGGGAGAGAAGTGTTTCTAAACAGTTGCCTGGAGCATGACTGATGCATATCCGAATGAGCTGCCTGATTATAAAGACCGTGAATCTTGCAGTTATTACTGCTGTGGCATTAACTCAAGGGTTGTTCTGGCTGGAGGATGTTGGGGAAAAATACGCAAACTTTAAAATCCTTGACACACATTCTTTCCTTTAAGAAAGCTAAGAATAGCATTAATATAAACTATGAACAATTTTAATACCGACAGTGTTGTGCAACAGAAATGGCCAGCTGCACGAGCCTCTTCTTCTTGGCTGACCAGTTTATTTACAGTTCATACCAGTCATGTAAGGGTGAAGAAAAGGTGTCATCACCATCAATATATTGTTATTGTTGATGCATTTCGACAGTACGTTCTTCAAATGGCACCGCAATTGTTTGTTCTACATGGGGAAAAAAACAGATGCAACCCCTATTAAGCTTTATGGAAATTCTGAAACACGGCACGGTGGTACAGCAGGTAGTGCGTGTGCCTCACAGCAAGAATCATTGTTCGATCCCCGGGTCGGGCAGGGCCTTTCTGTGTGAAGTTTGCATGTTCTTCCCGTGCATGCGTGGGTTCTCTCCGGGCACTCCGGCTTCCTCCCACAGACCAAAAACATCCTCATTGGGTTGATTGGTGACTTGATTGTCCTGAGGTGTGAGTGTGAGCGTGAATGGTTGTACGTCTGTGTATGTTGCCCTGCGATCACCTGGCGACCAGTTCAGTTGACAGCCTGTTGACATCTGGGATAGGCTCCAGCCCCCCCGCAAACCCTGAAAAGGGATAGTCGGGTATAGACAATGGATGGAAATTCTGAAACAGCATCAAAACCTTATGAAGAAAAAATCAGTAAAGGATTTCCCTTGTTTGGATTGATCTACAATCATATCATCTTCTATAAGTATAAGGTACAATCAAGCAAACGTAAACACAGCACTGTTACTGAGCAAGTACATGAGTGTATCATTTAGTTTGATCACACTTCGTAGGTGGAGACAGCCATGAATATCTTATTTATCTGCATCTTAGATGTAGATTTCTTGCTTGTCGTAGTGTTCATCCAAATAATCCTGAGAGCAACCTAATTCTGCTTTCATTCAAAGAGAGGACAGTTAAGAGAGATGTAGCTTACTCTGCAGTGTGTGGTTCTGTGCCCGGCAGCAGGAAATTCTCTGTTGACAAAGTATGAGGAGCTGCTGCAACAGTAGGGCAGGGAGGAAATTTCTTTGTACCAGCTGCCAGGGTAATTAGTTCCTCACTGAATTATGCATCAGCAGAAGTGTCAAGCAGTGTTAGAATCAGGCAGGTACAGAGAGAGAAGATAGAGGAGAGCTGTCACACAAAGCTCATAAAACCTCACAAGACCAGCAGTCAATCCCACCATATTGGAAGGCCTAGAATAAGACCATCACTTGAGCAGCAGAGCAATAAAGAGACACAACCTCGAGGACAGACAAAAATATGATGCAACTTACACAGTATATATCTACTTGTAAAGGAGATTCAGTGAAATATCCTTCGTGCCAAACTGGGGTCTTGTGAAAAGGATTGTTTTTTTTTTCTTCTCTTTGCTGTGATGGCACCCTCTACATTGGTGTTCTGTAGTAGGTGTGAATTTTTTCGTGCCAACTGTGACTCCAAATGTTAATCTGTGTGATAATTCAAATCGCAGGGTCGTATGTATGGAGCGCTGAGGTTGCGGGACGAACAGCTAGTCTACCTGTTGCTGTGTTTTGACAGTCTGGTCGTTTGCCATCGACACACTTGGACCTGTAAAACAGGTAAATGCTAGCTTTGCAATGAGCACAGTGTGTGTGAGCGCTGCCTCACAAGTTTTAAAACATCTCATATATGACGACCATACATCCTGTCTTGCCTGTGATTACCTAGGTTTCAAAGTGTATGTTCGAGTCCAGACAAATATAATATTGTGGTTTTTTAACATTCAGCACCAAATTGACCCAGTTTTCACCACCATTAATATAATATTGTACTTGCTTTTAGCGCTTGCATAGACGTTTGTCATGTTCCACTCATTATCCTGCAATATAAACCAAACAATGCACCACTCGTCTGAAATCAACACAGATTTGTCTGTATGTGTGTCAGTCGATCACTGTGTCGTTCACGGCTGTTGCTAACTATAGGCTATGATGCTTGCAGCTCTTTCTGACAGAATCTATGAGCATGCTAACAGTTAGCTGTCATGCCGAATAAAGTCAGTCTTTTCTGAAGAGCTCCAGGAGGCTTACTCCTTCCTCCATAAAGTACCTGGCCATGAAAACGCTGTGTTCATGGTGCCCGTGGTGTTGAAAGGTGTGCTTGATAGGAGTGCTAAGCACTGAAATAACTGCCCCCCCATCCTGATGTTGTGTGCTTGAGTGCATACATACGGTCACACATCCCTGTTTGGGGCTTTGAAAATAGGGTCACCCTAATCTGTTAGGAATAAGTGCTAATGTTAGCAAGTGCAACTGTGTCCACTTTCCGAGTAGCACTTTTACTTTCTGAGTGAAAGCTAGTTAGCCTAGCTTGCTAGCTTTCACTTTCTGAAGGGAATAGAAACTTGACAGCATAAGGGCTCCTCTTGAATGTCAGGGGCAGATACCTTAAATCATAGTACAGAGCACGTACTTTGTGGGCTTGTCGTAAAAGGGGGAAAAATTTTAGCTGCGTGGATGTAATGTGCATGACCAATCATTTGATACTTAGACACAATCTGCAAAAACATGTCCAAAACTAATTTTATTTTTTGGGGGGAAAAAATTAATTCAACATACAATATAATTCAACTCAAAAAGCAAGGAGAATTCAGATTTCAATTCAACCTCAAAATTGTTTATAATATAATGGTTTTCCAAATGCAGACCAAGTGATTTTTGTTGATTGATTTGGTTTCTTTAAAAGCTCAAAAATTCTCTTCTCTATAAAAAATAAAACTTGCAAATTCCTCAGTGCGAGCCTGCCATTATATTCTCAATGGGGCCATGTCCTGTCAAAACCTTTGCGCCCACTGTCAGAAACTAAGCTATGGCTCTCTGAGCATGCTGCACTGCCACTGTGTAAGTGTCAGTCACCTTGGGCTGGGATGCAGAGGAAATCACAGCAGTGTGAATCGTAGGAGTCTCCCCTTGGCACAGAGCGCAGATGGCACAACATTACAGGCTGCTTTCCACATAGCTGTTTCATTCTGCTTTTTTAGAATGACTGATGTGAACGTTTGAAGCCTTAAAACACACATCACCTCCTCAATTAATAATCCTATTCAGCAGGATTATTTCTTATGGTTTTAACTTAATGCAAACGGGAGGAAGAAACTGTTCAGTGCAAGATCCACTCAGCAGTATGAGATTCTGTTGCTTGCCATACCACACTGCCAGGGTCTCTCTGCAGCTCAGTAATGTGTCCACTGAAGTGGAAACAAGTGATTGAATGGGATAACCTCAAAACTCAAGGACTGGGATTGCTATTAGCTACTATATTCTCAGAGGAGAGGCGTTTCAGTCACTGTCTGCTGAGTCTTTTCCTCAGAGCCAATAGACAGACACTGACATGCACACAGAAATATGTGAACCCTTTCTGGAAGCAAAGCACATACTCAGACACTCACACAGCAGAACTGCCACAACCAACATCACAACCAATAGACAACAAGTACTGAAGCGTGCATTCTGCACAAAAAGAAAGGAATACGTCTGATACAAACCGAATAAGCATGAGCCGAACCCCCCACTTGTTCGCTCTCAGTGGGTCATGCTTGTTGATCTAAGGCTAACCAGATTTGAGTTTAAGATAAGCATATTCATGATTTCATTTCCATGCATGCCTCCAATTTGAACGCTTTAAATATTTAAAGAATCCATCCAGTGTCTGGAAATGTCATGTGTCAGTAGTATTGCGCGTCTGAACTCTGGCCTGGGATTGCTCCATACTCAATGCTGTGTAGTATAAAACAGAGCAGCAGTGTCTGTTCATTCAAATATTAGCTTGTAAATGTCTAGTGACAATTCAACTTGTTATTTGAATCTGAAATAACCTAACCTCCATGAAGAAACCCCAAAAACCCAAAGATGGAAAAGTTGGATTAAAAAAAGGCTAAAACTACTCATTAACAAACAGTTTATTATAGGGAAATATAATGTTGCACTGTGTTATTTATCTACATAACAAGCAAACTTTTATATATATGCAAACAGTTCAAAGCTGACACAAAATGTTCAGAATGACAGCATCTGGTTATCATTTTATGAAACTCTGCTCAAAGTCCTGTGCTTTCTGTGCCTCAGCGTCCAATTCACATCCACAATATTCCCACGTTGTTGCCGGTGAGCTCGATCCAGGCAGCAATTGCATTTCCTCCAAAGCGCTTTTAGCAAACCAAATTAGTCGTATGCAGCTTTATTTTGTTGGAGACATGGTTTAGACACTGTTCGATGATGACGTTAATGTTTGTTTGAGATGAACCATCCTGTCACCAGGATCGTTGGCAGGATCGGGATGTGCATGCATTCTGTGGGTAACACGGTTACTATAACATAATGCGATTTATCCCTCTGGTAAGAACACACACTTAAAGTTAAATGCTATCTCTTGGCCAGTCGAATTGGATCTTATTCGAGTCGTCAACCATGTGAGACAGCGCATATTTAACTTGAGTGCAGAGTTTGCAGAATGTGGAATGCCTGCCAACAACTGCTGCCATCAGTTACGGCTGCATCATTACTTAGGTAATGTGTTTCAGGTCAGCTCTTCAGCTGGGGTTGCTGTGCTGTGTGGAGTGAGTTCACAGAGGTGAGTGTAATGTAGTTGATACCACCACAGTTCTGCGGTGTTAACTTACCTGAGGTTGAGATATTGCCTGACATTTGAAATGAATCATTTTCACGAGACAGATTCAACACACACAAGACAATGTGGTGCAATCTAAGTCGGAAAATCTATGATACATTTAACATAATGTAATGTAGGTGGGATAATCGGTCTCCTCTGCTCCATCTTCTCTTTGTTACACTTCAGTGAGCCCTTTGTCTTTCACTGTTGATAAACCTCCATCTTCACCCATATTTTAACTTTAAATGTCTTTCGCATTAATCTTTACAATGGCTTCCATTCTAGTAATATATAATACACGAGGCTGATTTCCATTCATAAGATAGGCAAGATTTAAGGCAAGATTCCACTGAGCTGTGCACGTGCGCGTGTGCGTGCGTGTGTGTGTTTTAACATTAACCTTGACTTTTGACTGATACTTTCCTCTATTTTTGTTCTAAATACACAAGATCAGAGTAGTATGAAACATTTGTTTTAAAGAATTAAAGTTCGATCATGTGCTTGTTAGAGAATTGTTGCTCTGAGTGTGATTGGTGGTGTGATTTATAAAAGCAGCATGAAAACATGCTGGTACCTTGTATGTATTGAATCAACATAAGAAAAACTCACCCTCACTTACTTTTATATTGGTGTCCTGCCTTGTGCTCTTGAGCTGAACTGACTCACTTTATCTCCACAGTTCCGTATTTTAACAGGGTACAGCAGGGCTTACCTTGGTACCTTTCAACCACGATGGAGCTCTGTGCCATTTAGCCGCCGTGTAAACCAGATTACCTGATCACTCAGTCCTCATTGGACAGGCGGTCTGGCTCCTGCTGTGTACTCCTGTAGAGATCTCTTTTTGTAACGGTTGGCGGTGGGACAGGGTCCCGGAAAGACCTGGACGCCAGTGTTAATCTCTGCCTGGGCCTCCAGCCCATCACTGGGGCCTGTAATCTAGCCGGGGTGATGTTGTTATCTTTAGTGGAGAGTACTCAGCCGTGGCTCTTGGCTCCAGCCAGCCAAGCCACTATAGGCCTCCTTTGTCCATATGCAGCTTTCTCTTAGGTTTCTCTTTCCAAGTGCCCCGTGCTTCTCTTTTACTTTTCTTCTCCCATTTCTTTTTTTTCCTTTCCTGTCCTCGTCCACTCTTTACTCAAGGTTTTTCATCTGTGTCAACTTTTCTCCTATAGCATCTTTTTATTACATCTTGGGGAACATCTGTAGATAAGCGAATCCTGCTGACTGTCAGGGTGACAGGAGGACAGGGACCTGGAATGACCGGCTCGACAAAGACATAGTGTTTTCTGATGTAAAACTATGCAATTTTGCTCTCTAAAGTCTCACACTGCACTAACAAAACTGTTTAAAAGCAAATAAGAACAACCTCATGTATTTTCAAACTCCAGTCAGCCAATTTCTGACAGTTCAGTGATTTGGGAGATTGATGAAGCCAATCCACCTCACCCACCCGTCTCTGTGACTGAGTATAGAGCTAAAGGTCAAAGTGATGTTACACTTTTAGTCTTCTTCACCTTTCTCATCAGACAAGGGATTCTCCATCATCAGTGGAGAGCCATTAAGGTGTCTCTTGCTTAATGGACTTGTCGGGAATCCATAGACAGACTGATGATAAATGGTAAATACTAAAAATGAAGATGGTTAGGTGTGGGAAGATGATGCAGGAGGGTAGGGGGTTGTCCTGAGTCCACACTGATTCACCTGTCAAATAGTGGAGTCTAATCTCCTCTCCAACAACAAATTACTTCCACATCATCAGCCCCATCAAAACAATACTCGGAGCATATGAGAATGACATATGCTGCAGTATTTTAAAATATATAGGCAATGTAGTATAACGCCTGAATGGTGTATAATTGAAGACTCAAGGCCATTACACCGATGCTGGGGCAGGTTTATGAATGAACAAGAAAGCAGGATAATTGCTCAACATGGGCTGTTACTCTTCTCTATCACATTGGAATAGATAAACCACGTCTGCAAATATCTATTTTTGCTCCCTGTGAAATGAGTTAGTGATTTATATGCAGTCATCCCTGCTGTGCTTGAAAAATCTTTAATGCACTCTTATTCTATATTTATGGGGATACAGGATGGAGGATGTGTGTAAGGTGTTGAAGAAGGGCGGCTGTTGCTCCTTTTGACACCAATGGTCAATTCAAGCACAGAAATCAATACAGAATGCAGGAAACAACATTGTTTTTGCAGTAAGATTTTGGCTTTGCTCAGCCTTTCCTCCACTGCTCTTATTTTGGAACTCCGTGGCATTAGTATACATAGCTGCATGACTCTAGTCTGCTCTGTCTGCACAGCATACTACTGTGCATTTCAACAGGCCTCTCAACCTCATCTTTGTTGAGAGGTGGCCTCTCTGTATTCGCGTTTGATCATCTAAGGATCCATTACACCCTTTTGCAATAGATCAAATATATTAGATATAAGAGTACAAGATACAAGTGCATACTGTCAGACAGAACCGCGGTCCAACAGCAAGACATCAAAGCTGCTTTGCTGCCACGCTGCACAACAAATATCAAACATTTTTTTAACGAACAATATTGGACGCTGCAAAAAAGCACACCATGGTGCTTCACTTGGCGAAAGTACAAACCATTTATTGTGTTTACTTGTGTGGTTTGACACATTTCTCCGAAGTAAAGTTATGTAATCACTGAATTATTTCTTTCACCGAATACGTTGTCATGTTGTGTTTCCCACTGCAGAGTCTGCTGAGTCTCGGAAGCTGCGAGACAACACCTTTCTTTAGCCTGTCTCGTCTTGCTCGTTTCGTCTTCTGTTTGTATAAAAGTGAGACATTCAAGCAAGTGTAGTTTCATTTTAAGTCATCTTTGTAACACACGTTGGGTGTTTGCCAGTCTCATTCAGGTGGATTAAGTGTGGCTTTTTATTTTTTACTTGTTTTTCTTTCTTGTTATTAAAAAAGAAAAGGTTGTTAACCTTTTTGTAATATTGCCAACCGCTGCAATTCCTCTATCCTTGAGCCTGTGTCACATGCTTACAGCAACGATCAGATATAAATGGACCCAGGAGAGACAGCAGAGTGACACTGTTCACTGTGGAACTGTGGACACTGTGCAAGACAGAATCAAGCGCACAGAGGAGAGAATGGCTGAACTTGCCACCACGGTTCAGCAGCTTCTTGCAACCCATCAGATACCTAGAAGAACAGGTTGTCGCTCTTTCTACCTTTGTCCAGCAGCTTAATGCCAGGGGTCAAAGTCCAGCCACAACACCTCCATCTCCTGCAGCTGCTTTTGAGTTACATCAGGTCCCTCTTTTTTTGGCATTCCATTTGGATTTTGGCCTTCTTTTGACAATGTGAGATGCTGAGAAATGACTTAATGCTCTATGGCAGCATATGGGAACTATAGCATATTACACTACTGACTTCTCTACACTAGCAGTAGAGGGTGACTGGATTTTGAAGACATTACTGGCTGCATGTTTGCAGGGTTTGAGTGAAGGCTGAAAGAAAACTTGGAGGAGCTCATATCGGGCATCAGTTCTTAATTTTCAGCTTCACGTACGCCTCTTTGGCCAACTTTTCTGCCTCGGACAGTGGAAAAATGCAAATTGGGGTTATGCATCTCAGCAGACAAGAGCACTTGAAAGAAATATGAGACGGTCACTGTTTGTGCTGCGAGTACATTTTTAGCTGACTGGACCAAATGGCCAAAAGCCAAGACAAATCAATAAGTCCTTTTTCAGATGGGCTACTGTACGCCTTGTGATGAAGTTTATAGGCTGGACTCCTCCGCAGACTATCTCACTGACATTTGTGTACAGTATGTACAGTACTCGCCAGGATAACTCACCATGAATTTTGACCACCCATGCTGTTCACTACCATCTACATGTATTAATGCAATATCAAAGGCAATTTTTAAGAGTCTGAAAACACATATAGATGATTAATGATGTGTAGGATGACGAAGGCAGGGCCTCTGTCTTAAAGAACAATGCTATGACCAAACCAGGTGTGCTGACAGATGAGTAAGGCTGGACTCTGACATCATAACTTCGCTTTGAACTATGCTGGATTTTGGATAAGGCAGGATGGTTGATGAGGGTTAAACCCACTGACTTGTTTGCTGGGGTCACGCCGGTCTTATTTCCAACTTCTGTTGGGTGTGAGGCTGCTATTTTCTACTGTGGACTGAGTGATTTCTTGTGATTTGGTTCTCAAACCCAGTTCATCTTTGATGCAGGGGTTCATATAAGCTGGCCAGCACTGAACCCTTTCTGGCCATCATGGTTAGACATTCCAAATTGGTGGAAAATATGAGAGATAATCCACATACAAGCACAAAAAAACTGTGTGACAATATTTTTAGTCAGAGGCTGGGTAACAGGCTGCAAACCTAAAATGGGGACAATCCAAGTCCCCCTATAGACCTGGACCTGATTGTGACAAATCAAAGTAGAGGATGTTCATGCAAATAGCACAGACAGATGAAGCATGCAATGCGCAACTTGTGAAATGGAATATCCTAGTAATTGAAAACATAAGTTACAGCCTCTCTTGCCCCCTCTGGATCCCAAGAAGCTGTTTCATCAAAGGAATCACACTGCGGGAGAAGGGGACATGGCTTTCGAATGTTCTGACTGTTCCAATCTAACAGATTAATGAGTCACACAGGCCCATGCCAACTCTGCCCTAAGGAAAGGAGGACACACGATGCTCCATATCAACAAAAAAGACCTTTCACTGTCACCAGATTCCACAGATGCAGTGAGATGGCCTGCGAATGGCCGGTTGGAAATGGGAAAATGTATATTAGAGTTAAGCCAAGAATCTTTAAGCACAGCTTGTGCTTTTCTGCATGTCACCGATTGATTCACAGTCTGCATTTAAGCAGCCAATTTAGGCCGTAATGATAAATCTTGACCAAAGCTCTTTGAGATTTGATCAAAACAGGCAAACAACAGCAACAATCAGACTCACTGTAATCAAACCAAAGAACCAAACCTCTTCTAGTCATTTTGCTACAGTCAAATCCATGATTAAATAACAGTAATGAGAAATTCATATTTCCAGTTTTACCATTCAGCAGTAAAGAAAATGATCTCCAGAGGGTCACACTAGGCCAGTGTCATCCTATTTTGTGCCATATTCTTGATTACATAATTTAATAATGCAGTGTATGAAACACTCAAGTGGCATGTATGCATTTCCAGCTCAGTGTTATTAATGTGGTCACAGAAGGAAATGTGATGCCTGTGAAGAAAGATGATCATGAAACAACAATGGAACCATTATTAGAAAGCGTATGCAGATTTGAAACATGCGGGTTAGGGTTACATGTTATGGGTGTACCCGGAATTTTGAAAAGAGGCAAACTCACATTCAAAACACCTAAAAAAAAGAAAAGTGTTTCGACCCCCCCCCATCATCTTTCCAGAATAATGCTGCATGTTTCTGCCTCCAAGCTCAGCACAACGGCAACACTTTTTAATGACCTTAGTTTGAGTTGGGGAGTTTCAGAACTTCTTTTTAACTGTCACAGACACACCCGAAGGGACACGGAAAACCATTTCTCAACATAACTTCAGGTTACTGTTTACTTTTTGTTCTATATGCCACCATGCAATGTGTAAAATCAGAGTGTTGACAGGAACATTTTAATCTCTTGGCTGCTGTCAAAACTCGTATACCATACACTCCCAAGTAATATGAATAGATTTTTTTAAAAAGGACACACTCCATATCAAGCGGTGACCATAAAACATATGTCTCACTTGTGTGTTCAGTGGTATCTCATTTGTTTAATCCATGCAATAACCAAAGTATATAAACTACAGGATGTGCTGGACTATGTCTTGGCTGACTTCCTGGAGTCTTTGCTGTTGATGCAACCTCAGGGTGACAAAGACTTGTGGAAGTCTTTGTCACAGTAGGTGCATTTTGTTACCTTTGCATAGTGTTGTTTCTGGCAGCATGTTTTAATTTTAGTCTTAGTCCAGTCTTTGTGTCAAGCTGTCATTTTAGTTTTTATTAGTTTTAGTCAAGTTCATACTCCTTTTAGTCTAGTCAAGTTTCAGTTGACGAAAACTGATGACATTTTAGTCTAGTTTGAGTCAATGAAAATTGCATTTTGGTCTCTTTTTAGTAATGCAATTCTATTTAACCCATTCAATAGAGTATAAGTACCTAGTAATATAGACGAAACCAAAATTTTCTTTTAGTCAAACCCATTCACAATTCAAACAAGGTTGTCTTATATTATTGTTACCTTATAGACTCAAGAATACATCCATTCCAGACATGAAGACGCTCTGATTTTTTAATCGATCTCGTCCGTTGAGGCTGGGATAGGCTCCAGCCCCCCCGCGACCCCGAAAGGGATAGGCGGTGCAGAAAATGGATGGATTATAGTTATCGTCACATGACCAGCATTTACGTTGTGTGTTGTCTCGTTTTCGTCACGCAATAAAGGTTCGTTGACGACGATATTTAGTCCTAATTTTCGTTGACGAAAGCAACACTACCTTTGCATATAGCCCTTTCCTGGCAGTGTTTCCTGGCTTTATGCTAAGCTATGCTAACTGTCTGCTGGCTATAGCTCCATATTTAGCATCACATTGCTGTTGCCTGTACCCAATATATCTGTTCATGCTGTTTACTCCTACTTTCTACAAGCTGTTGTCGCGCTCAGCTATCTCGCTTTGAGCCACATTAAAAATCTCCAGAGACGCCATTGTGCCGCTGTCCAAACATGCAGTTGGAGCTCTCATGTGGTAATAGCAGTGCGATCATTCTGTACCTCTTGTAGAGGGCTTCATCAGTAGAAGCATCCTGTTTGCACTCTCACCACGCTGCTGTCGGCAATTGTGCATGATCTCCTACTGAGAAGGAGAGTTCAGACCGTGGTAACTCCGAGCCAACGGCTTTTCATGATATCATGAAGCCACTCTCATTTGCATGCTCTATCTGCAGCAATGGAAGTGGCGGGTCCGCAGCTGTTTTTAGTGCCTGTTTAAACAGACACTCATTGACACTAATAGATCAGTGTTGAGGATGTTGCTTTCAAAATAAATAATATTATAATAATTAATAGTACGTTACTTTACAACACTCGCTGTGTGTTAATTATTACACTATTTGAGAAGAATGACTAGTGTTATATATTATGGTTATATACTGTAATATTTGGAACAATAATGCTTTTATAATCCACTATAGCCTCAGCATAACCTGGTCTCGATGGCATCGTTAGCTTACCTTATGATTGGCTCTCCACACTGTGCAGGCTCGAGCTTCAGCTGCGTCTCACAGGGGTGACGGTGGCCTGAAGCCGTAACACATGGCCACACACACACACACACACACACACACACACACACACACACACACACACACACACACACACACACACACACACACACACAAACTTCTATTGCACCAAGTTTGTCAACTGACACTCTGTCTTCTTTGCATGTGATGCAGCCTTTAGAGGTTAATGGACTATGAAGCTTAATCACAAGGTCTTGATTCATAGAAAGCAAACCAACCAGTACATAAACATTGTGGCAGGGAATACAGAATATCTCTTAACTTGTTTATGACAAGAGAAATTCAAATGCATGGATGTCATGTCATTTAATGCCATTTTTATGTTTTTAGCCTTGAGTTGCAAACAATACACAGGCCCTGGAATGCACTTAATAGAAATTCTGAAACAACTGGCAGTGTCATATTTTATCAACATGAATGGACTCATTTTACCAGGCAGGGAGAAAAGTAATTATGACTCTTAATTGAAACTGGCAGTGAATTAGAGTAAAGGGAGGGGGATGAAATGGTCTCCTCAGCATGGTGAGGAGAAAATAGCTGATAGTGTTATCGAACTTAAATCAAAGCTCCAATAGAAGTCATGGTGTGCATGCTAGTGTTGCCTTAAATTACACTGAGGGGACCGTTTGGTGGACTGAACTTCATGTAGATGCAAGCATCATACATTCTAATTCAACTCCATCTTGCGTCTCCATCAATAATGAAGCTTACATGAAGGTAATGTTGTCCTTGTGGATGAAGATAGTGTTGGGAATTTCACACTGAATAATAATCACATAGCCCGTCTCAATCTTGATGTGTGCCATGAAACTGTTTGGCGTTCCGACAGGAATACTTAAATACAACAGTCGTGATTGTAACTGGTACTATTTGTGGCAGTAATGGGGTTGTGGGTGTGGAGGGTGGGGTTAGATAGAAGCCCTGTAAATGATAGCAGAAGGGAACAACAGCAATAATGGACAGGAGATTGAGAAGGTGTGTGCACAAGGCAGAGAGACCAGACATTAATATCAGGCCGAGATAGAGGCACTGAAAAAAGCATCGGTGCCGAGCAGAGAAAAATCATGCAACTGTAAGAATTCCTATATTTTTTCAAAAACCAAAGTCGACCACTAAAAGAAATGGCCGTGTTAGGCTTCAGAGAGGGAAAATACACAAAGTAAAGAAATGAAAATAAGAGAAAGAAAGGTTAAAGCATCAACATAAACCATGCTGTTAGAAAATTGATGACTACAAATGTGGTTTTATGGTGTCTAAGGGTACTTTTAGGAGCAGCATCATCCATCAGTTGTCAGTGAGGGAACAGTGACATCTCTGATGTCTTACCAGTTCATGCTCTGGTGCGCCATGTGAGTGACAGCTCTGATGTGCCCACTGACAGACAACACAGCTCAAGGGTATGAAAAGCAGGGACTCCCCTTTCCTTAAATCACAGAAGAAGTCCAAGCTCCACTGGGACCCGATCACTGGACTGCAAAGTCAACCAGCAAGGGGAAAAAATGGCAGTCATGATAGATAAAGACATAAACTCTCCATGAATATTAAAGATTTAAGACAAACTGGAGAGAACTTAAATTTGAGGAATGCTATTTTCAGGATTTCAGGAGCAATATTTGGCAGATTTAGAGCAAAATTTGGCAAACAATAGTACTAATCCGCTTTAAATAATAGAATAAACATAAGCATTATTGAGCTTTTCTGCTGTGACTCTTAATCGGTAAGATGTCAATAATTTGTTCTTATTTTTTGGTGACATCTTTGGTTGTAAGTGGTCACTGCTTTGGTGTTTTGTGCAGCATTTTCCATCGATCACTTTACATCATTGCTGTCACTACTTCCTGTCATTGGACTGACAGCAGCTTGCATACGCCACAGCAAATAAGCATGAGCTGTCATATACAAGTCGCTACAGGAACTTTAGACAGCCTGACATGGCAACCTAAGAATGACCATATCTACAGAAATGGAAATATGGATTTAGAAATTCCTAAGAATTTTTAGCAGATACTCAGCTAGCTTATAGAGTTATGTCATGGCAACACAGTAACTGCTTACAGTAACATTAGCAGTCCTCAAGCAAGTGTGTTTAAGCTGCTAATGGAGCTATCTCAAATGATACAAAACCAAACTACAGTAATGCCATGAGGATCCCATTTTGTGAGCCACCTATTACACATTTCAGCATCTTAAAATAAAGTATGCTGTTAAATTCAAATGATTTGAGGAGATTTTTTTTGAGTGTGTCTATAGTCTATAGAATGTCTATAGAAGTCTATCAGACTACGCTGCATGTTGAAAAATTATGCTAAAGGATGCTTTAAAAAGTGAAGCCAAGGGATCCTGAACAAGCATCTTCATGGGACGAGCTGGAAATGAGGATCGGTTAATGTAATAAATGGTCAAAGGATTCAAAATAATTGCTGAATAGGGGCTGTAATATTTTTTCTTCTCCTCCTTCATGCTCCTGAACTGCACCTGAAGTTGTACCCTGCCTCTCTTAAAAGACAGTCTTGGAGTTCTACATTACCTCTAAACGATTGGTCACTTTTTTCTTCCTCAGTGGTTTTATAAGTGAGTTTCTGTAGACAGCAGTCTAATTTATTTTATCTGTTTAAATTATTAGAAAATTGCTGTATTCAGGTGTAGGTGACTTACTCCGTGCCACCTGACATGGCATGAAGTGAAGTGAGTAGCATCAAAATGAGACGAAAAAGTAGCTCTCTCATTTGTTGCTGACTGACTTTCTTTTTGAAGGTCACTCTGAAGCTGCTCAGACAAAAGATTTGTTTTTCATATCATTATGATGGCACGGTCAAGTTGTTTGGCGGAATTTCATTGATCCCTCAGATTCGTAGCGCTGTAGTTGTGAATCTATTAGAAATAAAAACACATGTGAAGTTCATTTAAAAACCTTTTCATTGTCGAGATAAGAAAGGTCAGGGCTGCATTCAGGATCATACTGTGGTGTTGGATCTGAGGCTTGGATCTGTTTCCATGGCTGCATTAAGCTTTTGGAAAAAAAAGTCTGACCTATAATCTGTACAGGAGGAGAATTCTGAGCAGAGCTGCCCAGCAAAGCTTAGAAATACATGCCTCATATTGTTGTGTTCCCTTTCAACTCACTGATTTTCTTTAAATGTCTGTTTTCTGTGCCCCCTGAAAGAATTAAAATGTGATTTGACGTGGACTGTATGGAGTATGATATCATTTGCAATAAATCGCCAGTAAAGAGGACTTATGGTCCATAATGGCTGAATATATGATAAAAACAAACTTCTTGATTCTTGGATGTCTGTGTGCGTCACTGTCTTCCAGTGGCTCTAAGTAGATAAAGTCCAGATCCAAAGGGAACCTGTGCTCTGAGTGGAGCAGCGGGCTTTTTATGGAGGCACGACCAGCAGGAGATTATCAGAGAGGAAGAAGGAATCGTACACTTGTCTTGTCATCTCTGGAGCAAGTGCGTCCCCGGACATAGAACGGGTTGTCCATTAATTGCATGGTTCGATCCCTGGCTCCTCCTGTCCATGTGTCGGCGTGTCCTTGAACAAGACACTGCACCCCAAGGTGCTCCCAGTGGTCCCACCAGCATCTTGCATGTGTGTGAACTGTGCCAGGTTTGTTTTGTCTCTCCCCGTGCCTTTAATAGGTGTTTATTATTAGGTGTATGAAAGGCTGTTTGAACGGTCGAGGTTCACTTCCTGAGATAAAGTCAACAAAACGTTGCGCTGCGTGGTGCTCAAGGATGAACATATTGTAGCCTCTCAGTACTGACTTGGTGTTAATTAATTTTTTTAAAAAGGATTATAAGGTTTTGTTTCTAATGTCTCAGCAATAATCTATACAATTAAAACATTTCTGAAGACTTCCAAAAGGCTCAGACTTTCTTCTTCACTATGATTTCCGTAGTTAACAATGTAATCAATCATGGCCTATTCATTTTATTTGTATTTATTTTGGTTGCATGGTTTTATGGTTGCAATCTACAATGTTAACTGAAATTTTACACAGTTTTTGGGCTCTTTGGGAGATTACTGTATTAGAAAAACACTGGAAGTCAATTCTTAATATAAACAAGTGACTTTTTTCCAACTTTACTTTGATGACAGAAAGGAAAAATGTACTTACTAGATACATTTTGTTTTTTTCTTGTTTTTTTTTTTAATGCCTGAACTTAACTAGCTTATTCAGGTTATCTTGAGTTTATTTATAGAGTGCTTTTACCAGACAGGAGAGTCACAGAGTGCTTTGCATGAAGCAGTAAGAGCAAAAACAAGTACACTAAAAACACGAGTTGAGAGCCAGTGTATGTGTGTGTGTGTGTGTGTGTGTGTGTGTGTGCCTGCATACATCTCTACGTGGATTTGAGGAAAGCAGAAAATGAATGACCATAAGAAAGTAAATGATAAATATAAAAAGAGGAAGAAAAGGCCAGTGAGGCGGGAGTTCAGGTCGTCTGTAAGCTGTGCTGGATGAATTGGTCTTTAGTCTGGATTTCAGAGGACAGTGTCTGATTCCCTGAAATTGGCAAAAAGCTTACTTCACTAAGAGGGTTGCTGACTCTGTATCCAACGTGTGGACTGACGAGGAGTCCTGCACCTTCTGAGGGGAGAGCATGTGTTGGCTACTGAGAGTAAGCCAGGCTCGATGCCATCTAATGCCTCAGAAGCCGGACATAGGACTTCTCATCAATTATATGTACATAAGGGAGCCACTGAAGAGAGACTGAGACAGGGGTAATGTATTGGTGTTTGCATGAAAGCAGCTGCATGGTGAGGCATTGTTTGTTGATTCTGCAGGAAACAAAAGTATAGATTAATTTCTCTGGGCTGTTAAAAGAAAAATGCCTTATCCTCGAGATATTTGGGAGGTGAAAACACACACAGAGTCTGATAAAAAGGAGGGCTAGAGTGAAGGAAGGAGCAAGTTTTGGCAAATAGGTGAAAAAGCTGAAAGAGAGAGGTTTTACTTATACTCAAAGTTCCTGAGGTTCGTTTTTACATGAAATTAGTAGAAATTCACATAGAGCTGGTTTCATGAATAAGACTTGAAGATTGCAGGCTAACACTTCTAAACCTGAACATGCACATGAAAGTCATCTGTACGTTTATCCATACAGTCATAGCACAGCTTCAGTTTTTGTTGTCGTTCAGCGAAAGGCCTGTAGATTTGTCACACATGAGCACAGCTCATTTCCATAACACTCAAATCATTCTTCTCCCTTTATTGTCCAGTACTGGCTGTCACATTGCTCCACTTTGTTAATGTTATTAACAGACATTTATGGGCTTCACAAACATAGGAAACATTGTCAAACTTATTTGTTGTTTTGACAGCTGAAAATGGTTATGACTGTCCTCTTCCTGCGATCGTTTTGATCACTGTGCATAGATGCGTCAGTATCTGACAGACCGTAATAAGCTGCCAGCATACTGCCACAAATGCAAAGACTCATTTAGCTGAGGTACCTTGGTGGTAATAATCATTATGTTGCTTACAGCGGTTAAGGAATGAGAAGTGTAAACAACACTGCATGCAGGGGGAATCAGCATGCCTTGATTAAATGAAGATATCATTTAAGCAAAAGAAGCTTATGTGACTGTCAGAGCATAAAAGGGAAAACACCAAGCATATTACAGAGAGAGCATTTTTCTGTAATGTGACTTAAAGACCAAAGAGTATTTTACATTTAAAAACAGGGAACGGGCAGTATTCAATGTACGCAGGTACAATAGGCAAATAGTCTTTTGGAGCAGAATTTCCTTTCCAAATTATTAGAATAATACATTTTTCCAAGCTCAATGCAGGCTACCACACACCAAAACCCATCCAAAACAGGCACTGACATATAATGCACCATCAAGCAGATTCTGTAATTCCAGATTTAATGTAAAAAGCTGTAAAATCAAACGCAATTACTTATAAACCCCTGCTTTTGAATCAGTGAAGGTCTGCTGTGAGACACCTAAAACCATTTTTTCATGCATTAAATATACAAGAACAAAAAAAATAGTGGGGTACACATCAACTCCCAAGAGCTTACTTGCCTGATGTTCACTTCTTTGTTCAGAGCTGATGTATTTCCATGTCATGCCTTCATTTGAATTAGCATGTGCTCCTCTTCTCTCCAGTGGATGGATGATCAGAGCCAAGCGTGTCGCTTGCCACTTCTTATCGATAATGCAAAGTGCTTCTGCACCAGTGGTCAATAATATGCAATCACCATTCCATGTATTGAAAATACAATGAAATAATCTTTATATTTAACCAACTGTGTTCCCTCTAAGCCGGTGAAAATCAATCCTCATATCATCAGGGATAGGAGGGTCTGAATCATTCTGAATGCTAAAAGACTAAAGATGTTCTCTTTGGGTGAGAAACTGATGTTATTCAAGGAAACATGAATGGAACTGGTAAATCACAAATCACCAGCAGCTCTGTGCCAATGCATTAGAAAAGGTGTCATGAGATTATCATTTCATCATAGCAACAATCCAGTGTATATTTCTTTTTTTCCTCCTCAGGCTAAAGGTTTACACTGTGTTGTGTTTTTAAAAACTGATGTCTGACATGACTTTTAATTAACTGCAGATAATTCAGCAAACTGTGCAAAGACATCCATTTCTTTTATGAGGACTTGAATGGTGCCAAGTTTGAGTTCGTTCCCATTTTACATCATGGCTGGTACTACAGAGCATGCATATTTTTCTCAGTGGAATGTAGTTGACTCATGTAATACACAAGGATGCCATCAAAGCCTGTTTGGTTGGGATTCAAAGGGAAAGACAGACCCCCCTGGGAAGCGAAGTCATATGGGAGAAAAGGCAGTGTCTTTGAAGCCTGAGTAAATGAGGCGCTTTTGCTCATCTGGGGAGTGGAGGAGAGAATGAGTGAGAGGATGCCTGTGATGCAGACAGACATACCTGTAGATGGATCATTTCACAGCAAGGACAAGTGCTATATCACTGCGGCAGCCTCTGCATCCAACAGCTCATGTAGACTGAGGTGTGGAGGTATGAAATGGATTGTGCAACAGCGCCGGTTTGAGTGAATGGTGACGGTCTTGTTTTCATGTACTCCCAGCAACATCGAACCATTGAAGTATGATCTTGTGGCAAAACAAAGCAAGGAAATGAAACAGAGGGAAGTGAGGTGAAACTTTGGAGCCAAATCAGAGAATCTGTGCTTGCAAGGCCTGCGATGCCATTAACAATGCCTCTTTTTTTTTCAAGCTGTTCTGATGTTTAACTGGAAGCTGAACCCTGTGATTGTAATATACTGCTATAGTCCTCCAGACACAATATCTGTCTCCAGGACTGTCTAGGACTGTGCGTAAATTGGCACTTTGTACACCAGGGTGCACCATGGAAAACTGCAATTGCAGCCAGGCAAGCTGCATCTCCACAACAATAAAAATATGTTTGTCAGGCCGCAAGCTGCTGCAGTGTTTATACAACGTGTTCCTGTGAGAGGGTTTATCATCCTAATTAACTGACATTTAGATTTTCTGGTGTCACGCTGTTCAATTAAAGCAACTTTGTTGTCATCAGATTACATGCTCACACAGACTTTGTTTGGTGTGACACTGCGTACGTTATGTGCACCCAGACACCCTACTTTAATGTCAATGTGAAGAATTCGCACAGGAAACAAACTAAATTACTCAAAGATTTATGAAATTTCTTTCGTTAGACCTTCAGATGTTCAGTTCTGACATAAAAGCATAAAAACAGTGATATGTGATCTACAGCACGGTCTCTCTTTTAGACTGTCAGTTGATCAACTTATGAAATAAGCAAACATGTGTACAAAAAATGATCATTCCTAAAGCTCACAAACACTTGCAGCAGGTTTCCACCAATTAACCCAGAGTCTATTCAAGTAGTGGAGACTTTTGATCCTAGTGTGATTTATAATGAGACCACTGAGCTGTGGCGTCTTCACTGCCTCCAAACGTAATGCAAAATAATTCCATGACAACTGCAGCACAAAAGTTGCATCTAGTATTGATTTGCAAAACCCTTACAAATGCCCACCACAGGACCCACGCAGTCGTATACTGTCATTTAATTTACAGCTCAAAAGTACTGTATGTTCCCCACTCTCTTATTTTGATGGATCTTTTCCCGTGGGACTAATTATAAGATTTTCTCGTTATACCCTGCAAGATGAGTTGTCTTCTTCCTAATCTTCAGCCATGTGACATTTGGTGTAATTAATTCCAGTTGAGCCTTCTATTTCTGGCTGCGCCGTCTCTAATGAAAGCAGGATGGAGCAGTTTTATCACCTCTTGCCAACACCTCCTGTTTTCAAAGGCAGAGCAGTAGGTTGCAAGAGAACACCAAAATCCTGACAAGGCCATTCCTGCAAAATCAACCAGTTCAACAAGGTCATGTTTGTAATAGTGCAATTAGTAATTGGCTTTATCTTTTGGGCAAATAAGCGCCTGATGTTTATCCAAAAATTGCTGAGATCTTTATCTCATTTGAACCCTCAAGATGCTTAGAAGGATGTTCAAGCTAACCTTGTTCTTATCTGTTTGTGTGGGAAATTATTGCAGGATTCAGTGGGTTAAGTTACAGCAAATCATACAAACTGTTGTATAACAAATACAACTTCAACATTTATTTGTTTGATACTGTTAGACTTGAGGAGGGAGCGTGAAGTACATTAAACTGTGTATGTGGCTTTTGGCAGTTGAACCAATGGGACCCAAGCAAACTTAGTTTTATGTTAATGTGCACTGTTCAGACTTTGAGTTTCTATATCACTCAAAGATTTCTCACTAAGACCTTCACAGTTATTGGGAAATCATAATGAAACTATAAGGTAGCTGCATTTTCCAATCGTATTTATATGGTCAGCTGTTTCTAAGTGTAAAATACATTGAGGAAACCAACCACAAACAGCCAGCAGCTGGTTAGTTTGGCTTAGCATGAACACGGTAAACACAGAGGACAGCTGGCCTGATGATATAATGTTTAAATCTGTGAGGTTTTTGTGTTACCTGTGGAAAGAGGCACGTTAGCTGTTTCCTCCTGCATCCAGTTTTAGTGAGATAGCTAAGGTAAGCAGCTGCTGGCTGTAGCTTCACAAGAGAGGTATTAATTATCTCATCTAACTCTGCAAGAAAGCAAATAAGCTTGTTGTCTTAAATGCCAACTTTTCCTTGGACATCTTAAGATCTCTACTGGTACAGCCTTTACTACAGGAACTTTGTTGAACTGCTTCCAAGGTCAAAAGTGTAATTTCTCTCTCTTTAAGTTGTCTTTGCAGAATGCATTGCATGCATTAATGCAGCCACAAAATGCTGCACAAACAAGCAATTTTGGTCTACTCATGCCCGCTGACTTGCTTGAACAGAGATATATACTGAGCTCTCTAATTCACAGCTGCACTTACAGAACCTAGAATCTGCTTGCACAATTGAAAAAAACAGACCCTTAGCAATTGGATTGTTTGCAAAGCTTAAGCTATGCACTGGCCAAAATATCAGGTCACAAATTACACAGACTGTTGGTGATAGCATATTGTCCTATTCGAAGTACAGTATAATCTATTAACTATACTTAGATCAGTTCATCATCAATGTTTGCACTTTGGTTAGGTTGAACCAACATCCTACTTGTTTAGATTTAGGAAAAAATCATGCTTTGTGTTAAAAAATATAATTGTTATGTATGTTACATAACTTAAGTACATTATGTAAGTTAAAGTCAACGTGAACTTTCGGTGTCACATGGGACATGAGCAGCGGTCTCCCAGGTGAAAGCGTTTGGCCCATTCATCTACCTCACCTCCTAAATGGTAAATAGACCCTATTTATATACCACTTTCCTTGTCAGATAGCCACTCAAAGTGCTTTTACAACACAAGTCTGTATTCACCCATTCACTCACAAATTCATATGGCGGCTAAGCCACCTGCTCATTACGAGCGCTATCCATTCACACACACTCACACAGCATCGGGAACAAATTGGGGTTCAATTTCCTACCTCCTGAGCCACAGCCGCCCCTACTGAACTTTCTCGCCTGACTTCCTCTTTTGCTCCCGTCATAATTACAATAGCCACCAGGGGTCGCAGCCTAATAGTAAACACAAACACGGTTCGCAGTACTTCACTTGCACAGACGACCAATATGGTCGTTTTTCTGGTGAGGTTGAGCTGGATGCACACTTATTGCTTAAATTTCTGGTGAGTTAACGTCCTAATTCTGCACACCATCTGCAGATTAAATAAAATAATAAGGGAAAGAGAGAAATGAAGGGCAAAGGAGAAAGAGAGCTGGAGGGCAGAGGAAGAACATCAAGCTATCTGGAACCACTGAGCTGTAATTTACTTGAGAGACGACAGGAAAGATACAAGCAGAAGTCCCAGACTGATAGCTTCTGGTTATGAGGGGAGTGGAACATCAGTTATCTGGTGGCTAAGTGACAGAGCGTGTTGATTGTACACAGCACAGCCACAACTCTTCCAAGAGGAACGCCGGGTCTTAAATCAAAGAAAATTCCTGTCGTTTTTCTCTTGTCCTCCTCTGCTATCTATTTCTCCTTAATACTTCTGCACACGCACACACCCCTGCACTGTATGTTGGCTTGTTTCACACTTTACAAATGACCAGGCAAAAACTTTGACCAGCTGTGCTCCGCTGTGCATTTTTAAACTCAACAGAAAATATGTATGATATGACTGTATACTGCTCATGTCAGTATCAAGCTGCACAAGCTGTAGAGTAATGACAACTGTGTCAGGCATAAGAGCAAATAGACACTGCAATTCAAATGCATTTAGTATATTGCTTACATATATATTGTATGTGCACATTTTCAGTCCTTTGAATAAGTCAAACTTTGCAAGACTATTACAAGTAAGCACTTGACACAAGCAACCGTGCTATGATATCGAATAAAAGCCAGCGTTATCCCAACAGCTACATAGCAGCAGGCAGCAGCTCCCATGGCTGAAGGCTTGAATTGGGCTGTCAGTGCAGACTTGAAGGAGTAGCACTGGGCCTCAAGCAGCAATTATCAGACTGGCAGCTGCTGATAACTGCCACCAGACAAAACAGGACCGTGAAATATTACCCCTCTCCACTCAACTTTCTCTTTTTTCATTTTCACATTCTCCACTCTTAACACCTCTGCTGCCTCTCCTACGGTGGACCGACTCCATGCGCTCAGCCAAACTTCACTTTCAAATGAAAGCACTGGATTAGAACACTGTGTTAACTGAATTGTATTTTATTATTTTTTTTTTTAACATGCAGTTTTCCAGGCGCTTCTTTTGATGATAAGGTTTTGGAATTTAAAGAATGGAAAGCTGTGACCTTCGATTGTTTCAATAAAAGTCAAATGATGTGCCGCACCAGTTTTCACCCCCCCCCCCCGCTAACGTCTGCTATCTCAAAAGTAACCACTGATAAACAGTCTTACAATAATGAAAATACATCAGTATGTCTGAGACTTTGACAATTAGAGCATGCTGCAATTTTTCAGTGACAGTATTTGTCCATACGGTGCTACCCACTTTGTAAAGGAAGTAGACAGATGTCACTACAGCACACTTATTTATATCTCATCAGCATTCGAGGTAGCTACCAGCAAAAAAACATGTATATCTATAACCTACAATGATGCTCTGACTTCATCAGCCATTATCCATGGATTTGAAGTTAACTGAGCAAAACTTTTCCTTATCTGTAATTTAAAGTGAATTAAATTTGGGATAGATGAACTAAAGGATTAGACAAGCTCTGAAGGTGACCCTCTCCTCATTCCATTGCCTAAAACGATCCTTTCTTTCTGCACACTGTGTGACTTTGAAGAGTAATAGAAAAGACAAGGATACTTTTAAGACTCCAGCGTTCCAAAGAATCTAGGATTTAATATTGTTGGCAGTGAGCAACGTGTTCTCTGTTGAATAAACTAGCTGACAAACTCACAATCCTGGACTTGATGAAAGAAGTGCTGGCTCGTGTGAGAGAACATCTGTGAACACGACGAAGTACAGAAACATTTTCACTGTTTTGGTCCTAAAATCTCTCAGAAGCTGCTTGTGCAATTGCTTGCATAACATTTCTTTAGCTCAATTTTCATAAGGTTATCACATGCTGTCCACCTCAGTCCTGGTTTCATTCATTCTTCTGTCCCTCCCTTCAGCAACCTCCCTCTTCCTCCATTCCCAGGTGCTTTCTTGCCATCATTGCCATTCTCCTCCCATCCACCGGATGCCTTTTCCATCTTCCCTCTTCTGCCCTGAAATAACTCCTTTCCCTTAAGTCCTATGCCAAGGCCACACGTACACAGCTATTACTGAAAACAGGGTTTTTCTTCCTTTGTTCATCAAAAATAGAAATAAATGATTCCATCCACCTTTTTTTTTTTTTCTTTTTTAATTTATGTAAGGCTGCCATATCAACAGGTGGCAACATAACCCTAACCATGAAGTCATGTTGGCCAATCAGAGGCATCAGTACCTGCATGCTAGAGGTCTAAGGTCTGGAAGTCCAGGACTGGCGATAATGGTGTTGTGGGAGTGTTGGATTATGTATCATTATAGTGGAAGAGGAACTGTACATTTATGTCCTGTTAGCAAGGTTAACACCAGTGCTATTTTGGTCACTTCCGCCATTGCTTGAAATGTCGCCTCAACAAAGGAGATAACGTGAACAGTGCAATCAGTTGTCCATAAAGTCAGTTTTCAGTAGCCCAAAATGCAGTTTGTGTGTGCACGAAAGGCCAAAAAACATAGAAAAAGCTGTTTAAAAACCACCCGTGCCAGTGTGGACCAGGCACTAGTCCCCTGGGCTTCCCCGCCCACCTCCTCACCTGTTCCCACTTCCGTCCTCCAGCATAGTGGCTTATTTCTGCCAGCACTCAGTGCAATGTTGGCTCCTTGTTGTGTGCCTTTGCTTTCGAGATTCGGTTCTCTCTCACCTACCTTTTTGTTTCCCCATTTATTTCATCAGGATATTTGAAATGTGTTGTGAATACAGACCAAACGCTCTGGGTTTCAGAAATGTCAAACTTTTAACAACTTCTATCTGAGTGAAGTCACTCACAAAATTGACTTCTCTCCTTTTTTAGTATCTTCTCTGTTATCTTTTTAGGGCATTTCCTGATGTGCTTGCAGGTTTGCAGCCGTGTGAGTGAGGATCAGGTTTTTCCACACTTTTGTGCTGCTGCCTTTGAAAAGTGGCTCTGTTTTGGCTTCTTGCAGAGCCGAGCAGACGTGTAATCTGACTTACACCTGCAGACCACGCCAGACACAAAGCCCTATCGTAAGGAATAGTCGTTGTCCATCAAGGTTGGAGTATGTGGTTTGTATTGTCCTTTATCTCCTTTTACTTTTTCTATTTTTTGGTTACTGCTATGGTTCAGCGTGATCACAGCGTCAAAACCTTCCTTTAAAAACCTTTTCTTTGGGTGGTATTTTTGTGTACAGAGAATGAAAGCTCAAGTTCTTCTGTGTGGATGTATCTGTTGTTTTTTTTTTCATGTAGACTTCTCATCCTTTAAAGGTTCTGAAAGGCAGCAGAGTTTGTCTAGATTAAGGGCTGGGTACTCTCTTCTTTCACCTTGTTCTTGTCTTGCCACATACCCAGTGATGCATGTGGTCTAGGACAGGGGTCCGCATCTCTTTTCAGCCTGGTCCCCCATGACAATACTGGCAGTGTATTGTTATGAGCCTGATGCTTATATATAACTCATGATAGAGCTGACTTTGTGACCCAGATTCACTTTTCCATAGGTTTAGTAGCTGCACTGTTGGCACATCCAACAACCTCCCCAGTGACTCAAAAATAACTGCAACAAATCAAAGGTGGACACAAATCTCCTCCTGTCCTGCAGCCATTCATCCATTCTATCCCTAATACCTTCACTGTAGGCTGGCAAATTTGATATTAAAATGAAGTCGCATTCACAGGAAGATTCTTTGTGCTAAAAACACTCCTAATTTCTTCTTCGGCTTCCTTCAACAAATAACAAGATTGCGATGCATCATGGGAGGAACAGTGCACAGGCAGAACGGGGAAAACAAAAACAATTTGCTGAATCTAACACTGTAATTACACAAAGTGACCAACAAAATGGAAAACTGTGTTCAGTTTTTGTTTTGATGCCTTATGTTCTAAAATAATTTCTAATTTCTAATGTTTTGTTTCCCTGTGTGTTAAAAAAAACAACAACTTTAGGAACAAATTAGACTACCAGTCTCAATCATATTTCCATCTCTGTGTGACTAACAACGTCAACACAAATGATAATGGAATGAATGTTTTCAATAGTTTAGCAAAGAATTT
Source organism: Chaetodon trifascialis (assembly GCF_039877785.1). NCBI lineage: Eukaryota > Metazoa > Chordata > Actinopteri > Chaetodontiformes > Chaetodontidae > Chaetodon > Chaetodon trifascialis. Next base: position 12,230,057 of record NC_092068.1, on the reverse strand, counting down.
AGAGAGACAGTCTTTGATCTGAATTTTGGGAGATCAAATTGTTTTCATTTTAAGCAGAATCATGGAGCCCTGCTGTAGTTGTTGGCTGAAATGCTGATGTCGACTGGATTGAACTTCCAAGCATGCTCATCATCTTGTACCTCCTTTATGAGGAGCTGTATGGCACAGTGAGATGTCTCATCCATGCTCCGTAGAGAGCCATGCTTACACAAGTCACCCGAGCTCCATCACTGACAACAGTGCTGCAAATTAAAATCCTGTTGTCCGTAAGCATTGACAAGCCTCATGTAGCCTAATTATGTTGACTGTCATGGTCACAAAGGGCCATGATTGTTTTGAAAAATAATCTAAGTTTGAATTATTGAACGACTATCCAGGGAAATGATCAGTTTGGAGGAGGATAGGCTACAAGGAGACGCTTACAGTAAAAAGTAATTACTATCACCAGTACTCCTCTGGTGATGCTGTTGAGGATTTGCACCTTCTTTTCTGATGAGGTCAGGTCCTCGTTATAATTACTTGTTTCACTTAAGTATACACAGCTGCAAATTGGAGTGCAATAACAAGGATAGTTATCAGTGTATTAGGAATTATTAGAGGTGAACATCAGAATCAGTGGGGAGAGCATCGCTCTTTCATTAAATCTACGAACAAGTCAAACAAATAATGGAAATAAAATTACAATCTGCGCGAAAGGACTAAAAGGGGGGAATCAGCATCGTATTCTAAAGCGCTTTTGCACGTTTCTCAACCACCTTTAAACATGAGTTGAACATGAGATCTCTAGATGAGGCAAATTTAAGAGCAGCCTCACAGTAAAGTGCAGATCAGAATTAGATTTGAGTTGTTTTTCTGCATTTAATAGTGTTTAGAACCAAACTCAGGTCTGTAATGTCATCCATGTGTTTGCTGCACTATTTGCACAAGTGTTTCTACAATGATTGACAATAATTTGTTTGAAATTAAAAGAAAGTCACAGACTGAACCACATTTGTCCGTCCCTGCTTAAACTGGCCCCTTGCTGTCTCTCTGCAATGTTTATTTGTTTTTCTGGCAGAGTGCTTGCCCATAAAGATATTATGTTATGTATTTAAAAGAGTGTAAATTAGCTTAACAAAGCTTTACTGGACAGTCTGTTTTCCTTCGGTGATCACACACACACTTTTCCAATGATGCCACAGTCCTTAAAGGTTACAGACATACCTGAGGGCTGCCCGGTGCAGCTACAGTCTTCACTATAGGTCACTTAATTAGGGGGCTTAAAAGGCACCTTGACAGTTACTGCGGAGAAGGAGACAGAAACTGTCTCATTCGCACCCCTGCTCAGATTTTTCAAGCCAGGAGCTAAATCTGCATCTGTCAGGTCACATCTGATGTGTTGTGTATGATTATGATTATTACCTGATTATTCTTAAGACTTGTCTAAAGTAGATGCATGATTGTAGTAAACTTAGTATATTTTTTGGGGAGAGCCACATGCTGGCAGTTTCTGCACGTCTGCATATAAACGATAGTTATGGTATGGTCGAAACTGGGTTTAGGTTAGAGGAAGATATTAGTCATCGCTGCTAAAAATGTCAACACTGGCTATTAGGAGGAAAACAAACCCCGGCTGAGATTGTCAAAGGCAAGTGCCTGCACAATACACCATCGACCACTCTGAACTTCACACCCTTTTCATTCTGCTGTATGTGCATCACACTGCTTCTTGTGTTTGAACTTTGCCACTGAATATGAAGTGCTCACGCTGAACAGTTGACCATAATTAATAGGAGACAGGGTTTTATGAAGCACAGTGAGTGTTTATATCATATCAACAGTTGAGTCACGATAAAAAATGTTGCAAACAAAATTAGTAAATAATACAGCTGATAAATATGAGTGGTCTATATTCAGTAGGGGTCGCACTGCTCAAAGCCGTGCTTTGAGTTGAGCCGCGAGAACGTGACACACGGTGCAAACACTCAGTTAAGATGATATATTAAAAAAGTAAAGAAGCACGATTACAAATCTGACTGAATGGATGTGGACACCTGCAATAACTTCCCTACTGACTGCTGCATTTGGCTTCTTTCTGCTGCTCCTCTGCTCTGTTTGTGTCTTCAACATGTTGATGTTTATAGGAAAAGAAACTTTGCAGACTATACACACATTCTTGCATGGCTACTAACCGGTTATGGACAAGAGTTTTCTAACAAACGTTACACGTTCTAACACCAGTGAGTTTGTTGCAGTTTAGGCCCGCCCTTGACTTCTGATTGGTTAATGAATTACAAACAACCCAGAGCGTCTGGGCCTGCAGTGGCGCGCTGCATACATGAAGTGTAGATGCAGTGGATCTGGCTGTAATGAACCCTCACTAAACCAAGCCATTGTCTGATTATCTTTGTTTCTGCTGTGCTATTCTTCATTCTACAATATATCACCACAAAAGATATTATACCAATTCATGTAATAGCTCACTCAGAGCTGCTCAAGAATGAAATGTGAACGTCACAACCTCACACTGAGTGCAGGGTGTAATTTGATTCCTTGAGCCAACAATTTAAGTTTGAGTGTAAGTATCCATTACTGAAAGGGAAACCACTTTGAATCGTGCACTACTTACACATTGCAGAGCGAAACAATGTTCAAAGCCCTGTGGGGGATGACTTGTGAGGATAAGCATCTGAATTGGAAAATCAAAAGTTTCAAACTCATTAGAATTTTACAGAATAATACAGCACAGTTTCACATTTTATGATAAGACTGAATGCAATTTACCTTGCGAGGCAGCTGGATTAGCCCGATCAAGAGACCATGTGAGTCGAGAAGTTAGAAATTCAGTCAGTGAGCATCCTACAAGGATCTACTGGCACCTACAGGCATGGTTCAGGTTGATGGCGGCTTCTAAAGAAGTAACCAAAGATGCTGCGATAGCATATGCATATATAAGGACTTGACTGTATTTCTTCATTGAAAGAAGAGCAAAGAACAACACTGTAGGTGTAAGATATTCTCTTCTCTTCTCCCGAATGATTTCAGTAAAAGTCCTACTTCGCCATTTGATTTGTTGATCTTATTGGCTGAAGTTTTTCCGTGAGAGACGGTAATAGATTCATAATAGGTTCATCCAATCCCCTGCCTTTCAAAGTGCCTACCTATGTCCTCTTTCCATGGACGCCTTCCCAGATGGTTCTGTGTAACAAACCATCTGGCACGTCAGGTTAGAAAGCAGTACACTGCTGACAAAAAAGCAGTTCAACAATTTTTTTGTGTGTTTGTTTATGATCACCAGTTATGTGACAGTTTCTGGACACTCCTTGGCTGTAATGGGATCAGCTGGGAATATTACTTCATTCACTTCATTACATAAGGCAAAGATTATATAACCAAAAACAAAGGCCTTAAAGATAGCTTCTATGGGATAAAAAAAAAATCTAGATTATTGATAGTGTTGGAATATGGAGGCTGAACTAACAATCAACAATGAATTCACAGGCTCATGGTGTTGGGAGCAGCACATGCAGACATGTTATTTTCATGCACGGCTTCGCACCCTCTGGCCTGAGATTGTGGTTGCTAATAGATTCTCCAGAGAGCTCTTGTAAACATCAAGTAAAGTTTGTTGTGATTTGATGTGTTCTCAGCCAACTCTTCAGTCTCAGTACAGCTATGCAGCATTTTAATAAATCATTTGAATAGACCTGAGTTAGTTACCGCCTTCTGATGTTTGCAAAAATAACATTTCTGCATATTCTCGCTGCATGAGTATGAGTTCTTTAAATGGGAAGGATGGAAATCAAGAGTGATAAAATAACAGGGCTGAAAAAGTGACAGGACGGAATGTGTGTGCTCAGAGACTTCCAGGATTTCTGTTTTGTAGTTTTTACAAGCCAGATGGGAAAAGTAAACAGTTGAGGATTGTTTGTAGTGGCAGAGCAAAATGTTCTCTTCTCATTGTTCCGTAAGTAATACAATGTGTGTCTCGATATGTGTTTATAAAAGCCAGACAATTAAAACTTCATTTTTTTTCATGATTCAAACATGAAACAGGCATCGGGCATAAACTTTTTCAAATTTGAGGAAGAGAAAGAGCAGTGAGAGACTGTGTGAGACGGCGCTGTCTGTTGAGTGAGACTGCTCTGTTCTGCAGTTACTAACTCTGCAAATGACTGTTTCACTGTGACAGCAGTTCATCTGTTGGAATGCAGCTTTATCAGAGATCACACTAAAACTTCTCTTCATCAAACATCCATTGTGTAGCAGATCTACTGGCAGAATATGACAGAATAATATTTTCATTATCTCAGAATGAGCCCATTATCTCTCTCTCTCTTCCACAGAGTCCACCATGTTGCTCTTCCATGTTTGTTCCATGGACAAACCAAACACTGGCATTAGAGAGAGACTTTAGGGCCGAGGGTGAGCTGAAGGGCATCCAGTTGGTTGTAATCTGCAACCTCACCACTAGATGCCACTAAATCCTACACACTGGTCTTATAAAAGAATTTATTAAGAAGACTGGAGGCAGACTGACCTGAGGTCAGATTGTTTTAAGATCTTCTTTAAAGCACGTAGAACGATAGTGTAAGTTTATTGTATGTCACATGGTGCAAGATGGGTCTAATACAATTGGACACAATCTGTGTCAGACTGGATACAATATGAGTGTGTGTGTCGAATTGTTGTGCTGCAATATAAATAGAAAAGAGTATCTGGGAGCATTTCATCCACACTCTTTCATCTTGCCTCCATCATTTTGGTTTGCATCGGTGGGTGAGTGTGTGTGTATTTTTTCCCTAAACTTTCAAAAACAGGGTGAACAAAATCTAGTGCTGGCCAGTGTATTATGCCTGATATTCTGTTTGGTTGGTTTGAAGACATGGGTCTCACCAGTAGTCACACTGTGAGAGTTTATTGATGCTATTGTGTTCCCATTTCTTCTTTAACTCTGCATGGACTTGTCAACTCTTTGTCAAATTGTCATATATTAGCATCTTCATACTTCTACAGCTAGCCTAATGTAGGCTTTATGTGGGAAATGATAAATGGACTGTATTTATGTTGCACTTTTCTAGACTTAACGACCACTCAAAGCACAAGAGCCACCATTCACCCCTTCACACACACATTCATGCACTGGTGTTCCATCTGCTCATCAAGAGCAATAAGCACACACACACAGCAGTGGCACAGCATCGAGAGAAATTTAGGTTTCAGTATCTTGCCCAAGGATACTTCAACATGTAGACTGCAGGGGCCGGGGATCAGACCTCCAACCTTTTGATAGGTTGACGACTGCTCTACCTCCTGAACCACAGTCAACCCCAGTATAATCCAACACTGCAATGTTCAAAAAGGTTCATATCAAGCTTTTCTCTGCAGATGCAAAACATGATTTCATTATTAAACCAGGAAACAAGCCGTACTGCTCACTTATCACTCACATATGAGTGAATGAATCAATGACTTGATTTCATTTGCAGTGCACATCCCTCATTGATTTGTATTTTAACAAGCATCAAGCCAGGTGAAATCAATTTAAGAATGTCATAATGATTGGTAACACCATTGAGGCATGGTGACTCATGAGTGAAGAGCAGCTAATCCTCCGTTTCCTTCGCTAGAAGCCGAATGGAGCAGTACTCTAATTCTATATCCGTGATGACTTATTTCTGCACATGTCTCGCACTCTGCTTTTTATCTGTTTTTCTTGCACATTATACAGAGGATTACTCTTTGTCTTCATTACCTGATTCCAGCATTAAAGCTTAGCCCGGTGCATTTTCATTATGTTCTCATCTTTTCACATCCAATGGGCAGTGCAGCATATTGCAACTTTAGAGGTGAGACGTATCACCATCAGCACAGGGTATGCTTCAAAATATATGAAAAATAGATGTAATAGGCTTTCTATTATAACTAGCTATTTTGGATTCATTTGTTGTAAGGAGGGCTAATCAGTAGATATATTGGAGCTAAAGTGAACAACAGATGATTAGAAGGTGATAAGGGAGTTTACTAGGCGTCCTTTCTTTCTACCATCAAATTCATTTTTTCTAGTTCTGTCTGATCCAGGATCTGTCTGTTGAATAATTGCTGGCTCCAATTTGTGAAAGCAGCACTATGATTTTCTAAATCTTTCCTCAGCAAATACACTGAAACTACTAGTTTCTTGGACAGCACAGCAGTATCAGTGTCTGTTACGTTCTTGTAAAGCTGGTATAAATAATAAGAAATAACCTGAAATGTAATTTAATGAAAAAGTCCTGTCTACTTGCACCCTTCACAGGCAGGTCAGAGAACTGGATTATGTTCAGAGCAACACCTCTTGAAGCTTGCAGACAGTCAGTGCTTTGCTGAAGAGCACATAGGGCAGATTTTTTTGTCCTCTGCTTCAGGGACACTGTTACAAAACACAAGGCCATCCTGCTGCTCCCAAAATAGACTCTGTGGAGAGCTAACTGATGGCAAAAGCTGGTCTTTGAAATTGATACATTCTACAGTACCAGTCAATACAGTGGTTACTTCAAGCATCTTGACATTGTTTACTTCTTAAATCAGACAGATATGGATTGAATATTCAATATTTTACAGTGCCCTTAATTGTCTCTATGTTACATTAGACAGACTGCCAATCACTGTTACCCAATCATTCAAGCAAGAAAAATACATCCACAAATAGCTCCTGCTTCAGAGGTACTCTGGACTGTGTGAGTGCTGCCTGTGATATTGTTTTATTATAGTTATCCTCCTGTTTGTGGAAAAGCGTATCTTTTCTTCAGGCACATTCCTTTCATCCTCATGTGGCATCATTAGCTCGATAGATGTCCCTGGTGTAATGCAGAGAGAGGAAGACCGAGTTCGAAAGAGAGAGACCTCGTTGTCACTGTCCCCTAGCTGCAAATGGGAGAAAGACTTTGCGGACTGCAGTGTATAATGCAATGTTTAATTACACAACGACCACAACACCACAGCTCTCCTTTTTTCCCCATTAGCTAAGCACTTTGCAATCACAGCCAATGAGTTTTACTGCAAAACAATTTTTAGTATCATAGTGCTGTCCTAATAACCAGAGACATTACTGACTTAAACATGTTTCAGGCAACATTGCTGTCACTCCTGAAACTGGCCCTATGTACAGACTTGTGTTACAAAGCCTAGATTTAGGCTGTGATTGGCTATCAATGACAGAGGAGGTCACAGCACAGAAAACTAGACACCATGTCATGTGCTATAGTCATGAGCAGCAATGCAAGCCAAGGTAGCAGAGCCTGACAAGTCAAAGCTGTAAGCCAAACACAATGTTTTCAGCATTTAGGATCACATGATGGCTAAGATGTTGAGTAGAGCTTTAATTAACTTTTTTGAATTTTAAATTTCAATCTTTTTTAATTTGTAATGTATAGTGCAGCCAGATAGAGATTTGCAGTTCGTTTTAGCCACAAATGAAATATACTTGGCAAATGCAGGTAGCAATATTTTCTGCCTCTTCAACAATAAAGCCAGTAGTATTCCATCAAAACTATGTTTGGAACGTCCATTTAAACATATGATAAATGACAACTTTTAAAACTGCACTATATAACTGTATATACAAGCGTATCAAAGCACAAGAACCTAAACTCATGTGCTGTCATGCCTTAACTTTGGTAGTCCTATTGGGCAGAAATGTTAATGCAATTTCATGCCAAAATTGATACCAAAATTGTGCCACCTGATTTGCATAAACACAGCCTTTGCTGTGCCACTCTTTCCACCCCAGGGTTGTTTGGAGCATTGCAATTATGGAGAAAGCAATTGTACATGATGCCAACAAAACTGGCAATCCAATTTTCCAGCAAAGTGTCACGTTAATGCAATTCCATAAAACAGCAAAGTTTGAACCCCCGGATTTGGACTTTGCTTTAAACACTTGAAAGTGCAGTGACTGAAAGATACAAATCACGTAATGATGGTAATTTTAAATCATGACCAAAATTCAGACAACAAATCTTCACCCAAGTGGCTGGGTCTAGTCAGCTTTTAAGTTCATTGGCACAGTCCCTTTCCAATATTGTTGGCAGAAGTAACTGACCTACAAGCATGATGTTTTAATCCTTTGAAATAGTTTTATTTAAATTAACAGTATTTTTTTTTCCCCCACAAAGTTGAAATATAGGATTTTTAAGCTGTTGTTTACTGATTGCATTTTATTTACATTTTATATCTAATGAAGTCTTTCATTATGACTGATGTCAGAGAGTCTAACCTCCGAGCTGGCCCCAGATCAACAGCATGCATCCAGGAATTCTTCCCAGTTCAGTGCTCTCTTTTTTATTCCAGCATTTGATTTCTCCTCCAAGCCTCAAGGGCCCTTGTACCTACTCAGTATATTCTGTTAATTAGCCTTGATCAATTTCTCCTCTGATGCTCTTTTTATATGTTAGTCCATGCAAGCTGCTCTAACCATGTCTACACACTCTTTAGATATCGCATCCAGAATTTCCCGTCGAATGTGGTGTCGTTGGGTCACTGTACTTGACTTTATTTTCTTTCTTTTTGCTCATCACACACATTATTGGCACTGAAGATATTTTCATCTTCTTTGGAAATGCTGAATGAGTCTTTTATTATATCCTTGAGATCTTTTACATTTCTTTTGCAGTTAAGTTGTGTAGATGAGATATATTACGAAGTCAAACTTAATGTACCTTGAGTAGATGTCATTGTAAATTACTTTGAAATAACTTGCTAGAAGAAGTTAAGTCTCACCAATGTCTGTTTTTCCTTATGGTGACAATTCATGGAAGCATTTTTCTTCAGTTTTATGGAGGATCTGTAGCTTTAACTTACTTATCAAGTGTAACCTCTGTAATTTGTTTCTATCTAGTGCTGCTTGTGCTCAATGCTTGTACAGTGTGCAAAATGCCATGTTAAAGATAGATGCAATAGACATGCTTTAAACAGTATTTAATTACAGTATATGACTGTGTAATGCAAAGTGGCTGTTAATACTGCCAATACGCTACTAAGAATCAACAACCTTGCAGCTCCACATTCATCTCATTGTATTGTATTGTATTGTATTGTGGCAGCCTGTTACAGCAGCTCTCTCTCACAGTTGAGCTTTCTTCTGTAGTTTCCCTAACTAGCTTATTTTTTTAATTTGTTATACATGCAATTCTGTTTTCCATTTTGTCCGTACACTACAGGCACTAAACTCGTTGAGTTTGCTCTGGTATTTTTACTGGTTTACAAGCACTCCATAACATGGCGGTGCTACCCAGGTGGAGACCCAGCGTTGCCTGTGAGCTGCAGTAAGGACAATGAGCTGTTCGCCGTCAGTACCAGGCCTTACAGTACTATTTACCGATGACATTTCTGCATGTTATCACAAAGCGGTGTATATTTCCCCCCTGTGCAAACATTGATGCAGCCTGTGATGGTATTCACTCAATTACAAGCAGGCCCTTGCCCTCTTTCTTATTTCTGACTTTAATGATGCCTCATGGCTTTAATCGTGCCTCCACTCAGCCCACATTCATTTATGTTACATGCTACACCAGAGACAATAAAATATTGGATTTATTTTTGCCAGCACCAAAGAGGCATATAACTCATCACCTCTCCCTCCCCTGGGAAGACCAGGTCACAACCTGGTGCACCTTCTGCCTGTGCACAAACCACTCATATGCAGGCAGTCAGCCACACACGCAAACTGAAAAGATGGTCCAATGAGGCCGAGGAGCCTGATACAACTGTGTGGGAAGACCTTTGGGATGTAAGGACGTTGACAGCTTTAAACGCGGTGTAACGGACTGTATCTACTTCTTCAGGTCTTCAGGTCTGGAAATAAGGAGGGGCTGAGTAGTGTGCTGAGGGAGTTGACGAGGAGAATCAGGGAGGGGAAAAACAGCTACAGGAGGAAGATGGAGCATGAGTTGGAGCAGAAGGGCATCAGTGGAGTCTTGGGGGTCCGTAAAGCCATCTCTGGCTACAAGGAATCCAATTCCCAGCCTGTGGGTAACTGAAAGTAGGTGAATGATCTTGAACTTTTTCTTCAAAAGATTTAATCAATCAACAGATCCCCCCCCGCCCCCCCCCCCCCCCCCCCAGCTGCAGCGCCCATCGTCTGCAACACCTGTATGCTCCCCACCTATACCCTGACATCACACCTGATAAAAACCCAGGAAAGGCTGGTCCTTGTCCATGTCTGCTCCATCAATGGACCATCAATGGACCTGCTGCAGGTTGCCTATCAACCTTGCATTGGGATGGAAGACACTATCATCGTCCTACATAGATCCCTTTATCACCTGGAAGAGGTTCAGAGCACTGTGAGAATCATTCTATGATTTCAATATCATCCATTGTTGCATTGTAAGGGGGTAGACCACCACCTCACAGCATGGATCATGGACTATCTCACCGATCAACCCCAGTGTGTGAGGATGCAGAACTTTGAGCCCAACATGGTGGTCTGCAGTATGGGGGTCCTGCAGGGAGCAATCTTGGCTCCCTTCCCCTTCACCCTACACTGTAGACCTCACTTACAATTCAGTGTCCACCTGCAAAAGTATTTTATTTTTATTTAATTTTATTTTTATTTTTTTGTTCTCTTCTAATCAAAATGTATGATTTTTATGCTTCTGTAAAGCACTTTGAATTGCCTAGTGTATGAATTGTGCTATACAAATAAATTTGCCTTGCCTTGCCTTGCCAAAAGTTCTCTCTGCCGGCTCAATTATCAGCCTCATCAAAGATGGGGATGCCAGGTAGTACAGGGAACTGCCTCCAGATCAGTGCAGGGAAACTCAGAGAGAGTGCCTTATTTTACTTAATACTTCTTTCACTTATGAATCATATCTTGCTTTGTTGTTTTGTTTTTACTGATGCTTCTTACTATTGCGGGATCCTCTTTGCTGCTATAACACTGCAAATGTCCCCTCTTTGGGATTAATAAGGGATTATCTTGTTTTATCATACCAATAAAATAAAAAAGAATGTTGCTTTCTAGAAAAGGGGCAGTTGCAGCAATTGAACCAATACAACCTGATACATGGCTTGTGGGAAATGGCAAAGATGTAAAGTTAACACGCGGCATTGTAGGACAAACAGAGTCAAATATTCTTCTGAGGACTTGGAAGTCCAAATTTGATCTAAAACACTATATGGGACTCCCCATTTGAACTGAATGGCAACATAAAACTGTACCGACAGAATGTACCGACAGTATATAAATGCTACCTCCCATTTCTTCCCTTTCTTTTCTTCTCCATCTCCTGCTTATTAAATCTTAGTTTGCATATAATATGTAGATGTGACAAACGAGAAACTTCTGCTTTGTGAAGTGACATTTATCATTGTAACCACTGACGTTGATGTGATTTTTCTAAATATGTAAAAAGTGTCACTTTTTGAAAAACACTGTCACTTTCTGACTTAAACATAGTCACACTGCTGTTTTGTCTCTCCCTAACAACCTTTGAACTGGTTAGCAATGGTTGTACATACTTGTCTGGCTGATTTGATGAGTGACAGGAGGGGACTATCTGAATGCTTTTGAACGCTGCATTTTAATGCACGCGCATGGAGTGGTCAGACCTCTTATTTATCATATTTTCATTTCAAAAAGGTGGTATTTCAACACTGCAGTTGACTGACATCCGGCAACGCTGGTTTGACTCTTAAAGCTAAATAAAAGTGAAGGAGTGCTACCAGTTACGGGAGTTTATTTGAAGACAGCCATTTAACCCACTATGCCTAGAGCTTGAGACCACGACATGCCGGTGAACATACTTCCCACCACTGCTTAATTACAACACAACTTACAGCATGATTTAATAGTTGTTGATGGTGTACTCACCATCAGTCATAGAATGTGGAGGTAGTCACTCTTTGATGCTGATTATCCAAACATGACGTTTCTGTGTCTGAAAGTTTTGCCTCCAGGGCTTCTCTTTACACATTTCATGGTTGAGATGCCAGTAATAATTACTGTAACCAAATTAGCATTACTGAATGTTAAGCAGAATTACACTGAATGACTAAAGAAGCTGTGTGATTAAAAGGGTCTTTAATGTTCATTGTTGAATCCACAGTCACCACTAGTATTGGACCACACCTCAGCGCTTGTTATGCAAATAGCCACTTTTATTTGAGCTAATTTGGTAATTATTAGCTGCCACTGTAGTGTAATTGTGTTTTGATAAGTGAATTCTCAGCAGATTTAAATGTGTGATATCCTTGGATGTGTTTTGTTTGCCTTGTTTGTCACTTGCTCTGAGCTCTGCCAGCTTTGTGGCCTTTGTGTCAACCAAAATAAATGCCCGACTGAAATAATTGATAACAGGGTGGTGGGGTGTGTCTAGACAACAGTGGGAAAAGATGCTCCAGTACTGAAACAGCAACCATAAAAAGACCACTGTGTGTTAAAATGTGTAATTTCCTTGTGTACGTTTCTGATTTTCATAAAACACTAGTCAATAGTAACAAACAGTGAAAAACACAATGTTGTATTTCTAATTCCTCTATAATTTATATATATATTTCTATATCCAGATACTTTTATAAATTGCAATATGTCCCTTTAAAATATTTACATAATGAAATTAATGCTGTCTTTGTTTTTGAACTGATGATGATTGAATCTAATTTTATGTCACCAACCTGCAACAGTAACAAAGCAATGCTCTTTCCATCTTTCTAATGACTCCTGCCACAGTTACCTCTTCAGACAGTGTCATGTCTTAGCCTCCCCAAACCATTACAGCTGTGTAAAAAAAAACATGTCTGCCAACCGCAAGGAATTCACTAAGTGGAATTTGCACTGCAGGGATGTCTTTCCCAGCAATTTCATGTAGTGGACTGTGTCAGGGGAACCAGCAAAGCTTTTTACACACAAAATGTCCTGCTCCAAAGGGAGGGGAAAGAAAAAACACAAGCAGCCAAGAGCAGAGTGAAGTCTCCTCATTCAAAAGAAAGGGAACAATATGAAGGTCATACGGCTATATTTATGTGAGTTTATTGATAAAGTGCTCAGTAGTCTGGTGGAACATGTATACCACAATGTAGATAAAAGAAGCATTTTTGTTATTTAGTAGCACTTGATTATAAAGTAATCACAAAGTGATCTTATGTAGCCTAGTTTGACCATGTCTAACATAGGACACGTTCATGCATTACTAACATCTTAAGGGTTGTACCAGCCAAAATAGTTCCAATTTAGGCACACATTAAATCTAAATTTGCCTCCATATGTTCATCTTCATCAAACCTAACCCTAACCCTATGCAGATGGACAGACAGATGTGGACAAATAGAAATTCATCAGTAGTTCTCACCCCACATACCTTTCCCACTGTGATGAGATGACTATCAGTCAATCATTTGCACAAAGTCATATTTTGTCTCTCCAGCCCCTTCACTGCCCTGTTCACCAGTTTCTCCTGTTCGCTCTTCAGTCACTTTCACCCCACATGGAAACAGATGGCCAAGGAGCTAAAGAATATTGAGGTTTTTTGAAAGATCCACTAGTATCTCATCTACCCTTGTTTTCCTTTCTTCCTTTATTGACACAGCATACAAAAATGGCCCTTGTCTGCCAGAACTCCAGACTCGCCCTTCTCTTTTCTATTTCTCTCCCACTTGCTTTCACTGAGGCCTAATTACATGGTGGACAGAGTAATCGATATAGGAGAGAGTGAAAGTCCCCAACAGGCAGCTTGAGGACCCTCTTAACTCTCTTCAGTCAACACTTCTCATACTTACACTTACACAGTAGTGAGTCATCTTGTCTTTTTGCAGACATTAGACCCAACCTTGCCTATTCCCAACGCGCAAACACAAGAAGTGCATTACACTTTACCCCAGGGCAAAGCAAATACACATCTCTCAGAGCAAAGCAGGAAAGCTGTGCAACCTCCATGTTGTTCCGATGCAAATGGTTGAACACAAAAATTACAATGGGCTACATTTATTTTTTGATGTGATGTGTATACACTTTGTTGTCTTCCTGGCCATGTAATCATAGAAACACTGTATCACATGTCAGCAGAATACAACACTGTAATGCAGCTTAAAAGACTGTGACAATGCCACCGAGTTCGCTGCAGCTCACCTGGCAGCCATGTACCCATTTCACATACAGATTCTTCACTCCTTTTTTATGTGTCTCTTAAGATCAGCTTGCTGTAACATGCTGTGGGCTGTGAATTGTGTATTAAGAAGCATTCACAGGAAATGACACTGCGGGGTGGTGAGACAGGCTGTAATCACAAATCAGCTGTGACTCTTATTGTACTAGTACAGAGCTGCATCACACATAGAAGTGATCACCAACATTTAAACCTTTTAACACAGATTTACATGACCGGAGAGGGCTGGATTACCATAGCTGTCATAACATAAAATGTTGTTTGGTTTCATTAAAATCTTAAAAAGGAAATTAAAACATAGTGATAAAATATTGACCCTATAGACAGCATTCATTGCCAACACGTCATTGGCATTAGACTACCATAGGTGTCAGCGAAGGACATTTATGGCGCATTTCCATTACACAGTTCCAGCTCTACTCGACTCGACTCGGTTCTACTCTACTCAACTTGGTTTGGTTGAGTTTCCATTACAATTGAGTACTTCATAGTACCTCCTCTACGTAGGCGGGGTCGTCATACCACGGCTGCTCGAAACTGCCATGATGTCAATTTGTACGTGACGCAAACAGAGCCGACAAACAATGGAGGACATCGGGGCGATGTTGTATTTGCTGCTCGGTTTGTGGCTTTTTGTCACACACAAAGCAAGAGAAGAAACCCAGAAAAGGCTTCGGGCTGCAAGGCAGAACACTCTGGAAAATTACGGGCGAGTTTGGGAATTCATTCAGCAGTGTGACGCCGAAGATGAGATGCGTCGCAGACCAGTGACGACACTCTCCGGCCAATCAGTGGCCGACAGGCTGTTGACGTCACACATATAGTATCGCTTCTACTCGCTTGGAACCTCGCCAGAGCAGGTACTAAAAATAGTATTGGGTACCAGGTACTATCCCTAATGGAAACACAACACAACCGGGTAGAGTAGAGTCGAGTCGAGTTGAGCCGTGCTAGTGGAAATGTGACATTAGCTATAAATGTTATTTCTAAGCCCTCTAAGTAACTGAGCATTCTAAGTAACTGAATAAAGCAGTTGAGATTTTATTTATCCTATTCTTTTCCGATACTGTATGATTGATTAGACATTAAATCAATGGATGGGTGAAAGGATGCATGTATTCAGCCTTGAATTGCATCTTTCAGTATTTCCTTTTTTTGACTTTGTGATCTAACTTTTCCATTTTCCCCAATGATGTCAACTAAATATTCACAATGAGCATTTCATTAACCACAGCTAATTGGGCAACATTTTCAGCATTTCAAGTAAATTCTGATTTGTTAAAAGGGAAAATCCTATGTGGATGAGAGTATCTGTGGTTTCACACATCTGCATATTTTTCAATATTGTGTTTCAGAAAACAAAGAGTAGAAATAACATTAAATCAGCTTTCCTTAAAGAATGCTTTTTGCTTCCGCTGGCAGGTTGGAACTTGCATGCAACTCTGCAGCTCAATCTCGTTTTTACAAGTGCACTTCTAATTAACTCTGAATAACCTTTACTCCAAGACAGAATTTCAATAAATGCCATTTGAAACATGCACCTTGACAAATTGTTCATAAGTTCTCAAGAAATAACAAGTCTATTAAAAATCCTCACAAAACAAGAACTTTGTTTTTTACTAAGACCCTGTAGTAGTGTGGCACGAGGTCACGATTACTATTTCACATATGTTTGATTTTAATTATGCATAATTTTAAAGGAGCTTAGCAACACAGTAACTTAGCAACAGTTACTTTCCAAAGTAACCGCCAGGTTTACGTATGTGAACACAGCGATCATGCTCAGATGAGGGGCACAATAAGCAGGAGGGGATTGCCTGGAGATCTCTGCTTGCCTCCTGTCGAAGTCTGGGGCCATTGGTTCGCTGTTGAAATGCAGTCCATACAGCTGGCTCATGCATTGCCTGATGGGACGCTCTTTCATGTCGGTAGAGCTACGTAGTCAAGCTTACCTGATGTGCCATCTGAAGAACAATCGTTGTGAGAGTACTTGGTGGTATGCCCCAACAGAGCCCATCTACAACAGGGAGCTATTGAGGCAACATATCCTCAAATAACATGCATCAGGACATTGTTTTCTAGTCGCACTTGACATGCTCTCTGGAGCTAGATATTTTTTAATTTACATATAGTATTACTAGAGTAAAGTGCATGTTACATTAACACAAAAACACAGCATAATAAATGGTGTAACCATCTGAATATACGTAATATTAAACAGTCTCACTCAAGGAAAACAACTGCACACGAATTGACAATAATTCAACATATATTCAACACCTAACCCAAAATACTAACTCGAAACACAGATTCAATTTAATTCCTATAATCACTTATATATTACATTATACATGTACAGTTGTGCTAGCATTCGTATGAAAAATTAGCATATTATATACACAAAACCTTTCTACAACATTCTTACTTTCTTTTGCACTGGCGCTTGACAGCACCGCTTAACAATTTGGCAAAACCACGTTAGTGACCAAAAATGTGAAACTAGTTTGAATATGGCATCTAATCCAAATTACTCACACACAACCCTAGTGTGTAAGACTGAAGTTCATGGAATGAATTACTCAGCATGATGATGCTTGTCAGGACAATTAGCTACAAAATGAAGCTTGCCATACTAAACACATATCTCAAAATCATGTTATGTTAGAATAAATGTTAGACTAATTCAGTTATTGACTGTCTGTTTAAATAGTACTTAAACGTGTAGTTGACACAAAGTAGAGCTGAGGCTAACAGAGATGTCTTTGGCTTTTGGTATTTGGTCATAAACCAACCTGCTGGTGACGCTAAAAAAATAATAATAAAGTCTGGGGATCATTAAAGTCATTGTCTGGCAAACCATCATGTTCACATTCATCTTGTGCTTGTAAAGCCAGAACAATAGTGTTTTTTTTTTTGTTTGTTTGTTTTTTTTTGTGGTGTCAGATGCTTTTCACTGTGCATCCATAGAAAGGCAAAATCAAGATCAGGTTTCCTGTTGATTTAAAGCTTGTGAAACAGAAGTGGGTCAGCATCAGTTTACCAGAATATGTATCCAACCATAACACTATAAAACCAGCTCCCATTAAAAGAGTGTGACAAATGTCTGACCTTTTCTCAGTGTTTCCTGCTTTTGTCACTGGCAGCTTTAGGAGAAAGGTAAGAATGAGTGGCCAGTGAAACTTTCTCTTTGGGGAAATCTAATGATCCACAGGATTTGGATGTCTCTGATTACAATTTTTTGTAACAGCACAAACTCATGAAAGACAGAATAGGCATGCACACACATGCAGCAGCTCACACATCTTGGGAATGTATTTCAATATAATAAATGCAATTGCTTCAGTGAGTGATCCAGCTCCTGTGAGTACAGTTGGTCAAACATCAAGTATGGCACTGACTATAAATTATCCAGTTTTAACAGGTTACCTCCCAGATCATATCATCCCAAATTCATCAACGTCATTTTCATCTATTTTTAGCCAGAGCGATTCAAGTGTCTCATCTCTGTGAATCATGGCTGATAGTGAACCTCTCCCTCCTCATTTGGCTCCCTCTCAGCCCTATCTTTGTTCTGGCCACGTTTTGAAGGCTGAACATGGGTGTACTGACACTACAGGATGAGAAGAGAGCACAAAGCCAGAGCTAATTAAAGTAGGCAAACTTCAACGGCCTTGTCTCACTCTCATTGACCTTTATCAAAACACTGGCATTCATGTCGTGCAAATGCTGGCACACTCCGCTGAAAGCAGTGTAGGGGAAGAGGTAAACAAACACAGCCTCATTAGATTGCACCGGAGACCGTCCTATCACCCCGGTAATCTTGTGATGCTTAACAATTCCACACTACCCCCCACTGGGGATTTTAAGCTGTGGATGGGTGAATGGAAGCATCACTGACACCAATGAATTGCAAGTCACATTTCATATCACCAAATACAAACAACCAAGAGCAATCAAACAGGCTGAAACGCTTAATTATATGGCACTCATAGCTGACCTGCTTTCTGCTTGCTAAAACTTTGCATTACATATGTTTATTGCTGTGCATCTCTTCACTGTCAGTGTACTCTTGTAAACATATGGGGTGTCATTATGTTATTTTGACCTACTAAACTGTCGACAGAGAGCTGATAGGAAAGGTTCAGGTGGTGTTTATTGCATTGTGCAAGTGTCGAGACACAGCAAGACACATAAGGTTAAAAAGAGGTTTAGACCACTAAGGCTGAATAGCACAATAGACAATATGATAAATAATTATTGCTACTGGACAGATGGATATAATGAGTGGCTGATGAGCATTATGAGGGGCAGGTGTCTAGGCAGGTGACTGAGGACTGTTGGGAAGAGCTGAAGAGAACTGCTGGGTGTGGGTATTGCAGGGTTTGGCAATTTTAGAACTGTTTGGGGAGGAAAATGAGCCAAAAAAAATGAAATGAAATGAAATAAATAAATAAATGCAAGCGGTGACACATTTAGGCCTTTTTCATTTTGACATGTCACAGTAGGAAAAGCACCAGTGTAAATATTAAATGTATGATGGCTGAATTCCATTTAGCTGCTTCAGTTTCAGGGACCTGGTATTGTTCATGCTGGCTCTCATGATTTAAAAAAAAGTCAAAAAGTCTGCAGGGTGTTAACATTTTTCAAAGTGTCACAACAGAGAATTGATAACGTCTGGTCAGTTTCTACCAAAAATCACTGATATCTGAAAGTTTGATGTTGCATGTGGAGGAACAAATGGATAAATGAACTGTGTGCCATCACTGGGCTTATCAGCATAGTGTCACTGACTGCTCCTGTGCCGAAGTCATGCAATATGTCTGTGAAGATTCTCATTCATCCAGGTCATGGTACTTCTAAGTGCTAAACTTTTGTGAGAGATAAGCAAGCTCTGGCCTCAGCAAGACACTAACTTAGGTCCTCTCTCTTATCGATGCACAAATAAACTGTTTATATATTGACTAGACGGTGCTTCCTAGCCTGTAACCCATGCTGCCGGTTTAGATTTCCCCTTGGTCTGGTGCCGGTAACATAAGCACTAATTAGGCAATATTACCATGCTAACATGCTAACTTTGATGGTGACCATAGTAAACATTATCTACTAAACATCAGCATGTTAGCACTTGTGGTTCTGGAAGATGTTTCACCTCTCACCTGAAAGTTCAAACTGACTGGTGAGGAGTCCCAGGCATTCGTCCTCTTGCAGGATCATAGCTCTGCCCAGCGAGACAATCATGTGAGTTGTTAGGGTTACATGATAAGTCATGCAGCATGTCAACAAAAGTGTCAACAATGCATTATTGAATTATTTAGTGTAGATGGAAGAATCAAATGCAGCTGCAAAACCAAGTGATTTAAATAAAGTCATGAGTTTGTTGAAGCTCTGTCATTTCTCATTAGACCGAGGATGATCATGTTTCTGCTTTACTGTTAGATATAGTTTTAATAATAAGACGAAGATGAAGATATACTTTATTAATCACCGCACACACATGCTACAGGGGGGAGACTGCACACAAGCCATGCTTAGTGAAATTATTTTTCTCTGCATTTGACCCATCCTGGAAAGTCCTTCCTCTGCGGCAGACCAGGAGCAGTGGGCTGCCAGCCGACAGCGGTGCCCGGGGATCCACTTCCTTTCGTCACCATTGGTCAGGTGGTGATCTTCTTGCATGTTTTTTGGGGTTTTTTTTACGAAGGATACCCCAGGTGAACACAGGGAGAACATGCAAACTCCACACAGGAAGGCCCCCTTCCTCGAGCAGGCACCGAAGGCATGGTGGAGGACACGCCCCCGTGCCCACAGCAGGAATCGAACCCGGGACCTTCTAGTTGTGAGGTGACAGTGTTACCACCGTGCCACCATACCATTCCTATCTGCCATTCATATCTTAAAAAAAGCAAATAATAAAGTCCCTTAATCTTGTATGGAGGAAATGCATGCCTGTCCGACCTCTTTGGGTGAAAATGATAAAATGTTGGTGACCATGCCCAACTGTGATGTAGTATTTCACTACACTGCATCGTAAAGTGATGTAGAGTACCTCACAGGGTGTGGGCTGAACATGCAGCAAATGCTAGATGGCAGCACAAGCAGAATTTTCAGCCTGGGTGTAGTTAGTAGAATGTCATGTTTAGTAAATACAGATAAGTCAAACAGGCAGTGTTTCATGGTAACAGCCAACAGGAAAACCACAGCAACAGCATCTTTGGGTGTTCTTTTGAAGTATTTCAGACATCCATTAGACATTCACCTCAGGTATGCTAAACTACAGCGACAATAGTATAGTTAGAATACTACGAATTTCTGTTTAAAGTGAAACTCAGAGCAACAGAATATTGAATATTGCATGACTATGTAATTATCCTTTCGTGTTCTATACCCTTAATCCTTTGTGGGATCGTGGGGGGCCTGAGCTTCCTGCAGAGCCAAACATAAATAAACATAATCCTACGGGCAATTTAGAGAATCCAATTCACCTGGTCTGCATGACTGAACTGGGGGATGTTAGGGGAGCACCCAGTAGAAACACCCGTGAACATGGGGAACATGCAAATTCTGCACAGAAGGGTCCCAGTCGGCCCCCGTTGTGTTCAAACTCAAAGCACTCTTGCTGTGAGGCTAATCACAGAGGAAGCATGCCTGAGGTGATTAATGCTGTGGAAATATAAATTATGCTGAACTGACCACCCTGAACATTAAAGCAACATTATGTAACCATTTTACCTTAAAATAACAGCTTCAAAATCATGTTGATAATACTTGCAATAAGGAGAATGGTGCTTTTTTCATTCCCTCTCTGTGCTTTGTAACTTGGGCTGCCGGGAACGATCTCCCATGAGAGTTGGCTCCATAGCACTACATGACACACCACGAACGATCACTGATTTTGGTGAAAAGGGATGATATTTTAAGGAGAAATTGTTTTCTGGTTTTCCCTCAGATGTCTTCCAGCTGCTTTGACTGAACTCACTGTGATTTATGGTGTTTCCTGATGGACAAATAACTTTAAATGCTAAAGTAACTTCTAACCGCTGCCAGCTTCCATTAGCCAGTTAGCTCCCTTAGCCATGTAACTAACGGACAGATGCAGAGCTGGACTTGCTGTTGGAGAAAGAAGGAATATTAGCTAGCTTGCTAATTTGTGTCTTCTATTGTTGCTTGATATTGTTGTATTAGCAAAATTGTCGACTCACTAGTTTTTGATCATAAGTAATGTAAGTGTAAGTGTATAAATGAAGTGTAAGTGAAACTACAAGGTGTCAAATCTCAAAAAAAACAAAACAAAACAAAAAAACAGGTCTTGAATAATGTTGCTTTAAGATAATAAAAAACAGCAGATATTAACCCTTATTATTATGACCTTATAGATTTTCATCTAGATTTGTTTTCTCTAAGAATAGTTTTATGCACTGACAGGTTTATAAATACGTAGTTGGAAGAATGTGGAGATGACTGGTTTCACCACAGCTTAATTATTTTGTTTTAGTGTACTGAGACTGATGGTACTGCTAGCCAGTCTGATGTCCCATATGACTAAGGAGGTAAGCAATTATTTTGAAAGCACAGAAGAACCCTAATAGAGGAAAACCTGACCACTTCATAGACAATCTTTGCAGGAGGTGTAGGTTCAGGCTTATTTTCAGCGATGCTTGGAATAAACAAAACACATATCAATACGATGACTCACTCGTGGTTTGATTATTCAGTTAAATTGCTTGGGGAAAAGGTCCCAGGAGTGCACAGTCTGACAGGAGGAAACAGTGTGTGGTTGTTCCTACTCACAGACTTCAGGCAGCTGAGGGAATGAATTACAGCATAGCCTTTCACCTGGACTGTTTCCTCAGCACCTTAGCCTAGACATCAGTCTGACCTGAGCCAGCCACCACTGAAGATTAGTCATGGGGAAGAGATAACTCACACTGTCAAAACTCTGTGTCACACAGTTTGAGTCATTCTCTTCAAGCTCAGACAGTGATACTTACAACAAAGGCAAGCATTTCAATCTCTCTTCATTGCTGCATGGTTGCTCTTCCTTGCTCTTAGATAAGCTCCTAGTTAATTCTTTGTCTTTCACACCTTCACCAATGACCAAGTCATTGCTAGTTTGTGACAACCTCAAAAAGCAACACACATCTTTGGGTCAGCCGAAGTAGACAACCAAAGGAATCTTCATAAAGGCTCACTTAACCAAAGAAGGTCACCATTTGTCATTGGCAACACGTCTGCAGGACTGTTTGGTCATATCTGGAGTTCTGTTCATACTTGGAGTACTACCTATTTGCGTCTTGGGACTGTGCACCACTTGGACAAGAAATGTTTTAGTAGGAACTGACTGGCAGCCTCTTCCTGTCTTGTAATTACTGTACAGGTTTAAATTTTCCCAAGGACACAATGAACAAAACAACAAGCAAAACAGCACATAACAAAAATGAAAGGATATACATACAGTCTCACATACATTCCATACACATTGAAACACCAGTGTAGTCTCTTTCAACCATCACTGACATAAACTAACTTTAGCTTTGTCAGCATCAAACACACATTTGACAATAAAATCAAACTACAACAACAACAACAAAAAAAATAAAAATATTACCTAGCATAACTTAAGGGCACTGACCTGCAAAAATACATAAATAACGAAGTAAAAAGATTTACTGTTCAAGGTGCTGACCACGAATCACAGATAACACATTTCCTGTCCTCTCCCGACTGTCGACTCTTTTATAAAAGCACAAATATCAGCTGAAAACACAAGTGCTGTGTTGTCTGAAAAGTGTCTTCAACTTTTTGCTGCTATATATTTCTGATAAACTTCTACCTCGTTTGACATCACTAGTCACAGACACTAGCTTGAGCTTCTGTTCATGACACCCTTATGTCAAAAAACATGTATCATATTAAATGTAGTCTCTTCTGTGATATTGCATTTCATTTATTTACTTTTTTTTACTTTACTTTTTGATTTACTTTTCTGAACATGGCCATGTCAACTCTAATTGAAATGGGGCCTGTTCACTTTTGCTTTTTATTTAAATGTGAAACCTTTTGTGGTCACTAAATTGTAGCAAGCCAGCCACTGATAGTTTCATCTTGGGAGTTTGCTACCCAGTCAGATCACATATGTACTGTAAGGACGGGAATCGAGGAAGCTTTTAAGTGAGATTTTAGACAGAGCCAGCGTGTCTCTTTGTGTCTCTCACATCAAGTTGACAGGAATTCAATAATTCTGGGTTCTCATTAAGTGTTGGCAATTTACCTGCTGTAACGTGTCAGGAGCACATCTGCAGTGAGAGCCCCTTAGCACACCAAGTCTGGAGTGCAGCACAATCTGCAGCAGCACCAGCAGTTATTGTTCATGCAGCACCTCACCCTGGTGCCCAGTGCTTCACAATTCTTATTCAGAGAGAGACCTTCTCACAGCTACTGCGCCTCCCTTCCCTTTGCTTTGCCACTGACAAAAAAAAAAGAGAGGAAATCAATGAAACCAAGGATCAATAGGACTCCTCCATTGCCAAGCCCATCTGCTCCTTTTTTAAAAGATGATGTAAAGTTCAACAGTGAAAATAGCAGCAGTCTGACATTAATTCTTCCCAACAATTGTTGTTATTTATTATGAACAAACCTCTGTTGAAAGTGGACAAAAACAAAGCTTATACAAAATACCCGGTGTTGTTATGAGGTATATTCGGCCTGATACCATAACCTAATTGAGAACAGTAGATTTTTGTTCTTTGTGCATTAAATTGACTTTGAGCTGTGGTCTCCTGCTTCCTGCATATGCTGACTTTTATTGCTTTTTATACTACGTCAGTTGACTGACTCTTCTGCTCCTGTCATAAATGCTGTGGCCACTAGGGGTCACAGCCAAAAAATGAGCACAAATATTGGTCATAATAAGCTGCTTGCACATATGACCTATACGGCTCTTTTTCTGGTGAGGACAGCTTGCAAAGGACACACTCAGAGACCACTCTCATTGCAAAGCACCTAAGAGGATCATATGGTTTCTGCTTTCAACTTGTCAAACACCCTTTGTTTTCTTGTTTTTCGTAAACCAATATATCACAGAAGCACAGTATCTTAAAAATACCCGTTATCTGCCTGTTGTGATTCAACCTTCACACGTCAAAATCCATACCTTTTCACTAATATTATCTCACAATCCCCTTTATCTTCATTGTATACAGGCACAGCGTTTGAAACCGTTATCTCTGTTATGCAATGAAAGATGGTGTCGTGTCAAAGCTGACTTCATTTAGAATGAGAGAGAAGGAAGGAGAGAGATTACACAGATACTGTCAAAGAATAAGGTATATCACTGAGACAATAAACAAGACACTACACACAAGTGGTGTAACCCCGCTGCACACACTGGTGATGTAAACGAAGAAACAAGAACTAAAACATCTTCATTGTCCATTGTCATTTCCATTCATCCATCAATAAATACTCTAGTGGTAACAGTGTTTTTTTACTAACTTTGTCGCCTTCCCTGATACACCCAATTTGTCACATTGGTATTGAAAATTTTTAAATAGAAGTTAAAATGTAGGTATATGTTTACAAACATTATTGATGTAAATGATCCACAGCATTACAAAACCTTAATGAACACAGTGTAATGACTTAATAACTCCAGGGAAACAAATAGCCTGATTCTGTTAGATAATAAAATCTGCCTACCAGTGAGGGTAGGTGAAATATGGAAATGACAATTCGCTGTTTTACTGTTTTCTTGGCCAATTCGTGAGCTTTCCAGGTGCTGGTAGGTGGATTTTGTTACCTTTAGATAGTCAGGCTAGCTTCCGCTGCCCCTTGTTTCCAGTCTTTATGCTAAGCTAACTTGCTGCGGCTTCATGTTTACCATGCAGACATGACAGGTTTCTTCTCATCAAACTCTTGGCGAGAGAGCAAATATGCGCATTTCCCAAAATGTTCAACCAATTCCTTTCAGGTTCCATCATTTGTGTCCATTGTTTGTCCATCTTTTTAAGGTCTGTCAATTGCTTTGTGAGGGACAACACTCCTAACACTCCATTTCTGATTTTGACGTAGGAGCGAGCCTTGTGTTTATATTTATGTCACGCATTGTGCTTTTAAGATAACACGGTGATTTTTATGCAGTGGGTGCCAAACACAGGGCTCAATATCTGTTTTTCCCTCATGTACCCTCCGCATGCTTTTAGAAGTTATCAATCATGTATGACATATTAGGTTGCCTCATTTCTGTCTCCACTCTGAATGAAGTAGATCTAATGTGTGTTATTAAAATTTAATCAAAACACAAATGATGCTTTAATATTTAAATTTGCAATGATGTTATGTTATTTACATAAGTGGAACATTTATTTTAAGTGTCCCTTTCCTGAATCAGCAAATTGGCATGCACACACAGTCACAATGTCCCATAATTACGTTCTCCTACACGGTGCTTGAGGGGCAGCATTTTTGCACTGGACTGACCAGTCTCATTTTTCTCTGCTTTTATCCCACGAGGCACTGACTACTTCCTGTGTCTCCTCAGACAAGCTGTGTAAAGATATGGCTACAGGTGATTGATTGAATAATCCTTTGCTTCCCTTATCGCAGCCTACTTCATCACTCCATCCAACCTCCAGAGCAAATCTCCATATCTCCTCATACTAAAAGATTGGCTACAGGTGAAAACACTGCTTCCAAGTCTATCTCCAAAGCTCTCTCTCACTCTTTTTTACTCACTTGTCGCTTCGATTTGTTTGCTTTGTTTTGTTCTCACACATTGTTCAGTGAATTCAGGCACACTGCATGTCATTGCTTAGTCGTCTCTAATTTATTACCAGCTTCTGTGAAATGTCACCCTACCCACTTAAACATGCCATTAACATGTCAAGCTAAATGTTACAGGACAAAGCCTGGCAGGTTTTCTGCTGTAGAAATCTTTCACACATTTTTTAGAGAGACTGTACAAATCAATGCTTGGCTCCTTGCTTTAACCTTGGAATGTCACTAGTGACTGCACATTAAAGCCAAGCTTGACTTGAGCTAATTTAGCTAAATGAGGATATCTCCCAGCTGAGATGGAAAGATGAAGGGGAACCTTGGGAGCGTGGCATTTCTATCTGCAGGATTGACTATGGATTCATTGTGAAACCCGTAGGGCTACTGTGTGAGACACACGTTGCGCAGTTTGTAGTTTGTTTTATGCATCACAGCTCGGCCATCTGAGGAAACAGATTTTTTTTATGTCCACTGTGGACTGATGTGAATGTTTTTGCAAAACAATGATCATACATGGTCAAAAATGGCATGCAGTATGAAAAATGAAAAAAAAAAAAAAAAGGCTGCCTTTAGTTTCAGACAACAGATTTTGGGAGTTGACTTGAAAGAATAGTTTTGTAAATGATAGCCTATATTTTTGTTATTGTCACTAAATCGCATAATAAGACCCCACCCTTCTGTGACGCTCAGCCCCAAGACCATTTATATCTACTCAAACATAGATCTGAAAAAAAAAAAAAAAGGTCACAGTTTCATTTAATAATTGAAATGCTTTTCAGCAAAAGTTACTTAAACCAGAGTTTCAATATCACTTTGATATCTACTGCATCAAGGTATAGATGGAAAATAGTCATTGACTCAAACTAAAAAACAATTAAGTGTATGTCCCAAATTATTGAACTGTTTGCTCAGATCCGCATTTGGTGCACTGCAGCAAGATGGTGTATGTGGGACCGACTGAAAATAAACTACGGTGTGTGTGTGTGTATGTGTGTGTGTTCATGGTAATGAAGAAATATGTGGCTCATTGATGTGTTTTTATTAGTTTATGGACATCAGTGGAGCTCTGTGCCACAAAAGAATCAGATATATCAGGCTCTAGAAACACAGACAATACCTTATGGGATCATTTCATTGTTGCTTTCGGTCGTTTCATGGGATTTGTTGGCTATGAGAAAAATATAGAGCGTAATATATTTTGTGTTGCTTCAGCAATGTGCTCTTTCTAACTGTGTTTTAATCTTCTGATTCATTCACACTTATCACCCCACACAATGAAATGCCTTACCTCATTTATATGGTTTGTATGTTTACTTGTAGAGAGTGTCGCTGTCACCCATATCCATCACTGATCAGTCTCCATTTGAAACATGCATCTGGGGAGTCTTGGGTATCCAGCTGGGGTGCCAATTGTTTTTGTTGTCATTGTACGTGCAGATATTTTGTATGCTGTTACCAGATGTGTTCATCACATGGGGGAGCTCCTCCAGCCTGCTGCTTGGCAGACACTCATTAATGCCAGAGTAAGTCTTGATTAGAATAATGGGAAATTAAATTTTTTAGGAGGAAGGATACCCACTCTTTAAAGTCTTAATCAATTTTATAGATATTGTCAGAGAACTAAATGAGAGAGATAAAATTAGCATTTTCCAACTCTATCACTGAAAGCCTTCCTTTCCTACAGCTACATTCTAAATACAGAATCACAAATGGAGGAGGAGTAATGAGTATTTCCAGTGTAAATGTCTTCATTCATTTAATAGAACTTTCCCTCAACATATAGACATATATACATCTAACATATAGAGAATGGAAGAGCAGAGGGAATCTATTAAAACATGCTGCTGGGGTTAGAGAGCATATCCATGTATATTGCCTGGCTTTGATTTTGACAATATTTTCCTCTTTTTAATTCAGTTCTTGCCAGCCCATCGGTGGGTGTGCTGTACTGAAATGCTGACTTGAGGTCTGTTTTTAAGTGTTAGCTGGAACAATTTGATGCTTAAGGATTTACCTTGCTGCCATCTTCAGCAGTAGTATCAAGAGTGCTCATGTTGGTATGAAAATGAAAATTGAAAATGACCGGTCAGGCAATGTTAGAGAATATATAACCCCAGTTTTCTAAGAAAATTGAATAACTGAGACACTGAAAGGATTTGATGAAGTATGGGGCTGAAACCAAAGAGAATAAATGTGTGTACTTGGCATGAATAAAGAGGTGCTACGCAGCGTTCACCCTGACTGACTTGAACGCTTACTCATGAGCACTACTGGCTTTGCTTTTATGGCAATCATTCCACTCTTTATAAGAGTAGAATTACCTGCCATTAAATGCATTGCAAAGGCATTAAGTCCACACTGGAAGAAGAATTACCACTCACTGTGCCAAATGCTTACATCAAACATTAATGCTATAAGATGGAATATGTGCAGGAATGATGCTGAGGTTGCATGTGCAATTACAGTCAGATATGTGTTTTAAAAGTTTCAAGTGAGTCTCTTCAGAAATCATTAAGATCCCATCTGCCACCCCCTCACCTCCTCCAGTAATGCCAGATAGGGCAGCAATAATTAAGAGAGTGCTGGTGAATAACTGAAAATAAATGAATGCATAATCGTTTAATTGAGGAAGCTGTGGAGGATCATTGAAATCACTGTGAATAATGACCATACAAATGAGACAGTGGGCCCCATCGCCGTACATCACTTGATGTACATGATAGCGTTATTGTTCAAGCATGGAGATTCAATCTTTGCACACTGACAATAGGCAGACAGGGAACATGCGACATGTTGGTCAAAAAATGTAACCTTGCTCAACTTGCGACAACGCAATCCTCATCCTGCAAGGTGCTGCGGTGGCCAGTAAGATCCGTGCAAGCATTTCTGGTAGATTGCTTTGTCACATGAATGCTGTTTTTCTTCTGTTTACCCAGTGATTGTTGCAACAAAAGATAAAATGACAGTCATTGTGATAACTTTCCACAGTACCTTACAGTGTGATATAGTATGCGCTGTGTTTTGGCATCTGATAAACCTTCATATTCGTGGATCTGTTATTCAAACTGTACCTCCTGGATTGTATTTCATGTCTCACCGGTGCCTGAAGCAACACGCCCCCACAAACGCAGCCCCTTAGGCTGCTTTAACTCTCGGCTGTTTGTTCCGCTCCATTAGTGGGCAAGTTTCACTGAACTAAATTAGATTAAGGTAAATAGAAAAATAAAACTACCCAAGAGTACAGAGAAGAGCTTACTGATACTGCTGAGCTTCAAGTCCCGCTGTCCGAAAATTAGCAGATGACAGCGTAATAGGCTCTGTAGTGTCAGTAGGTGAAAAAAATCTAATTTAATAAATGTTAATAATACATTGTGTCATCATAGCAGTCCTGAGGGAGTGATTTAACCATTAAATGCCAAAACATGCTTTTTGAAACAAAATGTTGTGACTTGGCTGTGAGGCGTAATACAATTACAATTAGTCATTTGGCAGACACTTTCATCCAAAGCGATGTACATTTGAATTCACACACCTGTCACAGCATCAGGAGCAATTTGCAGGGGGTGGGGGGTGGGGGCTCAGTATTTTGCCCAAGGATACTTTGGCATGTGGATTGCCGAGGCCAGGAATTGAACCACTGCCCTCCTGATTGGTGGACGACCGCTCTACCTCCTGAGCCACAGCTGCACCCGATATTGAGTTTGCTGATTGACTTTATTCACATTTTAATGGATTTTGGTAACATATCAGGCATTATGGGTGGAGGAATTCTTCTTCTTAAGTCAAACGGGGGTTTTGCCCATGTGGAAAAACTGTCTGTGCATTCAAAGTACGAGAAAGTTCTCTTCCTTCGTTCATGCTATCCGTTGAAGAATTCTCACGGTCATACACGCCAATTCCAAGTGAGTTGGGACGATGATTGCATTCTGCATGCATGCATTCTGTTATTATTGACATTTCACACGGCGTCCCAGCTTTTTTTTTTAGAACCAGGCTTGTACCTGTGGTTCTTGCGTGAGGCTCAGTGCCCCTAAGCGAACAACATATTTTTTTACCCTCAGCTGTCAGTAGTATACCTTTTAAATGTGTATGAGCGTGGTGCCAAGGCTAGATACATTTTCTCACTCATCTACTTTTCCTATAGTGTGTGACATGTGGAAGGGTGGTGATGAAACAACCTTAGTGGATAAACTGATAAATAATAGCCAGGGTTTTTCAGCTCATTTCCTTTGATTGACTCAAGCTCACACTTAAAAGGAAATGAACCTGGGCAGGAGTGACAAGCCTGTTCACTGTAATGCATTGTGGTCTTCCTAGGACTTCAGATTTGTGCTTGCTGTCTGGAAAAGGCACCATCCTCTGCCATAGGAGTGGTTAATGAAGTGTGTTCCCAGGCACTGGTTGGCAGTTTGACGAAACCACAGAATGGGGCGATTCTCTTCCCTTCCCCTGAAGAAAGGACAGGGGAGTAAGATGGTTGTGAATGGGCTGATTTTTCTTCCTGTCAGGGGCAGACATGTGGAAGCAACCAGCCTTTACCTTGCAGCTGTTGAACACTTTTAATTGTAGCTCCTTCCTGGGTGAACTTAAGCTCCGAATTATGAAATGACTTCTCAGTTTAATGTTTCGAGCAAATTATTATGCTGTTTCAATTTCAGCAGCCTACTTTCTGTGTTTTTAGCTGCCTGCTTTGTTCCTTAAATATGTTTCTGAGACACGTTAAAAGAGGATTGAGTGTTAGAATGCATTAACAGGTTTTAGTCGAGCCCTCTCTTTGGATAGGGAAAATAATTTCCGTGATGTTGTTTAGACTGTTTCCAAATGATTGCCCTTTGAATGTCCTCTCTCCTGAGGTATACTTACAGAGGTATAAATAGAGGAGCGCCGTGGCTTCTACATACTTCATCATTAGTTGGTGTTTTATTGGCCTATCTTCAACAGACAAAAGTGTTAAGTCTTTCTGTTAATGCACTGGGTTACTGAGGCATGTAAAAGTAATTTCCGCATTAATCCAAGAGAGAAAAGAATTGAGGCTGATAAGAAGCAATCCTGCCGGCCCACGGGTCTGTTTGCCTCACAACAGCAGCGACAAGACAGCTGACCTCATGTGAACAATGTTGGAACATTTATCCATATTCTTCTTTTGCTGTTAGTAATGTATGAGGCTTTTTGTCATGTTTCTGGCCATTTAATGAATCTATGTATGTGTGCACCATCATAATATTAATATTCGCTGTCATTAGCAGAGTTTGGCCATGCTAAGTCTGGCTGGAAAACACACCAATGGCCTCCGTCTGTGCATCATAAACGTGCACATGTGGTGCTAGTGACCGTTTTTTTCAATTTACAAGTAAAAACACAACATATGTTCAAACACCAGAGACAGAGTTCAGATCATTTTGGAACTCACCTTGACAGATATGAAGACACCCAAGTGGTCACTGCTTAGGCCTGACACAACAAGCTTGCCAGATGAGTTTGCATTACAAACACTAATCCCTGTAAGTCTGTTGTAGACTTTCACACCAAACTGAAGGGCACTACAGCCCTTTCACTGTGCAAAGTCATCAAGTGTACCCAATGTCCAACTTATGCTCTCAGCTGACCATCTGGCAAATCCACTCTGCATCTCTGGTCCCATGGTGACGCTCAATTTTTTTTTTATAATAAATTATCTTCAGCCAAAAGAATGAGCTCTCAGCGGTCACGACTGGAACATAATGGGTGAGAAGTATTCTACCAGAAATGCTCTGAATGCTGTATGTAAGCAGAGTTTGCAGTATATGTGACATATATGGAAAACTATAAAAACAAGCCAAAGGTTATTGTTGGACTTATTTCTTACAATAAAAAAGCCATCACTTTTAATATGAAGCCTCCAATTTAAGAGAAAGAGAGCAACAAAATGCAACTGTGGCAACAATCCTGAAGACAGTTTCTGAAAAGCTTCCAGTGGACAGTGGAAGCGAGCCATGGCTGGTGGACCTCACAGGTAAAGCGTTGTGTAGTTTTACTTGTATAAGCACTTTTAGAGTCCAGGTACCGACTGACCTGCTTCCTGTTTGTGACAATATCCACAGCTGAGACAAACACTCTGCTGCCCTGTAGTGTCTACCCCTATCATACACACCCTCAGCGCACTGAGTGATAGCTACTGGAACCATTACTGCTGTACCTCCGTAATGCAGAGAGGACAGCCAGTTGCTCTTACGGTGCCTGATATGTTCTTGATGAATCAGGCTCATTGTCCTGGTTGTGGTCATGGTGAAGGTGATGAAGTTTCTGAGTTTAACTACCAGTGATCTTGAAAAACCACTGGCACATCTGCATCCTTCATGGTGGAAATGACTTTATAGTTTCTCAGAACATAACAAATCAGTCGTTAATACACTGAGGAAAGAAATTGTTTTAGAACGGGATTACCAGCATACATTTGTTTAATTTATTCAAAGATTTATCTCTTGTCCTCAACCGTTGTGTCATAAAGACACAGACAGCGGGCATTGCTCCAGCGCTGTGCATTTCAAAACAACTCTCTGTGGAAAAGCCACTTGATCTAACTGTTTAATGAAGTGAAAGACAAGAAATCTTTAAGCACAAGAACAATAGAGCTCCGTGGCCATTAATCACTTATCCGGAGTGTGTTTGCCTGATTATCCCTTTATCACTGCGCTCCAGTCACACCGCCACCAGTGACAGCAGACCGCTTTTAACACAATGTCGTGAAAATCTTCAGGATGTGATATTTTTGGCGTCTATTGCTATTTTCAATTTTCAATCAATAATGTATTAAAAACCTCTTTACTGTATGGACAGCAGAGCAAAAGAAGCAGGCGAAGAGAGAGGAAAAATAAATGACTAGGAACAGGAAGTAGTAAGAAGTCTGTATTAAAAATAAAACGTGTCATAATCAGATGTCAAAGATCTGAATACTGTGTACTTTTAAAAATATTCTATATTGCCAGTTTATCAGCTGAGAAATGTGTGTATATATATAGAAATAATTTGTGTGCGGTATTCAGATGACATCTTTGACATCTGATTATGCGACTTGGTAGGTGGCATGTACACACCTCCCACAGCACATGTTGAATGCCAAGCAGAAATGCTGGTGACTCCACTGACGGATATAGTAGCTTGTAGACGTTCTGTTATTTTTATAAATGAGATGCAGCACACACCTGACGGCAGCAGGTGACTATCTTGCATGTGGTTATTTACTGTGTGTCCCTGTGTTTTGTCCTTAATTCTTTGTGTATGTTCATTGAATGAGCCATTGACTGGAATGGTGTTTTGAGGAGTTTGACTTGCATGTGTAGTCTTTTGGAACCACAGTTTGTTATGGCTAACAATAAGCACTAAAAGGAAATTCATGCAGATGTTTTTTCACTGGAGTGCTGTCCAATGTCCGAGAAGTTAAACTCCAGAGATTTTGGCATATTTAGTGGAATTTGGGATTTTATTTTAGAATCACTTTGAGTGTGCTATGAAATATATCTAATATATTGTGTGTTTCGTTGACTTTCCCTTGCGGTTTTGCTATTTTTGGGGGGTGTTGAGCCTGTATTTAGTAAAAAGCCTTTTCTATGGCAATAGCACTGACAATCCCAAACGATAAGGCAAAGGAGCTGCCATAAAATGCTGGGATTACTATTTGTGATCAGCAGGTGTGTCAACATTCTCATTTTATCAGGCCATTTCACACCAGCTTGCACTCCAATGAATATTATTCCACATTATCATATGCTTTACAGATACTGGCCGATGATATGACTCTTCCTTTGTAATTCCCTTTCTAGCGCTGATCTCATGAACTTTGCCAAGTTTAGCTGTTGTGTAAGACTCACAGTTCAGTAAAGTCTGAAATGAATTCAGACCATGGAGATGCTAATCTGGTGCAGATGGGCTTTGATAAGACTTTGGAGAGATCACAGAAACATGAAATGACACCTGGTGAACAAAAGCAGAAATGATGCATTTTGTACAAAAGCAAGCAAGTCCAGTTTTAGGTTCAATAAAGCATTAGTAGGAAAATCTGTAAAGAGCTCAACATTATGAATTCCACCGAGACGTGTGCAATTAATCCTGTAATGGCTGCACCTGATGGAGCAAGATATGAAAAATAAGGAATGATGCTTCATGCTTCAGTGAGGATTAATGCCCATTTCCTGATACGACCAAGGTCAAGGTTTGCCTTAATACCTTTGAGGGTTCATCTTCAAATCCATTATTCATTAGAAACGGGCAGGACTTACACACACTTGCACACACAAACAGATATTGCTGCTAAACAGTTGCTTGCATGTTTATTTACACATAGCAATGAGAGTCCCCAAGCAACACAGACTGAATACCTCATGAATAGTGGAGATAAGAGTGGATGAAGACCTGGGAGAGGAAAATCAATCTTTCATCTTTCATGAATGCAGGAGCATTGTGCTGCCTGAGATGATTTTGTGTGATCCACTGACCCAGTCTTTCAGGGAAAATTTCCCAGATTGTGTGGACACACTGGACCCAGTGGCCTGGGATGAGGGTTAAAAAGCAGGGATACAAGGATAAAGCTGTGTACTGGATACAGTATGGAT
Source organism: Chaetodon trifascialis (assembly GCF_039877785.1). Taxonomy (NCBI): domain Eukaryota; kingdom Metazoa; phylum Chordata; class Actinopteri; order Chaetodontiformes; family Chaetodontidae; genus Chaetodon; species Chaetodon trifascialis. The sequence continues at coordinate 12,195,580 of NC_092068.1, read as the reverse complement.
AGACAACAGGGTCACTGTGAATGATGCAGCCTAGACAAACCTCAGAATGGAGCAAGAATGATCGAGACATTCTCTACAACACAGCGAAACACATGTAAAAGCCTTTCAGACAGGTTTCGAACACACACATTCATACCAGAATCATGGAGGAGATACTTGACACCTTGACACCAGAACACACTAAAGCATCGATGCTTGAATTGATATCAGTTTAAGCTGTGACACCTGCTTAAGTCTGAAGTAAGACTTCTCTTCATAGAAAATAACATGGATAATGAGACAAAGCGTTCCAGCTCTAAGTCATGGTTGGTTGAGGATGTCTGAGACTGTCATGAAAACTGACCTGCGAATAATTCTTAGGTTTTTATGTATTTTATGAACTGCTCCACAAAAGAGCAATGGTATGCAGACACTTATGAGACAGGAGGTCAGTGTTGGAATGTTGGAAATTTGTTTGTCCTTGTAGCATGGGTGAGTAGGCTATGTAGTTAAATGATTTCTTTTTTGGTTGTTTTAATTGTGTTTATTGTTGATATACGATGACGAGTCTACATCGGGTGTTTTATTTCCTGCCTGGTTAGATCTAGAATAATCTAGCTGCTATTCTGGTGGTCTGGAATGGCCACAATCAGCCATGTTGCAGTTAGAACGAGACATGCTCGTACTCTGTAAAATTTGGAGTCACGCTACTAAACAAGACCAACCAAATGACAAGGACCTCCAACTCTAAGCTGACTCTAAGAGAAAAACAAGTCTATGGAAAATCAATTGATTCAATAATCCCTGGATCTTGTGTCAATAAGGACTGAGGTAATTTGTTCCAGGCTGTTTGGTCAGGCTTTGAAATCTAGATTTTAATCAGATTTTTGAAACGTTAATGCTTGTCTCATGCATCTTCAGCAGGGTCATTATGTAAGAGTCAATACAATCAGTAAGCTCATTCAAGCTGGACATGTGACCAGCTCTTTGTGGTCCACACTCCTACGTTTCATTAATTCCTCTGAAATGAAATTCAGAGTTGCAATGTCCTTTTCCCTCTCTCCTAATCTAATAACTGTAATGATACAAATTTCTAAATTCAATCAGCTTTAATCTCAGGGATACAGATGCTCTCAATAGGGAGAGAGAAATAGTCCCAGCTGGTGAGTGTTGAAAGTCTCATGAAAAAAAAAAAAAAAAAGTAGCTTCTTCAGAGAGATGAGGGAGTCATATATGCTGGATAAAAAGGCAATTTTTGTCTTTTTAGTGAATGTGTAGTGTGTGTCCCCAATGTTATGGAATGAGAATATGTTTCATGGCGAGCATCAGTGAACTCTTGGGAGGAGGTGGGTTGCGGGTGTCAACCTGAATTGAAAAGAAAAATCCCACCTCCCATGACTCTGAATTTTTAATCAATGCATAAAAAGAGTGTTTATGTGAATATGCAGCTTAAGAAGTGCAGCCAACAGAGGGTCCATGACATAAGCCATCTAGCTGAGCCTCTTCTTGTACTCTGTTTTGGGGAAAAAATGGATATTGTACAGTACTTTCATTTCTACCTTGATTTTGTGATTTAAGTCAGTGTTTTCTGATTGGACCTCTTCTCAGGACTCTATGGGCATGTGCAAACTTTGCTTGACTGACGTCTCCGTCACTCTCCTTTCAGTTTTGATGCACCTGTTAGAGCAGGACAACTTGAACTTTTCTTGCAGCAGACATTTTAACTTGCCACAGTAGGAAAAGCTCAGAGGCAGTAGTCACAAAGGATCTTATCTCACTGCTGGGAGTCCTCCTGAATGGCACTTAAAGTTCCTAACTGAGAGTTTCCTCTGAAGACATTTTCACAAAGCTGCTGAGAGCAACTCTTAATAGGGAGCTGAGAGAACTTTTAAGGACAGGGTCTAACCTGTTGCTATGGATGACATCATGTTTCCTCACCACGTCCACATTCATTGGTTGACAGGTGGCCAGTCTGTCTATGATATTATATCATCAGTGAACAGGAGAGTGAGGTACATTTAAATACATGCAGTGTTGTGCAAGTTCACGCTTCAAAAGAAGTGAAGTAGCTCAAAGTTCAGTTCACACAGATCAAAAATGAAGTAGTTCACGTCATGGCCCACCCTACTCTGCCTCTGATTGACTGGTACTTGTTGCCCTTGTTGGTTGGATGGGTTGGGTTTAGACATGAGGTGTGAGATTAGTAGGGTTAGTGTAAGCCAATCAGAGGCAAAGTGGGGTTGGTCAGAACCATCCGGCATGCTGCGTGCTGTAAATAATTTTTTTTGTCACAGTATTGTAGACTTTTGTAAGCTGTCTCCTCTGGTGCTGTGTCAGCTTGGATTGCTTTTGTGAGGCTCATTACCTGTTGCGGTTGACTGGTTGAGTAGGAGTAGTCCTCTGGACTGCCTTTAATTTCTCTCACACTTAGTAGCTACTTTTATAGCCAAAATTCTTTGGGTATAACTCTGAGGCCAGAGATATACTTGCTTATAACTATGCATTTGCATAAAAGCTGCATCACGTGCAATATGCACATGAATGGTTGCTGAACTGACTGGCTCACTGTATGTTGTTGGGTGGACATTCGAAAATACTGGTGGTGTTTCTTATTATCCATTTCTCTCATTGGCAGCAACACACACTTACCATTGTCCCAGTATGATAGATTTAGGGGCCTTACATACATCTATAATGGCGCCACTGTCACATTTTTTGGTGTGATCTTAAAATGAACAAAACCGTAACCACCTTAAGTGTCGCCATTGTGTTGTTTACAGCATGCAAATCTGGAAGTTCTATGCAGTCTGAGTTCTCTAGTGTGCCCTCTAGTGGTATCCCCCAGTAACATGCTTCGTACATAGACAAGTATGAGTTACTGTCACATCGCGGCTGGATGTCAATGCGAATGCATGGTTAAAAAGCAAGTGTATCTCTGGTCCAAGACCCAAAACTTAAGGCTGGGACTGACACACCCCTTAGGAGTTCCTCCTAACTCAGTCAATTGAGAGCTACTTTTACCCTTAGGATGTTTTGTGAATACAGCTGCAGGTGTTACTGTTAACATCTGGGACCATATACTGTTCTACTTAAGTGCCCCAGTAAGCCACAGTGTGACCGTGTGCCAGCATTCACACTACCAGAACCCTGAAACTTGAATCAGCTAAATGGAATTCGGCCCTCATTCATTTTATTACATCATCATCATCCATCATAGCTCCACCCAAATGCCACAGGTCTACTGGTCTAATCAGCGAGGGCAATTGAATACACGTTTGTGGGTGCGCAGGGTCTTTTAGCCCATTTTCAACAGAGTAGGATGTGGCCAATGTCAAGGTGAGTGAAATGACGTTTTTATCGCTAAAGAGGATTTAAAGTTGAAACAGAAGGCCTGTTCCTTTGAGAGAGAAGCAGTGACATAACTGTGCGAGTATACAATTGTGGCCACCTTAAAAGTAATTATGCATTTGCTTCATTTCCACAGAGACTGATTTGTTTTACTCAGAGGAGCAGGTACTGGCAGTCTAAACATAAACTGAGCAGCTTCAGAAATGATTGAAAATTTATTTCAGGGATATTGTTTATGATCACATCATATTGTACGAGAGCTCCTAATAAAGTCCACTGTGTAATCACACTGCACCTGGCACTGCTAACACCTCTGTGACAGAAATTGAAGTCAGACCTTAAGACAAATGCTCTAAACGTGTTGGCACGGGCCAGTGGCAGAGCGTCTTCTTGTCTTTGTCAGTTATATGTCTTTATTCCCAGCCTCACTGCACAACCAGGGGAGCATGCACATGGTTTCTGGCCTATCAGGCTGCTAATCAGCTTGATAACATGCAGCTGTGCCTGCTGCCTGGCTGAGCCACCCTGGCTCCCCACCTACAGCCAATTCTGGAGCCACACCCCTCTGCCACAAACCCCCTTTAAAGAGAGAAACCCAGAATAAAACCAATCCATTTGTAAAGATTATTCAGCTGTGGGTTAACCGCAAAATAAAAGCATTGCATTTGAAAATGTTAGCTACAAAGTCAGATTCACACTGTAAAACTTGAAGCCCTCATATTGAAATATAAGTATCTATATAAATAAACCATACAATTTCCAACTGTTGGAGTTATGATTGATATCTTTGTTTATCATAGTATGGCGGTGAGAATTTCATGAAGCTGCATACTTCACCCTTGAGTAATGTCCTTGTACAGTACAGTTCAGAATTGCCATGAGTAGATAGAGAGAAGATAAATTAGCTTGGGAGAATATTGCTTACCATGTTCCTCTGGTCCTGCAGGGGATCCACTGCTCAGTCTAAGAAACAGTTCAATAATATCAAGGTCCATGCACATCAGATTTCCCCCCGAACGCTCTACACACATTCCTCAAGATATATGTGTTTATCTTGACAGCCAAATAAACACCTTTCAGTCATTATCGTGTGCTTATCAACACGTATATACATGTTAACTGGCACACTGAGACTATTATTAACATGACACTGACACTTGACAGTATAGGGCAATGTTAGCAAGCCTGTCCGGCTTTTCGGGGGATTGAGGGAAGGTTACACTGCCCAGACAGAGTCGCTATCTGAGATAGAGTTACATTTGCCAAACACATCCTTATCCAAAAGCTGATTGAAACATACTGTTGCAAACAATGAACCATACTCTAACCTCTGTCTTGCTTGTCCAAATCAGAGAAGCAGCCACACAGGGTTATGTTAGAATGAAATAAGATGCCAGACAAAAACAGTGTTTCTTTAGTCCCTGTCGTCTACATGGATTATCAGTTTATGGGAATACTGACTCTTTGCCTGGGACATGTAGCTTTAGCTTTAATCTTTAAGCACGGTAACATCATACTATGCAGACCAGTGGATATTTGAGGCAACTTTTACATGCTTGTCATTGTAAAACCAGTCAGAGGACTCAAATCTAAAGCTGTGCTGTATTTCTAAAAGTTAGTGAAACTAACACACTGCCTTCATGTGCAAGAATTCTACTATATGAAACGTGAGATGACATAACTTTGCACTTCAGTGTGTTTATAAGCTTTCTAATTGGTCACAAACATCAGTCAGGGCTGCCTCCGTCATAAATAATGATGAATGTTTGGAAACAGAGGGCAATAAAGAGGTATTAATTGGTGGATGTTGAAGACTACTTAGATTCTAATGAGGAGCTGATAAAACAGTTGCACATAAACACAACACACCAATGCTTGTGCGTTACCACAGCTATCAAATGCAGATCTTAAATAATCAGATTAGATCCCACCCTCGACGGCGTCCGTGATCAGCAGATGTATCATGCACATTTTTTAATTTCAGTTCTTTAATTTGTGCAAATGTCACATATACATAACCACACATCCCCGTGGCTGGTCTATGATGCATCGCCTCCACAGACAAACTGCAGCAGAGCTGGATCCAGTTGTTTGGACTGCAGTCATGTTTGCATCAGCCTGAAGAAATCACTCCAAATAGGTGATTGCACCACAGTTGAACATCACCAAAAAGGTCAAGCGAACCAGGCCTTGAACTTCAGGGAAGTACTTTACAAAGAATGCGCATCTAGTCTCACAAGAGCCCATGATGCGTCTGTTATGGTACACCTTTGAAAAATGTGTTTCGCTTCAAAAACGCAGTCCTCCTTTACCTCTCTTAAGTGCTAAATAATAGTCTTCTCCAACAGTTGGTTAGGTATATTTGATTTCTCACCTGGAATTAGATGAGAAGATCAATATCAATTTCATCACTGTACATTCAATAGAGAGGCTGGACCAGGATGTGTTTAGCCTGCACAGCAAAAAGACTGGAAGAGGAGCCAGATGTTTTTGTTTCGCAGACCACAAAAGGTCAAAAATGTCATAGTTGAAATTTGTGCAGCAACTGTTTGCGCTATAGTGGCTGAAAGTATTGAGTTAAAATAATTAGCTGACTCTAGGGATGAGGAATCTATCACAATTATATCTGTGGTCCAGGCGTTCACAAAAATAAGAGTTGAAAAATATATATTTTTAGAAAGCCATTGATCTTTTGCTAAATAAGGTATGAATAATGAACAGGTGGATCAGAGGTTAGTGGATTTTTTTTTTTTTTTAATAGATCAGCACCATCTATTCCATTGGTGACATTTTTCATGCCTGAGATATGTGTGACATTCTTAAATGTCTGGTGTGTCATGGTTTCTGAGATCCAGTCACATCAAAGAAGGGAAGCAAAAGCAGCCGCAGCAGGAGCAGACAAAGAAAAAAAAGAACAGATACACCTCAGCAAAATGTACTGTAATGTATTGTTAATGAATAACTCAAGAAAATTGATTGATTTTTGAATTACTTTGGAAAGTGCGGGATTTCCAACGTATGAACAAAAAGCTGCCAGGTGTTATGCTGCCATAAACCCAGAAAGCTTAGACCTTAGATGATGTTGTTTCAGGGCTCCTTAAATTATTCAGTAAGTCTCTCCAGTCTTCCACCGTATTTTCTGCATGTTTTCTCATTTATTTAGTGTCTTTACCATGTATGCGGATAGCCTGCAGACCTCCCACAGGGAAAACAAATCTCAAATTTGGTTTCTACTCGTCCACCAAAAGTAAGCCAACTGGCATTAACCAATTTTGTGATATAAACCCATTTGAAAGTAGACAAGATTTAAAGTTCTTAAAATTGCTCACAGCGCTGTAACTTGACATATCAAGTTTATTAATGTTACAAATAACAAAACGAGTTAACGGTAAGCTCACACCTACCACTAACAAGCCAATACTATGCCCAGTTGAAGTCTTAATCTTAAATTATAGCATGATTAATGATTAATGATACATGCCTACATGAAATGCATAAACTAACAAGTTTCACTGCAGCTACTTGAAGAGAAATATAAGGCTGTTGCACTGCACAGTAGACTTTTTGCACAACTAAAAGAAGCCCAACGCCTCTGAGCACCATTAAAATTCATATGAAATATGTGTTTTAAAATGAACATGTGTGTTAACACTATTAACATACTGGAAAACTGCGCCAAATGGGGAGAGGGAAATATTCTTAAATGGAAAAGAGTTGTTTTATGGATTTTCATATGACATGTACCTGACAACAATGCAATCTTCTCACTGTGCTTGCTTTTTTAGAGATGTGTGAGGTTACCGGTCACATGGAGCACACAAGGCAGCTTTGAAGCATTAAATCGAAAGACTGATTGCACCATAATTGCAACAGACTTCAGTCCACACATTCTGGGGCAGCGCCTGCCTTGTGTGGATGAAACATGCATCAGGCATGCTTAGTTGTGAATGGATAAGACTTACATGCATTTAGAAATGACATTACATTAGCATTGAGTGGCTTAATATATTCACTGAACAGACAGGTGTTGTATAGCTCATGGTACCATGATTTATCGTACATGCAAAATTAGGTCTAATATTGAAATCATGGGTGCAGTGTTTTTATCGCAGCCAGTGACAAACGTGGATGTTTGACTGGTTCTGACAACTGGGATAAAATACAGAATGCAATAGCAGGGCTTACCACTGTTTGGGGATTTGGGGAAGAGGTGACAAGTGGACTGAGCGGCCAGCACAGTATTCATTGAATGGACAAAGGGAGATACTCTGGACACGCTCCTTTTCAGAGCGACGCGTACAGTCCAGGCAAACAACTGGACATCAACACTTGTTGATGCCGCACCAAGATAGCAAGTGCTATCATTGGATATATGTCTCATCATGCACAGCACGTGACCTTTATTGTTCGAACAGAGTGAATGATGGCAGTGCATGACGACCTGATCTTCGTCCTGTGTGTTTCCTGCCACTGGGTCAACTATTTTATTCTTCAAGCTTTAAGTGCCTTCTTCAAGGACATCTTGCGGATGTGCTGCACTAGTGCTCACTTTACTCATTCACGTCCGGCTTTTAGAGGCCGGTCAGACGGTCGCCTTAGTCATCAGCCGACATCCCAAATTTTCAGCCTGTTGATTGGCCCAACTTTCAAACAGAGCAATGTTTTTGGATGCAACTAACACTCGTGTGTCTTCTGCTAATATTACTGTATTGGATTAATGGTTTTCAGTGTGAAAACAAAAATGCATTCATGGGTTTTCTGGGGAAAATACAAATAAACAACACATAGTTTGAAAAAATCACAGCATGGACTATCCAGTGTGTTCTGTAAGCTTATTTATTTCATGCTTCATACATGGTATGAACCTCCTTCTACCATAAACATACCACAAAACACAAAGTATCCTTCTACTTGAGTATTTCATCATGCTGCTGGATCTCATAGTAACTCTGAGCTGAGAGCTCTGGATTGGCCGATTTCTTTCTCTGTGTATGTGGGTCTGATCGGCTGCAGTAAATCAACAGGATCGATTTGAAATATATACACAAACAGGAGCAGAAGCTGTTGCAGTTTGCTGTAAAGACACATCCCCGTGCTCCACGTGCGCCTTAACCATCTCTGACTGCCGCCCTGCGTTTAGAGTCTTTAGCGCGATCAATTAATCCATCGCAGCAGTTTTACAAGCCTTATCTCCAAAGTTGCCTCTGCCATAAATGTCCGTGGATGGATGCTTATGGAGGCAGAGGCGCTGTCCAAGGTACTGCATTCAGCCCCTCCCCGGTAGACATCACTGGGAGACACGTGATACGCGCTGTCTGTGGCTCCTGACAGTCGCTGGATAAGCTCAACAGGGAAACCAGATTGCACCTTCTCTTCCACGAAGATAACTGGATTTTGGCCCCGCGCTCCCGACCTTCCCCATCCGGCGGGTTAACGCTCTCTCCAGTGCTTTTTTAATCGGGAAACAAACTTGGAGGACGGAATATTGAAGGTAATTCCTTTTTTCCCCCCACTAAGCCTGTAAGCTTTTTTTGAGTGGAGTTGGAATGAAAGTGGACCAGTCTCTCCCGCTCTCTCTCTCTCATCCTCCTCCTCTTCCTCTCTCTCCCTCTTCCTCTCTGTGATGCTGCGATTCACTTGAAAGCAGATCTTGATGTGAGGGTTTCGCCAGAGTGGATTTTGAGGTACAGGCTCTCAAACAGACCGAAAATATGGACTGTCGTGCTTTACAGGAGCACAGCCCGCGGTGCTTTTGCGTGAAATCGCATTTTTCTTTTGTGCCAACTATTTGGAGTCCCGTAGAAGTAAAGGTGTTCGCGTAAAGGTGATAAAAAAGAAGCGCCTCATCGCGTTTTAGCAAGGCATTTTAGAGTTGAGAGCGACTGCAAAGATGCCGCAGATAAGGGGCATGAAATAACGCTGTAATTATAGTGCGCCCTTTCCAGCTGTCATCCAGGGGAACATGTTAAGGTATGGGGAATGTTATTGATGAGATCGTGTCCCGTTTTTGGCAAAATATATCCTCTGAAGCGCTAAATTCCGGGGAGGATTATCCCACATCTTAGTTAAAGCTCGCTGCTCATTTGAATAGCTCGCTAATGATCATCACATTTGCTGTTAATGGAGAAGATGTTTCTGTGTGTTTAAAGTACGCTGCCTAAGTAAACCCCATCCCCAGCCGGTGCAGCGGTTCCATTTGTTCCTCTCTGAAATGCAAACTAATTGTGGAGATTTTAAACCAGGTTAATGTCTATATTTCAACGCGTTTGGGGTTTTGGAGGAAAAGCAGAATCCGTCTCATCCTCCGAGCGAAATAAATAGCGACGAGGCAAGCGGAGCACGTTTGTGGCTCTGACTGAGACCCACTGGCAGCCCGACTGGTTCGTCTTACACAAACCAACCATTGTGAATCAAATGACGCACTTTTTCCTCATGTTAGGTCTTCAGGAGAGGGCAGGCCAGTGAATGAGCTCCTGTATGTCGGAATGCTGCTGATAATGGCCATTCGCGGCTGCAGAAGTTGTAATGAGTGTAAGCAAAAGTGACATTCCTTAAAAGAAAAGAGAGAGAGAGATGTTGTAAATGATGTGTCGACTTTGGTGTGACTGAGAATGTCTGCAGGAATTTATTTTTAGATGGGCGAACATCTGGATGCGATTACTGATGCGTTCACGTCACACATCATCATTTACTGATGTTTGTTTTTCTTAGACTGGATGAATATGGAAATGTTTTAATCTTTAAAGGAGAGCATTTAAAAAAAAACAAACAAACAAAAAAAACAATCTGTCCGGCACAGTGTTTGGCCACTGAGATGAAGTGATGCGTGGATTCAGCGACTGTCCTGTGCTGCTGTACGCTTCCTGGAAAGCCCTGCTGATAGTCATTTAATGACATAGCTTGTGTTTGTTGTGACAAAAGGCCTCTCTGTATCTAAGTGCCTGATTGGCTGCGCTTCTGCCTTAATCACAGTATCAACTCTGACTTTTGATTGAGGCTTTGGCCAAAGTGGATTTGGAAATGGATACGCTGAAAACGCTGATGCTGTATTAAATTTGCTTTTCTTTTGCAGAGAGCTTTGGGACCGAGGACTGCTTTGACAGACAGACTGCTTCTTTTGCTGAGCTTATCAGCCAACGTGGCTCCATATGGCATTTTTTCTCATTGCTAAAGAGGATGCAGGGTGAAAAGCCCCGAGCAAAGGCTTCCAGTTACCTGCCAAAGAATGTTGGCATGGACATGAAGATTAAAGCTGCCATTTCAACTCAAGCGAAACCGTGCACAGTGTAACTGGCACCAGAAGGGACTGTTCCATAATTAAATAAATTATACCGAGTGCACCTAATGGATATTTGAATCCCTGTCACTTTGCTCTAAATAGCCATGGCAGAGAGGACCTTTAAACAATTCAAACTATTTTGGCGCCAACAGTGACAGGTTTGGCCAGTGGCCTGGACAGTGTGAGGTAATGGTATTTGCTCCAGGAAATAAGTGTTGGCTGAGCCTATTGCTATGCAAATATATCATAACATTTAATCCTTTCTCTTACAATGCATCAGTTCACACTGGAATATCCATGTAGACAGTCACTTATATGCCAGTCTACTCTCTTGCAGACAGCCCAACGTATTCCTTGCAAGCAAAGGTCCTTATAAATACGCTTAGCCCTACAAGTCCCTATTCACCCACACAGAATTTGTGATCACACAATGGTTTTACAAAAGCCACATGGTGCCCATATCATATGGGTTGGGCTGCTCATTTGCTGCTTTGTAGAAATAAGCACTTGTCTAGAATTTACGGGTGCTGAGGGACAGTGGGCTAGATTTCCAGTGTGGAACGCATGTTGCGAAAGCGAAATGAGCTTCAACATGAAAACAAAGAGTTCGCACGGGCTGCTAGTTTACTTCGACGATGAGGGATTCTGTGACTTTTTAGAACTTCTCATACTCAACGGTAAACTCAGCCTTCGTTTCTCGATCTTCTGTGCCGAGCCTGCGACAGTCGTGTCTGACACGGCAGTCAATGACAGCCAATGGCATGCAGTCACAATAAGGAGAAACTTTAAGAACACAACCCTAATGGTGGACAGTGAGACAAAGTGGGTGGAGGTGAAGTCCAAACGACGGGATATGACTGTTTTCAGCCACTTGTTTGTTGGCGGAATACCACCGGAATTACGATCTGTGGCATTAAGACTGACATCAGCTGCAGTCAAGGACCAGCTGCCTTTCACTGGATGGATAACAGACATAAAAGTCAACAGCACGGAGTCTGTCATGATCAACAGTGAAGGGGTCTTAAAGGACCTCTGTGGTACAGCCAACATGTGCTTAAATGGCGGAGTCTGCAGTTTAATTGACAACGAACCAACATGTGACTGTTCTCAGACGGGGTTCCAAGGAAAAGACTGCAGTGAAGGTAAGACATCTGCATTCAGTTTAGACAATACAGTCAGTAAAACATGTCCTCTGTAGCCTTTCCAGTCAGCAGCAAACATGGCTGAATGAAATAAATTCAAGCCTATTGTAATTACCATCAATCCTAAATATAATGCATTCCCTTCCTCTATTTGGCTAAAGCCGCATGTTTGTCCTAGTCTTACGATGTGTGCCATTGATCTGCAACACAGTTGTTTGTAATGAACCAATCTCCTGCAAGGCCTCATTAGTAAAACATGCAGGTGTTCTCCATCCCCAAAGGTGTCTTCCAGTCTTATCAAATAGGTCCATCGGGATTGGTTGACCTATGAAACATCATCTCCAATGGCTTACCTCAAATCCAAGAGCAGGAGTAAACATCTATGAGTCTGATGGACTAAACATGAATGACATCACTGACTTCACGCAGTATAATAAGCGTCCAGTAGATTCACAGAGTTGGCAACAGAAGAGAACCCAAAAATGAACTGGGTGACAGTTTTGTTTCGGTTGCCAGTCGATAACAGTGTTCTTATTAACACACCGATGCTTACAGCTTGCCATTAAGCACACAGAATTACGATCCATCATTACCACATCATCTTCTAGAAATAAAAGCTTTAATATAACAGAGCCTTGACTTCCCTCAAAACTGTGCTTTCATTTAATTCCTTTAAATAATCTAACAAAAAAAAAAAGAAGAAGAAATAGCTGTGCAATGCAGGAGATCAAAAGAGACCCAGCTAATCAATACACAGAGAGAACACGGGGTTCTTTGAGGCAGTGAGAACAGTGTCATTCTGTCACGGCCAAAAATTGTGATCCTAATATCAGGATCCCTTTTTGTCGTCAACCTCGGTTCTGTTTGTAATGAAAGTGCATTCAGTGCAGAGCGTCACAGGTTGGCAGTTTGCTGCCTTGGTGGGGAGGAGCAGGTCTGCTGGTCAGCCTGAGTGTCGGTGGGGGAGGGGTGCAAGCGTTTTTTCTTAAAGTCTATTTATATATATGTGCATTCAATTTCATAAGCTCGTGTATCTTCATTCAAGCGCATAAATCTTTTATTAACAATAAGCTCATTAGGCCTGCATTGGATAACTTACTACAGCAACATAAAATATTCCCTCCTGATTGTCATTAGTCATTGAAGCAAATATGAAATACCACTAATTAAAATGCCCTCTACATACTCTGCAGGCCGTGCTTTATTTTCTGCTGTATTCAGGTTTGGTTGTTAACAAGTGGAGGGAGTATCGGGTCTTCACCAACCCCCTGCACTGACAGAATGAATGATCGTTGCTGCAGTTCACTAACAGGCTTTCAGTGTTGGGCAACATTAAGTATTTGTTTATTTAAACCACTGCACATCAGTGAGAAATAGCGGGCTGTGTTGCCACACCGCATCCAAGCACCCTGAATAAATCTGGATCAAAAATGAACTGTGGCAGTAAATATACTTGGACATGCCACCCAAATGTATTCTTGTTCTCTTTCTTGCAAATGCAGACTCTCTAAAGTCTATATTCACAGTCTCACACTGTAATATTGCCATCATTTATTGCACTTACTTGCTATGTTGCATTTTGGATGTTATTGTAAATTCATAGAAGAGTGTTTTTTTGTGTTAAAGGTTAATTACACAAAGCTGTCTAACAAGCCTCTCTGCACACTGGACTCTGATTTTAAAAGCTGCCAGTGGGCTCAGTGTGACTACACTTTTCTTATTATTCTGGCAACTGGTTTATTATAATGTACAAGTGCCCACTTGGCATTTTTTTCCTCTGCTCTGAGCTGGAGAAAAAGTAGTGCTTGTTCTAAAGGAGTGGAAATCCAAATCGACAAACAAGCAAATGTCTCAGCCTCTTTATAAGACTTGCATTGTAAATCTCAATGCATTCTCACCCATTTTGTAGCAGCCATCTTTTTCCATCATATGCAAAATGTAGCCTGATGACAGCTCCATCTCAAGAATGCTGTGATACTCTTTAGGAAACTGATGCAATGAATTGCTGATGATTCTTCAAACGAAACATGAGCAACAATTTATTGTTGATGTTATCTTAAAGCCAGCTAATTATTCAAATGTTTTTTTTGTTTTTGACCAAAGATTTTCTGCATCAAAGCCAGATCTTTGTTGTCATCTGTAACACACATTCTGAGAATTAAGCATATTGAGTTTCACATGTAATTCTCACATCTAACATTGACTCAGTGTCCCGCCTTTGGATTTCCTAAAATAGTCAGATTGACGGTATTTGAGAGGAGTTGGGTCATATTCCTGTAAATATATAACATTAAATGATTGTTGTTTAAACACTTTACTTCAAGTTTATGTAAGTTGATTTTTTCAGTGTCTAGGGTTAAAATAATGGATGGCTCTAAGTTAAGTAATACTTTGAAAACTAGTATGTGTTTTCATATGTGTGTGTGTGCGTGTGTGTGTGTGTGTGTGTGTGTGTGTGTGTGTGTGTGTGTGTGTGTGTGTGTGTGTGTGTGTCTGTCTGTCTGTCTGTCTGTCTGTCTGTCAAGAATGTGTGGGAAAAGGTCATAATGTTCACACCAGAATGGCTGCTGATGTTAATAGTTTCACGGACATGAGAGAACTAATTGGTTATGTTATTGCAGTGTTAAGATGAGTGATGCAGAAGATATCGCCCTTGTGCAGCATGAAGGATGAGCAGTTATTGTTTAAAGAGGTCCATGTAATGAATATAAGGTGGCGCTGGTGACAACATCCATTATGGCCCTGAAGATGAAAAGCTACTCTAATAACACGGGAAAAAAGCTCCTTAAAAATATGGTCTCATCACTCTGCATGTGAGTGAGAGCTGATTTTCTCATGCACTCGCTTAGCGACGTGAAGTTTGATTGGACGCACTCATTGTAATGCACATTCCTTAACTTCTTCTGGTAAATAAATCTCAATCAGCAAACAATAAGTTCATGATTAAGTAAGTGCGTCTTAAAAAGCAACCAAACTGCACCCAACAGCAAAAAAATGTAAGATTTGAAACTGAAAATTACAGTGTTCATCCGTATTTTAACAGTGTGGCAGTGACAGGGACAGAGGAGTCCGGATTCAGGGAACGGAAAATTCCTTATGCACGTTTCAGATGGTGGATGACATACACTCAGAAAGAGAATAGCATCTTAAACTCTTCCCCAAGGTGTACTGTGTATTGATAGCTGTACACCTGCTCGCTGATTATTTCTATCTTGCCTCAATTACCGTGTCAAACCATGGAAGAGAAACTGCACGTTAGTAAACTGAAGTCATTAGATCCAAAAGATTACACAACAGAAGCCTCAAAGACAAACAGGCAATATGTCAGTGGAGACGTCTGCTGCTGTCACCCCATACAGCCACAGAGCTCATGCTGGACTGGCTCTCTCTCTCAGTCATGCTGCTGCTCCGTCTGATGGAAATACACAAAACATACAAGCAGGCACTCAGTTAGAGCTGCGTGCTTCTCTCACACAGCCGACCAGCTCCATCTATTTAGTATAAAAACAAGGTTTAAAGGTTTTTCCTGAGGCAGTGTGTTACGGTTGCAATGTGTCATCGTCTGAATTTGTTCACCGTGGATGGCTGATTGGTCTGTGTCTACTGATGTTGCTGATTTCTAGACTAAAAGGAGTGTTTTTTGGGGGCAGCATATCAACCTGTGAACACAAATTTATCATATTAGATTGTCGTGATGAATGTTGCTGTCGCCTAATTGCACATCCAGCACACATGAACCAAAATTAAAGCATTAATTTAGACTTTTCTCAATTAATTTAATATCCTCTCATCTTATATCTCTGCTTTGGTCTTCACCAACTCCACAGGGGAAATCTGCTGCTGCTAAATACTTCACTCTATTCACCAGCTATTGGCTAATGTTGTCTGCTGCAGGTACAGGTGGTCTATCAAAGCCTTTTTTTTATTGCTGAGAACATCTTGCTGTTGGAAATGTGTTTGATGAAAGTGCTGAGGCTCATTAAAACGTTAAAGATGCAATCAAAACAATGAGCTAGAAATGCACGAAAGGGACTCCTGAAATGGCCAAAATGTGCTTAGATAAATGAATAATGGAGAGCAACCTGTTCAAATGCATAAATGGAAACAACTGGCCTTGGTGTATCGTGTCCTTCTGCCTGCCTGCGTGCGTGCGTGTAAGTAAATAAATAAATAAAAAGAGGGAAAAAGACTAAATAATAAAACAGAGGGGCAGCTCTGTGTTATCATTGAGATTCCTTAAGATGCATCGTTTGAACTAAACCACTGTTGAGACTGTTAGTTCATGCTGAATCCTTTATATTAATTGTATTTTAGGATTTGGCAGACATGTTTTGAGCATCACGATATTTGACACCAGACTATAAAACACTCGGTATTACTGCCTGCAATGAGGAGCGACTGGTAGTTCTTTATAGCTCATTTCAGCACGGCGCTAACATTGCAAGACGTAGAGATTCAATTCCCTGCAGAGCCATCCACGCTGAAATTGTATGAACTCACAGTACCTTCAGACACTTTGGATGAAAGCATCCACCAAATTGTACCTTTGCCAGCTAATTCAGTATTCTAGCAAGTGCAGAGATTTTTTTTTTTTCCCATCCCAAGGTAATGTGGTATTGCTTATTGCTGTCTCGCCATCCTGAGCTGCACGGAGGAGACGAACAACAACGGATGCTGCAAATGGAAAATATTACCAGGCTATTATTTTAGATGGAGATTGAAGTGAGTGTCCTTGCTCAAATAAACTGACTTAGCTCAGTTAGAATCCAAATCTTGTATTTAGCATTAGAAGCCCTAATTGCAGAAAACCAGAAACATAGTAAAACACATCCGCCCCATCATGAGTTTACCTGCATACATTGACTCACCTCCTAAGTACACTGGAGTAAATTTACCTCTCCATTAAATCATTTAAAAGCTGTTGTATTACTTTGATCAGATGAAAGGATTACAGGATTTGCCACCAGACCTGTCAACTCTCTCCTGTCCAACCACAAGCTTCACATTGCATGACCTCTCGCACGCACATGCATGCACACACGCGCACACACACACACACGTAAATCCCTTTGATCGGTTAAAACAATTATTTAAATGCACTGTTCTGTGGTCAGTAAGTTCCCAGAATCTGTCCTCTTGTTTCTCATTAGGGAAATAACATAGATGCATTGCATAGCTCCATATTTTATCCTGATAAAATGGAATGATGTTGTTTATTTCATTGTACATTAGCCAAACATAAATCAGTCCTGGTTAAAAGCAGACCTCAAATAAGACTGCGCTGCATTTTATTTTTCACTTTGTGCATTATGTAACACAACGGATAACTCACGTTGACTGGATACAGTAAATAACTGTGATTGCACTGCACTTTAATGTTCCGATTTTAGCTGAGAGCATAGCTTCCAGGTCCTTGTGAAGATATAGTTAGAAATCCCTGAAAATAACGTCACTCGAAGGACAGACAGCCAGACAACTTAAGCCACTTCATTAAGCTGCTAATGCATGATGACAGGGTACCAAGAACGACTGTAGCCTACAGTGAGTGAATTATGTCACACCTATTGTCACGTTTGACTCATCATCATCAGCCAGCTTGGTTATGTGAATTATGTTATCGACTGAGCGCAACAACATCACAACAGATTTACGTCCTACTGCTATATTAAGGAAGGAATGTAGTGCAACATATGCAGGAGTGTTCACGTATGCTCATGCTCAATATGGTTTTTATTACGCCTTGGGTGCCTCTTTGTTTGATTCTGGATGATACAGTAAATACTTAAGGTTTCAGGTTGACGGAGAAATAATGTACAAATTGACGAATCTTTCTGAATCTCTTCCCTCAGCAATAACTCAAAGTTAGAAGTGTCAGAATAACACAGCCACCTAAGCCGGTTAAGGTTTGATTTTGCCACATGACATCCGATTAGAACAGGAGCAGTCTTAATTGCAGTGTTTCTTAGTTGAGGGGTTGCTTGATCAAAGCGACTTTTAAATGTAGCTGTAATGTAAAAAATGCATTTTTCTGATGTTTTTTTGTATGTCGTTGGACCCTTTTATGTTTTCATGACATGCTTCCTTGACTGGATCCGTCTTGCACAAATTGAATTTTAATCAGCGGAGTGAAATGAGTATAACGTCCTGCCAGGAGAATTTGAAACATGATGACTTTGGCAGCCCTTTGATTACATTAAAGGTGCTGTTTTACATTATCTGTCACAACGATGCCTCACCACCTGATATAACACCACTGGGTATATGGAGGAGGAGGAGGAGGAGGAGGCGTGAAACGTCATACTTAAAATTGAATAATAGGACTGAACTGAGAGGTTTTTTTTTTTTTTTACAGAAGTCATCATTCTGCTGATACTTGCTTACTGTACCTGATGTACCAGTTTCTGATCAACTGCAGTGAATTTGCTCAGTGCTAATTTGCAAGTTTACTAGATGCTAACAAGAGATTCTAGCCTAGTGCTCGGTAACAATTGCATTACTGTTGCATATTTGCTCACAGTGTAGACACAAAGCAACATTAGTGTCCATTTGGAGTTGATGAATATCAGTCCAGTATTTTCTCCCCTTAAGCTCTGTTTGGGCCTCCACCAACTGCCTCTTATCAGCTAAACTGAATGTGTTCACCAGTAATCACTAATTTCCTCTGTCCATGGTTTGGTGGTGAACAGGAAGCGTACAGTAGGTTCATCATCAGAGTTGTTAACATGAAATCGGTCGGCTGCAGTGTCTGGAAATGAGGTTGATGAAAGGTTTAATGATAATTCTCTGTCACATTACACATAGTCCTTTGATGTATTCTTCTAAAAATATTGATTAGTGCAGCTTTGATATAACATTTTCTCTCAGTGATGCTGAATGACAGATTCCCTCTGGTGTCGGGCAAGAAATTAAAACATCAATAATTTGGCTATCCTCATGTATTGAAAGGAAATAGTTGGACTGTTCAGCAGCAGAATGCTACGATATTATCTATGTTGAAGTGAAATCTGTGGTTTACATTCTGGCTTTATGCCTCAAGCTGGTGCTGCACATTTTTTTGCCAAGCTGTATCCCCCAGGGACAATTAAACTTAGCACACTGACAGCAACAAAGGAGTGGAGCAGTGGACGGGGTTAAACTGGGTGGCTGAGTGACTGAGCTGAATCTGAAATTAGTTACTGGTACGAGACTGTGCATTTAACAGCTTTAAATGGATAAATCAGTGAGATTACAGTTATAGGAAATATCCTGTGGCTAATCTTATTATTGCACCCAGTGCTGCTAATGGCGCTGCTTAAGTTTGGTATTTGTACAGTAACAAAAATGATCTCCTTAACACTGAAAACACATATGGAAAATGTTCCATAGTGAGTAGCTTGTGATTGACAAGTCAAAAGCAACGCTCTAATATGTAGATGATTTATGTGGATGGCTCCATGTGAATGACGTGATGTCTGATGACCTGGTTTTAAGGATTCAGTAGCTTTCATCATGTTCACATACACTGCATGGATTCAAAATCTTTGCTACACCCTGAGTTGGAAGACCAATCCTTCGTATGAATGAGCGCTCCCTCTCAGGCCTGTCCGTCGTTGTACGAGCACAAATCACATGACCTCACCGTACTGTATCTCTGAAAGTGTCATTCTGTCTAGAGGCTTCCTGCAGCTTCACTCAGACAAAAGCAGATTAATAGTATACTGCTGTCTCTGAGTCCAAAGACAGATATTGGGATCAAAAGATTAGAGGGATTTTCCCGGAGGATTTTTGCCTTGTTTAAATACAACTGCTCCTGACTGTCAAAGGTTGTTTGTGAAATTCTTTGACACCAAACCCCTCCTTTAACGGGATTCATCCCACACCACAAATAAACGCGTCTGAGTATCCATGTCACACTCACACGTATGCTAGTATTATACTGGGCTGGAGGCCCACAGTATGTTTCTTATTAAAGCATGATAAGATGGCATATGGAGGATGGCTGGCATCTGATGGATATCGTGAGATGCGTAAGTCAATGATTGAATGCTGTCATCTCTTAACCTCTGCCATGAAATGATATCATGTATGATAGCTTTAAATACATACTTCTTCTTTGTTTGTGCATCATTGATGACATAGTCACACCTGTGTTTTGTGCGGAAGAATATCTCACTTTGCATAATCGCTAGATGTTTTTTGTGCAATCTGAGCGGTTTGATCTCCCCTATGAAGATGCAGAATGAAACCATTTCGAGGCAGAAATTTGCCTCTTTAAATTCCAGGCTGTAGATCATATTTTCACTTTGAACATAAGTTGCCTTTGATGCTGCTGGTTGGGTGTCATCCTTCATGAGAGTCGTCTGAAATAGTGAAAACAAGTCAAAAGTGCACTGCCATAATTTGAAAGCTGCCATGCTAATGACAGAGCGAAGACAAATTACTTTTCAGGAACATTTTTTGGGACTTTGAAGCCCTTTGTGACTGTAAGGCAACAAATAAACCTGACTTGACTATGGTGCAGTGTGGGTTATGCGTCACAATTCAAGGGGTTTTCTACCTACAGTTAGAGTAAGATTTAAGTATATCATTACCTTTAATATAGATTATGTATTCTATAATAAAAAAAGTACTGCAGTCAATGCCATTTTCACCTTGGACCATTTTTTGTCATCTATAATGGAAAGAGATGTAGCTTAATGTTAACAGTACTTAGAGCTTAGCTGTATTTAATGCTCAGTATGCTTTATTAATACTTTTTTTTTTTTAACTTCAGCTGAGGAGCCGCTCTTCAGATAGGGATTTGTCACACGTCAACAGTGGGAGCCACAGCTACAGTTTCCTTAAGCAAGTGCTGAGCATATTTAGTTGGAAAAGGTGCTCGCTGAACATCGGCACACACTGCTTCAACATAAGGTTGTGATTTCTATTACAGGAAGTTACAAATAAGCTGAGCCCATACTTACAAACTTAAACTTTACGTTGATCTCTTAGTTCCCCTGCCAGGCCTGATACGTCAGTGTCTAACAGCTCCTGCATGGTTAAAAAGATTTACTCCAGATCTGTAATATTATCCTATATATTTTCAATCCTGGGATTAAGGTTATTACAACTATTGTATAAGCTGCTCTGATTATCCTGTTGGATCATTCCGACCCACAAGATGTAGAAGAATGGTGAGGTCTTCAGCACATCTGCTTCCACAATCCTCTCTGGGCTGTCTCCTCAGAAATATCTGGATTTGACTGTATTGTCCGCACGCCATCTGTCCCATGAACCCCGGAGCAGCAGCATAATAAGATTAATTAAATCACGAACACTCTTTGAGGATATTTAATTGGTAAAACTGAAAAAATGTGTTTTGCCCACGTGTGAACCGCTGTCCTCACTCTTTTAAGATAGCAGAGATGGCAGAGAGTGAGATGAGGGGATTGGTATCACTCTCACCTGCGCATTAAATATAAGGCAGTTAGCTTAGCTTAGTAAAACCACTGGAAACTGCTAGCCTGGCTCTGTCTAAGGCTAACAATATCTGCCTGCCAGCACCTCTAAAGCTTACTAATTAACACATTATATTGTATTTGTTTAATCCATCCAAAAAAGTGTAAAAACAACAACCACTGTACCGTGCAGGTCAGTAGATTTTGGTAGCCGTCAGATAATGCCAGGCTAGCAGTATCCCCCTGTATCCCGTACTTGCTCTAAGCCAGCTAACTGTCAGTTGGCTGCAGCATATTTTGTCAAGTGTCCAACAGTTTCTTTGTCTGTGGTCACTATTCAAGTAGAGAAAAAACATCTCCACATGCAGGTTTTCTGCCAAGAAGTAGAAAATATTAACTAACTGAGGTATAATGACATTTACAGTCTTTGTTGTCATTCTGCAAAAATGTGGAACTCTAGTTATTGGAAACGGTCCCATTTTAAGGACTCCAGTGGGGAGAATCTGTTTTCATAAATGATATTAATGACTTTGACCATGCAATAACCTCAGAAAGGCTAAATAACAATAATATAAGGGTGTGCGTCCATGTAGCATTCAGGATAAGAAAAACGCTGTGGCCCAAAGGCCTCTGTTTCAAAATCAAAGAATACATTTATCAATCAGAGCACTCGCATAAAAACATAGCACTAGCAGAGCGCTAAATATTTTTTGAATTTAAGGACTTTCTGTATCAATCAGCAGGTTGAAGCTCTCTCTCGCTCTCTCTCAGCGCCGGCCATGGCTCTGAAACAACAGCTCAGCATTAGTCACGTAGCCTCGGAGAGGACGAATCGGAATTCTCTAATATGATTTCACTCCAAGGATAATATAATGCGAATGAGTTCGCTCAAATATTGATAGTGAACAGTTCTAACCCCCAAAATATTGGTTGGGACGCGTCCCTGCCATCCACGTGCAAACCTGTGCCCTTGTCTGGAAGCGTACATGTGGCACGGTTGACCGACTCAGCTGGTGAGAGTAGACATTGTGCAGTGCAGCCGCAGCTGTGGGAGCTATCAATTTCCATCAGAGTGGCTGGTCACTCGGCCGGTTTCCTCTCTCTCCACACTCGCTGTTGCTTGAGGAGGATAATGAGCGAGATGGCGAGCTGTGTAATGCCACTAACACTCCTCTGGTAGATAGATGCATTAAGTTTAGGCTGGGGTACTAAGAGATGAGCCCTCACTTATACTCATTACTCTTGATTTGCTCCAAATTGTAATTTAACAACAAATTGATCCTCTGGTAGCTCTGACCTTTGCTGCAAGGCTTTTACTTTTTCCCTTAAAGCTCCTCTGCAAACAGGCGTTTTAGAGCAGCCTTCCTGCTGCTATTTTTCAAATCTACAACTGTCTAATGGGCTGGCGATGGATTCAGCGCCTTCTGTTCTTCTTTGTTACTGCATGTGTCATGATGACATTAGTGGCTCCTGATTAATAACACAGCAGAAAAAGGGAAAATTCAACAAGACACATTTTAGAGAGATTTCATAGAGTTATACCTGCATTGTTAGAAGAGGCCACGTCGAGAATGTACTTTTCTTTTGTACAAATCATTCTAAAGGTGCACTACGCCAATATTATGAAGTCCACTTTAGTTGTCAAAAGAAGCACTGCTCAGCCTGTGAAAACAGTAGGATAATATCTACTGGAGCTCTGGAGGGAGCTTTCCAAAGGCTGAAAAATAACCTTGTAGACATCATCAGAGTTGTCTCAGCTTGTGTTTTGTTAACAGAAACCCTGTGTTACAAACTTGACATGTGGGGGTTGAAAGAAAGGGGTATTCAGGTAATGAGAGGCTGTAAAGACCCTGGTGAGTTACATTACGGGAATCAGGATCTGGGGGCTCAGTTAGAGGTCTATGCAGCATCTGAGGAGGTACTCAAGACACAGAGGGAGACTCCAGTCAAAATGCTGTCTGCCAGTAAAATAGTAGATAGTGAGTAGGAGGCTGCCTTTATCATCTGTCAATCATAAATCACGAATTAAAGCTTCAAACAGCAGTGAGTGCTGCGTCTGAGAAGCTGGACTCGAGCTACTGATGTCAACTCGCATGGTTTCACTTAAACATGCAGCACCTTTAAATGGATGTCCACATGTCCACATAGACTCTTTAGCAATGAATGAAACACAATGGTAGCTGACCTACTTTTTCAAAGCGACGCTGGCGTGATAAACTGCTTCAGTTTCAGGCTATTTAAAATGGAATTGAACTGCTTTTATTAGGAAGTGTCAGCGGCTTAATAATTTATGATATTCAACATTATTTAACGTATTGCTTGTCATCATTGAATTACATTGATTTTACATTTCACATATTATACAACATGCCCTTATTTAAACGACTCTCTCACCCCCAAACTGACCAAAAAAGCGTAATGCTGTGAGGGAAAAAACAAACTGTGTTCTCTGAATAATGACTGTATGAAATGAGCCGTTATGGATGCAGAACATGAACACACATTCAGTTTTTGGTGTCAAACTTGCTATTAAAAGTTGAAGGTAAAATGACTTTCAGATTTTCATTTTTCAAATACAGTACTTTCAACGAGAGATTGGGGCCATTTGTTTAAGCGCTGCTACATTACACACACAATTAGGCTCTTTTGGAAGAGGCTGCAGAAATAATTTTTCAACTGAAAGCAATTATTGAAAGGCGGCTATGATTGCGTATAGTCTTTGAGTAAAGAATGAAGGGGTGGGTGGGGAGAAAGTGTGCATAGATGTTTTCCTGGTGTGGGTCACGTTAATAAGCAGCAGCCTGAGTACAAGCCGGGTGGGGGGTTGCTGCCAGAATTGTGAAGACATGCAGTTGAGTGCAGAGAAACCTGAAAAAAGAAAATAGGTGAGGACCAACGTGCAGTTCAGCAAAAGGGTTAACGGGCAGCAACCATTTAATTTTAGGTGTGTTACCTTTAGGTGGGACCGCTTGTTTAAAGGTTAAAATTAAAGCCTCTCAAGTTCTGAGCGTGTACTGGAAATCCAGCTGAAACAATGCTATAAAGAGGCAGAGAGAATTCCAGCAAACCGACGGCGCTGCAGAGCCCGTGACATTAGGAGTGGAGGACAAAAAGGTTGATTCGGGCAGACAGGATGTTCTAAATTGTCAAATGGGAGAGAAAAATGAATTATATGTACCGCTGGATGCTGTGTCTAGTGGATGTGACACATGTTCCTTTATGTGAACTGTAGCGTCACCCCGAACCCTCCCTGCTCTTGCCATGTCTCTTGAGCCAACTGCATACCGCAGGACAGACATGGATGTCTTAATGGCATTTTGTCGAGCTGGCTGATGGTAGCCTGCACGGTGTATAATAGCGGATTGAGCTCTGCGAGTTTGGCTTTCTACGGACTGTCACTTTGGTGTTAATCGGTTGTCACAGTTTTGAGCTCACAGTCAGGGCGTCAGCATTGTGTCGAGGTGTCAGAATCAGGTCTGCAGGAAGTGGGATAGAAAAGAAAGATCGATTTATAGATCTGTTCTTCATGTTTGATTTCTTTCTGCTGTCCCTCGCCAGATGTTTTCATTTCGTCAGGCATCACTTTGAATAGCGGTGTAATTATGCTCCATGAGTCATACAGCATGTGCACGATCAACAGCAGAAGACCATCAGAGATGCAGATCGTCTGATAGACAGTTGAGTGCATTTTGGTGTAGTGTTTCCAGCACAATAGCACTGGGATCACTTTGTCAAGGGGATTAAATGGATTTACGTCTCTGGATTAGGATGTAACCAGCTGGGTACATTTGTGAAAGTGTGTGTGTGCATGTGTGTGTGTGTGTGTGCATGTGTGATAGGGGGCTTGTTTTAATGGTCCCTGTTAGGTGATACTGCTGTTAGAGGAAATCTTCTTTTCTTCAGAACACTACCTAATGAAACCTCATGCAGCGTGGCCACTGAAGATTGCAAAAGAATTACTTACACCGCTGGACGCAATTTGCATAAATGGTTGCTGCACAGTCCTACATCAAATCAACTTCTCCGAGCACTTGCATTCTGTTTTATTATGTATCATAATTAGAAAGTTGCTGTTCATATTTATGTCTGTTTCCCGCCCTCTCTTGGGATTGAAATTGTGTGAAGAAAACGAGATAGGAGACTACATACTGCACGTCTGTCACGTTGTACTTAAATAAATGAAGTGTGATTTAAATTTGATTTGGATCACCAGTAATTAGAGGAAGGGAATCACTATCATGCACAATGACCTTATACACAATCTAAAACAAATCAATATCGCTGCTCTTATCCTTGAATTGAAATGCAGTGGGAGGAATTATTAGTCATTGTGGCAAAAGACACCGTCAGTCTTTGGGGTCTGGACATCAACAAATGGTCTTGATTCTTTTACTTTGCTCCTCTCATGTGGTCACTTTGCAACTGCCAGCTTCATGCTTGCCTTGTCCAAATGCTTTTCTCAGCTGTGTGCTTTTCATCATCAAGCTGACTTTTTGTGAACAAAGTGCACTTAATATTTTCTATTACAATAGAATCTCATTTATCTGCTGCACACATGCAATTTTTCCGAACTGAATTGAATAAATACGATCCTCATGATGCATAAAGCTGCATACAAGTCAGCTTTTTAAAAAATATATACATATCCCAAACATCCTCTGTTCCTCAAGGGCTTGGATAAATGAGGCACTGTTTTAATTGATAAAAGCATTTCACATTGTCAACTTTTATAAAATATATGTCAAACAAATTTTACACCAAATTTGACCAAATTGGTCTTGTCATGTCCAATGTTTTACTGCCTTGTAATTTGTTCACAAAATGATGACTGATTGGTTTTTGTGCATGGTGTCTGATTTGGAAGGGGAACCAGAGGTGATGGTAAGTTTTGGGTCAAACAATCGCTTGAATCTGGGCAAGAAGCCATTTTAAAGAGGTAGGAGTTTATTTTGTAGTCAAAATCGGGCCCTTGTGCCCAACTGGCTGCATGGTTACAGTAACTGGATTGATTTCAGGACCTTTTTTTTGTCGTACAGATATTGATCAGACATTGCATGCTACTGTCTCTGTAATTTTAGTTCATAATTGTTTAATTGACAAATCAAAATAATGTAATATCATCTTTTTTTGTTTCATTTTATACCATTTTGTGTATTTCTGCTATTATGATTTTAATTATTTTAATATATATGGAATCAGTCTCCAGGCCAATTGCAAGCACTCAATGATGAAAAGAACTGTTGACTGACTATACTTTGTTCTTTTTATAGGCGGTCGGGCCCTTACACACTCTCATTGGTTTTGCATGTTTACAGTCACGTCATTTTGGCAAACCAATTTATTTTCCCTCCAGTAGCATGATTTTTACCTCACCTGTTTGCCGTTACTCTGCCAACATGTAATTCTTCCCTCGGCCTCCTGTATTAGAGTGACAGATTTTACATGGTGGTTTTCTCACCTCCACAAACCTCACTTTGATTGCCAATGTTAGGACAATTTCATTTGGGAGGCAATTTCCTTTTGCATTGCCAATACGTGCTCACTGGTCATTGCTTTCAGCGCTGTGACTGAATCACCTGAATAGAGTTGCAGTCACAAGACCCCACTGCTCACTCTGAAACCTTAGAGGCATTGCTATACCACAGCCAACTCTATTTATTTAGACTATTTTGTCTTGCAGTGCATTTCATCACATGCGGTGTACAGATTCCATTGAGTCTGTTGAATTAAATAGTTGTTGATAAAAGAAATTACAGTCCATCATGTTAAAAAAAACAACGATTTAGTGGGAATGCACCAGGATGAAGCGGCCTCAATCCTCAAGATGTGCTTTTTATCCCCTTACCCGCTTTTTCCTCATGATCGATACTGGTTCTTCAAACCTTTAACAGTGATGCCAGTTTTTATCTGCAGCCAACAACGATTCTTTTGAAAGACTTAAATTCTTCAAGGTAACATCAGATATTCAGAGGAGGTCATTCAATACAACCTGTATTCCAGGTCAGTGTATGAGCAAAAAGGATGGACAACACAGTGAAATAAAATCCAGCATTTCCTCTGCAGGGGTTACAATAGGTCACTTGCATGTGATGTTTAATGCCTTGCATGGTTACGACATGCAATGGCCCGTACTAGTCTGCATGCTGCTTAATGAATGTCTTCCTCTCTTTCTCTTTGCCTGTCCGTGCTTCCAGAAGACAACTATAATGAAGGTGGGTATGTTAACTGTTAGTTTCCATTCTTGCTATATTTTGTATGCCACCATATTGTCATGGCTAAGGCTCCTCAAATAAATGTAAACAAATATTTTGTACTGGTATTGATGTTACTGGAGTGGTAAGTCTGATTAATCACGTTTCATTTACATCTTTTTTTTTTTTTTTTTTTTTTATTATTATAGTGGGCATTTACTTCTTTTTCCAAAAACAGCCAAAAATTAAACTAATGAAGGGTTTCTCTGGTGATTAAAGTGAGTAAAGATTGTATTACAGAGGGTAAAAAGGTGATTTTTGAGGGACTGGTCATCTAAGCTGCAAACCTCATATGTACACACTTTCATTCATCTTTCTATCTTAGGCATGATTTAATTCCCAGTTTGACTATAAACTGACGGTACATGAGGCTATGCTAGGTTTCTCCATCACTCTGAGAAGTATGTACGGTTTTTATTTGGTTGGACATAAGAAAGATACATTGTCAAAAAAAGAGAGACCTTAAAGACTTCTACACAGACTTTTCACACAATGCTATCCTCTTCATGTGTTAGTATTCCAAGGGGGGAGAGTGAATTATTGTTTATTTGTGGGTGAAATCATCCATATGTACACAGAACAGCAGAAAGAAAGTCTTGCAAACAAAAGGCAGTGGAAATAACTAGTTGGTAGCTCATGTAAGGCTCCTTGCTATACCACCTGCCCACATTTGCCAGGCAGAGGGCTATCAGGCAATTCAGTAATCACCAGTAAGTGATTTGAGTCAGAATGAGGGGTGATTACATCCCCCTGTTAGCAAAATGGCCTAAATGCACCCCCCTTCTTAACCTGCCACCCCCCTCTCCACCCCAGAGAGAGGGCAGGGGCAGAGGGGCTGTTTAGTTGAATATGTTAGTCTAGTCTGTCTGACTCACTGATGCTTTATTTGACTGAGGTTTGTGCAAGTTAGAATCTATGGACCGGACCACGGCTCTGAAGTACCAGCAGCCTATCTGTGCTGTGTATGGAGAAATCCATGGTGCTGTCCGTGGTGCTGAAGTAGTGGATGGATTCGTTATTGGCCTAAACGCTCTATAGAGTAGAGTCATCTTCATAATCAACGTGATAAGTCACAGCACACAGTCATGGAAGGGCGAGAGGATCATAGAGACACACTGCTGCCTGCAGGATTCCTATTATATTCCTCTAACATCTCTATGATCAGTCAGTAGCATCTGTGCTGCTGAAAATACACCAAACCACCTCTGTAACAAAATATTTTAGGAGAGACATGACTGGAGATTTACTGTAGGGTTAGGGTAAGTACTAAATTGGGTTCAGGTTGGGCCACAATAAAAACATGTCACCTGGATGCCAGAGGAACCACAGAGAGGAAATGATCCACCAGCCAAACAAAAGAAGTTAGTGCTCTGCCTGAAGCCCATTGTTCATGGTTAATATGTCTTGTTAACTGTGTCAAGCAAATGACTGTACAATTAAACTGTTAATTTAAGCAATTTGTACTCATCGCTACTCAAAATGGCACATTGACCCAGCCATGTCCAATCATCTTCCCTTTTTTCCTGTGAGACACAAGTATGACTCAAATGTTATGCGGACAGTTGTTGAAGGACGAGGTCAAACAGTCCATACTGCGTATAGGGACTGCTCTTTCATTGGTAGGTGGGATGGTGGTCTCTTGCACTTCTCTTCTTAGAGAGAGAAAAATAAAAGGTCAACCTGAATTTAGATTTCTGAATGATGACTAGTAAGTGGCTGATGATGCATTGCAACCTGCTTTGGTTGACTAAATGCTCATCATGCTGACCCTGTCTGTGCCCCCTCCTCTTTCTCTCCGTCCCACTCTTCCCTCCCCCGACACTCCTCAAGTGACACAGACATCTACCCTGTAAGAGATGCCTGTGTGTCAGTGTCACACAGCTTCCCATGATCCCTTGTTCTCTGCTGACTGTGCTCTTGTTTTCCTTTAAGGTCTGGCACACCTGATGATGGGCGACCAAGGTATGAGCTCTGTTCCTTCTTCCCGTCATTCCTCCATTGTCCCTCCTGCTCCCGTTGTGCTCAGAAACGTGTGTGCGATGCTCGGGCTTGAAGCTGCTCAGATATGAGCTGTCATTTGGCTTATTTTGAATGACCTACTTGATTTTCATTCTCCCACTGACTTTTTTTTTTTTCTCATATGACCTCTTTTTCAAGCTCATTTAACTTTCTACTCCCCGCTCTGCCGGGCGTCATTTCTCTCCATCTTTTCTCTCATTTTAATTATTCACATCTACTGTACATTCAGATGTTTTACGATGATGCGGTTCAAGTAAAGGGACATTTGCATTCACATTATTAAGATGTAATGCATGGTGGTGGAAAATAGCTTACTGAATTTTTAAGCTAATCCTCATCTGCCCTTGCTTCAGTAATGCATGTTGCGAGTGCCTGCACAGACACTCCGTCCATTCAATCTTCATCTTTCCATTTGTGTGGCTAGTGCAGATCCTCATCATGCAGCCGAGTAAATATGTGAAGTGTTGTTCTTCTCTTTCCACTTTCTTTTGTTAGACCCCCATTTCCTCTCTTATATTTGTAGCCATCAAGCCTCTTTCTCCTGTCGTCCGTCCTTTTCCTACTTGACTATGGCACTTATTGGTGTCTCCTCTCTTTTTGTTCTCCCTTTTTGTCTGGACTCTGCTTTCTTCATGGAACATTTCATCAAATCTCATAGGTAAAAGTAAAGGTACTATCCTTTTGATTCTCTGAATTAATTAAACTATGACAGCAGTGTTTTGTGGCATTATATACTCATGCCAGATGAAGTATATAAAGTCATTGGAATTTTTCAAAATTGCTTTCTTTAACTGTAAATGAAAGCTTTTCAAGGTAGGTGCCGCTTTGCTTTGCATTCACACGTTAAAGCTGTGCCACATGTTTCTTTCCTGCTTGATGCATGGGAATCATAAATGACTCACATGGGCATATGAACACAATAGTTGCTGTCCTAGTTCCAGTATACCACCACCACCACCACGACCCAGGGGTAACTACACTCTTTTTGTTCATGTAATGGGTTTTGGGGTTGTGGGTGAGGCTTGATCATAGTGTTGTGGGCCTCCCATCCTGGCTGTGATCCTCACCTCTTCTCCCTGTGGGGTAAGTGGACTTCTGATCTTTGCCATTTGACTCTCCTCCTCAGGGCAGAGAGGGGAAGCTTGGCTTCTAAGGTCCCTACTGAGCATTCAAGGTAAAACTTTGATTCTTTCAAGTTGAATTCAAGCCAAATTTAGCAGGTCATCATTAGCTCACTCAAGTGTGGGAAACTTGAATGTCAATGTTTACTTATTCAACAATGGCGTGTAATAATACTGCATAACCTCAAATTTGACAAGTAGTGATTAACTCCGTGACATTCAAGAGTTCCACTCAAATAGCTTTTTCCTTGATTTGTCTTGCTCTTGTTGTTGCTTTGACATTTACTATGTTGTTAGCTTTAGTTTTGCAAAAGTTCTAAACAGTTGTGGAACATTTGTATTTCCTTACTCCAAACGCAACACATTGTTTTATGTGAAATGCTGTCTCTTATCATTTACTTGTGAAACATCATCTGAACAGGTAAGTCTTCGATCTGCCCTGTGGATGCGTGAGGCTCTACTTTATGCTGTATGAACAAGAGTCATAGCTATTGCTATGTCAGATATTCTGCTGCTAGAGGCTGCAGTGGCATATATGTGAATAACATTCACACACACACGCATGCCTGCACCCCCACCCGCACACACACATACCCGTTACCACATTCCCCCAATATAAGATGTAGAGATTGATTTTTTTTTCATCTAACAAGGTAAGTGGTCATTTCCATAGTTGCTCATGGTTCTGAGAATGGACGTGTACAAGTTGGCTTTTCATTACACACACAGTATATTTGACATACATACAGCAACTGTAATTTGCACAATCCTTGGATTCTAGATGTGATTGATCCACTTGTGTAAAAAGTGATGTTCGCATTTGGGATTCAGTCAGCACAAATGCCAGCTTATCAATGCAACAACATTTTACTATATGACACACACATATCGTGTGTACATCAGCAAAACTACTTGTAAATCTGGTGATAGTGGCTAAAGTTACAGGTACTGTCCCTAGTGATGACAAGTATTTCACACTCTTTAAGTACTCAGTTACGACTTACTATTAAACCCCTTTTAGAGCCCTTTGCACACTTGATGCTGACTGGTGTTTCTAGTGTACACTATGGCTTCATCTGAAACTCACGGGCTTTTACTACACTACAGCAAACACCCAGCTTTGATGTAGCAGAAGGAAAGCCACAGGGAGAGATTGGGAGAGTGCTGATGAGGCGCAAATCTGAGCACACTGCTTCTAATTTGGGCCGTTGTTAGTTGTCCCCTGCGTTACGGTGTGAAACCTTGTCAGTCCGGTTATGTGCTGTGTGGTCACGAACACAAATCCCCACTTGAGTATTAAATCTGTGAGTGAGGACAGTGCCTGTATTCACTGTCTGCTTTAAGCTTGTGAGAATATTGTGTTTCATGTTAGCCCCCCTGAGGTCCCCTTGTGTCATGTTAACTACTTGCATGGTTTATCCTTCATGGCTGGTCCCTTGAGGATGGACTAGTCTCTGTGTGCTGTTTTCAGCTGGCGTACTGACACTGGATTCTAAAACCTCCATCCAGCTCTAGAGAGCAGGGCATACAGTAGGATAAGTCATAATACCACTGGCACACAAATCGCAGGGTATTTAATTGCTGTCATCACAATAAACTGCCATGTGCAGCTTAAAAGGAACTGCAGGCTGTGCAGGCAGGCTTACAGGTACGACTGGGTTATTTCTAAATTAGTATACTTTCTAATGTAATTGCTTTCACTTTCTAAAGATGGAATTGTCCCTTTTCATTATACTTTGTGTTCCTGGGATTTCTATAAAGTGGGCAAGCAGATCCCCTTGCTAGTTTGTTTACACATGATGTGCTGTTCTCTGCGTGTCAAATTTAGTGGATGTTTACAATGCTTTTTTTTTATTTTCGAGAATGCTGAGGGTCCTTTGAGAGGGTGTCACACATTTATAGGGTTGAGAGATGCCTTCAATTAGCACCTTAAGTCTCATTTGCATCAATCAGTTTCACATAACAAAGCGTCTTCTGTTTAAGTTTGCTGGCATTTTTTCACGTCTTATAGTTTTCTGCCAGATTTGCATGGACTCCAGAGAAAAATGAACATCAAATTCTCAAACAATTGTGCAGCCAATGTAGGAGTCAACACGTGGATATTAGTCATGTTCTCACACATGCAAATCCACTGTGGTTTGTGGGTTTGAACAGTAAAAATTCATGCAAAGATGTGTGTGTGTGTGTGTGTGTGGGGTGTGTGTGTGTGTGTGTGTGTGTGTGTGTGTGTGTGCTTGTGATAAATCTATGTATGTTTTAATTTACCATGAATAAACCATGTCACAGGAGGCAAAAACAATGCCATCATCACTGTTTGCTCTACACATAGAAATATATTGGCATTAGTTTATAATGCATACAGTATGAATAATTTAAGTTAATTTTTAAACCCATGCAAGATAGATAAAGATATACACACACAGTTCTCTGTCTGTTACAAAACCCACATCTTAAACATCCAAACAAGTGCAGTGGCTGTATTATAATGTTAGCGTCCCATCCAGTCCAGGACATGTTGGCTTAACACTGAGGAAAAAGCATCTTGTAAGGAGATGTGCATATGTTTGCATTCCTAATGGCATGGTATAGTATTCTAGCTGGGATCCAGCAGAGCTCAGTGAGTAGGAGTGTGTTTGGGTCACTGAAAGACACTGAAAAAGCTTCACTTCACATACAATATGTGGGATTTTAAAGTACCACACAGGCTCAGTAAGATGCTTTAGTGTCCAATATTATGCAAAATTTGACCATCTGCATAACTGCAAAGGTCATAATGAACCAAAGTTTCAAGAGCTCCATCACTGGATGCTTTAACTCATGCACTTGACAAAAAATAAATAAATAAATAAATAAATAAATAAATAGCACCACTGACAGGCTACTCCTAATGTATTTTGAATATTCTGAGTTGTATAAAAAACTCATTTGTAACCTTTCATTCTGTTAGCTAGCTTCTTACTGTGCAATTTGTTGTAGTGGTACCATTGCAGCTGCCCCGTGGAGTGCTTTCCTGTCTTCGTTTGCTTCGGGCAGCTCAGCAGCCAGCTGTAGAAGTCATTTTCTGGCATGTTTTTATATCAGTGACCTCACAAGGGTCCTGGACCAGAGCAAAGAGCAGCGGGGCAGAGCAGTGCATGCTGGTCCCACATGAGCTGGTGTAGGGTTGGGTTGCCCGTGGGCTCCACATTTCATTTGTGAGATAATTTTTCTGTTGTCGGGGTTTGACACCATATTATTACACAAGTGGCAGTACAGGTACATGTCAGTTCGAAATCACAACTATTATCACAACCAATGGAAAAAATTGTCACAAGATTTTCTTGTGACATATTCATAGTGTTATTTTTAGCTTGAAGGGGCGCATGTGTGTGATGGCGGGTTAAGTATGGGTGAGAATTCTTTCTTTGCTCCTTGATGCTCTGAGGAATCTTGAAGCCTTCAATGTATTTGTCACAACTTTCTGGGAGAACGATCAGATTTTGGGCTTTAACGGAGGCGATCTTACTCAGAGGTGTCTTATATGTTAAGATGACAGCTGCAACCAAAGAGTAGCCCATCTGAAGCACTTGGCACCTTTGCAATGAAAATGCAACTAGTTCTTAAAGATAATGGGGAACGGCACGTCAGAGTGCAACTTGTCAAGACTTGTCTGCCTTCTTTATCTGACAGGTAACACGATACCATGTGGTGTGCGTTGAATCAACAACAGATGTTGCCTTTGTAGCTTCACATGAAACTTGGAAGACTGTCAGTGAAATCCTTTCAGCTCCATGTGACTCCCCCAGGATTACAATTTCTCAGCTTTAACGAGAGATATTAAGCATATCTGTGGTTGCAGTCATTAAAAAAACACACAAAAAACTTGAAAGCTAACCTGTGAAGTAGATGTAAAAAAAAAAAAAAAAAAGACGTCCTGGCAGGGAACCACTGAGTCCCCATTTCTGATTGTCTGGAATAATACCTCTCCTGGAAGGCATACTCAGAGATAATAACACCTTACAGTGAGCGGTCATCTGGCCTCTCATTATGTAAAATGTCAGTGGAAGTGCAGTTTGAGAAGCTGACTCAGAATTTTCACCAAAAACTCAATTGAGTTTATCTCTCGGTCTTGGCATATGGGTTACATCATCACCATCTGCTCTGAAAACCCCAAACCGAAAAGCTTGACTGAATCTCATAATGCATACAAATCAGCAGCGCTTTGTTTTTCCAATTAGAAAATGAACATATGACCTGAAAAAAGTGGTCCGAGGTCAGTTTAGTGTTAAACTCAATGTCCTGAGATGCTGCCTTGTTAAATCAGAAGGAGATTTACTGTTGTGAAAATAAACTGCTATGTTCTTAGAAAGACATGCCATGTACAGGCTGTCTCATCAGCAGGCAAAGCTTCCCAAATATGAGTGAAGTGCTTACAGAGAGACGTGGACCTGCCTTCATTTTTATGTGTTTACGTTGCAATTTCTGTCACATTCAAACAGCTCTTTAAGAGAAAGTCACGAAGAAATTATAAACACGGAGGAGAGGGAAAATATTTACCATGGCATTATCTTGCAAGTGTCACAGCTTTGCTCACTTCCAGGTTTTAAGTCTCAGCAACTATTTTTTTCCCACATCTTTGCTCAGATTTTTTCTGCAGAAGTGTTTTAGTGTACCTTTATTTTTGCGAGCTTAAGCAAATGTTCCTGTTGACCGACCTAAATTTCGAAGCTCATCCTTTAGCATGACAGCCGTTGAATTGTACAAGGAAGCAGGCTCCTCCCTGAGATATCTTTAAATCCCTATGCTGAAAAAATAAAACAACAAACACATGAGCAAATACTGATTTACAGTTTTATCTGCGCTGACGCTCTCATTAGCTGCAGGCAACAGACCCCCGAGGGCTGCTGCCACAATGTACCTGTTGCTCCGGCTGAAAAGAGTGGCTGCATGTGTGTCCTTTGAGTCAAGAGAATGCCACCAAAATGATGTCAAAACTAATTTCACACGTATAATTACTCACATTGCCAAATAACAATAGTGTGAAAAACATGATTAATGCTTGAGTGAGAGGGGGGAGTGGGATGAATAACTGTTGTCATAATTATTTTAGTAAATTCTTTATTCTGTATTTGGTTTCCTGTTAGCTTCCACAGAGTGGTCGCTAGTGTTCATGGGGTCCACACAAAAACAACAATAAAAAAAATAGGAAACTGCGATATAAGCCAAATATTAAGATCAGAAAATAAGTGAAATGACTCTGCATATGAAACAATAGCAGTAACCTATAACATTGTCACAAACACACAGCATCAAAAAACGAATAAAAACGGTTCCACAACATCAGTAACATCAGATTCATCAATATTTGTCTTACTGACTTTTTGAACGAAAGTTTCTGAGCAGTTTGCTCTGGAGCCTCAGTGCAATAGCAGGGGAAAGGTTTTGCTGGAAATAGCTGAAAAGTAGCAGCAGGAAACATTCAGCTCACCACCTGCTTTGTCTATCGGGCTGTCTCATATTACAGCGTAAAAAAAAAACAATCCAGAGTACAAAAAGTGCCCAA
Organism: Chaetodon trifascialis; assembly: GCF_039877785.1. Lineage (NCBI taxonomy): Eukaryota > Metazoa > Chordata > Actinopteri > Chaetodontiformes > Chaetodontidae > Chaetodon > Chaetodon trifascialis. The sequence continues at coordinate 12,159,483 of NC_092068.1, read as the reverse complement.
TTAATCCAACATCTAGGCAAACTAATGTGAGCGCCGCATTATCAACCCTGTCAATACAAGCCATGCAGTCACAGCCTCCTGGCCTCTCCACAAAGAGTGAGGCTGATGGCTGTCGAAACATGCCTTTAATGTCATCAAGCTTTCAGTTCAGACAGAAACGTGAATGTGACTCAGAGTACCTGATGGTGAAGCAGCACGTTAGTAACACAGTTTAAAGCTGTGTTTGGTGATATGCACTGACCAACACTGAGCTACACTCCAGGTGCTTTTCTATTGCTGCCATGATTTCTCCAGTTAGGCCATCAGGCTTTTGCAGTATATCCATACTTACCTATGGACTACTACACTTAAGTACAAATTTGAAGTACTTGTATTTTACTTGAATCTTTTCTTTTCATGCTACATTCAATGTCTACTAATTTCAGAAATATTGTTATTCCACTTCATTTATCTGACAGCTTGAGTTACTTAACAGGCTAAGACTTTACAAACAAAACGTGTGGTCAATGTAGAGAATATGATACTACACTGTGGAACTATCTAACAGTAAAGTAGTTAAATTAGCTCCATTTCCACCCGCTGTAACTTTAAAATTGTCATCACAGTATAAAGCATCAGTAGTAATATTTTATTGGTATTATATACATATAATATTATGATATTATGATTTTACTTAAGTAAAATATGCATGTAATTTTTCCACTGCATGTCTTCTAAATGTGGCTTTCATACTGACTTGTATGGAGCCAGCTTGATACAGGCCTTGTTTCCTTGGTGGACTCAGCAGCACAGGTTGCTAAAGCAAACATTACCACATTACATTATCGCTCAGTACATACTAATTTACCTCTTCCGCGCCTGTAAAGCCTAACTCACAAGTTCCATATAGCCTTCCAAGGCCATCAGTGTTTGTTACGAAAAAGAGGGTAATTGTACTTGATGGGTCACAAAGGCAGCTTTCACAGCAACAGAGATGGGGAAACACACTCCTTTGCAGTGCAGAGAAAAAAGGCCTGTAATTGCCTGGAGTGAGATTTGTGTATCTTGACATGGCAGATTGGCAAGACTGCACTAAAGCTCCACAGATTAGTACATTACCACAGATTCTGTTCCTGAGGGGGAGGCAGGAAGACGCACAGAGAGAGTGAAGGACTTAAAGCAGACAGAGAGAGGCATTTAAAGAATGAGCACAAGGAAATGGGCAGAGAAAGGAAGAGGGGTACTACGTGGAAAGAAGAAGTGTGATAAAGTGGGATTATAAACAGAGGTAGAGACTATAAAAATACAGCAAAAAAAGAGAAACACTCAGACTGTTGCCTGAAGTTAAATTAGAGTGTTTTCTTTTTGAAGAGAAGTAGGTTTATTTGTTTTGAGCAAACATTTATTTTCATGCATCAGACTTGCCTGTCTGGCTTCCTGATAGACATGTTTGCCTCTTTGTGCCAGCCTCAGCTTCATCGCCAGCATCCTCAATCAGATAAGAAGTGGCGTGCCTTCACATCTCTGAACTGTCATAACAGACAGTTTTTGTGAGGTTGGAGGCGGCTTTCAACAGCGTTCCTGTCCGCTCGTGTAGATCATCAGCGATGACAAAATCCAACAGCAGACTTCGGATTAACCGTTATCAATGCCTTTCTCAAAGAATATTTATTATAAAGGATGACAAGCATATATATTTTTCCCAACCGAAAGAAAGGGCGAAGGAGAACGTAGAATAAAAAGGTTGGATCAATATGAACAAGGCTCATCTGGCTCCCCAGGTGGAGTGGAAGGAGATCTGCTCCAGATCAATACTGCTGGTCGATGCCAGTGAGAGACTGCAGTGATGAAAAACTCTGTTTCTTGGCCCGCAGAAGGGAGTGGATGAATCTTAGCAGAAAATAGATGAAAGGGAGATACCTATACTTCAGCTGTAGACTTTGAAATGCATCCTTTGCATGTCGGTTTGTTTAGTTATAGTTCAGCTTTTAGATCATGGATTACGGCCATTTTAACAGGCCTCCGCTGATGGCACGCTGCCAGGTGTTGCTATGATGTACTGTATAGGGCATGAAATCATATTTATCCTTTCAGTGTGTATTATGAAACGAGATCAAAATGTACACAGTGTGTGTTTATAGAGCGACGTGTGGTGCTGTAGTGCTGCTTTGTGTGGGTGATTTATGAGAGCAAGCCAGTGGCTTAGCTAGCTTCAAAAGAGAGTGTTATTTCCCCCATCTTTAATGGTTCATTCATCTTCTCCCATTACACTGTAACTCTGCACTGTGGTACTTTCCAGACATGATGGAGAAAAGGGATGCAGCGTGACTAATTTGCATGGAGTCACTCCAACATGTATCCCTGTGTCCTTCCCATGACCGTTGCCCAGCCTTTTCACTGTAGAATCAGGGTGATTGCAAACTCAGCTTGAATAAATGTCAAGCAATTTTAGAAATGAATGCAACCCTACTTTATCATTTGCCAAGTTAGACTTTACATTGATGTGCCACCTTTGCATATAATTAATGGACTTTGCATTGATTTAATGAAACATGGATTTCATTACTTTGTGCAGAGTGTGGAGATTCTTCTGCTGTCCTTCAGTTCACGTTGTGCTTCAGTGCTCGCTGAAGCTTTTTAGCTCATTCTTTTGAGAGCTCCAAGTCAGAATAGTCCACATCAAATGCAACATGCTGCTGGAGGTCTCCACACACCGAAAGCACATGACAAGTAAAACCCTTTAGTCATTAATATGCACATGCATATGTTTTAAAATGTAAATGCTTGTTGGATTTTATTCATTTGTAAAATTAAACTGGGCGATGTATTAATGATCATCATTATTTACTTACAAATCATCACAAAAATGTGTTATTTAACTCTAATTGAATCATGAACTCTGCATTTGTCACTCTCCAAAGATCTAAATATACACAAATAACAGAACAAATCAGCCTTTAAGGGATTATTTTATTCATCTCAGTGGTTGACACAAATAAATCTAATAAATGAGAGTATAATTAGGATGTGAGAGTTCTGGCACTATGGCTGCAACATTCTGTGAATATTTTCATCTGACAAACCCAAACCCAAAAGTGGATGCCTTTTCAATGATGCATAGCGAGGAAATGGCAAGGCTCCCAGTGGGAAATTGAATAGTCCATTTCCAATCGAGTGTGCCCTGGAAAATCCATGGGGGTCAGTAGCAATTTGTCTCAGGAGGTCTGCACTGAGAGTCATTACGCTCAAGACCAACATGTCCCGAGGGACAGAACCATTCTTTATTCCCTTTTGATATATATAAAATATTTCCCTTCTCTCCCTGTGCTTCTTCGTGCAAATAGGCATGAAGATTTCTCCCCCCTTCAGAGGAGTAACATACTGAATGAACTGCAAGTTGCATAACAGCATTATAACCGGCACAATACAACGCTTTCCTCTATCATAGTCAAGCAGCATCTCATTAACCTCTATTCTTGAGTAGCTCATGTTTGTTTAACAAATTGCTCGGGTCCCTTGTTTAATTTTAAGCAAAGTACCAAATCTGCTCCAATTGGAAGACAAATTTCCTTGTTGCTCCAATTAAAGGTGTCAGGAATATTATCACATTTTGCTCCTGTTTTAGCAGGAAGTTGGCTTTTGAGCAAATCTGAGATCACTTTCTTTCCTGTCACATGCCTCCCTATCATCATTTTGCTCACACTTGCTTGTCGACTGCTTGTCTCTGCTCTTTCTGAGCATCCTGACAAAACATCTCGTTGCTAATTTGATTGTTCAGGGACGGGCATGGCAGCGGATTTTGTTGTTGATGAGCAATTTAGATTCACACAATGTAAACAGTCATGACAGAGAATGAAAATGAGCAAGTAATTCAGGGATGAGACAGGACCTGCCATGAATTCACTGTAGTCTTGTGAAGCTCTGCTAATGCTGCAAAAAGAATCGCATCCCAACTTTTTCAGATTCAAGGTTGCATTTGTTGTTGTTGATGTTATTTTGTTGGTGTCATAGCACTCTAGTTTGTGCCCCAGTTTCTGCTTTGAAAGACATTATGTACAGAACTCCCTCAGAAAATCGTGTGTGTGCTTCCTCTTAGACTGTACTGTAACATGTTCTCATTTAATTGATTCGTGCATTGATGTGTGTGCCTGGAATTGATCACCTTCTGTAAATTTAGTTGCTCTTTTATCTCATAAAACCAGACAAAAAACACCTTGACTTGCAAGATCACATAATGAGGACATGGTTTGGCTGGATTACAAGCTCTGTGTCACACAGTGCTTTCTGAAACGGCAGCGACGGAGCTCAGAATGAGACACGAGGTTTACATTTAAAACCATCTTGCTTTATTAGTGTGCCTGTTTCTGCTGCTCATCTAAAGGAGTGTTTTTCACTTTGGATGCAGTAAATTTATCTGCATCTGTCTTATTCATTTGCCCTCCCCTCTCATTTCCTGCCTTGGCTTTTTCTCTCCGCTCCTCGGATTCAAATCACCTGTGCGTTGCCCACACATCCTTAGAGAGAGAAGATGAGCCGATGAAAGACAGTGGGAGATTACATGACCCCATTTGATCTGTAGCTGCTGTATCAATGAGTTTCTAGTTATCAGTGCATTCTTGTTTTGGCTTGTGGATGAGATCCACAGCGGAGCAACATCAAAGAGGTAGCAGCGGTCCTGTTTTTCATTTCGTTGTTGTTAGAGGTATTTCAGAAGAGCACGATGATACCTTGCAAAGGTGTGTTTCTGTCAGTCTGCAACACTGCATGTAGCTCATACAGTAGGCCCTAAAATACCACAGAAGGTCTTTATTTTCTAAAGCAGTGTTGTTCACACTGCGTATGGAGTCATAGTTTATCTCTTGAAATATTTTCTTCAGCTCAGCTTCCATCAAAGTGTATTCCTCGTTTGAATAGCTTGCAAGTGATTTTCTAATTAGGCATCTTCTGTCCCCAAAGATCTGTCTGTAAGACAGACAGTCAGTCATGGAGACAGGCAACACCTCATCTACCTTATATCCAGCCACAAGCTTCATCAGGTCATTGTTGCTTGTCACCTGCTCTCCACGATTACATCCTAGTTTTTGTTCTTTGGACAATTACCAGAGAGCTGCAGGGGGCTCATCTTTGGTGAGCTGTATTTCCACGAGCTTCACGTAGTTGTAGTGCTGTCGTAGTCGGTGTTTCAGGAGGTTTGATGTCGTGTTTTTCACAGTGGAAAGAGTCTTAGTCCCCCTACCTGCACACACTTTACATCTGACAATGATGTTCTTGTCATTTTTCCCCCCACCAGAATCAAAGTAATGGGAATATTTCCTATTTTCCTGTTTCAAATTTCAGATCAGTAGACAACAAAAGTGAGGTGGAAGGATCCCATGTTTTTTTCACTGTAATATTAGCACTGAAATTTGTTACACTACTTTTTACTGGGCAAATAATGTTATTACTGTGACATGTTACCAGTAACACGATACTGCCCAACACTGCTCAACAGTATATGCTGTTTAGACGCCCAGACTGATGCATTTGTGGTTGTGGTCTTCAAAAAGAGAAAGGAATAGTTTGTTGCTGCCAAAGAAAGTGAGGCACCCAATGATTCGTGATATAACCCTTGGAGTCATGTTAACGATGCAACACTGACTTCTTTCTCCAGCTTATTTTTTAAAATAAAAGCCATGGGGGGGAAATACCTCCATGAGCATTCTTTCTCTATTCACATCAACAAATACAGTCATGATGAGAATCTCAATGGAGCGGTGTGTTTGCTGTCAGAACCAAAGCTGGCGCCGGGCTGTTGGTTTTTCAGGATGATTGGGTTTGAATAAATAGATTGCTTGTTGATTTTATGATAAATATTTGTGAATGATACATTTTGCTACAAGCCATGCTGTGGTAAAATTATTACAAATAAGCCCATTCCCTATTTCTAAGATGAGATTCTTCAAATGAATGTATTATTTCAAATGGTCTGCTCTGAGTTTGTATTGCTGTATCGTTTCTCATCAAAACAATAGCACACACCACAAATTGAATACTCAATAAATAAAGAAAGAAGCTGCAGCGTTTTGGTTGAAGTCATCTGATTCCCTTATAATGCCCTAATTCAGAGCAGTCCTGTTAGCATAGTGAGCAGTTGAATGTGTGTTACAGTACGATATCTTCATGAGATAAAACAAAGAATATTATCCACATCTCATCTCTCTAGTAACATTAACATCTCTCATGAATTATAAATGAAACTAATTGTTTCATTTGTGTTTATTCCCTTTAGTGCTTTAGTAATCCGTCATTCATCTTCCTGATCTCCATCACTGTAGTAGGTATGTTTTGTACAAGCCTCACTGAAATCCCAGACTGCAATTAAGCTACTTGAAAAATGATAATCTTACATATCTTTATATGATGATATAAACATCAAGCAAGTGAAGCGAGAGTTCAGATTTGATGGATTGGAATTATTCAGACTTCTTACAGAGTGTGAATCAATCACTGTCAGTATGAGCATGTAGGTGCCCTCTGATGTCAATCCCTTAAAGGGCCAAGTGTATATTGCTGATTTTAAAAGTCATTTCACACCTAAGCTCCATGCTGCTAAATTTGTATTGTATGTCTGTATGTCAGTATTGCCCAAATCAGCCTTTGGGCAGATTTTTATCTGTGATTAAACAATTCGATATCATACCAAAGCTTGCAATGGACCCACCAGTCCTCTGAAGGATAGCACGTCAGTGTGACACATGTGTCACACTAACCCTAACCCTCAGCGACCCTTTTATATTTTCTGAAACATATCAGATCAGGTACTTTTTTGTGCCTAAACCTAACCGAGTAGTTTGGTGCCTAAACTAAATCAAATTATGAATGTGACCTGAAATGTTTCTCAGCAAGCTTTACCTTGAAAATATAAATGGACATTGCATCAGAAGGTGTTGTTTTCAACCATATCCTCCCTCCCTTATGATCTTAAAACAATTGTACTAATTCTAAAACAAATAATTTCAGTGGGATGTTTATGCAGAATCTTATTTCCCTGCTTAAAAAGTAGGCGCTGCTTTTTAAACAGAAGACCATTATTAGTGTTTGATAAACCCTATGCTCTCTGTGGGGAATGACACACCGCACTGTAAATATATTGCGTTCAGATGGCCCTGCCATAATTCCCTGTCCCTGAGCTCAGGTGAAGGTCACAGGGAACTGTCAAAACGTCCATGTTCCCATGAATGTGCTACCACAGCAAGGCTCCAAAGAATTAAAGCGGCTCTCTGAGTCAAGCCAACCCGGGTCATTGCTTTTCATTTTTGTTCACAGTCAGCCGTTGTATCCCGGGGCTTAATAATTTTGAGCTTGTGGGGTTGGGCCAGATTTTCCTATAAGGCACTGAGTACCTTATTTAGCAAAACAGCAACCCTGACCAGTGAAACAGCATTTGTGGATTTTATCAACCTCTACTGAGATTAGTCAGGAACGAGGAAGGCTAATCATGAAATCTTGTGCATTGTCCCAGTTAACAGGTGAATCTCTGATGAACTGATTCTGTGGGACAGACACTTCATTTAACGTGAGTGCAGCAGATTCTACACTGATGTTTAACATATTTGTTTTATTATGGGTGAAATCACCATCCCTCAGCTCAGCTGGAAAATGCTTTTTGGCATTGTTAGGACGTGTATAGTGCTTGGCAAAGGCTACAGCCAGCACCCATTGGTTCCATTAAAGAATTCCTACAATGCTAACCGGCAGGTTTTTTTTTTTTTTTCATTAAAGTTACAGTAGGCAAGATTTTACATAATAATAGATCTTATCAGGCAGACAGGGTATGTCAGAGGGGCATCCTATTCACTGTAATTGAGATCACACACATTTTTCATACCTGCTAAAATTAAATTCTGGCGTTGGGAGTGGTCACTCCAAAGGAAATTAAAAATCAAAGCTTACTACAGAGTTATCTCCCGGCGAGGGAGTGCTCAGAGAACATCTCTCTCTTTCATATCCTGGGTCTGTTTCTCTGTTATCTGAGTATTATAGCTTGAAATTTGTACCTCTGCCTGCTCGACAGGTACATTGAAGTTGTCTCAATATTAAGCTTAAACAAACAGTAATTTAACTGCACATTAAGTCAAGATAAGCTGTTCTTGTAAATCAAACAAAATGAATGTAACGATAAGAAAAGATGGAGAATGTAGCCATGACTACACTGGCATTGGATGTGGATATATTGTAGATATACTGCAGTGATCAAAGATTTGATCAATAAATTATTATGATGAGGTCAGAATCAAGTGCAGAGAGAGGTGATGTTCTCTCAATTATGTATGAACACTGCATGCTGCTCTAGTTTTCTGCTGCTGGAGAATCAGGACTTAAACAATTCAGGGCAAATACCCTTTTTAATGTGAGGACCAAGCTTAATGACATTTTATGCAACAACCACCAACCCGTTGCACAGCAGTTAGAGATTAGCTCTGCTCTGTTTTCTTCTGATTCATTAAACAAAACTGCATCTTGGAGAAGGCTTTAGAATGATATCATAATCAGGCCATCTAGTCATTAGCTACTTCTTTTAATCCCACATGCTCATGTAGAATGAAGTTAATATTTAGTTTGCACGTGGTCATGTTTCCCATTGTAGCTGGAAATGTGACAAAATATTACTTAACATCAAACCTTTTTTTTTTATTTCATTGAATGCTTTTAGACATGATGAAATATGTTTTTATCCTGTACAACACAGAAGCTCAGCAGCATGTAATTTATGCACCATTTCAGTATGTTAACATAAAAATGGTCTTTTAACACATATAATGAATCCTGTCAAGAAAATATGAAAATGCTTTCACTTAAATGCCAAAGCAAAATATAGGTATGTATGTATGTATGTATGTGGAAAGGATTTTGCAATATTGGCTCATCAGTAATTACTTGTTTGGCTGCAGATCCCTGTGCCTTACATCATATGTGAAACAATTTTAATGCTATGATGAACTATTGTTTGGTGCTTTATTATTAATCGCATTGTCATATTGGTTATTTGTGAACGTCGCTTCGTTTCACAGCCTAACAATCGATCAAGGTTCCGAATCTTGATTGGATGGCAGACTCAAAAAGATATTTGTATGAACTTGTCAGCGTGGTTCCAAGGAAACATTATATAAACCGTTTAACAGTGCTAGAGCTGCATTTGCTGTGTAATTTAGAGGCTGTGTCGGTGACTAAAATAGGCCTGCAGATAAGAGCTGAGGATGCCTTGCACATCATTAAGTGTGAAATATAACAACACGCCCCTGAGCTGCCTACTGCTCCCCTGGAGAGACGACAGCTAGATAGGGCTCTGCACAATTATGGCTGAGAGAGCCACAGACCTACCTTCTTCACATTGCTTCATTTTAAAGCTGTGCCTGATGGAGAGTCTCGCAGTGCACCACTACATGAAGCGCCTGATAGCAAAGCATCCTTTGAATGCTGTTTGTTCTCTGGTCCAGTAAAGCAGTGATAAAGCTGATGCAGTTCTGATAGGATTTCTCTTCCTCCTGAAGTTCTTGCTTGTACATGTATATCGATGCATACGCCAAGAATGTACCCAGAGGCAGATTATCACTGAAATTATTTCCCCGCACTCCAAGCACTCCCTGGAAAGGGATAAAGAAAACATGACATTATCTATGAAGATACGGCTCTGGAAAATTGAAAATTGTAGTATACTTTCTCTAAAAGGCAAGATGTTGTGTTCCTCTGCCTCGTCTTCCCTTTTTATTCCTTCATTTGCATAAGAAACCTGACTACTTTGTTCTGTACAACTGCGTGCTTATTTTAGAGGTGGAGTATGTTTGGCTGGAAATGTTGGCAAGGCAGCATCATTGTCACTCCGTCAGCTTTTAAATATAATCAAATACCACTTCAGTGAGTCATTTCATTACACGTTTGGAACAGCAGAGTAATTAGCAGCAATATAACACAACAGCAACAGAGCCAATCAAATTCCAACTTTAATTTATTATACATTAAGGGCAGCTCCACGCTTGCTCTCATGACACATGGAACCCGACTCTGCATGCACTTTTACACACAATCACTGCTACTGTATGCTGCTTCACAGTGAATAGACAATGAATCATGTACATTACAGAGAGAGAGAGAGAAAATAAAAGATTGTTATGTTGACATTGGTATTTTCCATTTTCTCCAATATCTCTCCCACTGCAATACCGTGGGGATCCAGAGATGAGTTAAAAAAAAAAAAAAAAAAAAAAACCTCTTAACATGGTGGTTTTTTAGACTGCTGACAAGCTGTTCTCTGGCTATTAAATCCATTTCTCACTGTCAGTGGAGCTGGAGCAGCTTAGATTTGAATGAGGAGATGCTGGTGCTCCTGCTGCTCTGGGACCTATATATATACACTGAGGGCGAAGGATGAAAACTGTGCATTGTGTCACAACTAATACAGCACAGCATGATTGTTGAGGAACAGGAACTGTATTGACATTTAGTATTATTAACATTTTACTGTAGAGTTTAAATGTCACTAGTTATACCACATAAACAACATTTAGGTCTGCAGTGTCTACTGAGACCAGCCACAATTATTTATCAGTCTATTAGGTGATCAGACTCTAACAAGTCTTACCTAAATGACAATAAAGGCCTCATACTGTATGACTGATTTCTGATCTGCCACCTTTGTGGTTTGTTTGAGTTCAGGCATTCATCAGTAGGCATAAAAATGGTGGACAATTTGTGGTCAAAATGTTGCCAAGTTTAACCATTTACTCAATATTTACATTCGTTCAGTTTTGACTCTTTTGAACGACAGGACTCACAAATGAGGGACAATCCAAGCCAAGCAGATCAAGGAAAATTCCATGCGTCACCTGACACCATAGCCTGAAGGTTTGCGGTGCATTACGTTCATTCAACCTTTAGTTAAATCTCGGAAGAAGCACTGAGGGCATGTCCAGTTTCCAGTGGTGTCGAGAGTGGAGTAAAACAGAACAACTACACAGAAAAAAGATTAACAAGAAAACAAACAATTGTATTAAGTTTTAATGTGTGTTGTGTGTAAAACTAACAGCGGTTGTCACAAATCCAGTGTTTGCATGCAGGACTTCAAGCATAAATCAGTCATATGAACGGGTTAAAATAATGACTATGGGACCAGTTTGATAAGGAAGTAATGCATGAAGGCCAGTAAATAGAAACCAATGCCTGTCATTAAGTAGCACATAAATGAAAGAGAGAGAGAGAGATTGGCAGAAAATGAGCACAGATAGAGAAACAGAACAGCTTAGGTGAGCTGGCACTCTTGGAAGAGGCAGGTGTTCAGCACAGAGAGAGATCCTGCTGACCATATCAAGTTCAGTAACTCAATTCACCACCGAGGGACCCCACAGGAGAAGAGCTTGATCTGAGACTTCCTGCCTCACAGTGACACACTGAGCAAGAACGAGGAGGCTCATGAACCTGAATGAGGGACTTCACATTCGGCGTGTGGGTGATGTGCTGGTGGCCACTCCATAGGCGAGCATTAGTGACTTAATGCCAGCGACAGGATGCCAAGAAAAAGTAGTGAAAAGTGGAATGACAGGAGATGTTTTTGATTGATTGAAGACCAGATGTGCTGCTGCATTTTGGACTATTTGCAGTGGATTGACTGTTCAGAAGGGCGTTGACAGATTCCACACATTCAGTGAAAGTTAGCTGGTCATCAATCATAATGCCCAGATTCCCTGCAGAACAACTTTTAAGAGTAGAATAATTTATCTTCATGGTGAATAGAAACCATTATTGATTGTTGATGGCATACAAACTGTCCTCTCTGGTCAAACTTACACATTTGGACATCCAGCCACCATTTACTGAATGCAAACATATGTGTGACAAAACAAACCCAACTCAAGGTCCAATTAATACAACTGTAATTCCAGAAGAGGACGCTGTGTTAAACATAAAAAAACAGGATACAGTCATTTGCAAACAAACTGTGTTGACTGACAAGTGTCTCTGAGTCCATGCAGTAATATCCTTCATACAATCATGTGTTCACAAAGTGGTGAACCTCGCTCCATCCTTGCTTGTGAGCGAATGAGCCTTTCCAGGATGCCCCTTTCATACCCAATCATGACACTAACACCCGTTACCAATGAGCCTGTTTACCTGTGGAAAAACAGGTGTTTTTGGAGCGTTCCACATCTTTCACAGTCATTAGTTGCTCCTGTCCCAACTTGTTTGAAACGTGTTGCTGCATCAAAATCAGATATTTACAAAAATCAAGGTGATGAGGTAAAAGATTAAATATATTGTCTTTGTTCTGTTTTCAAATGAGTATCTGTCAAAAAGCAACAGCAAGTTGTCACTTTCTGTTTTATTTATGCTTTACACAGCATCCCAGCCTTTTGGGGATCAAGGTTTTAAGTTTTTCAAATACTTCCAAGAGGCTCATTGGTGGATGGGCTTTGCTTAGTTGCCATGTAGATAGACCTGTTGATATGTGAGGACAGCTGCTTTTGTCATGTGATCTGTAACACTTTCACATAACTTTGTTCTTGATCTTTTAGTAAATCATAATTTCATAAAACAGTTATGACTCACCATCAGTTTACTTGTTTTTTACAGAGCTTTTAACCGAACCCCACTGTCTAAAGAGCAAGTCTTGAAATAAACTTCTTTAAATACTGTCATTTGCAGAAAACAAGAGGCTCATCATGCAAATGTCAACATAAGCCCTTTTAACATGTATCTAGTGCTGTTATTTTTCTGTTAAGGAGTCATTAAGGAGTCATGTAGTGCTCCATGTAATGTGCTGTCCTTTTAACTTGAACAGTAAACACACAAACCACCTTCAGAAAGTAAATACCTCCAGTGTTTACGTACATTCAAACATGCAAACGTAATCATATTAACACAAAAACCCCACACAAATCCCTCAGCTGGCTATGGATAAGAGGAAAAGAGAGCTGACAAAGGATTTCTGGTATCAAAATGATTGTTATGAACTTTATCTGGAGTCTTATTTGAGAAACAAATGGCCCTGTCATCAAGAACACACCATCTATAATTCTTTGTCCTTTTTTTCCATAAACAGTTATTCCGCCTATGCCGGCCTTGGTGCCAGAAGATAAATAAGGGGAATTAATTTGTGTCAGGATGACAGGAAAGCACTGCTCTGTTTGGCAGGAAAAACAGAGCAGAGAGTGTTATTAATGACTAGACGTGTGGACTGCAAGGACCGCAGTCGCTCAGAAGGAGGTCAGGAGAGAGGGAGGCGAGCCAGGGGGACAAGGAGGACGGAAACAGGGTGCTAACGCAAGAATAAAGGGAATATTCAGCAAAGTGGCAAATCAACGGAGAAAACTAGTCTATGATGTTAGAACACCCACCACTCCTCAGTGCTCCTACTCGTCCTAGTTTTCAGTGTCACCAACCTTGCACCAATCCTCACTGTTTGATGGTGTAATATAAATAATGGCCACCTCGTTGCTAGCAGGAGAACTGTGACCCAACCGCCCAAAAAGTGTTACCTCTGTAGCCTCAGTCCGAAGCGTCTTCAAACTCTGCATGTGAGTGAGTGCCTGTGAAATGAATTTTTCAGCGTTCAATATCAGCCTAAAGTGCTAAATTGTCATGTGGTTTGAAACGCTAATTGGCAATCAGATTTCATCACTGCTCTGTTAAATTCATCATTGATCATCTGAATGAATGGTCAGCTCAGGACTTTCTCATCTTGCAAAGGCTCTGAGAACTTATTTTCTCAATCAGTCTCTTTCTAGGAGGGATGGGATCCTTCATGGAAACATTGTTTTCTACCAAATTGAGAACAGTGTTTGTTTATTTTATACTGAACGTCTCTGAATCTCTTCTTCTTTTCTCTCTGTGCCCCTCTCGATGGTTTAAATTTTGACGTAGCTCATTTTTATAGCTCCTCTGCGTCTGCGTTTTTCCTCTTTGCACCTGATGACTGACCTCTTTATATCATTTATGCTGCATCAAACATGACATCATCCACTTTACTGCATGAACCTGTGCTCTGCTGTTCACTATTAATTTTCAACAATTGTGAACCTTTGCATTAAGCAGTTTTCTGGTCAGCATGTTGCCTCAGGCTAAATGACTGAATTTGAGTTAGCCGAAATACATAAATGCCCTTCCAACAGCTGCAAATTGCTCTAACCGAGACGTCTCACTCATAGACAGATGTTGTGTTTCTGTGTGAAAAGTTTTCAGCGAGCAGCGTAGTGTCACTGTTGGGTTGGCTGATGTAAGCAAGCGTGGAGTTACTATGAACGTAAGAGATATGTTTGCATGGTTACACTATTACATCAGTGCTGAAGAATAAAAACAATATTTGTTTCCCAAAAACAATGGACGCCCTCCAGGCTCTGAGACATCAGCACTGACCCAGGACATGGGGTGAATATTAGTGTAGGTCTGCAACATCTGCAAGGAAAAGCATGATGTAACCGTAAAACATCCCCACATGATTCCTTTGCAAAGGGATAAACATTCAAACGGAAGTTCCCAGTTGAAATGTTCATGATTAAACACATGTGCGTGTGAACAAACTGCATGTTAATACAGCTGTTTGAGGGATGTAGCATGTTTGTGGTCAAGTTCAAGACCTGAGATTTTGATTATTAATATAGCAGCATACAGCAGCAAGCTGTTTGCTATGTAAAGATATACAGGAGTGATTTCATCCTGAGCACAGAATGAATTTGCATTCCCTCTGTGTGTGTTGTTATCCGAGGCTGGCTGGTGTTTGTTTTGGTGGCTGGTAGCAGTTGCAGAGCCCCTCCCTGTGAAACTGCTGTGACCTCCCACACACCACTGTAAAAAGTGAGTGCAATTCCAAGAGTTCAGCTTTAACAGGATAGCTAGCAAGCTAATAATGAAATTAAGTGGATTTGAGTCACTCGACAGATCAAAGAAAAAGCTCCTAACCCAGATGAATACCTTACATTTATTTTACTAAAATAACTCTTAACTGTAAAAAATATTTTCCAAACAACAAAATGATTGCCAAGATGTACATCCCCCTCATTATCTGCTGTGTTTCTCATCTATATCGTTCGCCAAAGGGTAACCATTCCGCTGTTTATCTTGTGCGTTCAGGAGCGGCTTTCTCTATGTTTCACAGCATCTGCTGAGAAAACGGAGGGAGGGGCGAGGTGTGGCTGATCTGCACATTTGTTTTAGTCTGAGATGCTGGCGCTCCACTGTGACATCTAATACCTTAAAAACTCGTAAGCTACCATACAAAACATGCAGTGCAAGGCTATAAGGAAATAAAGAACGTATTTCGCAAGCATGCAATTGCAATGTTTTCTCTGGATCCTAAGTAAGAGTCAAACTAAATAGGAAAAAAACACAGCTGCTGTTTGTTTGTTTGAAGGCTGCAGTAGGCTCCAGTTGTCAGTGGCTCTTAGTGTACTCACATGTAGTGCCAAAGCAAACATACACAAAGATAAACAGAAAATCTACTGTAGCTCTTACAGTACGTACAAGAGAAATTGGTTTTGATATATATATGTGTGTGTGTGTGTGTGTGTGTGTGTGTCAGGGTACTGTTATATTATTTCATGTATTCATTTCAACATGAAGTCACACCGTTTAGATTTTTTTTATTACACATCCATGGCTTAAGTAGTTGTGTTTAAACAATTACAGCTAAGCATAAGCTTTTAGAGTCTGTCACTGAAATTAATTCTGCCTCACTCACATTAAGTAGTATAAGTGTGGAGAACCACTTTGCTAATTGTGCATGGCAGTGTGTGATAGGCTTTTTACAATATAAAGGTCAAGCATGCACTTCACATTTATGTGTGTGTGTAGGTGGCTGTTTGAAGATAGCATCTCCGGAGCATCTTCAGCCATTACACCCACATGGAGAATACAAAGTGGCCCACAAAAGCTGGCATGACCTCAAACGCATCTGGCACACATGCATGTAATAGAGGCTTATTGTGCTTTTGTTCAGGCTTTTATAAATATGCAAGACTGTGCTGAATTCCACAAATATGGAATATATTTGGCATCATTAACAACCTTTAATAAATATTCACAGAGATGACCACCTTCGTGTCTGAGCAGATGAATCTTTACATTAGTGTGTGCACAGGAGACAGGCTGTGTGTGTGTGTGTGTGTGTGTGTGTGTGTGTGTGTGTGTGTGTGTGTGTGTGTGTGTGTGTGTGTGTGTGTGTGTGTGTGTGTGTGTGTGTGTGTGTGTGTGTGTGTGTGCGCGTGTGCAAGACAATCTGACAAGAGATGCACAGTTTACATACCCGAGATTGCAGGGGTCTTGACAAACATGTGATTATTCCTCAGTAATTAGCTTGTTGGCATCCCTGTGGTAAAAACAAGGGTGGTAATTATGAGGAGGAGGTCTTGGGACTGCTGTCTGCCTCTCTTCGAGAGACATAACTCACCAGGGGATAAGACAATGAGACATGAGCAGGAGGGCATTGGAGAGGGAGGGGTGGCATGTGTTGAATGTGTCCATGCTGTCATTGAAGACAAAACAGCCTCGTAATTGCCATGCAAGGAGGCTAAACACAGGATAGAGATGCACTGATGTGGAATTAAGTGAATAATAGAGTGTATGACAGAAACTGCCTTTTAGAAGTCATTAGTAAAAGTAAGTAGCTTGTATGCTGGTACAGATGGGCGCACTGGAAATAAGGGAGTAAAAATAAAAGGAAATGCTCAACAAATTCTCATCTAAATTTGTGGAAATTTAAATACAGCAGTTTTATTGCTAAATCGGCCTGTAGAGTCACAGATTTTGTTGCGTGTTGTATATGCAAAGTTGATGGCACAGTGTGCAGCAGGCTGTGTTGAGTGTGGACGCTCTCTCGAAGTCATAGGGCCAGAGGGTCACTGGGGGCAGATGAAGATCCATCACAGGCTTGACTACTGCTGGTTGGACCACCAGGCCACCCCTGGACCTGCAAGACCCCAGTTGCTGCAGTTGCTTGGCAACCCTTGCTGTAATTAGTCCGGAGATGTAGCGCCTCAAGTCAAAAGCCCAGTCTTCACTGCTAGGTCAGACCACAGTAGGAACAGAGCCACACCTACACAGGCTGGAGGCTACTCAAGTGAATTCATGTTAGAGCGCTAAGCACATTGTCAGCATATGAGCACAGGAAACAGCTTCTCCGAACGGCAGTAAAACTCATTTCCTTGGACTGACTGAGAAAAAATCAGTCACTTGGGTTTTCTTTTCGCAATCGCTTTTGGATTGAATAAAAATGTTTACAAATGCAGTGTTATATTTCAAGATCCTTAAGTATGGTATCAGTCATGTGAAGGCAAAGCACAATACAAGTTCCTTTATTCTGTTGTATTGTGTGTCATCTTAATACCACAAAAAACACAACAAGTCAGCCACCCATAGCCAATGGCCCAGTGGGAATAATGTGATTTACCTGCTTTGAATTGTCCAAATAATCATACATAATAGGTGTGGGGAAGCAGTGGGAAAAAAATCTCAACCGTATATGTTCTTGGGTTTATCATAAAAACTGTGTCTGCTGATATCAGAGAGTATCAGTGCTCATGGCTTATGAAGCCATAGTTTAGTGTCACAATATGCATATTTTACCAAACTGAAGTGTTGCTTTAAGTGTGAAATGTGACAAATGAGGTACTGAGGAAGCTAAAGGCCATTTTTGGCAGACTAGAAGAGAATGACCCGTGCAGCAGTGGCTGAGAAGGCAAATGGGGACTTAAATAAAGACAAATTGCCACGGCCATATTGTGGTGAGATTGCATTTACTGATGGAGGAAGAGAGTAACAGCTCATTCTCCAGAGAGACACTTGTGTAAATAAATCATGCTGCTAGCACATGAGAATGGCAGAACTTCTATGTGCAGGATGTGGGGACTGTGGAGGGGAAGAGGGGCAATGGAGATTGGACGCATGAAATGTGTCACTACGACTGCCATGTCGAAGTGTGGTGTCATGGCTGATATGGCCTGCTAGACTTCAAGGAGAACACTGAAAATCATTCCACTGCTTGAGATCAGATTTCTTCATACTGTAGACACACGAGGCTGCTGGGATAGGCTGGACTTTCTAGAGACAAGTCCAATAAACATTTTCAAACAATGTCACAAAACTGATTCAATTCAGTTCAATTTGTATGCAAAGATATCCGTAGAGCATTATTGCTGCTGAATGTCAGTATCGTATTTAAAGCACTTCTAGTACATCTTTTTTCTCTCTCTCACTGTTGTCTGGCACTCATCTAGACCTTGATACTCCCTATAGGAAGCAGTGATAGTCAAGCCTTGCCAATGTGAGAATTAATAGTGTATCAAGACGGCAGTGAAGCACAGGTAATACTGTATGAGAGTGTTCCTTAGGAATGAATTGAAAAACTCAAGCTCAGTTACTAGAGTCTATTATTGCTGAGGATGTTTGCATGTCAATGCAGATTCTGTAAATGTCATTGTAACATTTATAGCAGCACCAAAGATATGGTGGATACAGTCAATGGGCCATGAATAGTTCACTGGAAATGATACTGTAATCACGCTGCAGAAATACCTGCTTTGAGTGGTGGAATCAGAGCAGACTGTTGGATGGATTTTATACATTTTATGATGAGGGATGAGACCACTGTTTGGGCCCAAACCTTTCATTAATCTTTCCTAATCCTTTTCCTTTATAAAGCACTAAGTCCCTCACCCGTTTCAAGCTAGCTTCTGTTCCACTAGCCTCAGTATATTTTCTAATGGAGGACTGTTTTCATGAGACTTTGTGAAAGGCTGAAACATGATATGTGGTTCAGTCTTTCAGGTAGAGTTTATATTTAAATCCAAATGGGGATCTAGTGACAGTAACACTTCAGCTGTTCTGCATTTTAATCAAGATAAAACAATTATTTTGACGCTGCATTTACAGCTTAAAGGTTTGGATGTTAACTAAAAGCTAACAAAATGACACCACAGAAAACTGCAGTTTCATGTCAAAGCTTGTTTAGAAAGAGCAGTGAGCCCTTTGGTGCAGGCACAATACAATGGATTCATTGTCACCCAAAAACTACTGCTGTTGCTGGAAGTGGGTTGATTAGAGCAATGCAAACAAACCAAATTGCAAAGTAGTGGGATGTGAAACTTAAACAATAAGCTGAAAAGATACAAAATTAGGTGATTTTCTGATTTTCTGTCAGTTCATCACAACCTTTCACATTATACATAGCGAGGAGCTTACTGTATGTATGGGCACTGTCGGCATGTTACAAAGGCCTTCTCTGAAAACAGGCTTTAAGTCACGCAGACGTCATAGGCATAGAGGTGGGTTTTGTTTTGTTTTGTTTTTTTCATTTTTTTCTTCTGTGTCCCTAGATGGATAACAAGTCACTGACATGGGCTTGTTTGGTAGTAATTCATGACCTGTGACCCATACTGCTGACCCATAAAGACTCTGCAAAGTATCAGGAGGTCAATCCTGACTCAATAAATTCCAACACCAACCATCAGCATTCTCAGATAGAGCTGCAATAAAACAGACACAGCTCATAAACCGGGCCCTGTTGACTGAAAAATACTCTTCCCCCCACTGGTGTTTAAACTGTCATTTTAAGATCTGACTCTTGTTGTCTTGTGCCATTAAAATGTTCAGAGAGAGTCCTTTCTCTTTTACCCACACCCAGAGCTTCATTCAGCTTGCAATCATTAGACTTTCTTGCATGTGCTGCACCAGCTTTTTGTTATTGTCAGTACTCTTGCGTACAGTGTGTCTCCTTGTTGGTGTTCATGGTAATGCTCTTATCAGCCTCCAAGCAAGAGCAAAATGAACCAACAGTTATAATGCCTATTGTTTGATTTAAAAGAAGAAGCAGTCCTCTGATTTGACTTTGAGTATTGTTTTTATGGTGCATGAAGCCGTTATAGCCAATCAATATCTGGCATTGATATCAATAGAAATATTCTATCTTTATTCATTTAAAGAGGTGTTAAACAGATTTCCCACAATGTCTGAGTGTAGCGTTCTGTGTGACACGAACACTGTGACCCAAATCTCTTTGGAAGCATTGCTGGATCCAACTGGGGAGTTTTGACATTTCGTGATGTCTTCCTTTTACTTCTTCTTCTTCTTCTTTTTTTTTTTTTAAAGCCGTGCTTCTGACAGCTCTGCCTCCTCGTTTATTTAGAGCTTTGCGGGACTCTGCATGCATCCCTTTTCCCCTCTTTTCAAAGGCCTCAGGAATTGCTAGTCCACTAGCCAGCAGTGACAATGAGCACTCCATATGGAATAGATTTATGAGGGCCAAACCTTAATAAAGGGTGACCCTGGAAGCCACATCTGCCACTAAGCACCATGTCTCCATAATTTACAGCCCCGACTATCAAGGCATGCTCTCAATACTCTCTAATTCAGCGCTTTACATTTTCATTTATATATGCTGTCTGTTCGGTTTGATCGATTGCCCATTAAAAATGTAAGGGTCAAAAATGGCTTTAATTCATTATCGTGACAAAGGTTATGATGTGCAGCCTGGACTGCTGATTGATTTGCAAGTTAAATCAATATGCTAATATTAAGGTACTTACTATATTGAATACCAGTACCGGACCGGATTGAATTATCATGATAAAGTGTAATAAGTTGTGCAGTTTTAATCTACATTGTTTAATATTAGTGAACATTCTTGTTTTGTGAGGGCTTTAAAACACATCCTGTTGTTTTTGTTTTGTTTCCAATGAGCCCTCTTCTATCCTCCTTTGATTTTCCCACTAATTACATACATTAGGAGAGAGGGAAAAACAATGTTTCAGTCATGTAAGTTGAGTAGGGGAGTATGTACTGTAATTCAAAGACAGTCCTGATTGGCTGTACTGTTTGTTTCCTGTGATCCCTGTTGTCTCCCTCTCCCTGGTGACTTGTCTGCGGTAACAAAGGCACCAGTGTGGATCCTATCCCAAGCTGTTCCCCTGAGGAACTTCATCTAATGAGCTGCATACAGTATCCACTGTGAAGCTGGTTCTTTTACCTTGAGATGCGATTGCTCCTCTCCACGTACAGCATAGGCCGGAGGGCTGCACTGAATGCAGGCGTCAGTGTTACTGCTACATAATATCATAATTAGAACTTGGGTTTAAACCATCACCAGGCATCCTTCTGGAGGTACAATATGGAGCAATAACTCACGTAAATTATGTGTGCTTGATTTAAGCAGTTTCTCATTAAACAGTTGTGCAGAGGTGTTTCAGTGATGAGCATCAGTTACACTGAAGTGTGAAGGAGCTGGGTGATGTGAAATCGTTTCGGGGGTGTGTTAAAGCATCTGACTTATCAATTTATTACCATGTCGTTGTATGACTATTCTGAAAAAACCTGTGCATGCTTTCAGTAGCTTAACGTTTTTTACTTTCTATAATATCTGTGTAAAACAATGTGGTTAAACCTGCAGCACAAACAAGCTGTGAGCTCACATATCAGCACCTGTTAAGTTCACATGGAGATCTTGTTACAGCAAGCGGTTGCTTATTTATATATTTTCACACCCAGGAGCAACATTATCATTAATTTAGAGTCATGTTTGTGTCCATCTGTTGTCTGTTGTCATAAGTCCAGTGTCTCTTTTAGCTAACAAAGCAGTTGTGTGTGAGATGGTGAGAGTGATGATTTGTAGGCTCTCTCATGTTACAGGTCTCTGACAGTATGAGAGCTCAACCCTGCCAACCCGCACATGTTACTTTCTGCCTGGCTATGTTTAGGGCACAATACTTTCTTCAGCAAACACTGGAATTATCCAGTCTGGAAGTAATTGCTGCTGTAGCAGAGTCCATCCTCTTGAGAGCATGACTGTGCCCAGTAAACGTCAATGTTTCTTTTGTACATTGTAAGGGGAAAGTTTGGGCCTTTGCTGCTTTAACATACATGCTATATAAAGCATGCATGGACCCGTGTGGTGGTCAGATGGAAGGTTTGACCTGATGCAGGAGGAATAGTCTCCAGGAGGAGCACCAGGATCATTAGGAATTATCTCTGTGAGCCATGAATATTGATACCCCATCTCATGACACTCTGGCAAGAAGTTTTTAAGATATCTTTCATGAAGGAATAGACAATAAATAAATGATTATAACAATAACAGTGCGTCCAGAGGAGATCAATGACTGCATGTCTACGTCTCTGAGTGCTGTCTTGACTCGTTCATGCTGCGGTGAGAAGCTCTTATCTGCGCTGCACCGTAACCTTCCCCAGGGTGGTCACTGACTAAAGACCTCTGCTCTCAGACTCTCTTGGTGACCACAGGTACACAAAAACAGAGCACTATCTCTCTGCAAGCTCAGCCAGTAAATGGGGAAGACCATTGTATTGAAGCTTTTAGCCAGCATCCTGGGGAGTCCCGCAGCCAGTGACATTTCTAAATGGACAAACAGAGCGGCCAGGGAGACTGAGGCACTTGCTCTACAGAGACACTTCGATTCCCCTTTTGTTACCTTTGGGTTTGTTCACTAAATGCTTCTTTCCACACAAAACAAATTCATTGTGCTTGTGTATTTTTGCACATATTGTACCTTTCATATATTGTAAAAGGGAGCTGGAAAAAGCTTCTTTTATTATATATTTGTTTCAAGAAGAAACAATAGTTTTACCTTCATGTAAAACACAGATTTCACACAAAGATTTCACTAATATATAGACACATTACTGGTTAGATGCGTTGTGAGTTGACAGAATATGCATTTTATTATCTATGCAGAACTATTCCTTATGATATCATAAACTGAAATAGGCTCGCTAGGCCAAACTGAATTTCTTTGCTGATTTTAGTGGGCCGTTTATGAGACATGCCCTGTTTTCACAACAGCCAGTTTGTTTCTCCAGACTGAACATCATCTGTAACAAAGACGGCTCAGTAAGTGGTGTGTTTTTCCAATCAGGTGTGGAAAAAGGTCATGTCGATGATAGCGTGAGGAGAGAACTGTCACTCATCTTGTTGTGCAGTCTTCCTGAGAACTTTTGTCCCAGATGCATTCATGCATGGTGCTGCCAGACCAAAATGAATGAAGGATAAATTGCTGGATCGCTTTGGCTAAAATTGAAGGCATGGTTCTGTGATTTTGTCTTTTGGGACAAAATAGGTGTATTTTTCACTTTCAGGGAGTTAATTTACAGTGCAGTATGTTTCTATCATCTCAATTTCCATTTGCATTGATAAATCACATATATATTATTCTACCTGGACTATTAGTTTTTGGCATTTACAGACAAGAGAGGGCATAAAGAACTCATCCTTCATTGTTGTATATTCTCTTCCAAATTTATTATCCCTTATCAGCCTTTGAATGTCTTTCCTGTTTCTCTCATTCTCAAAAGACAAGCAGTTGGTGTGTGCGTGTGTGTATTAGTGTGTATGTGAATATTGGATACGTCATGTATCTTTCTTTGAGCGTGGCCAGTATTTTCTGTCTGCCATGGGACATCTTTGTATTCTAAGCCATGTCTGCCTGATGACATCCTTTTGATTATTTATGATGTTTATCCTCCCTCTTGTGCACTTCCTGTGCCCATGGATCACAGGGAAAAATATCAGGACAATTATGGGAAGTGAACCAGCAAAGTAATAATCTCCTTATGAATAATGAATCTACTTAATGGTCTGAAGTATCGCTTTATGTATACAGGATGACTGGAAATGTAAAGTGATGGAAACAGACAAGATAGAATTTACCTGAAACACTTACATAGTGAGCATCGTACAGTGTAAGCAGACAGGAAGTGCCTAAAATGTATTTCATTTATGTTTTTTTAAACAGCATTTTTTTTCTCGTGTGTTTGGGGAGTTGCTCCGCATGCTGCAGTGATGCATCACATGCTTCTGTGGTGAAAAATCCCCAGCTCTGCATCCAACTGCTAGGCCCTTTAGTGCTGATTGAGATTGTTGACTTTTTAAATGAAGTAATCATTACCTACTAATAGCTAGAGCTCATGCTGTTTAATTAGGACTGAACTGGAATGTGATTTTATTTATTAAAGAGGGAGGAATGATGCTGGAGAAGGTGAACCTGACATCTCTGACTCTCTCTGCCACACAGATTGCTGAATAATGCACAGCCAAACCCTCAAAATAAACCCTCCTCTGCCTGCCTCTTCTCTCACCACTGTCTTGAGCTTCACTAACACACTCCGCTCTGCATAAAATATACCAGCTCGTGTCTGGGCTGAGAGTGACTGGGTGTGCAAAGAAGGACATTAATTGAAATTACTTTTGGGACATCGCTTGTGTTTGTGACCAGCGGGAGACAGTGCTGGCGTGTTCTTTGGAGCGTGACCGAACCGACGAGTCCTGGCATACAGGAGTCGTGTACTTGTCTTGGATTTATGGTGATTGGCCTTAGTAGCCTAGCATGCATGGCTGCCCCACAGACCTTTAGCTGATTGATCTGAGATGTTGACAGACAGCAGTGTTTGATTCTGCTCCTGTTATCTGTAATGTAGCTGAAGCTCTCAATGGGCTGACAAGATTAGAATGCATTACTGTCAGAAAGCAGGGTGCCCTGGGGCTGCACCGTGCTCGTTGAGTGTTAATGACTCAGACTCAGCCTCACCAGCGCAGGGCATGTGCTGACAATCCACCTAGTCAATTGCATCCCAATCAGGCTGGCCTGTTGCCAGAGACGCAGCGAATGACAGCTGATTTAACTTGATTGATAGCTCCGCAATATTGAAAATATTGCTGATATTGGCTATATTAGATTTAATAAGTCAGTTATGGGCCAGCTGATAGACCGTTGCTGATATGAGAATTAAATTAGAGCTCACAAGGGACATTAAGAACTCTGTGTTTAAGAGCAGGCAATTAATCATCATGATGCTTTTGGATAAAGCAAAGAGGGGTTATTGAAGTTTTTGTCTTGACACTGCAGGTGGTACTTGCTGTTCTCACTGCTGGAGCAAAATAGTTAACTTGAGTTGAAATACATTTTTACTTGATTTTTCATATCTGAAATGTTCAAATGACATCTCTAATCCCAGCAAGAGACCAGAACTAAGGCAAGAGTTGTGAATCTACCAATCAGAACATATCTGGTGATGCTGATGAAGCTGATTTTCAGTTTTCCCTGCTCAGATTTTGGCGGTTTTGTTCTTATTTTTCTTGTTTTGTTTTTGTTGTAGTTGTTTTTATTTTTCAGCATCTCTTTCTTTTTGCGGGCAAATGAGCTGATGGGAACAATTGAAAGGATCACTGTCAAATCTCATCTAGAGCATTTTACTCTCTCATCAAGTGCTGTTTTTTTATGTGTATGATCTTTTTGGGTGGTCCAAATCCCAGCTGTGTAACCGCTTAAAATTTCAGATAACATTATCTGCTAATATTATGAGGCAAAATGACACTTGTCTTCTCAGAATCACCAGGCACCAGGCTTTCCTTTTAATACACACTACTTTTTATCTTCATGAGAAATCAATACTGTATTGATTTTTTTTTTATTGAGTACAAGTGCCTACCTGTACCGCATCTATGTTTTTTATCTCTGTGCTCATGAGTCTGAGGCAGGTTAATGTCCCTGCAGTTGCATTGAATTGAGTTAAGAATCTTGTCAGAAAGCAGCTGAGAGGTCCTGGAGGATCACACGATGGGGAATTGGATCATTAATGCTCAGGTCTTTAATAAGCGCCCTGGGGAAAATTAATATCCACATAATACACAGTGCCAGGGGCTGCTCATCTAATCAGGTAAGAAGTGAATGTTACTGCTCATATGCAGGCTGGAAAGACCTCCACATTCAGGTATATCCTCTCAAAAACGTCACCCCCTCCAGGGATTGACAGTTTAGTCCTCACCTTTTTTACAGCTTCCCCCTTTTGTGTTTTAAAGCACCCTCCTGTGTATGATAAATCCAATAGGGTGGACTTTGCTTAGTGCTTTTTGTTGACCCTCATTGACACACAAAGCCTTTTCTTGCTGGCTTTCCTCCCGCTTCAATAAGGAGCTGCTCAGCCCACGGTTTTCTGACATGCTTGCAGCACTGAAAAATAGAAATACCTGCACGTGCTTATGTGTTGACTGTCATAAGCACTTGTAGTTGCTGCTCAGTTGACTTGAGAACTTCATTATGATATCTTTGGTCTTGACATGAAGCAGATGTGTCTATGTTGTCATGGAGACAGGGCTTCCTCTGTGGGTGACCCAAATTAACTTTCCAATTACAGTGTGTGGAACACCAAGACCACATCTACCTAAATGGAAAAAGCTGAGAGAGAGAAATGAAGGCAAAATGTTGAGACCATGGAGTGTGGCATTATTTGTCAAGAGATCACAGAAGAGAATTAGCCACATTAAATGCTAATCAAGCCCTCTAAACAATCGACTGTCCACTGTACTTGTTGCTCTCACTTAAGGTTTGATACAGGGATGAAAGAGTTTTTAGCAGGATGAACACATTATGATATTTATGCTAATTAAAAAAACAAACAAGTTGAATTCCAACCTTGGTCCAGGTCATTTGAAACTATGCAAATGAAACCTTGACATGAATCTAGCAGCTGTGCGGGGAAAACATTTTTAATATTCCTCAGGATAAACAAATCATTTACGATACTAATCCGAGATAAAAATATCTCAGCTGACATTAGACCTGATATTGGCTTATGATTTGCCAGAAGAAAGAGAACTAATTGGATCATGTGAAAAGTACACAACTGCTCTTTCAGGATTTTCATTCCCACACGCATCAAATGTTATATCCCATGTGCAAACCGTGCTGTAAGAATTAATTACCATAAACACAGGCCGCATATTTAAACGCTTTAAGTCTGCTGCATGCAAGAAGCATCTCAGATTCATCAGTCCTGGTGGATGATTATGCAACCTGATATCTTGATGTGATTATGACAAATTCCATGAATAGATAATTTACACCCTTTAATGCAATCAGGCAAGAAAATATAAAGCAGAAGCACCACAGTGACATCATTTTCAGCAGGGCTGTTTAAAAAGCGGTGCAGTCACCAAATGTCATTGATAGGCTCTTTGATACTCTTAAGTGATGGTTTTCTTCTCCTTGTTGTGGAGGGCTAGCTTTGTTTTATCATGTAACCGTACTGGAATTAAGAGCTGACGTGACTTACTTTGCTTTGCACTGACTGACTGTTATTGATTTTCTGCTCTGTGTTAAAAGCCTTGTTTTCACATTACAGAAAAGCTCTTTTGAATGCTCCCGAGTCAAAGACAAAAACTTCTAACATTTCCTGACTATGTGGAAAATAACATTACATTCAAATGACCTTTTTAAACTGCAAGAGTAGTGTATTTATATCATGGCCTGTATGCATTCAAGAAACAGTTTCTATTCTTATTGTGTTCATTTATTAGATGCAGATAAATTTATTTTAATGACACTTCAGTGATGTCACTTGCTCTTTTACTTCATGTCACTAGTTGCTGTTATTTTCAGCCTCCAGTTTTAGTGCTGCTGTGTAAATTTGAATTGTGATGCCCTTAACTCTTCAACGCAACCTTGTTAGACCTTGCTGTAAGTTTACTAATGCCGTGGTTGCTGTTCTTATTCACATCTTTAAAATGCAAAGGAATTTTTTAAATGAAGCAATCAGCACCCTCCACCTGTGTGCAGCCATAAACTTCGACTGTTTTGCAAAACTAAAGCCTTGCCGCACACTGTGTAATGCTCGACATTAAACTGGTGTAGCGTTACTGTGCAGTATTTCATGGCCTTCCACTGTGTGTGCTTCCACAGTCAGATTCATCCCATAAGGGCAGTCAGGCTGAGGTGTCTGAGGAGTAGATAACAGTAAATACTGCATGGAGCCAGGAAAACCCCTGTTGCTTTTTAGGGCCTACAAACTCACCTTGAAGCAGGAGGAAATGTACTCATCACTGAACTCTGGAACAGAACACAGCGATGGTACTGCACATGATATGAGACTGAGAGGGAGAAATAGAGAGATGGCTGTGGAGTGGCAGAAAGAAGGGAAAAAATAAAGTACTCAACAGCAAAACAACCTGCTCTCTGACACATGGAATGTGGAGGGCTAGAAAGGAGAGATTTAGAGACTGCAAAACAGGTAGTACAGTATATATACCCAGTGCAGTGTACGGTATTTGCTCTCATGTTTATGGACATAGATGCATCATACAAAGGCTGCAGAAAAACATTGAGGCAAAGCTGTTTGCTCCCATTGATGTAACCTTGGTACGATTCACCCCCGGGTTACTGTTTATACGCATGTTATGCACCTTTTAACAAGTCAGTGAGTTTTCCCAACAGGCAGTGGAGATTTGCACATGTGATGCCATGCTTAGTTGTTTAATCTCTCTGTTGGGGTTGCACAAACTGCACTTTGACACATTAGAAATCACTTATTGTTCATTTTCAACCTCTCAGAATGTCCTTCTTTTCTATTGATTATACTGCTCTTACACTGTTCTCAATTAGTTGTTGATTCTGATCACTTTAATCTGAAGGAAAAAAAAAAACAGGATTGCAGTTATTTAAGCTTTATTAACTTGCTCTCATCTAATCACCTCTGCTGCTAACCTGCCCTCCCTGTAATCTGAGGATGATCCTCCTCTGCATTTCAGTCAGGAGAGGCGAAGTGAAAGGTGAATGACAAGATTTAGTGCATGGGTGAAATTACTGAGAGACGGCAGTTTGGCGCTGATTAGACATGAAGCTGTCTTTATGGGGTCATCAATCCATGAAAATGACACAGTTGACACAATCTGGGATATCTATTCTGCTGGTGCATTTGTTTTAAGTTACATTTTGTCCCGGCTGGGAGGAGTTTGCTGTGATTTGAACGGACGTTAATCACAGCGCAGCTTCATTCTTCGACAGTTGTTGAGGAGTTTAGAGTACCTCCAGACCAGTATAGAACTCCTGGAGCGTGATCGGTTTCAGAGACAGCCATGCTGACATGCAGGTTAGCTGATACATTGGTCTGGCTCATTCTAATTAAAATAACATATTTAATACTACAATACAGACCACCGTCAATTGGATGTTAACTCGAAAATAGGATGTGGGCAAGTCCCATTATGATATCAGTATCCCTGAAGGGATCTGCTTTCAGCTTCCACCTTGCTTTGGCCTTGAGCGTGGATTGCAGGGCAGCTCTACCTTCAAATCAAAAGTGTTTGAAAGGAAAACTTGAAAGGAACAAATGATAATATACAATATTTTAATTTCAGTGTGCAAGATATTTTTCACTTTGCAGAAACACAAAGTAACCCTTTATAGAGTTGTTGTTGTTTTTTTTTTGTTTTTTTTAGAATAATTGTGATTGGCTAGATGACAGATGCTGATTGGATATTACATGATCAGTGTGTCCTCTGCAGTGCGGTTTGGAGCCCTTCAGGTTTAAATATACCAACTTGAAGACAAAATATTCTCTATTTATTTGATTATTCCTCGGAGGCAGTTGTCGCTGAGGGGCATGATTTTTAGCAAAAAGAGCTGCGAGCAGGCTGAATATTACACCATGTTACAACTATGCTGTTATAAAAAAAAGCACAATATGAAATACTATAAAATGCATCCTCCTTGCTCCTGCGAATTGTGCTGATTTTGCTATGGTATATATGGTCTACATGGTCTATAATGGCACTCTGCAGGTACAGTCCACTGATGAGACCAGGACAGGACAGAGCCTCAGGGGTAATAAGAGCAGAAAGTGGGCAAAGAGAGAATATGCATGTGTGTGTGTGTG
Organism: Chaetodon trifascialis; assembly: GCF_039877785.1. NCBI lineage: Eukaryota > Metazoa > Chordata > Actinopteri > Chaetodontiformes > Chaetodontidae > Chaetodon > Chaetodon trifascialis. Next base: position 12,129,828 of record NC_092068.1, on the reverse strand, counting down.
TGTGTGTGTGTGACACAAGATGCTTGTCAGTGTGACAGGACAGCTGCTGAAACATACACAATTATGTACCAGATGAAGGTGACATTAGCCCTGCAGGGCAGCAGCAGGTGTCTACAGAGAGGATATGAGACAATTTCTTAGTCCTCTAGAGACAGATGTGAGGCAGAATATGAGAGCTCCCCACTCGTTGTTTTATCATTTATTAATTTGTCATTTAATTGAGTTCAATAATGTGACTGATAACATAAAATTGCTACAGAATATGTAGGTTTTCTCAGCACATACTGTGATAACTTGGCTTTTTTGTCTAGCTGTACATTTTATTCTAACCTCAGTTCAACTTACATTTTCATAGCAGTGTATTTGTATCACCGCTCTCTGTCTTTATAGACAGCGGACAGCACCAGTATGTGATGTGATTATGAACTGTTTGCTCCAGAGTCTGTTTGCTCCTCTCTAGAAAAAAAGAGTAGAGCGTCACACTGAGCAAACAAGACAGCAGTCTGCAGGTGAGACAGCAGAGGCCAAAGGTTTGATGAAGCAGTTTGACAGAAGGAAAATCCACCTTTCATCAGATGATGTTCATGTAAAACTAATGTGCAGTCCAACAGGATGTCAGTCTGCAGGCCTCAAGGTGGCCGCTGCACTGTGACCTTTGGATTGACACCTCATTTGACCAATTAGGATCTTCCATATTATATCCACAGCCGACAAGAGCCAATGGCAGTACATATTGCAAAGAAGTGCCTCGTTCCCCTCTCTCATGTAAAGATCAATCCAATTGCAACCGATTGCGCAGGTGACTGGTGCTTCCTATAAACAATGAAATTCTGAAAATTAGGATATTCTGCTATAGTGGGCAATTTATAGCGAGTTCACTGCAAATAGGGATGTTGCATACGGAAATTCCTTCAATATGAAGATATGTAGCTTTAATTTTGATTGCTTGAATTTGAATATATACCAATCTAGATATATAATGTATGATTTTTTCGAGAATGCCCAGACACACCATTAGAAAAACATGCTTAAAATATTCATTTGTTCTTTTCAATTTTTATTGAACCTGGACTGTGAGGCTTCATGCTGGGATCCCATTGAGCCTCCAGCTAATAAGGCATCTGCAGGCATCTACTTGCAAAAATATATATTCAGATGGAATTGAATAGAATGTACATAATTGTGTTCAAACATTACTCACTACCACTGTTACTTACAGCAGTTTTGACTGCTGGGGATAAAACTCGCATGCATGCACTCCAAATGGTTCAAGAACAGCTTCCAATTTAGTTTGGGTATGCCTTGGATAGGTGTTTTATAATCATTTTACAGAAATGGAAGGGGTTTTAAACATAAAATTTCAACTGGGGAGTTTCATGGTGATATCTATTTTTACCCTATTCGCCTGCAGTGAAAATGTATGGAATCTTACAAAACATATCTTGAAAGTTTTCTCAAAATGAGGTTTATAGCCAGAAATCTGTCCCTCAGTAGCACATCCAAACTTTACAGTGTTATTCCATCTTTGTTTTGAAGGTTTTTACTGAGGGGTTTGTTCATATATCATTCATAGCCTGATTTATATAACCTTTTATTCCTAAAAACAAGGCGAAAATTGATCTTTATGGCTGTTGACAGTATTTTCTGATTTATGGAGTAATAAAAAGAGATATCCACTATTCCCTTCGCAAAAACCTTTGGCTCCAATCTTTCAATAAAATGAAAGAAGAACTTTGAACCTGGCTTTATCCAGTGTTCAGTTTTCTGTTTAAAGACAGGCAAATTAGCATGTTTAATTAGATAATGCCTCATTTATTTAAACATAACATTTCAGAAAACTATTAATACTATGTCTTATTGTAAGTAATCAGCTGGTGAAGTTTCATGGTGATATGCATCAGTTATTATTATTATTTTTTTTTTCCTATTCACTCCCCTTAAGAAAATGCTTGAAATCTTAGTTGAGAGTTTAGAGTTTTCACATTTTTTCAAATGTATGTTTATGCACTTTTCTGGCTGTATTCTTGGATTATAATATCTGAATGCTTCAAATCAATGCGCCAGGATTAATGTCTAAGATTAATGTCAGTTTTGAGGGAATTAAAGCCAATCACAAGCTTCTCTCTCACAAGAGACTCACATGACACACATGCAGCAATGCCTCTGTATTCTGCAGGAGTTTCAGATTGATTTATTCTGAAAGATCCCTCAAATAGTGGCAAACCCATATTTGAAGTAAACTGAAACAAATTGCATTGCATTATATTGTTGTGTATTGCACTGAGACAGGGCTGAATTGAATCATATCAAACTGACTGCCTCAAATATATTAGAGGTGCTCTGAATTACTGAGTCTATATTGAGGGGCATATTGAATCTGTCACAGAGGGAGAGATGCACGGCCCTAGAAGTGGTCCAGAATCTCATCCAGGCTTCTAGATGGAGCTGATGAAGAGGGAAATCTTTCCAGTAGCACCCTTTACTTTTGAACTGCTTTAACAGAAAGATCTGGCTCACAAATCAACGTCTTAAATGCACGACAAGAAAGAAAGTTTGCATTCACGTTTTACTTCACTTTCTTTGAAAAATATGATGAAAACAATTATAAATTCCTCTAATTCTCTGTTACAGTATGACTTGTTGATGAACATATGATGTATGATGTCCCAGCAGTCTTGTGCAAACTAAATAAAACCCAAGTAACACTGGCTAGCATTCAGAAAAGTGACTCATACATCAGATACACATCTGACTAGAATAACTTGCTTCATGCTGAAAATAGGGGTTTTAGTGTACACTTCATCGTTCATTTCAGGATTCATAATAACATTAGAGGAGCTAAAATGGTCACTTTGCTATTGTTATCTTCCATTAAGGCTTTACCATTTCAAAAACAATGTTATATAATAGAATTTTTGCAAAAGATGCTCTGGAGATGCCGAAACCCATCATACTGCATTAAGCCGACTGAGCTCCATTTCTTAACACCTCGCCAGGCTGTTCCTCATGTGCTTCGTTCCTGCTGCTGTTACACCATAGAAACATACATTTCAGGGTAAAGCTTGTCATATTGTGTAGCAGAGCAGGCCAATCACATCATCGATCTTTCAGTTACAAGGGCCACCACAGAGAAATAACTGTAGGATTCTTCTAATTTCTGCACGTCTCTTTACATTTTACATTTTCACACCCTCCGTGTCTTCCTCCTCTTTTAACCTCCTCTGCAGGTGTCACTTTTACCATGCAGCGAGGTTCTTTCTTTTGCCCACTGGCATAATGAATCACATGGCATGGCACTAGTTGGCGGGGCCTTGTCTCCTCTCAGCTGCCTGAGGAGCCATGTCAGATTGATGTACCAGTCACCTAGAGACTCCTTCGCATTGTGATTAGAGCAGCCAACCATCCACCCCAACTATGGAGGGCTTCACCATAGGACGGATACACACTCTTTCTCTTTCACTCTCTCTCTCTCACTCACACACACACACACACACACACACACAGACATGGACTTGAATAGCAAAGGTGATTCAGCAGTCACACCAGCTTTGTCACAGGGCTTCAGTATGTTTGTGCCCCCAGCTATGTTTCCTGATGTGAAGCCGCTCATTAAGCTCAAACCCATTCCCCTTGAACACAGCACGCTCCCAGCCATATTTTTTAATTAGTTTATTTAGCCTTCCTTGTGACTCAAGGATGAAGCTGCCCTCCTCTAGCACTTGGCTATTCGTTAGTACTTTACTTAACTCTGCAGGGGCTGTAACTCTGGCAAGATTTCAAATGACAAAGGTGACTCACTGCTTCAGACATGCAGAAGTGGAGGCATGATAGTGAAGCTGTACCGATATTGTTGCTGTGCAGCTGGACAGAGATCAAAATGGATTCCAGGAAAATTGACAAAGATAACTTCGAGTAACAAGTGGCAGAAATAATTAAACATTTGAGAATTTAATCATATTAGGGGCAGACAAATGAGGCTTGAGATCTCAGTGTCTTTGCCAACCCATTAGTTTAATCATGGTATGTTCAGTATTTCCTCTTGGATTTTTTAATTGTGTATGTCTCCTCAAGCCATTTCTCTGTTTTTCCCAGTGTGATGGCACCTTGTTGGGTACATCAGTGAAGTTGCTGTCAGTGCTACTACTGGTCATTTGTCAAGTTCATGTTTCCTGCGTTCTGTTAAAGAAGTGTGTTCATTTTTATCTAGATTCCCAGCAGAGTTGTAATGATAATAATAATCTGAGGTTTATAAACATGAGTAATCATTTTAAAACTGTGGCAATCATGATTTATTACCATGATCAAAGTATGTGGGCAATGCGAGATTGCACCGTGTAACGTTCACGGAGCATTGGTCACGACATTGCCGGACTCAGTTTTGCCTAATTGGTGCAGCAAGCTACGATGTCACAATGCTGCAAATTAAAATATGACGGTGAGATTTTAAATGCAATATGTTGGCTGCACAGGATGCTTAGTGGAGCTGCTGGCTGTTGGAGCCCTCTGCATGGTGCTTGTGACAGACAGTAAGGGACAGGCCAGCCAGGAGGGTGCTCTGGGTGAGTAGGCGTGCACACTCCCCCTCCTGCCGCCGCCTGCCAGTAACACGCTGAGACGGCACTTTCCCCCACAGACTGAGGGATTGAAGGGATACAAAGTGCAAATCAGCTCCCTATCTCAGCTGGCAAAGGTTCATCTATCTGTCCATCATTCTAGTCTACAAGCGATCTGCCTCTATTTATTCATAAATCCCACTCACTCTTTATTCATTGCAGCCATTTTGTTTCACAAGGTCTTTGCTGAGGCTCAGATGTGCCAACGCGCGCACACACACAAACACAGACACGCACCTTTTAAGCTCCAGCATAAGATTGCATCTCGGCCGCGGCATTTTCTGAAATGACTGAATGTGCTAAGGAAGTGATGCGATGCAGGCTGATGATATGAGAGGAAATTGGGAAATAAATACCAAAAAGGAATCTCCCAAAGTCTTACCAGTGTTAAAGTGCTCCCTATCATTATTCAGCAGAGAGGCAAAACAGCATGCCAATTTAAAAGCCCTGTTTATGGACTTCCATCAAATTTATGGCTTCATTTACTATCTGCAATTGAGGTCTGTGACAAGCTATAAGGAGCATGACCAGATGCAGGGCTGCGGGGAAGCTGTCCTGTTTCTGCATCAGAATAGGGGCTGTAAAAGAGACGAACAGACTGTACATTATCATACAAGGAATTTTTGCAATAGACTTACACATATAATAGACTTGCCCCCATAGATTACGAGGATTTTGCAGTTTCCAGGTGCATTTGTTGTGTAAACACGGTGGTTGTATTTCACTCTGATGAGGTGTCATGATGTGTGATGTACTAGTATTAGATTAGACACTGGTTGCAAGGCGTGGCACATTGTTTTACAGTTCAATTTCACCCCGTCAGCAGCCCTCTGATATCACAGCTGTTTGTTTTAGCCATGAGAAAGATCATCGGCCTTGTATGACATGAGGGCATATTTTCTCAGCCTATCATCTCGAAACCCCTGGCCCTGCCTGATGATGTCAGCACGCAGTTTGGTATGGGATACACTCTGAACCATGATACTCCCCAGCTGGCTGGCTGCTTTTTCTTCCTCTGTGGTCTGCCGCTTGGTTTCGCCCCTTCTCCATCCCTCTGTCTGCCTTCATATATTCTGTTTTTATAGCTGCTGGTCTGCCCTCCTCTCTATCAGTGCTTTTCGCTGTCCTGACAGTGAGCTGTGGTCTGCAGGGCTGCTGGGATGGTCTGCATGCTAAACTGTGAGGGGATGGAGGGAGCTGAGGCCAAGGCTAACACAGGTGACCTTGGGGCTGGAGGCACTGACAGCTTTCACATGAATGGAGAGAGACAGAAGGATAGAGACATCCATCACATTTTTATTAGCCCCTCAGAGTATTGCCATTTAAATTACACTGACCAATAAGCACCAACTTTGAAGCACTTTTGTCATGAGCCAGAACTAGCCCTCAATTTCAGTGTTTTGCATTGTTCTCTTTTTTCCGCTCTTCTCCCGTTCTCTTTGCCTTCACACCATTGGCCGAGCCTCTGTGAGTAATGAAGTTACTCCCCCTGGCACAACATCAGAGAGTGCATCTCTTTTCCCAGGGCCTGGGGAAAAGCTCAGGCACCCACTACCTTGTGTGGATAAATTCTCTGTCAACAACATTAATCTACGCTGTAATTGGCCACCACTGCCACAGCAGTCCGTGTTTTATGAGCAGATGCACAATGGAAAGATTGACTCACGAGAGCTGCACATTCAGTGGTGTAATCTAATGACATGGCTGCGTAAATAAGCAGTGGGGGAGGCTCGAAGATAACTGCACACAGAAAAGACCCCAAGACTCTCAGCAGGGCAGAATTCACAGGTTCCTGTAGAAATTATTATCCTGTCGTATTATTCTTATGAAATTATATAGAGTTACTGTTAAGGAGTACATATTTTGAAGCAGCCCAGTGTCCCTTGAAATTTTATCCTTTTTGAATCATTCTGCCGCTCATGATAGCACAGTGAAAAGTTATGAATGGTGGATATGCATCTGATTACCAGAGATTGGGGATAACGCACCATCTCAGACCAGCAACTGCTGGTCAGCTGGTCTTGGAAGACGGCTTCTGTTAGCTTTGTTGATCTTCTCCTCTACAGCGCCACCATGTGGTTCTGATTTGTGATTTTTGAGTGAAACGCCTAAACAATGTTGGGATGCAGTGACATTAAATTTGGCACAGACATGCATGTTCCCCTCAGGAAGAGCTGGAATAACTTTTGTCTTCTCACTTTTCATTTAGTGCCATCATCAGGTCAAATTTTCAGTCTGTCCAGTACTTCAGTTAATGACCTGCAAAATGAATGACATTCCCATCAGCCTCAGCTGTACTTTGTGTTGAGTGCTAATTAGCATGCTGTGCTAAACTAATATGGTGATGAACATCATAAGCGTTACACCTGCTGCATTGTGTGAGCTTGTTGGCAAACAAGCATTTAATTCAAAGAATCACTGTGCCTCACAGAGCTACTAGCATGGCTGTAGACTCTTTTTTTAATCATACAGTCCTTACCAAAAGCAAGTATTTTAGCAGTAACAGTAGTAGTAGTAGTAGTAGCAGTGATAATAATATTAATAAAAAGTCTTAAGAGAATGAGGTAGGATGATGGGTGACCTGACATTCTCCCCCTCAGTCTATCTCAGATTCTGTATTTTAAATGTGGCATTTTTATTTATTTTATTCCAGTGGCTCATAGTTAAATTTACAGAAGTAAAAAAAATCATAATTTCATGTGGGAGTTAATGAAAAATATGATTACAATTTTCCAGTTTTCTCTTCTCTTATGATGCCAGTGTTCTGCCTGGTGAGTGAGTTATTCACACTCTGTAGAGCTGGTATCAGAAATGAATGAATATGAGTCTTTCAATAAACTTAAATCTGGCAACTTGTATGACAAGATTTAATGTTTAATGCTTCATCTTCATATTGTCATTTTTTGGGAAATGCTCCTGATGTCCACTGCTGTAGGCACAAACAGATATAATGTAAGAGAGCAGGCTTGTAATGGCAAAAATGTGTTAGATAAGCATCTGGGGGAAAAACAGTGAAATATTTATCAACCTTGTCTCTCACTTTGCATGTTTGATGTTACTGGAAGGCATTAGCATCCTTCCGGTTGACCAGCAGCTGAACAGACCGACTCTTGCCCATATTTCAATTAATGTCTTCCAGAAATATGTGTCCACAGGCCAGCTCAAAGAAAGCAGGACAATTGAATTTACAGTAACAGATGAACTATGAATCTTTCATAAGTGCTGAAATGCACTTTAAATTATCCGGGTCTCTTATAAAAGCCTTTTTTACTTCAATATCCATCTAAGAGTCCCTACTGGTGCTCTGTCATAACAGATTGTTGGAGCAGACCTGTAAATGTTAATTAAAGGAGAATAGGCTTCAGCCAGTTTGCAATTCACTGGGGCATGTCAGTGGATCCCTCTGAAATCTCCTAAGTTGGCCACAATAAGTCGTAGAGTCACTCCTTTTGTGCTGAAATGAATCAAGATAATGGGGAACTGCAGATCCAGGCTGTCAACTCTTGGGCCATATTTATGGCTTAAGAGCCATTAGACATTGCTTTGGTGTCAGTCCTGCCTGACAGACTGCCACCCTGAGGTCGCAGGAGAAGGACGGTCTTAGATCCCCCCCCCCCCCCCCCCCCCCCCCAAAAAAAAAGTACCCTCAAAGAGACAACAACGAGAGCAGAGTTTCCACAAATGACTTATCGCCTCCAGCTTCGTATCCCTTGGCTCTCTCAATTTGTTGAAGCTGCTTGGCTATTTTAATCTTCACAAGCATTGTAGTAAATGAGGGCAGACGTCAGTGTGCATTGCCTCTCTAACAGTGCGGAGCTGATAGCTGCTGGTGTGGGTCATTTCGATGTGAAGTCATGCTCTTCATCATGCCCCAGTGCCAACCCATCATGCCCCTGTGTTCTACCGCTGTTTGCCTGAGGTTCCTGGAGGGAGACCATTGTCAACACTTTCACTGCTTGACATTGTCTGTAAAACACAGTACCTCAGTTTTGATTGTGCAGTCATGCAAGTAGTTGGATTGGCACGGGTTCAATTCCAGCGCAGGAAGTTTCCTCGCTGCTGTTGGGAAGGTGTTGGCATCATAAAGTATTCACAATACATGAAACGGTTTTCTGGAGCTTAAGCTTTTGTAGTTTTAAGTACAGTCTTCCTCCGTGTAGGTCATTTTGCAAGCTAAGGTAAAATCTGTGCGTTATTTAATAAAGTGACTCTTTTCATATTAACAACAGATGAAGTGACTATTTGTGAAATGTGAGAGAGTTTGCTAGTAATGACAAACCTGGATCAGTTCCCCTCAGCTCAACGGAGGTTGATACCTTCTTTTTAGCACAGTCTTTTGATTTTCTGCCACCCCCAGTTTTACTATTGTGGTTCATTGTTGTTTTTGGCTGAAGCTGCTATTTCCAGCTAGACATCTGTATGTTCAGTTCACCATATCAACCTAAAAGTTTGTTGTGTTTAGAGCTTGTTTTCACTGCCCCCAAATGGCCAAAAAATTAAGTTATCACAGATTTAAAATAGAAAATATGCTTTCAATTCAATTCATCCTGCAGCAATTTTTTTTATTTCTGCAATTACATATGTTAATTTTGCTATTTCCTCATTCACTGGCAGCACCCAACCATGTGTTACTGTAAGAACGTAAGCCTGCAGTCAGTTCCTGTTAATTATCAGAGGCCATGCCACATCCAAGCACCTTCTAATCCATCAGTAGCCTTGATTCAGCACGACCCCTAGAACTGCCAAACTCTGCACAGATGGTTAAGATGTTGAATGCAAAATATTGCTCACAAAACAGAGATTTATGCTTTGTGTCTAAGCCTGCTATGTTGTTTACCACAGAAATGTAGTGAGAATGCACCACAGCTGATACACCTTGTGATGCACAGGCTTATTGACAGTCAAAGCCAGTAAATAACTAGCTGCATTGATTGGTTGCCATTGTATCTCATCCATCTCTGACAAGGGTCTATTGAGAAGAGATCGATAAGCTTTTCAACACGCATCACTCACATACTTTAACCATTAAACCATTCAGTCAGAGGGAAAAAAACAACAGATCCATCTCACATGCCAAGTAACATTCTTCCTTTGCTTCTCCCCCTCTACTTGTCTGGGTTTTTTTTTAAATCCTCTTAGCATTATTTGACCCTTGCTTCCCTTCTCTGGGCCAGCTTGAGGTCTGTGGACCCTCAGGACTAGGAGCAGTCTAGAATTGCAGTCCAGTGAGAGAGTGCCAGCCAGCATCCAGGGGTTAATGCACTGTGATGGCTCTGGGTGCATGGAACCAGTATGGCTGAGTGAACATCCCGTTTCAGCACAGTGAGGCTAAACTCTGCCTCTCCAATGCACAGGCCACAGATTGGCCTTCTCGCATGAGAACACAAAGGAAGATACAATTGTGAGTAAACAATGCAAAAGACAGGCAGGGAGATAAGCTATTATTGTTTTGGTGCTCAGAATCACCTCTGAGCCCTGTGACTGTAATACCTGAGCAGAGTAAACTCATTTCTCCTTCAAGGGTAGTAAAGAGATAGAGAGTGGTGTGACAGGGAAATGTCAGAGGGTGGTGGGTGTTAGCTGGCAGGAATCCTCCAGCAGCAGAACTCTCCGTTTGATCCCTGTGGCTCAGCTCCATCTGGCTATACGCTGACCATGTTAGTGGACAACTGCCATTGCCTCATGGCAACACAACACTGGCTCATGTATGATAGTGGAGGATGTCTTATCTTTTAGTGAATCAGCCCTGTCTCATTAAACACATTGTATGCCAGATAGCCAGAATAGCCTGCCAGCAATGTATTAGCTGTTTAGCTCTACATACAACACAGCATATGCAGTTGATTCAGTGTGTTCTGTGCATTAATCATCGATTTCAATTTCAGTGAGATCTAGTTTCGTAGCCTAATGCACTATTTCTGTCTTTACCTGCAGTTCTGCAACTTTGATCACATTTGACATTTATAGGATGATGTTAAAATAGCCGTGGAAGCTGCGAGGTCACAAACAGGTTAGAAACACAAACATTAGCTAACCTCAACCCTACCAGAGCATGTAAGGCTTTAGCAGCACAACTCTTGAGTGTAATGAATAGAGAAAGGGTGCTTTTTTATTGCTTATGAATTCATATTTTCATTTGTAGGAGTAAGCATGTGTTAAATCTTCAAATGTTCCGTAGTCTTGCTTTAATGTACCTTGTGCAAAGCAGTAGTTAACTATTCAACCCTTCACCAATTTTCCTTTCAGCCAATGGCTTAATTTAGTTATTTCCCTCTGTAGACATATTCTTACTGAACTTGTTTTTTTTTTTTTAAATTTTAAAATTAAAATACGGCGTAATTCTCACAATGGCTTGTGTTTGAGAGACGACCATATGTTATCGTAGCCTGATTCCTCAACAAAAGTTACCCAGTTGCTAAAGTTGTTCAGTGATCTTCTAAGCTGGGGGTATTCAACCTCCGGCATCCCTCGTGTTACAAGCGGTGACGTGCCACGCTGATAGCCTTAATGAGCAGCGCCGAGTGCTCCCAGCCATCCCATAATGAAATTTGCTCAAGGCGGAACAGACCGGAGAGGCTTGGCAGAACATTGAGGCATATGGCGGAAACAGCCGTGATTTCCATGGCAGGTGGCTGGATGCTGCAGATAGGTAAAAGGCTCAGTCACCCAGGGCTATGGCCCTGATGGAGAGTGCTAGAGAAGGACTCTGCAGAAAGTAGCACACCGAACATGATCCTTTCATTTTACCAATGTTTCTGCCAGAAAGTGTCAGCAAGCATTTGTGGGACTCTATGATGCAACAGAACATGTTGAATTATATGTAATCATTTTCTATTTCACTTACATTCTCTGATGAGAAAAGCAGAATAAATATACCAAGCAGCAGTGATACATGTAAACAACATTGACAGTGTATTATGCAGAGCGGGGGAGTAAGATGCTTTACAAAATGTTCAAAACGACCCCCCTCCACCAAACAGTATGCACTGTCCCCTGTCCCTCTTTGTCTCATATGTATTTCTTAAAGTAGCAAAAGGAAGCACATGCTGGGACCCTTGTTAGGGCCTTTTCACCAGTCTCTGGAGCACACTTCAGAGGAACTGAAAAAGCAACCCTGTTCTTGTAATTAATTCGTAAATTTCCAGGCTTTTACTGTGCCATGCTGTGGAAATGGAGTCCTTCCCTCATGAGAGACATCAGAGGGATCACACACACAAATGTGCATATTTTTTTTGTGCATTTTGTAAGAAGCGTATTTCCCATACTGCATGCATGTCACAGCAAGAGGAATGAAAAGGAATTAGGCTATGTATGTGCTGAATCATTCCTTTGTCTTTAAACTGCTGAAACAAGGAAATCCCATTAAGTCTCGAATATCTTCCAGGATAACATTGTATGAGCACAAAGCCGACAAGTAAACACAAAATACACACACAGAGACTGGAAACACAGTATTCCTGTGACTTCAAGCATATAACATGTTTGGCCTTGATTTCTTTTATTTGCTTGGAACAGTTTAACATAGTACTAATAATGAAAAATATGGAAATGATATGCCCTGATTCTAGATCACACCCACAGATAGTAATTCGAATTATGTAAACCATCCTTTGTGGAGTCAAATAGCTAAACCAAAGTCTTTCCATGAATGGATTTAACATTATCATTTTCATTATATAAGCAGGAGAGAGATTCTTCAAAAGCAATGTAATACAATACTCCTTAAATATATTCACTATAAATGTACTATCACACAATATTGAATTAAGGGATTCTGCGATTTGCTTCCATTGAGGTTTAATCCATTTATTTGATCACTTAGATAAATTCTTTTCAAACTGAGCTTTCTGCTGTATTATGGCAAATGGCTCTTTAATTTGCTGCAATATTATGAAATGCCTCAATGAAATGTGCTAAAAGCATCAAATTGCTGTGTTTATGCTGGTGTGTACTACTAAAAATATTAAGTATAAATAAATTCAGATACTGAGAGAACCAACTTCTCCCCTCTTATTGCTTTAATAGCTGTATAATACTAATACTGCAGTACTACTCCTGCTACTATTAATAATAGAAAGGCTTGTTTAATGTGTCTAAAGAACAATAAAAAACAAGCCATGGTTCCTCTGGCGTTTCCAAAAAACAGACCTGACACCAAAAGTGTGGTCACCTCTGGTCACACGCATGGATCTTTGAAACACCCACTGACAGTTTACCTCAGGCTGATCTGGTTTTTAAGAGGCTGAAAGGTCAGACATGCAGTCCAGGGCCAAAATGTGACATATGCCATATATGGATAAAGTACAGAGAACAGGAAACAAACACAGGTTAAACCACACACTTCCATCTACTTCAACCCAGCAGACAGAACAAATTGGACTCTGAAACATAATAGAGTATCTGTGCTGGATGAGTCACTGAAGGATGTGGACCCCCACTGATCAATTCATAGGACTGACAGGATTGACAGTGACCTGAGAAAAGAGCTGTAACACAGTCAATACTTCTCAGGGTATTGCTGCACTGCGCGACTGCTCTCACCGATCACATGTATTTATTCCCGTGGCACGACTGGTGCAGCTCCCAGCAGAATACAAAAGAGAACGTCTCGCAGGCGCAAGCTACGAAGCGCATCTATTTGTCACCACTTTGAAGGCTCAGGGGGCAAAATGCAGGATCATCTTTTTTCTATCCCTCTTTCTTTGCTGTTTTCACTCCTGATAGAGGCCGATCTTTATCAAACTCCTGTAGCCTTGACTCCTGTTGCCATAACTGGCTGCACTCTCCTTCATCACTCAGGCCTGTTGACAGCAGAGTGGCAGCTGGACAACCCATTATGAAATGACCTTGGTCTAGTGTCAGCAGGGCCATAGTGCTGCTGAAACGGTAACACCCCAAAATGAGTAATTTTCTCTCCATAGGTCAGCATCTTTGCTGGCGGACAATCTCCCCCTGTAGATAAAGGTGACGACAGGGTCCTGCCACTATCAATCGTCCAGGTGATGGAAGTGGAAGGAGGGGCGGCCATTTAAGAAAACCCTCTGTGAACAAACCTCAGTGAAGACAGCGGCATCAATGTAATTAGAGCTATGGACTGATCTGATTAAGCACTGCAAAAGTGAGGAATAGATTAACAGTAGCACAATCACGTCTTGCTTTGCATTCCCTTGCAGGGCTGTTTAATTAGTCTATATATTTATTCATCCTCTTACCAGGCTGGATTTCATTAAAGCCTCGAGAGTGCTATTTGTTTGGAAGCTGAGCCGTAAAGCGGCACCATGATTCCCTATCACCTGTTAAGTGAAAACACTGCACCCTAGTCTTTATTTTTAGCACAACTTCAGTGAGGTGTTTTAGCCTTTGAAGTGGTGTGGTGGCATTACTGTATCAACGCCACTCTTCTGGTTTTAGGCATTCTGCTCTCACCTGGGCTTCATCTCCATTGCCATGGAGTGTTTGGATCAGTGCAAACACTTGTGCCTCTGGTTCTCCACTGCTAAGGATGTCTCAGTGTGATCTTACTCATGGCTGGGAGGCTTTCTGTGAGACACAAAGAGGAATGCATTGTGTTTCCTTGCTCAAATACCCATCAGTGCAGTGCTGGCATTGCAGGAGGCGACTTGGGAGAGAAAAGGCAGGTGTGTTGATGTGAAATCCACACAGTAGGTCTTGGGGAAATTTCTTGGTGTATGTTTTGGCGCGATCCCACATAGCCGACGAGGACCACGACAGGTCTGCAGGACATGTTTGAGACGGTTGTTACCCAGTCCGACATGAAGGAAAATAATTGGACGGCTGCTGTTTTTATCAGCTAGTTGGTGTGAATGCATTAGATATCAAAGCCAAAGCAAAGTGAAAATGTTATAAATATAACACCGTGAAGTTGGAAACTGCCATCCATAAGCCAACAAGAACAAAAACCCACTCTGGTGTTGGTGACCTTGCCCAGCAGCTCAGTGAGGTGGTGCTGGGATTCTGTCAAGCTTCACTGTCCTGCAGCGATCTGCTCATTGGAGCACATTTTTAAACATGCAATGATGCTGCTCAGCGTGCTGTGCCGTGTTCTTTCACCACAGGGGAGTTAACACACGTAGGCTATTGGCAAACCTCTGTTGAGTGACCACTAAAAATCTGACAACAAAACACAATTGGAAAAAAACAAACAGAAAGAAAAGGAGCTGTGCACAACCCCGAACTGCAGGGCTCTTTGTTCCCTTTTCTTGTCTGAGTAAGAAAGAGCGGAGGTGGCATGCTGGGAAGATTTGGTTTAGATTCAGGATACATTTATCTCAAGTTCACCTCACTGCACCTGAAAGAACTGGTCCTGACAGACAGGCCACTTCGCCAGTGTCAGAATATGAAAAGCATGAATGAACAATCTGATCTCATTGTGTTGACTTTGGAATGGAAAGAACAAAAGTATGTATGTGTGGCAGTGCAAGACATGATGCTAGGAAGCAGAGACAAAGGAAAATGCTTTTCCCTCGCATTTTTTTGTTGTTTGTCAGTGTAAATTAACAAAATTTAAATTCTACTTCAAAGTAAAACCACCATCCAAAGTTCTGGGCTACCAGTGATTTTAACTAAATTTAACTTCTTCTATACTTGCATTGGGCATAACTGATGCTGTATTTGGACTTCTCTTGTCATACCATCATCCTGGAGGAAATGAAGGTTATGGAAGTGACCCAGATGATGATGGCTTTTCAAATTATATGGTTTAATTAGTTTTGGCAGCTCATAAAATACACCAGTAAGTGTTTCCGCCACAGCTGATGAAGTAGTTTTACTTTTATTGAGGTCTGAGTGCCACTGGCATACGAGGTAGCAGTAAATCTTTGGTCGGAAACTTCACATCACTCACTTTTGCATTTCCAACCGAGCAAATACTGTACCACAGAGCGTTTTTCACTCATGATAGAGGTGAACATTTGGCAACAAAATCTATTTGAGTTCTCTCCTTCTTCTCTCTGTTCCTCAGAGTTAATCCATACCGTCTTTCATATTACAGATAATAATAAAGGCATGCTATGGACGAGATTGAAGCTGTACATAACTATTTCATGACTATGACTACATAACTATTTCAGGAACATCTTTTTATGTTGTACTTATGTTTGCATTGGTAAGTTGTCCTAAGTGTTAAAGTACTATATGAATGAAACTGAGCAAAAACAATTAGTTTGAGTATCCAAATGGCAGGTAATAGCAGTGTAATTCCTTGCTAGTGCGATAAACAGTCCTACCAAGGACAAACTGAAGCTTTGTAGCTCCAATACTTAAGTTGATGTATGCATTGTCTGGGCAATGAGGGATGAGCATTGAGGATAAGGATAAGTGAGCGTCTTTGCTGATGTGTCTGGGTGTCTGCTCACTATCAAGGATTCATGCTGTGTCAGACAGAGTGGATCTCAGAGCTGAGAGCTGGGAAGACAAGAGCAGGTCTGCACAGAAATCTTCCCAAGACACGCTGGCAATGTAATTAGCACATGAATTATTTCTGTGCAATGGCATGCCTCAGTGCCTCTTGACTTTGCTGTTGTCTGAGGAATGTTTCCATGTATATGGCCCAATTTAGACGTCTGCCAAATGCCAGTCCTTTACAGTCAGACACTGTTTCTCCTGCTCTAGTAATCAAAAGTGGACAGTAAGCTCTGCTGCTCTCCTGCGGTGTGCACTTTAGGTCTGTGCTGGCAACCTTGACAAGGGTACATTCAAATTGAGCAGCTTGTTAAGTTGCTTATGGCAATGATTTACTGGCGCTTGCACATTTCAAATGGGGCTCATTCAGACAGAAACCTGCTATCAAACATTACTATACACCTGTTCATGCAGTTCATTGGTTTGATGGTAAATAATCACTCATATATTACCATCAGTTATGATAAATTAGTGCTGATGTGTTCATTACATTTCCTACAGGAGGAAAAAAGAAATAATGTCTATAGCCCCCTGCTCTTAAATATATGTATAGTTAAGCGAAGTGGTAACTATATATTAATATCAAAATGCTTCTCTTTTGATGAGGATATTGATCCCCCATCTCTCCAAGGCTTACATTATTATCCCCTGGATTTACTCTGTAGAAATGGATTGGGCTTTGCAGATTAGTATTCAGCACATTGCACTCCCTCTTCACTGTAATGCTGTTGTGATTCTGTAATGGGCTGAGAGCAAATGAGAGCCCTGCAGCTGGAAGTGTGCTGTTTAGTATGTGTATTCATACAGTGTTTGTTTTCCTGAGTACATGGGCTTTCACATGCATATTTGTCTGTCTATGAGAGTTTGTGTTTACAGCTTTTTTTCTATTTTGATGTCCTCTTAGATTTAGTTGCCTCTTGTTGGATCTCGCTTTTTCGAAACTCGAAGAACCGGAGAGACTTTGCTTGTGTTACCCTTTCCCTGCTCGGTGCGTCGGATAAAAAGAGGTTCCTGTGTATCGTCAAGAGATTGACTACCTTGTCTCTTCCCAGGCCCATTAAGTCCTCAAGATGCTGCTTTTGGGGGAGTTATTTGTTAAATCCACTCCACAGAAATGTTCTTGTTGGTGGGGGTGTGCACCAAAAGATCTAGTTTAATGGCCCAGCTGCCAACTATAAATGTCTGCCCGTTTTTATCTCAGACGTATATTTGATCTCAAGAATCTTCAGTAGTTTTAAACAAGAAGCCTTCTCCACATTTCCTATAATCCCTCTGGTGATGCTCGTAGAGCCCTTTCAACAGAGTATCTAAAGCATGCACACGCACATGCACACACACAGGCTATCACCATTGTGTTGCAAAAATATGTGATTCATGTGGAAACAGTTTGTTCTGTGTAATTGTGTTTTCAATGCTATCAAATATCTTAAAAGCAAAATTAGATGTTATTGCAGAGTGGTCAGTTTGAATAAAATGAAATATTGTCTCTGGCATGCAGATTAAGGTGACCAGTGAGCCTGCACGTAATACATTGTTTTGTAAGCTGTCTGAGACACTTGTTCTGCCAAGAGGAAATTGCAGTTTGTAATGTAGACATTGCAGATGTGTTTTTATTAGAATTTCATCCAGTTTATGTGTCAAGGGTATTCAGGAGAAGATACTAGCATGTGTGTGTGAGCGTGCATGCATCCGTGGCATTGTATGTGGTATGTTTGCTGTCATGCATGCATGAATGTGTGCACAGGTGTGTGCGTCATCAGTGGTGCGATGCCATTTACAGCTGTGGATGAGGTGGTTTCGTGCTCTTGTGGCAGCTGCTCCCAGAGGAGGCCTGCCCACGCACCTGATTGAGACACTGCCAATTAGAGTGAGCAGACATGGACTGTGTGATCTGGCTGACACGCACTAAAATGACTGTTTGAGTCGCTGCTAGAGCTAAATTTTATTAGATTTTATTGGCTGGATTCCAGCACTCAACCCCTCCCTGCACCCCCCAAACTATTACTTCATTCTTTAGAGGCTTATAGTACGCATCAGCATGATGCCATATAACCTTTGCAATGCTATATATGTCACATTTTCATGCTTTATTAGAGAGAGTTGTTGACATAGATTGTGGCTATTAATAACAGGATGTAGCTCTGACCTTCATTTGTGCCTGCCAGCAAGCTAATATTTAGTTTTTGTTAAGTTCCACTCCTCAGCAAAATTGCATAAGCAACTTATTAATCTTTAGAAAACTAAATTGATAGGAGCAGTGGGAGAAGTGAAAAAAGTCAAATTTTCTATGATAACATAGTATATACTGTACATGATGACTTACTGTAAGATCAATCTTTTAGGTTATTAGTCATTGTGCTGTGTATTGTTATATGTCACCCAATATCACTATAATAAAAATACATGCCACAATTGTAAAAATATCCTTGACATCATCTGTATCTTTGTCATCACTGTTATATTTAATAGTATACAGCACGTTTTCATGTTGCCCTACTCTAATATTCAGCATAGTGGCATGAAACATAGAGCAATGAGGAAACAGTCTAATGAGGCATCTTTCACCCTTTCTACTTCATCTGGATGAGTTTCTGGAGGAAGTAAAAGATGCCTTCTACCTGCAGTCCCTGTCGCCAGCTGTAAAGCCGGGTGTTATCTGTGGTGCTGTTGGCAGCAGCTGTGTGGAAATCGTTTGGTGTGGTGGTTGCCCTGCGTAACTGTGTAAAAACCACAGAATATGGAGATCATTTACAGGACCAAATTCACCCTGTGTGAAAACAGTTTTGTGTTTTGGTGTTTCCATATTCCAAGAGGGCAGTGTCACCACGAACTCATACACAGAAATTCAGTGGTTTCAGGATTAAATGCAGTGTGGTTTAGTTGGATTCTGAGAAGCAGAATGTGTTGAAGTTTCCACTTCCTTAAAGAAACTGGAGGCTTCGAGTGTTTCTTGCCAGATATGGTTCGGGATGCAGCTTGACAGACATGAGGATTTAAGTTGTTGCAAAGGCAAAAATATTTGTACTCCTTATGACAGTCTTGATGTTGCCGTATCTGTTGGTGGTTCCAATATTTTGTCCCAACACTCTTCTCTAAATATGAGATATACAACTGAAAATGCTTTTTGAATAAAACACACTGAAACAAAGAAACAAATGTAAGCAACAACAAAATGGACCAAAATTAAACTTTAAGAATACATTATTAGCTTGATATAAAGTCTATGAAATTTTACCTGCCCTTCAAACAGAATAAATGTTATTAGGGCTATCAAATTTAGACTGCATTTTTAACTCCAGGCCACTAGGGGGACTAATATGTGAGGATCCACCTGTGCTGCTTCTGGGTCGAGTAGCGCACGTAGCGCATCATTTGTTGGTTGTACTGGGAGAGGAAGGGAAGGTTTCTTTGCCATAGTCATATGGCTGCATTTCTGCCCTAGAAAAATTATATTTTATGATATATTTTATATATGATATATTATATTACATCAGCTGTCTGTGAAGTCACAGTGTGTAAAAACGGCTGGCTTGATCACAATGATGCTGCTCTTAATTATGGTTCACTTGAATAGAATATCGTTATGAGAGTGTCAGACAATTAAAGTTATATCACCCAACTCAAACTAAGTGGCTTTCATTCTGTCTAATTCACCGGTGCACACATTTGCACACAAATTGATGTACACCTTGACTGAGTCAGTTTTCAGAATACAAACCACATTTTCTAATAAGTGCCTAATGACAATTGACAAGCTGAATAGCGAAGCCAATTATGAGTAAATGTACTGTGGACGAAGTGTTTCTGCAGACTGACACGGGGGAGGGGGCTCTCTCTGAGCGTGGCAAGACATCCTTCATACTGTGAATGTAAATGACACTGTATGTTAAGCTAGCACAGTATGGTGTCTGACAGAACTTGGTACGTGCAAGCTCACATGCGTCCACACATGCTGACTCCTTCAGTTAAGTGCCTGGATACATTTAACTGAGCTAATTGAGGCTTTCTCGCCCCTTCCTGCTGCTCTGTCAACACGACCAGCAACAAAAACAATCTGCTCCACAGATTTTTTACTTTTATTGCAAACATAAAAAAAATAAAATAATAAAATAAATAAATTCCCAGCAACAAGAATTAATATGAAATACAGCAATCAATGAATTGGGAATGCCTACCTTGCGAGTGGAGAGCAGTTTGAGACATTTTTATTAAGTCTTTTGAATGGTGTGATAATCATGTAATAAAATGTGTTCTCAAAGAATGCAGCACTTCAGAAACTCTTCTCTCTGTCATAACGTAAGAGGCTTAGGCCGGCTTCATGACGCTAACTTCCTATCATTTTAATAGGCTGCCAGACACTAACTTCTGTATCATTTTAATAGGCTGCCAGTCAAACAAGGAAACAGAGAGTGAATGGGAACAGAGTCAAATCCAGTGTCAGTCTTACAGCTTTGCCACAGACGATTAAAGAACTTTGGTCTCCACATTGCGTGGCTTTACTGTCCAGTTTTATTTATGGCCCATCTAGTGCTCAAGAATCAACAGGTGCTTCTTTAGAAGTGTCTTACTTTTCTTTTTTTCTCCTTCCGAACTGTGAACTCCTTCTGAACCGTAGAAAACTGAGGGTGGCACAAGCTCTTTTTGCTTCAGCTTGTTACTGAAGAAGGGTATTTCTAGTGATGCGATGAGGGTGGGTGTTAGTGAGATCTCTGACAGGGAAACAGTGATGTAGAGTTAGTCACAGTTAATGCTGGGGACTGTCATCATGAACAAGATGACGCCATTGGAGATGGGCAACATAATTACCCTGTCTGTTTTAGCAATGCCTACAACACTCCTTACTCCAGCTCCCTAAAATATCACTACTGTCCCTGGAGGACAATCATATTTTTGTCATTAATAATGATATGAGCTGGATTTTTTTTTTTTTTCAATGCATTACGTGTGAAATGGATTCAGCGGCTGAAAACAAATGAGCGTTTGAACTGATGAATAATGGTGCATTTCTGTAATTTCCCCATCATTTCACCTTTTGTTTGTCTTGGTGTCGTTGACAAATGTATTACTTACATCATGTGGTCAGAAATGTCACAGACGGGAAGAATGGCAATTAAAATCAAACCTACCCGTGACGTTCATTTCACAGGTAATTTTTCTCATCTCCTGCTGAGTCTGTTTCAGACTGTTGTGTCATGATTTGATGTTGACAGGCAGCGTGCTCCCCTGGGTGGCAAGCTAATTTAAAAAGCAGCCATAGAGTAGCAGATGCCAGATTAGTGTCAGAGCAAAGTGAGTGATGAGGAGCCTCCTGGTTGCTCAGGCACACGCTGGCACTGTTGTACGTATGCTCATGCTTGTGGCCCCTTGGTGCTTCATAATAAATGAGCGATTTAGTTCAACATACTCAGCAGACATTTATGCTGCCTCCTCTCTTTTTGCAGCGAGGTATACCTAGCTGTTTGTCGAAGCTTCATGCAGCATCATGCCTCTTTGACTCCTTGTGACACTAATTTAATTTGAGTGGCGAATAATTGTATTACTTCCATCAATATGGGGAGTTAGTTCTGCACCACAACCGCAAATGTAATGTGACCACAGAGAATGCGGTTTCTGAATGGCACTAATAGTTATTTGCTATTGATTAACAATTATTTGTGTAGCAAGCGACAAATTTAGGACAGAGCAGGGGAAAGTCAGTGTCAAAACACAGTCATATCTACCACATCTATCATAAAGCTAAGAAAAGAAAATGCTATTTAAAACATGTTCTGTTAATGGTGAATTTCGGAACGTATGAACATCTCGGTTGTTGGCGAACACACCGATGTTCTGTTTTTGTTCAGAAAGGGGTTGAATGACTCAGAACAACAGACTGTGACAAGTTTTTACCTATGTGTCTATTTATGGCCTTTCCCTGGGAGTCACACTTTCACTGTGTTCGTGCCTTTTTCTGTCATCTGTTCTCTGAAAACAGACTAAAGGAGCTGGCTCTCATCCATGTTCCCATTGATGACTCAAGGGCATTAAGGTGCCGGCACTTTGCTGTAGTTTGATTGACTGTACACCATAGGACAGCCCGGAGAGACAAGTGGGACACACCCAAATACCCAGGAGAACAAAATGACAAAACAGTAGTCTTCGTCAAGAGCAAGTCGCCTTTTTTTTTGTTTTGTTTTTGTTTGTTTTGCAGGAAAATGACACATCTGAGTGGCACATCTGCGGCTAGATATTAACATTGCAGGTTGCTGTGCCTGCTGTGATCCTGTGTCTGCAAGTGTACGTACTGCTCCCCACTTGTGTTGCTACTGCCTTCCTTTCAACGCTCACAATTATACAGTGACTGCACAAAATATTCAGGATACTCTTTGCATATACTAGTCTAATGAGGTGAATTCAGGTGGAAGCCATTATCCCTTTTAAGTATATGTAAATGGGATAATTGTCAGAAACGTCAGATTTTACTTTCAGCATGTGCTTCCTCCTCAAGGGGGTGGGCTGTGTTTGATTTTAGTAGTCAGTATTTTACATGATCCTGCTACACGCCATCATGCAAACCAGTCCTGCTGTCAGCATTTGTTGTGCCGTTATCTGTTTTTGCGGTGGGGGCTCTGCCAGTCACGGTCATGTAATTTGAAAAATAAGATATTTTACAGTATACATGACGGTAAAGCCAAATCATTAAAGTTTAAGCAGTATTATACATACATATATATTAGATTATTTTAGATTTTCTCGCTTTCAGCCACTTTCAGCTCACTCATCTCAAAGCTTATGCCGATTTTATACTATATGTTAGGTGCAACATAGCTAAGAGTCAGAGCTACTGTTAAAGCAACACTAATCCGTTCTCAGAACGCTTTATAATAGTCTCATCTTCACTAGTTTGCTATATTTAATGTATTTGAAATAAATCCAGCCACATTCATTTAGAGTCATGTTTCTGGTCAGCCAATGAGCCTGATATGCCCTTGTCCTTGAGCTCTGTTTTTGCCTCTGTAGACTCTTATTTAAAACTTAATAGTACAGTGTAGAACTGGGGACAGCTCTGAGAGCAGGGTTGAAAAATGCTTTGTGATGCACTGCCTCTGGTGTGTCAGCGCCACCACTGGGCCAAGCAAAGCTAAAGCAGTTACAGAGAAACTACACATTAAATTATCTCTTTTTCACTGTACACATTATCACATAGAACAAAATTAGCTTGTATGTGTTCTTGAGATACAGTCCAGTCCATCTACAACACCCACACAGTGACTCTCTCAACTGTCTCGGGGCCATAAATGTGTAGCTTCTCATGGCTGGTTAGCACTGGCTACCCCTCACCCTCCCCTCAATAAGAACATTTTCATATCTACGTGAATCTCAAGGCCATATTTGGCATTCAAGTATTATGAGGTCTGTTGCCTGTAGTGGTCAAAAACACTTAATGCAGCTTTATTTATGGATGGTAAAACTGAAAGAACCATACCAGCTAAAGACAAATACAGGGTTTATGCCGGCCAAGCACTTACATGGAATATAGTGTGAATTAGAAGAGTAGTCTATTAGCCAGATATGGAGAGCCAGCTGTGTGCTTGTGCGCTGACTGCCATTGGTGGCCAGATGGAAGTTTGAGTGCTAGCTTGGCCTGACACTTGACTTGGCTGAGACCCTGATGGTGAAATGCCTCCAAATGCTAAATGTCTAAAGATTGACAAGTCATGCTTTGCCAGCATCACTATCATTGTAAAAAATAAAAAATAAAAAAATATGTCTTCAATTAAAAAACACCCATTTATTTTTCAATTTTATTTGTTTTCTTTATGCTGCAGCTGAGCACAGACTGATGCCTGTTGTTCTGCTTCATGTAGTCCTACATATGTTTACATCAGAGTTCAGCAGACCACTGGTGTTTGAATGGAAAAACGATTCTAGAAGGAGACGTGTTCTGAAACTGCCTCTGGGCTGAGCCCCAAGAGTTGTAAATTCCTAACAACGGCCCTGCTGCGCACACACAATTCATTCTCCATTGGTTGGGGAATTAACTGTGAAGTGCAGGCATGGGGGTGTGTGGAGAGAGAGATGAGAATGACCCCAAACTATTGGCTCTATTTGTTATGTGGTCGCTGAGCTTGTGGAGCGGGGAAGGGTGGGTTTAGTGAAGAGGGTAGAGGTCTCTCATTTTCACTGATACGTGGCTCAGACATTGAGGGAATGAACAAAGAGTGGTGAGATCCAGTCAACTTCAATTACGGCCCCTTGCACTGTTCCCAGAGGTGCACTATAGTGCCTTTAAGGGGGAATCAATGAGGTGACAAATTGTTGTGGACAGCAACCCCTTTTATTTGTTGTGTTGTTGTATGCATGCCTGGATGCTACTCTAAACGTGTGTGTGCGCGTGCACTTGAATGTGTGTCTGTATTTCTCTGGCAAGCATATATAAATGTGCAGCGCTCTCCATTTATGATAATTGAATGCTTTGGTCCATTTGTGTTTTGGTGGTTTATTTTCTGCTAGTGGCTTTAATGGCTTGTTATCCGTCTAAACCTGTTTTTAAACGCTTTCTAATGGGTGTTCACATGCATCACCCTCCGACGCTCAGCGCCACTCTGTTTTTATCTGACGCGTACATTATTAAGGTTTTTCTCAAGCTTTGTCCACACACTGTCATATCTGAGGATGTCTGATGACTGATGAGTGCAGACCTGCTTGAGCACACTGAGAGACATATGAAGCTAAATTAATTGTGTTTCTAAGTCTTTTTATGTTGGGAGGAGTCCATATGAAGCTGTCACACGGATGCTTTCTGCTCTAACATTTGTATTGTGGGAGATCGGCGGTCAGGAGTAAATACAGTACTGGTGTTGCAGGTATAGGTAATGCAACTCAAGGTTTAAGAAAGTGACAAACAAGTGAATGTATTAATAAACCTTTATACACCAGATATTGATTTGTAGAAGTGTAAAGATATTGATTGACATCTCCACAAAGTCACAGCAGTCCCTGTTCAAATGTAGTTGGTACTTGGAGATATAACATAAATGTTTGCGTGTGATTTTAATTTCCCATCGGATTTCATGACTTATTATTAACTGGTAGTTTTCCAATGAAGACCAAAGCTTGTATAGATATCAGTCCAGCAAGTAAAAATGGACAGCTGACTACTGTGGTCCATTTATCTGTGTAAAGGTAAAAAGACATCTCAGTCAGTGTTTGCTTAGCCTGTGGTCTGTGTTAGTTCAGAGGCTTTACAGTGTTTTCTGTTGCTGAGGGGTCATATTGTTGAGCTTTTCTTGTTTGTTTTCAGTACTCCAGTTTTAAATGTGTGTGAGCACATCTCTGTGTTGGCTGGCTGAAGAGTGTGTGTAGACTTTAAATTACCTGGTGACAGTAAAGCATATCACGTAATTGATTTAAATGCGTGGCACAATATGATTTTATATGATGCTGTCATAGGGTGCTGTCATATCATATTATTTCACGCACATGTGCCTAATTATTGCTTGCAAATGTGGTGTCAGACCAGACGGACTGACCGGATGTGCACTATTCTCAGATCTTCTTATGAAGCTGGTGAAAAATAACCAAGACTGTTAGTAAGTTAAGTGCATTAAGTTAACTTACGTATGTGAAATGAAAGTCAGCATTTTGCCATTGCACATGACCAGAACAACAGTCTCCTGGGTGAAAGCCCTGTGTTTGACCCTTTGTTGCTCTTTTATGCTGTCACATGACTTCCTCCTGTGCTCCCTCCTAATTACTATTACCACAAGAGGTCGCCACCCAACAATAAGCATATTTGGGTCATAATAACATACATGCACAGACAACATGTTTTTGGGGGGCTCTGGTTTGAGAATACTGTATGGGCATGTTCATGATAGCCATGTAGAGCAGCTGTAGTCTACAACTACATGTTGATGTTGTGGGGAGTCCTTGTTGTTCCTCAGCCTTGATCGCAAAGAAACAATAGCATGAGAAAAGAGAACACAGTGCTGTAGTGTTTTTATATGAGGAAGCAGTAAAGGACCATGTCAGCATTATGTGGCAGGTAGACCTTTACTTAGTGCGTCATGTGAAGTAAAGGAATAGCATTTGTCTAGTACTGTACATGCAATTCCTGTGACATACCATAGGTAAGACATAATGCAGTGTTATGCTCTACACAGCTGTGTTTTCTGGCTAAGGTAGGTACTAGTTGGTCATTGAAAGCTTGTAAGCATATCTCCATGTGTACCCGCCATCACATTTCAGCTTGCCATCTCTCTCCAATTTCAATGTGTTTATTATTAATCCAACATTTTTGAGACTTTCTTTCCCATTTTTTTTCTGACAACTTCCCAACAGGCACCCCCAGAGACCAAGATATTAATGCAACACATTTCTCTTTCTTTGTCTCCTCAGGAAAAGAAGAGTATGTTGCAACCTTCAAAGGATCTGAGTTCTTCTGCTACGACTTGTCCTTGAACCCGATTCAAAGCAGCAGTGATGAAATCACATTGTCATTCAAAACCCTACAGAGGAATGGACTGATGCTGCACACGGGCAAATCAGCTGATTACGTCAACCTGGCACTGAAAAATGGGGCTGTCTCACTCGTCATTAATTTGGGGTCTGGAGCCTTTGAAGCTCTTGTGGAGCCAGTCAATGGGAAATTTAATGACAATGATTGGCATGATGTCAAAGTAACAAGGAATCTACGTCAGGTAACAGTACAGAGGGTGATGCAGAGACTCAGTAAATGAATCAAAACAAATGCACTTAAATCATTACCATCATACAATATATTATTTTTTCCAGACATTGTAATTGGATTGCTAAATTGAATCATGGTGGTGTATGGTGGAGATACAACAGAACCGCAAGTGAGCAGGGACATCTAGATGTGATCAAGACATCTATTCAGTTACAATTTGAGGGAGGAAAGAAAGACATTGCTTTAAAACAGCATTCAAATTATTTATGCTTATTCAGATGTTTGACAACAAATTAGTATTTCTTTAGGTTTAATGTGTTCTACCAGTTAGAGGTTTTACTTTTTTCAATATTCAAGAAAAAAAAAAAGTCTCAACTGTGTCTCAACTGTATCAACAGAATACTTACATGAAGTGGTTTGATTTTAGTTTGCCAGTGTTTGTTTATATGTTAGTACAATTATTGAGCATTTACTTCTGGTAAGGATATCACCATTGAGGGATTATTTCCTGAGATAAGAGAAAAGCATTTTGTCATTAAGAACAATTTGGACTTTGAAAATAGTACAATTGTCACTATAAGAACATATGAAAAGCATAACTAAATTAAGGGTTAAACTTTGGGATCAAAGTTCTATGAGCACGTGTAAAATCCTTTAACTGGAACTATAGGCTCCAATGGGTTCTCCTACATGGTCTTGAGGACTCACCTCTGCTTTAATATGACTATTAAGTGACAGTTTGACCTGGACTGCACAAGATTTCTTACATTAGACTTCTTTAGAAATCTCATTCAGCGGCTTGAACCGGTTACATTTGTGAACCACAGAGGACATCAGATAGTGTCATTTGTCTGTGGCAATGATACTCATCAATGGGGGACTGGCCTGCCAGCCAAAATTTGTTCTTGCCTGATTCTCACCAAGAGTAGAGGAATCAGATATAGCCAGTATAATCAGTATAAAGCTGAGCCTTTGGCCGTAGAGCATGTGCATACACATCCACCTGCAGGAACAGATTGTCCTGGCATGTAGAGTGAAGCTACAGAGGTCTGTGAGTGTTTGTTGCATTGTAAAGATTAACTACGACTGATTTGTACCAGGCCAACATACAATATACTAAATGGTGTAAGGGTGCAGCTGCCACTCTGCTAGTGGCAGACCGCCCATGGACATGACAGCAGTGCCAGTCTGTTGGACTCATGATCTGAGTGGACCAAATGATCTGAATAGACCAGAGGCTTGCTGAGGCACACTTCAACACTTTCTCAGTGGCTTTCAACAATAACAACTGGCTCTCCCATGTCAGTTGATGTGTGCCACCACTGAGACAGTTGATGGTTGGAATTTCACATCCCTGCTGGCAAAAAATTGCCACAACTATGGCAGTATCCTCACCACTGCTTCCATTTGCAGTAGGCTGATGTGTTGTCTGTTACTACAGGATATTGGTTTTCCTCCAGCACTCCAGGGCCTAATTGGCCACAGGTGGAAGAGCATTGGCAACGTGGCATTTAGGATCTAACCCAAGGTGCACAAACCACTGCTGCAGGTGTGTCATGCCTTTGGGCCCAGTGGCTACATAGCAGGATTCTACTGTATCATTTCCACAGCTGCTGTTCATGTGGTTTCAAACACTCTGTACCGAGTCCTGCTCCACTTGTAGGTATAGGATGAGTTTGCTGGGACAGCAGGAACTCCTCTTTCAGTTGACTGACGATTGTAATATGAAATGTGTAAAAGTCCAAGAGGGGCCTCATGTTCCTGGTCTTCAGCCCCGAGCCAGTCAGTCTAGTGTGGGAACAAATAGCACTCTTTCCCACAGAAGACAAGATGTTGTGTGTTAGTGGCTCCTTTGTCCAGTTTGAGAGGCTTAACAGAACATGGCTGACTGGCCTGATTTCTATCATTGGTCCCAACCTCTTGGTCCTTTGCATCATTCAGAGAAAAATCCAGTGCTGCTGCTCTAAATCAATCTAGACGATTGGGATGCTCTTGGAAGTTGTTAAGATCCTATGTGGTTGGTGCAGATCACTTGCCAATGCCAGTAGGAAAGGAGAAGCATTGTGTCATGGAACTGAAGAAACCAGGATGTCTTGGAGCAGGATGTCATCAAGGTTAGAGTTGAGTGAAGGTTAGGTTCAGCATCTTAAGGCCGTCAACAAGTGGATGCTTTTAATGACCTTACGTAGACTGTGGCCTCAAAAATACTGTAGCTCTTCAAATTTGCCAAGCAATCACGTAGAACATGTTAGACCCTTTAGTCTGTGATAAGTAGAACAGCACACATTTCTGTCTGTGTACCCTACAGTGTCAAACAGATTATTTTGACCTACATAGAAGATTTCTAAGGACAGTCAGTCAAAGCTTTACAAATACATTAAGACAGCATCTTTAGATTTGTTCGTGCTCATTTGGTGGGAAACGTTTGTCTCCACCTCAGCACCATAGCTGCTTTCTTTGCATAATCAGCAAATTGATTATTGGCAAACCTAAGGATTTGGTCAGCTTGAACATTCACTGCATTCAAATTGTGAAAGACAACCAAGCATATTGAGTGCATGCTCTGTGGGGGAATCAAAATTGCCATCCTCCTCATTCTGTGTCAGGGTCTTCTTTGCTTTGTCTCATTGCAGTAAAGTGATCCTAAAGTTCATCAATAAGACCAAATGGAGGTACAGTGTTGTATCAGCGCCGGACAGTGTGAAACACTGGATTGGTCTCAAGCCTAAAACCAAGTACAAAAGAAGGCAAATACTGGTACCAATAAACGAAATAAAGCTTCAAAATGGTCTTGAACTTGGGACTTTGTTAAAGAGGGTCAACTGATGTGCTTTAGGCATTCTTTCTTATGAACCATTTGATGTCTGTCAATCATAACCTTTTGTAAGGACTTGGGTAAGGGAGTTTTTCTGCTGCTGAATGGTATGATCACATACACAACATGGTGCAAAAACACCATGAGGAGCTTAGGGAGTCAGTGGTTGAGCTCTGGCACCTCCTGTGGAGCATTCTTGTTATTTCCTTGGTCTGCTTTTTTCTTGTTAAACTTATTTTGCCCTTTTTCTCTATGTTACTAACATGCTTTGGAAACTAACATCATTCATGGAATGTGTCATTCTACTAACCAGTATGGTTTTTGCCGTTTAACAATGTACTAACAGTATTGACCATCATATATTATTTGAGTAACAATCGTTATTCTGTTCACAGTTTTTAATTTCCTTTCTCCCCCCTTTTCCACAAAGCACTCAGGCATTGGACACGCTATGGTAAACAAACTACATTGTTCGGTAGATATCATTCTAATTGTTTCTTAGTTTGGGTTTGCCGTGTGTTTCTTTTCTTTCTTTTTTTACTGTAGACGTCATTTACAAAAAAAGGGAAATTGCGGTTGGTACTCTTCTGCTTACTTTTCGAATCCTTTTTAATTTCTCGGTTCATTCATTGGTTTCACCCTCTTTATTTCACTTGTTTCCTGTCCAATTCTGTTTGATCCACCTTTTTAGGAGCATCATTTCAAGCCTTTTGCATCAGGCTGTGGTTAATAATGAGGACCCTCTCCTGTCTGGCTGGCCTGATGCTCTTTGGCTCAGCCAGTTGTATCCCCATTCACTTTGCATGGCATGCACTTTGACTATGTGTTGCAAATGTCACACTGCCCATTTGTCAACATGAATGTGACAGTTGAGCTGTGTTTGTCGTTGGTGCTTCTCTGGTGCTTTCTTATTTCTTTTTGTGGTTTTGTAGTGTACATGAGATTTGCATGCATCTGACACTGTGGCAAGAGTGTCAAAAATACAGATACCCCAATCAAGAATTTGGGAACATTTTCTTTTTGTATGCTTGTAATCAAAAAGAAAACACAAATGCATGCATGTAGTTCTTTTTTTTTTTGTCTACTACCCTCAGTCATTGTCCTATACTAAAAGGTGATTGTGCTTTTCAGAGCATGTGCTCCCTTTCTAACCTAGTAGCACGTTTTGATTTCTTTTCTAGAACTGCTGGACGTGCTAATATGGAATTAAAAGTTAAACTAACCTAGATAACATTCTACTAACACCATTTTTGTGTCTGCTAAAGTACTTTTAAGTTGCAGTAGGGGCAATACTAACACTGTAGTATGGGCAGTTCACTAACTCTCACTAACTAGAACAACATTCCTTTGAAGGCTTGCAGTCTTCCAACTAATCAAACTGGACAAAATAATAATAAAAAAACAAGAAAAAAGACAATGAAAACAGACATGAAAATGGGTTTCAGAAAAAAAAAAACCAACAACATATAGGGAAGTCTGTCATAGACAACAACAAAGAAAGGCAATAACACTGCAGTATATAGGCTGTCTGAGTATAGCGTGTCCTTTCCCTGTGCTTTGTTGTCTAGGTAACAATATCCGTGGATGGGATTCTGACCACCACAGGATATACACAAGAAGACTACACCATGCTAGGCTCTGACGACTTTTTCTATGTTGGAGGGAGTCCTAGCACAGCTGATCTGCCCGGATCTCCGGTTAGCAACAACTTCATGGGCTGCCTCAAGGAGGTAAACACCACTTTTGTGTGCACCCTGATGCTGGTGGGTGTGCAGGATATGACTGCCTTCACCTTAGGACACCAAAACAGGCCCTTCCACCCACACACTGACCTTGTCTCATAATTTACACTTTAGTTTGTTTCTCCTCCTTTCCTCACATAGTCTCACACAAAGTTTATTTTTCTTCTGCCGCCCCCTCAGTGCACTCACAACGTTATACAGACACAGACACACACGTGCATATTGAGGGGTCTGGCGTACTGCACAGTCGCACATGAAGACCTTTGTCTGTGGCTGGAATTCACTCCAGGCTTCAGCTCTGTCAGGTGGGCTTCAAAGAGGAGCAGTGATCCTGAGATCAGGTTTCATTAGCAGTCAGCCAACTGACACAATTAACACTTTACTATTCCTCCACTGGGGAATGTGCAGCACCAGACTGATATCATCTTAGACCACTTACCTAATGACTGACCTTATTACTGTTATGTATGAGGTCAGAAGTAGTGGTATGCCTGTTAACTACTACCTTCAACTTGCTAGAAATGTGCAACTGGGTCATAACTCTCACCTTGAAAAAACAGCACAAAAGCACACAACAAGTTGCAGAAATGCACATCACTGTTTAACATATACTCTGTGAGGTAATGTATTGAATTCACATTTTGGATCTTGGATGCTGCATGGCCCTTTGAATCTGGATCAAGACTTAGAGTATGTCATTTGTCACTCGCCCTTTTACTTACATGTTGTAGTATTCTAGGAGTACATATATATATGCTCTTTTTCCCTAGAGATGAAACAAGACAGGGAGAGGAAGAGGTAATTTTTCCAACAGGAGGTTCATCAGTTATACCTCTCACTTTAAGCTGTACACTAGTATAAATATATATATATATATATATATATATATATATATATTTTTTTTTTTTTTTTTTTTTTGCTGGTTAATAGGGATTCTGACCTCAAGCATTTACTTCAGGAGCCACCAGGGATACACAAAGATATCTACCAGGCAGTCTCCAAAGTACTTCAAAATGATCTGTTCATTTATCTTTTAATTTCAAAAGCTGTTCCCCCTTTCCTTGTCTCTCCTTTTTTCTTTTTTGTACCCTTTCTTGGTCCTTTGGTGTCCTACATTTTGTCTCTCACCTGAAGCGCAGACTGTCATCCTCAGTGAACCTCGCAGAGAGGTCTGAGGCAGCTCTGTTTAATGAGCAGGCCGGGCGCAGACCACATGTCCACATGCCATGTACAGCTCATTACAGTCTGGTTTTTGAGGGGAGTTTCTTCTTTAACGGCATGTCTATGAGGTGCTGCAGATGTGGTGACAAAGGGAATGGGATTAGTGCACCCTGAGCGTGATCATGGTCCCTCAGTGAGCTGCCCTCACTGCTCTTGGTCAGCCTTACCACAGCTGCTGCTCTCTCTGTCCTGAGATCAAAGGTGTAAAAATATGGAGCTTAGCTGGGATTGTTCTCAAGAGATTTCCCCTCTCTTATTTGCTCCTAGGATCATTTAATATTTGATTTTTAGTTTTATTAGACAATGCAGATGCCAATACCAAAAAAAAAGGAAAAAGCCTGAGCTCATACATTGTAAAATCAATAGTTATATTCACTAGGCTTTCAATTTGTTGTTGACGTTTTCGTACACTGACAAGCTCTCTGCATCGCCTCATCCAGCCTTTTGAATTACGCAGAAGTGGTGGTCACCTTCTGTGTTAGGGTTAGGGTTAGTCGTGATAACATATGAGTTGTGTGCTGTGGGCCCTGATGGATGGCGTGTTCCGAAGTGGCTTCTTGCAGCACTCGTGTGCAGATTCCAGACTGAGTCGCCACGCCTGCTGTTGGTTCTGATGGCCAAACAATCGGTGGTGCAGTAATAGCTCAGTTGTCACAGCCCTAGCTTGATGACAAATTAGTGCAGCACTACTAGTACAGCACCAGTTGTAGCTCAGACCAAAGCTCCTTTGACTCTGAAAGGTACCCTTTGTCTTGATTATAAAGAACTGATCTGGGGTTATTGGCTGTATCTGTTGTACCTTTACTCTACATGACTTAAGTCCATCTCCTATTCCTTTACTCCTTTTAGATGATTTCTTGTCCATGGAGATTCTTGTCAACTTACCCTTTTAATCCAGTTCTGTTTCCATGAAATCTTTAAAACATTTGTTTTTGCCCTCAGTCAAATTTTTTTATTTATATATATAAGGAAGATAAAGATGTGGGTATAAAAGCCTGCCATTATCTATGTCCTGTTTTCCTTGTAGTTAAATGCACTCGGATACAGTCAGTCACAAAGCAT
Organism: Chaetodon trifascialis; assembly: GCF_039877785.1. Lineage (NCBI taxonomy): Eukaryota > Metazoa > Chordata > Actinopteri > Chaetodontiformes > Chaetodontidae > Chaetodon > Chaetodon trifascialis. The sequence goes on along the minus strand of NC_092068.1, from coordinate 12,096,282 downwards.
TTACAAGAAACTAAGCCTCAGTTTACCTAATTCTGATGCACCGCTGTGAGCTCCATCTACCTGAACAGTTAGACACAGTAGATCTGACTCAGTGATAAACATAATGCTCCATGCAAATGCAATCCCATCGGAGGTGTCCCCGTTTTCAGGTGAACGAATAAATAGCATGAGGCAGTGTTTTCCACAGCTGTAACTCATTTGATTTGTCCCGTTGAAAACAATATAGATTTACCATTAGAACTCTTTTGTTATGTAAACACATATGCTTACTAACCAAAAATGGAATCTAAGTGCAATCTGTCACTGGACAACCTTATCTTCCAATTAGTAGAGCTGGAGCTGTGTGGAAGAGTTCATTGAGTTGGCTTTCCCCCCCTGGGGGGCAGCTGTTAAACATTAATTGTTCCCTCTGCCTTTGTTATTGACAACTTTGCATTTAAATTCTCAGTTGTCTTCACAATACTTGCTTTGCAGACTGATTGACACATTACATTAAAGCACCGTGTGTGTGTATATGTGTGTGTTTGTGGTGAGGTCATTCTGAAATATCATAACCACACTGATGCTTTAATGAAAAAGTTTTGACATTCACCAAAATGTTAATTAGTTTCTCATATGGAAATTGGATGTAACTAGATGAAGGGACTCTTCCTATTACAGCTGCACTTACACTAAACACTCTTTCATTATGGAGATTGGATAATGACGAGGTTATGGCTGTCTATAATTTTTTGACTGTTGGTAATTACACAAAATGACATGCAATGCAGCCCTACACACATTGTAGCTGTTTCTTGTTCTATAGAGATATGTTTTGATCAATGTTTTGTATATTTACTTCACAAGCAGAATTTCCTATGCCTCTTATGCTGCCTTTATATAACTATGGAAATTATAGGTGAGTTTCAGACACAACAGTAAATAAAAAGGATCAGGTTGGCAACCTAGTTGGTTGATATTTGTGCTGTACCATGTAATAATGATTCCTGCCTGTGGTTAATTGGTCTTTTAATGACACTACATTACATTCTTTGTAGTGGTTTGCTACTGTCTGTCACTTCTGCTCTTTAGTGCTACAACACTTGGCATCTCAAAGGTCACTGCACTAATTCACTTCATTTAGATAAGCACTCTGATGCCAAACCCTGTCTGGTTTACAGTGTCTGAGACTATAAACTGGTATTTATATGAGAGTTGAGATTTTTGCATTTCATCATTTTCCTAAATTGTACAGTATACTGTATGTCACACTGTGTATGCGCTTGTGCTCATTTGTAATTTGCTTTAGAGAGGTATATCTATCATCTGCTGACTTTTATTCTAATCACAAGCTCCAACAGGGGCCTTAATCAGCATTTTACACCACACCTGTAATCAAGGCAGCAGTTTAGATTTATCACTCTCCATCTTGCTTTTCACATGCAATCCCAGGAGATGCAACCGGATAGAATCATTTCCCCGACCATTATCACCATTGCATTTTAAATTAAGGCTGTCTCTTCCTCCAGTTGACACTGATGCTAAAAGTCAAAATGGATGTCTCAACTAGTCACACTTCACCCAGCCAGAGTACACTGTCCATGTGTTGGAAAGGCTTTGAAAGGGGAGCAAAGAAAGCAGGGTGCTTGTGACATTTGGTGTCACGTAAACTAATTTTCAGGTGCAATGTGACAAAGATGACTGAGGGTTGAGCCGTGCTTATGACACGCTGTCCTTAGGGGGTGAAATGTCATATGGACAACTGCTGTTTGACATATCTAGCTCATTAATTTTTGAAAGCAGTTATGTATAAGAATGATTAGATTGCCTTTAATGTTTCCATTCTGCAAAGAGCAAAAGAAGTCAGTGCTTCATTTTGAAGGTGAGATATGCTACCATATGCATGGCTGTAGAATTCACTTTCTTTCTCCACTCTACCTCAATTCAGGTCGTATACAAAAACAACGATGTGAGACTTGAGCTGTCCAGGCTGGCCAAGCTGGGTGATCCCAAGATGAAGATCCATGGTACTGTGGCCTTTAAGTGCGAGAATGTGGCCACTCTGGACCCCATCACATTTGAAACGCCAGAGTCTTTTATCATCCTCAACAAGTGGAATGCTAAGAAGACAGGCTCCATATCCTTTGACTTTCGCACCACAGAGCCCAACGGCCTCCTCCTCTTCAGCCACGGCAAGCCTAAGCAACAGCCGAAAGACTCCAAGAGTCCTCAGACTCTCAAGGTGGACTTCTTTGCCATAGAGATGCTGGATGGCCATCTGTACCTGCTGCTGGACATGGGCTCAGGAACCACAAAGACCAGGGCGGTCAATAAGAAAGTCAATGATGGCGAGTGGTACCATGTGGACTTCCAGCGAGATGGCAGATCAGGTAGGTTTCAAGGCACTGATATACACAGATCACAAATAAATGTGAAAAGCAAAAAATGATGTCAATTTAAACAATCTGATCACATGAGTCATGTGGATATTTTTACAGATATGTCCTCAAACACCCAATTTCTAAAATTGCAGCATGTTTGTTATAGTTCCAGGGCAGCTGTATACAAAGATGTTTCAATGTTTACTGTATATATATATTATGGTGAACTATGCTGTAGTTTGAATGACTATCATAGAGTCGACTATCATACATACAATATAACATTCAGCAGAAACCCTGAGTACAAGCTCTGCTGTGCACTGCCTGCATTATATAAGCTATTTAACTGCAACAAAAATACTACTGTAAGGTCACAGTTAGCTTTTCTGTGAAAGAAAATATCCATCACCACACCAAGGCTGACACTACATCACCACTGAAAATTAAATATTAGTTTGCACCGGATAGTTGTTGCCAGCATTTTAATTGCAGCCACCTAACTTTGGATGGTGAACCTACGTGTCATATGTCATGATTCCAGACATGTATTCGCCACAAAATAACTTTGCCCCGTCTCCTGTTGTGTCCTCTAAGCCCCAGGTTGCGCTGCTCTGGTCCCTGTTGATTTGCTTATCTAAGCAGCAATTTGTTAGTGTGTGCATAGAGCCAAGGCCCTGCAATGTCATGCTGCAATTAGATATACCCCTTGACCATGTTTTCCACTCCATCTTAAGGGGTGGAAATTAGATTAACTGTTTCATTACCCTAACCCTTAAAGCCACACTGGGTTGTGGTCTAAATTGAGCTACGTACAATGTTAGAATAGCTGTAGAGCCCATTCATGAGATTTTTTCAAATTCTACATTCAGCTGCATGAGTCATTGAGGGGGCTTACTGTATTTTATTTTTCTTGTGAAACTAAATTAATTCAGCTCCAGTGCTCTAGTTGAGGTGGCTGAATACAGTCATGTGCAGTAATAATACAGTAATGAGTGACTTGGATTCAACTTAACTGTGGACGAAAAGCATGTGGGTGACTTCTCAAATAACATGAATCTACAACATTTAGTCATGGTACACCAAACTATAAGAAGCACTGCCTTGCTAAATTAGATTGTGTTCATTATCTGTCCAGTAACGTGCAATCATCCACCCCCACATGCTAACATGCAGTACACACACACACACACATCCACACACAACGCTATCGAACATTTTTTTTATTTTTTTTTTGTTAGTCGAGCTCACTCCACTAGCTGTTCTCTCTGTCTGCCCTGCCTAAGTTTCCATGGAAACAGGAGGTGGTCTCTCCCAGGACTGAGACAGTTACTGCACAGTGCTGTGCTGAGCTGTGCACTAATGACATTTCAGAATAACTTTTCTTCCTTTCCTCAAGTCTAAGACATCAACATTTAGAAGGGGACATAAAAAGGTCTCTACATTATGATGACTTCAGATGTGAGACGGATAACAAAATGGCCTGAATGCTGAGACACATGTCCTCATATGCAGTGTTTGAATTTACAAAGCTCTTTTCAAATTAACCAGTGCCATTTTATCTTCACTCACCCTGTCATTTTAAGCCAATTAAATTCTGCAAGTCTGCAGTCCTCCTAAACCTCATCTTGCATCTCGAGATTTCCATGAGCTCTGCAAAGCACTATTGTTTGCAGTGTGTAATGATGTGTGCATGGCACCTCAATTGGAAGCATTATAATTTTTGCAGTTCCTTTGTACTGAAAAGGCCTCATGCGATTTCCATTCCCACAGGAAACATGTAATTTTAATGGTGCATTAAATAGCAGATTTGTGCAAATCGAGTGATACAAAAACCTTCACAATAGCTTCTTGAAATGTGGATTTTGATATAATTTTTCCATTAATTATTTGTACATATTGATATTTGGGTGAAAGCAGAGCTGATTTAGAGCTTTCTGAAAGAAAGAAATAGTGTATTTGTAGATATAGGCTTCAAAAGGCGTGTTTTTGTAGAAGTGCATTCTGTGTCGCACTCTCATTTTTTACCTTTATGAGAGCCTGAATGAACATAATCAATACCTGTCACCATGCAATTCAGTTTTAATGTGAAGCCCAATAAAATAGTCCAGCCCCTCTGACAACGTAATGCTATAATGGTTCTTGTAGACTATTATGCACCCCTGCACCCTTTTGTTATACTTTTTAATATTTTATAGAATTAAGGTAATTTTGAAACATATGAAAAGAATTCACTAATCCCCTGAGAGCATGAGTCACGAAACATATGGTAGGCTCAGCTTTTCGTCTGTGTGTCAGATGTTTATTAATACACACCACCAAGCACATCACTCAAAACAGAAGTGCAACAAAACAGCCAGACATAATTATCTGCAGTCGGGTCCTCCATGTGCAACACTTCCTGCAGCCGTGACAATGGCGGATAATGATCCCTGCCCTATTTAGTTCAGCCGGCTCTTCCTGCAGGAAGCAACCCTGTAAATGGACTCTCGCTCTCAGACAGCATCTTCTAACCTCAATGCATTAGAGACGCTAAGAGACACTCTGCTTTTAAGTGAGGGCCTCTGGGCTGGGAGTGCCGTAGGTCACTCATCAGAGACATTACACGGACATTGCTCTGTTGTAGCTCCCACTTCCTGCCAGGGCACACACGCCACTACTTCACACAAACATGTGCACACTTTACAGTACACAAACAGACACATATAGACAACACATCCCTACAGCCCACTCACAAGCTTCTCTCTCTACAGAGAATCCAATCACATAGAGAGATTTGGCCGTATCGCCCTAACTGGATTGTAGTAATCCCCTGTCTAACATGTTTTGGGGATGTGTGAGTGGGGTTAGGGGACATCATGCCAAGTTGAGCCTGGCTGCTGATGCAGAAAGTGCGAGAAAGATCTGAGCTGTCATTTGGACCCCTGCCTTCAAGTTTGATGATGCAGTACCACATACGGGTCAGGCCATAGAGAAGGAGAGAGAGAGAAACATGGTCAAAATGTTTTAAAGTTGGCCAATCTTCGTCATCACTACTCATTTATTGCCTGCATCATCATTTTGATCAACCTTCTTAAACTGTACACCCTGTACTTGCCTCTCAAGATATTATTTCCTGCTGTGTTCCCTTGTCTGCTTTCTTATCTGTCATCATATACCCCTCCCTCATCTTCTTTCCAGACATCTTTATCTCCATGTTCCCATCTTGTTCTGTATCCATCTCCTCCTCTTTTATGCTCGCTAGCATTCGCAGAGACACATCCCCTTTCCCTTTCGGCTATGAGTACTGTTCCAAACATAGGCGGTCCTGCAGTGTGTGCATGTGTGTTAATGTGTGTTGTGTTTCTCATGCTGCTACCCCGGTGATGGCACATGTCCCCATGGGATTGTATAGTGCCTTCTGACTTAACATAGCTTGACTGTGTTTACACACTTCCTTACAGGACTGTGACAAGTGAGCAGAGCACTCTGAGCAGATGCCTGAAAGATGCTGACATCCTTCTCTTGTCTCCCACTTACATCAATTTAGACAGACATGCTTACCGTAGACTTACAGCATCCTTGTTTGCTGTTTATGACTGTAAGACTTCAGTATATCACAGGATTTAAAGAAGCCATTAGATCATGAGTATTTGTGAACATATACTTCAGAAAATAATCTCACAAACTAAAGATATTTTTTATACAACGTCTACCTCCTGTCACGTGGCAAGTTGTGACATAAGTCAAGTGTAGATACTTCCGTCAGGATTCACGCTGACCACGCTGATGCTCACTCTTCGACTGGGCACCTGCTCTACTCCGAGGAAAGTTTCCTTGCTAATGAGTTTGATGTAGTGAGCTCGTTAGCTATAACCTGAAGGGAGCTGTTCTGGCTGCATGACGGGTGGCCCTTGCCAAGTGTGCAAAGCTTGGAAGTCACAACAGCTGTGGCTGTAGAGAGCTGGGGCAGTGGGTGGCGGCAGGAAAGTGCTGGAACAGATGCCTGGGGCCAAGACCCCGAGAAAAGAGCTGGAACATGTTACTGGGACCAGGTTAATCATTGTGCACTAGGTCCTTAGCTGTCTCTCCTAAAGCACTTTTGCAAGAAGGCTGGCTCACCTTGGCTATAAAGAACATACATAACCCAGATTATTTTTGTCCTATAGAGTGATTTCAGTATTTTCTGCCTTTGGTTGCCTCCTTTCTTCAGATTTAACAGATCATAAAGCAAAGAAAAACACAATTTGTGCTTTTATTGAAAGAAGATGTACGGATATTCATCATATGTATAATTAATTTGCTATGTATATTCATGCATGCTAATGAGAGTTATAATGAAATGTGAAAGGCCCCATTTAATGTCTAATGTGTCTCTGAAATGTGCCAGGCAGCCCTGTTGAAAATTCATGTGTGGCTTAGGGCTTGTTTCCCAACATAAACACTTTGACTGGAAAAGTAACTTAAAAGCTCTGCTCTTCTACCACATACAAGCAGTTAGGATTGTGCCATTTAGCCGGAGGCAATCAGCTAATAGCTCCCTCATATCTGCCATGCCATTCATCTGCCACTCAAAATGCAAATTATGACTTCATGGCAATTGTATTTTTGAGCATCTTTACGCTACTATTTCTTTGCCTCTCTCCCCAGGCAGTGGCCTGCGTGGATCCTCAGCAGCACGGTATATAGATTACTGGACGAGGATGCGGGCAGTGGAGGCAGCCACCATTAATTAAAGATCCACAATAGATCCTGCACTGAGAGTAACAGATCCATATACAAATTAATCACCCCAGTCTGAGTCCCACAGAAAGGCCTTCCTCTCCACAGCTTTACAGTCCGGTCATGTCCGCTGTTGTTTACCGTGCTCCAGATCGAGAATTAAACCTGAATGAGAGCGATAAATCATGGTGGGGAAACACACAAACTCTCACTGCAGGTTTATGTGTTGGAGAGGCAAACAGAAGGAGAGACAGGGTGGGAAAAAAACAGCCTGCAGTCCGTTAATCAAGTCCTAAAAGATGGCTATGATGTTTTTTTGTTTTGTTTTGTTTGGTTGGTTGGCTGAAATGATAGAGGGGCCAACAATTTTTGTTTTCCTCTCCTTTCTTTTTTATGACCACTGCTTTAAAGATAAAGGAGATTTATTAAGGGAAATCCAAAGAAAATGGAGAGGATACTCGTAGGGATCCCAGATTAGGCTGTGAATAGGCTAGCTGTCCTGTGATTAATGCGTCTTATCAACACTCATCAGTCATTCTAAATGAAGAAAATCCTGACCCTGTCCAGATGGATAACACTAATTAAGCTAATTTCTTCATCAAACCATCTTTAAGTAGGTCATCTCTGCATGTTTGTGTTACTGCAGAGCAGGTAGTGTATTTTGGCTTCTGTTACAGTCAGCAATAGGTGTTATAATCTGTCCATCTGGTGAATAACCTCATAGTTGTTCAAAATAAACTTATCCCACTCTATCTTATTCTATTTTTCAGGTACCATCTCTATAAACACCCTCCGTACTGCCTACACAGCCCCTGGAGAAAGTGAGATCCTGGACTTGGATGACAATCTCTACCTCGGGGGTCTGCCAGAGAACAAAATGGGGCTAGTGTTCCCGACTGAGGTGTGGACAGCACTGCTCAACTACGGCTACGTGGGCTGCATTCGGGATCTATTCATTGACGGACAGAGTAAGGATGTCCGGCGCCTGGCCGAGATCCAGAAAGCTGCAGGGGTCAAGCCCTCCTGCTCCAAGGAGCCTCCCAAACAGTGTTTGAGCAACCCCTGCCAAAACAATGGTGTCTGTAGAGAGGGCTGGAACCGCTACGTGTGTGACTGCTCTGGGACTGGATACCTGGGACGCTCCTGTGAAAGAGGTAGGACTTTATTTTTGTCTCATATTGTCTATGCAGCAGTCTGAAAGCACATCATTTCTGTCTGGTGCACGTAACCTGGATTTGTCAGTGTGTCGACGATGCTACATGGTGACACACTTCACCATGCATTGTCATGAGGTAGGCATGAGATTATACAAATGTGAATATAAATGACACCAAAGACAACCAGAAAAAGAATGATTTTAATTATATACACTATCGCTTTCGTATTCTCTGTCTGAAAGGGACCTCCATTCAAGCGCAAGCTGAACAGCATCGCCAGACAAAAGCCTGCAGGTGGTCTTTTTTATTGAGGCTGATGGTTGAACATCAGCAGCTCACTAACAGCAAACCTGAAAGCAAAATACGACAGGAAAGAAAGTGAGCATGTGGCGATAGGCAACCACAGACAGACAAAGTAAGTCAGGCCGCGCTTAGTGTTGACTGGCTGATGTTAGACTATTTTGAGTGGCAGGTGACTGATGCACCACTGAGAAGCTGATGGTCACGTCCACCATGCATACTAGCCTGTAAATTGGCTGTCTTCTGCTAACCATTTGGCTCATCAAACCATTCGCTCATGACCAGACCTGGTGCGGAATACTTATCCCAATTACCTCCAGAGAAGGGAAATAGGAGAAGTGAGTGTCACACAGTGAACTCTTACAGCTCCATGTCTTAGCTGGAGCAGATGTGCACCTGACTCTGCAGTAGTTCATCACATGGAAAGCACAGGTGTTCGTATTAAAATAAGAGGAGCTCTATCTCAGATTCCTCAGTAGTGTCTCATGTTGGTAGAGTAAGGGAATTATACCCTGTATTTGTCTGTGTCTTTGTCTATAGTCTATTTGCTTGAAGTTAGCCCTGTGACCGTCTTGCTGAACTGGCATCTGTGCTCCACTGCCGATCCTTTTTGTCCTATTTGTGCTTTGTAGTATCTGTAATCTTACAGAAAATAGGAACCAGTCATGAGGAAATTTCTGTTTTCACTAAATGCAGCGCTCAGCATAGCCCCACTTTGTGGTCAGTATTAGCTTGTTGACCTTTTTGACCAGCGGATTGCCCTTTGACCCCTTTGATTGAAATCTAGCCGGATTAAAACAACAACCAGCTGCGTTAGGAAGCCAAATCCTCCACTTGCTAATATGGTCTGCTCTGAGGCAATTATTATCTGACTAAATTGGAATTTCAGGCTTATTTACATAATCAGACAGAGTGAATAAATATGTTGAATGTATGGTACATTCACTAAAAAGAGATTAGCAATATTAATTTATATTAGTAGGCCCAGATTCGGTTGTAATGAAAATCAGTTGAGAGTCTCAGAATGTTATGCAATAGTTTTTCTTTTTAACTCAACCATAGAAGAGTGGCTTAATGACGTGTTTATTTTGTATTCATGAATTAATAATAAGTGCATCAGCTGAAGTGGATATTCACTGTATGTAAAGCTACTGTACAGTGAATTTATAATGAATATCAACACAATACGCTCGACCAACACAATGTTTGCTATGCATCCTTAGAAATCCCTATAGTCAGGATTGCTCTTAAGTGCCAAAGCTTTTATGTTGCACCAGTATGTATAGGCTTTTCATCATGAAATCTCAATGGAGCGTCAGCAGCAAATGAGCAAAAACAGTTAACATATGCACAATCAAGGCAAATGTCAAAGAGAGCCCAAGCATGTCACACCGTTATCACAGCATGATGCATCTGCACAGAAACTACAGCAGGAACACGTTCTCTCATCGCAGAAGAAGTGAACTCCAGCTGGAATGTAACACATCCCTCGCAGTCACATGTGTCATCTCTACGTGTGCTCGTACTTCTCCTCGGCGCTCAAGTCATTCACCTTGTAAAACAGTGTTGCCTAAATATTCTGTAATTGGGATCTAGAGTGTCTGGCTGAGATGCTAATGATGCGGCCGGATGCTGGTGGAAATCTGCTGAGTCAAAGGACGCGAAATAAAACAAAAGTGCACGATGCCAGAGAGGTTTGATGTTTGCTGTCGTAAATGTCCTATGACAAGTGACAGGCCCTGTGATTGCAGTGATGTGGTTAATGCTGAGACAGGACATTAATATTTAATTTTAGAGAAAATATATATGAAAGAGTGACACCGTCTCTGATAAATGTGTCAGTTAGGCTTGGCTCTGCACTGCTCTGGGTCTCCACATGTGCACTCCCATTCTAGCTAATGAGTTGACAGGAATTAGGGCATAGTATATGGGGGAGGTTGAGTGGGCATGGGATGCAGATCGTTTCACTTCAGTAAGATAATTACTTATCCGGAGAGTGCTCTTGGATTCAAAAAGACATAATCCACTCTGACCTCAGCTGAAAACAAAAGCAGAAAACATGCAGCTCTGCGTCAGTTTGAAACTAATTCATAGGAAGTCCTGCTTTTTACAGAGGTCTCTGCCCCCCCCCTTCACTTCCAACACTCCAGCGTCTTATGGCGGCTTCGGATCCCCATGTCCGACTCTCTTGTTTTCTGGCGGTCTCTGCTCTGTGTATGAGACTGGCACTGGCGAGAGTGTGTGTGAGAGCAGTGGTACGGAGGACGGGCCCTGGCGTGCTGCCAGCTGTTTTGATGGCTCCAGATTGCCTCTGCGCTGGTAGGATGAAGCAGGCACCAGCAGGCTGAGGAGCTGTCAAAAGAATTACCCCAGCTCTCACTTATCCATGCATGGTGTACCACCCGGTGGCAAAATACGGCTACTGCATATGGCGGAGGAGGAGGACGACGACGAGCGGAAGGAACAGGAGGTGGGGCTTCGGAAGAGACCCATGGAGCTATTCGCCCTATTTTGAGAGATTTTAATTAAGCAGACAAAGCAATTTTCCCCCTTACATCCCAAATGTCTTCCCCTTCATTGTTCCTCCAGTTGCTAATTAGCCCAAATATTAGTCTTGCAGTGTGAGGCGAAGGCAGCCTCTCAGATGGTGTAGTAGGTGTGTTGAAGCACACGCACATATTCCCTAATGAGGTGTGACATGCTTGATTCCAACACTGAAAGCACCTGCGTTATTTCACATAGACAGCGACTGCAGGTGGATATTTACTTATACATACCTGCGATGAATAAAGATAGGTGCTGAATATCAATATACAGGTCAATATGCATATGCTAGACACACATAGATAGATAGACATACTTGCTGACATATGCACATGTTATCATTGCACAGTGCTTTTTCTTGCAGGGATTTTATGAGCTTAAAATCTTATTTATTTTGTTGTTAAATACAGTGATACACATCATGAACTGGAAGCATATTATTGCCAGTATCTCAATGTCCTATATCATGCTCCAAAACAAAATCAACAGCGCCAATATCTACAACATTCGAATAGAATACATAACACCATTATGTGTTAAATTAGTGTAACTATAGAAAAACAGTTTCTGTTAGCACATTTATTGCTTTTCAGAGCATAAAGCCATTTGCCATTGGCCCGAGGCTAAAGCCAAGAGGTGCAGAATGTTATTGCGTAATTGTGAAATGCCCTCAAAGGGGAATATGGCTGAGTTTTAGCATTAAAGCACATTTTAGCCATGCCCTGTGACAGCACACTGTGTGTTAGTCACCATTCACCACACTAGAATAGAGTCACAAATTAGAGAAAACTGGTCCTCTCGCGCCCTCAGGCAGTGTACACAGATGTGCAGAGAATTGGTGGTAAAACATGGAAAATGTGACTGTAAGAGTACATTATGGCTTTTGATGTCTGCTTTCTACCACCTCATAAGATAGATCTTGTTGGAGAGACCTTGATAGCATAGTCAAGACCAAAGACGGAAGATTAACACGTAGATCATTAAGCTAAGTGGTAATTCTCCTTTAATAGTCTCAATGGGCTGAAAAACGTAATTTGCAAATACTAAATCTTTACCATCTTGGCTGTGGCTTGTATTCCTGACAGCTCTTGAAGTTGCAAATTCCACCACTCTTTGTGAACACACTGATCCATTTTCTATCTTTGCTCTCATTTCGTAGCTCTGATGAAGTTGTCGTACGGTCACAGAGCAACAGCCGTGAATTTGGCACACAATGATGCTGTTTCTTTCTGTATAGAAAGACAAGTGTTCCTCTGTCTGGAAATCGTTGTTTTCACACATTTAATAGCCAGTGAGTCTGTTTCTTGGATTGTGTATACTAAGATACTCAAAGAGGGCTGCGGTGAAGAAGACATGAGCAGCTTTGAATTATTTATGATATCTCTGAGCCATGAAAACATTTTCCAAATGCCTTTGGCAGGTGTTTTCCGGCAAATTTTGAATTGGATTGGGCCTGGTGCCCTGATACTGTGGGACATCACAATCCTGTGACATGCAGCTGACAGCTCTCCCTTCCTGCAGCGCCTGTTCTCCTTAGGGGAGAACGCAGGAAGAACCGTGTGCCTGTCTGCCAGTACTCCCCCTTGTTAGTAGCACAGCCTTATTTGTTACTTGTGTAAGTGGGTTCCCCACCACCTCCACCCCTCCACCCTCCAATCACTCCCCGTTTTCTTGTGAAAATCAGAAAACAATGTTGTATTGTGCTTTACAAGATGGAAAATGAATGCTTGGTTTAGTTTGGTATGCTCCGTCTCCCCTCTGACAGCCTCCTGTTGGGTTGGCACAGACAGAAGCTCCAGCTTCAGTCCTCTCAATTTATTTTGATATTAAACACAGGAGTGCCATTAAAAATGACTTGGCCTCCAGGATTGGATTTTTGACAGGTGCTCACTTCATATTAGATAATGATACTCTCACATGTCATTCTCCATATTTTCATATCTACCTGGACTTTTCTTATTTGTGCCATTTTAGACAACATCTCAGCAGAGGTGACATCTTGGATGAAATGCAATGTTTACTCCAGTTGTGGTTAATTTAATCCATCTATTCAGTGCAAAAAAATATATGCATATGAATAAAATGTTCTTTATTTGTGAGATGAGATGTTGCAACATTATCATTACTTTTCTTTTGACCTTGATTCTTAGGAGGCATCTACTCTTACAATACTGGCAGTCAGTTGAACTCCATACTGTTTGGTATATTTTTTTAAAGAAGAAAGAGATGGACACATTTTCATCATTAGTGGTGCATGTGTTCATTTTGTCTTCTTGTGTTTTGTTTCCTTTTCACCTTGAGCATATTTTCACAAGCACAATGGATCCCATTTCAGACTGAGGCATTTTAAAAGGGGTAAGGTTCAGGCTGGAGCAGGAATTCTATACAGTGCAGCACTCAGATCTGTCACTCATTGTTTGGCAGTAATGGTTTTCACATCCCATCTTCCCAGCATAAACAAACGCCCGCACAACACTTAGTATTTATTTGTATGCAGTATTATGAATACAGCTGCATATAGAGAATACGTCAAATACTTGGCACTACTTGAAAATCATCTCACTGGGTCTAAGTGCTCGCTAATATTACCATGACAAATATTTTTCAAGTATTAGGATAACTTGAACAGCAGCTCCATTTTTTCTGGCATCTGCTAACAGTTTCTAAATGCAGCTCTTTGCTTTAGCTGCCTGGCAGGAAGCAGACAGTTTAGCAGTGAGAACTCGTTTGTCACACGCCCCTGTCATCTGCCGCATACCCCAGGAGGGCGTGGAGAAATTGGATTTGGGTGAGGAATGTGACGGAGTCATCCCAGGGGATGGATGTGACATTGGCTCTGTGTGACGAGGAAGTGGTGATGAGGTGGTGTGTGTACATTGGTACCCTATCGCCCCCGCCACTCTCCATCTCCCGTCCCTCCAACTCGGCTTCTATCTGTCTCAGCACTGCAGCTGCAGTAATGGCTTTGTTATTGGGTTATGGTTTAGTTACACTACCGGAAATGCTGTTACAACCTCCTGCCAGCGTTAAACAATCTCCCCAGCATCTCTCCAGGCGGCTGCCTAATGCTTTGAGTAAATGCAGTCACCCTGAGCAGAAGCTCAATATTCAAGGTCCATAGACTATTACGATTCTGTCGCTGTTTTTTCTTCTTCCTCAGTCAATATCAATTTGTCCTTTTGTAGTTTGCCACTATTATATTGCAGATACAGAAATTGTGGATGCAAGGCTGCCACTTGTTCTCGGCTAAAAAACAATACAAACACTCTGTTAGCTTGTATTTATGGAGTTGCCTTTATTTCCTTTGCTGTGAGATTTGTTTGTCAAGATGTGTTTGGGTTTTTTTCACGACTGTCCTAACATGCACCTGCCTCCATGCTCTGTGTTTTCACTGGCCACCGCCTAAATTGGCACAGAGTAAGACAGGACTCAGACTTTGCAGGGAGTTGGGGTAGCTGTCAGCTGTAGTACACAGTGTAATGTGATGCTAGACTTGTGACAAGTCTTTACACACTGCTCCTGGATGACATATCTGTGTACATGCAGTTTAGGAGGCACTTACTCAGGGAGTTTTGAATTGACCCATTGATTTTGTGTTGTATTTGTAATTCTAGCAGCCTAATTGTTGGATTTATCTGCAGTCAGGGTGTCCGCTGTCAGTGAGCTGCAGCAGTCTTCCCTAACAAACCTGCAGAGCTCATGTCTGAGACACTCCTGGAAGACTGTAGTTGTCCCTGTGTTTGTCACCCCATGGTTTAATCATTCCTTTATGAATAGACTGGGTGCTGACTGGGTGTCAGTGCTGGCTGCTGGGCTTGCAGAAGCAGCATCTGAGTGCATTTGTCTATCCGACACATAATAGGCTTTCTCACTGTGTGTTTGGTGACCTCCAAATGCATATTAGGTATTTAATATCTCCCCCCTAATGTATTCCTTCAAGTCACAACACCAAATTATATCCACAAATAGGACATCATTTAAAGCTGAACTGACAGGCCCGGTCACTGGCTTTACCGTAAAACTGCTGCACTCCTTTCTGCCGATCACTCATCCTGTTTTCCTGCTAATTCTCTCTGCAGAGGCGACGGTCCTCAGTTACGACGGCAGTAAGTTCATGAAGGTCCAGCTGCCAGTGGTGATGCACACAGAAGCCGAGGATGTGTCTCTGCGCTTCCGCTCCCAGCGAGCCTACGGCATCCTGATAGCCACCACGTCTCGGGACTCAGCTGACACCCTGCGTCTAGAGCTGGAAAGCGGCCGCGTCCGCCTGACTGTCAATTTAGGTAACGCCTCGGACATGCACCGACTGCAGCCGCAAAGTCACATGTCACACACACACACACTCTCTCTCACACACACGTATATATTTTGAATGGAGGGAGAAGGTGTAAAAGACTTTCAATGGCAAGAGTCTGCGGCTCTCCGCTCACTGCCAGCTGAGCGCACAGCTGCCGTGGCCCAGCAGGGAATGCTCGCCACCAACTTCATCAGCTAACCTGAAATCAGCTTCCATACATGCGCATTGCTCTACAGGGTATTGCCCTTACAGCACACATACGGCTGTACTATATAAGTATGTCCAGTTAGCTTTCATATATGGAGGCTAGTAATTCGTCTGAAGATGAGTGTGTTTGTAACTAGTTGTTACCTAAAAATATGCAGCCGTTAATTGTCAGTTGTGCACTTGTTTTTAAATCATTTGTTCATATATGGAGGAGTGCATGATTGCACATAAATCAACATCAGTCTCTTAAATGAGCAGAGGTAAAGACATCCCCTCCTGCCCCCGCCTACAGCACAGAGGAGAACAGATTGAAAGAGCCTGTGTGAGTTTGTGTATGTGTGCTTATTTGCTCAGGAAAGAATCCAATGATGCTTGTGAAAAGTTTGATATCTCCCAAACAGAGCAATGCCGCACAAATGATAGCCATCTATTTCTCCTTTCCAGTGGCTAAACAGAAATGGGCTCCCTAAGCGGCGCCGTTTAGTGACGCATACAAAGTAGAAAGTCTGCGTCTGATGTCAGCCACAAGATACTGCGTGTCCCACCACAGAAGACACAACAGCGCCACACAGTGACAGGGCTGACGAGTCACATCATTATGACTCCAAAAAGATGCCCTGATGAAAACAACAGGTCGCCCTGTTTTGTTTTCTTTTGAATTATCTTTGACGCAATTTAGTGAGTTTGTCCACAGCCATCAGCCCTCGAAGCCTGTCTTCCCCCATCCCTCCTTCGAAAAGCAGAGCATTCCCTGCACGGGTAGGCTAGTGTCGGTCTCTGGCTGTTTGCGACCACTTTTCTGCTGTGGTTGACAACACACGACAGGCAGGGCCAAATGGGAAGGAGGGGAGGGCAGTTCGATCTGGGTCACCTTTCTCAGAGCACGGCATGAGCTCAGCCTTAGGAAACAGTGAGGTTAAAAAAAAAAAAAAAAGATACAGATTCTAGCTGGATTCGACATGGTTTTGCTGTGTGCTAAAAGATTAATTTGTTCTTGTATTGACAGTAAGGACAAGTACAGCTTGTGGTAGAATTAAGACAGTCATAAATCCAGCTTGCTACCATATAATATATATAATTTGTTCTGGATTATTATAACCGATGCATTAAACTGTTGTAGCATTTCAGTGTCACATCTAGTCAAGATGGAGCTAAATCCTACTTATTTTATATACTGTCGGGCAATATTATTAGAAAAATGCAGCACCAGTGCTCATTATGTAGAATGGCCCCAGCTGTTAACAGACATTAACATGTAAGCAGCATTTTAATGCTGGATGAGGTGAAGCTAATTTTACCTACTGTACATAAAACCTACTCTGTAACAGTGCACCATAATTTATAATGAATTTATGTTTTATTTTTCAGTGCAGTGGGCTGAAAGTATGTTAAAATTTACTTAAGTGCAGTAAACATACTGCACTCATACTGGTTATTTTCCACCGCTAGCAGTCTTACTTATAGCACCGTCAGGAATAGTAGAAGCCCTAATTCAATATTTTCATCATCGGCATATCATGATGTTAAGCTGAAAATGATGTAGTGAATTTGATAATATATAGAGGTGAAAAATAGCCATAGCAAAAATGCTGATGTCATCATGCATGGGTAGATGGATGTAGACAGAGAGACAGAGAGAAGCAGAGGTGGAGAGAATCAGAATAGCTTCCAAATGGCCCTGTCTGACCCTGACTGAAATCTGATGCTCTCATACTTTGTAGAAGATCATATCAGAAAAGTGAACAGAAATCCTCCAGCTTGCAATATGTTTAAAGAAAAGTTGTTTGGCAACGACATGGAAAAACAAAGCAGTGCAAACAATGTCACATAAGTAAACCTCAGCTCTCATGGTTTCCTGTTCTACAGTGCTGGAACATGTATTCCCATAAACCGCACTGTGCTCCTCTGGCACAGCTACACTGCAGTGCTTTTTACCAGCTCACTGCAGCTCGAGGGGCCATGGGTGAGAGCATCAGAGGACGGATAGTGTCCGTGTGTGTGTCCCCAGAGGGGTGGACTGTATGCTTTAATGATGTCTGCAGCTGTAACGTTGAAAGATGAATTTATCTCTCATCTATTCTTCCCCATCTAGATTGTATCAGGATTAACTGTACCACCAGTAAGTTACTGTTCACCTTTCTTCTTCTTCTTCTTCTTCTTTTTCTCCTCTAACTCTTACTGTTTCTGGACATTCATGTTTAGAAGTGTTGTTACATATGTTAACAATTTATTCTCTACAGCCATTATATGATCCTGGCATTAAAATACCCAATAGCTTATATGATATATATCTGACTTGCACATTGCATTCGACATAGACATTACATTTAATTGTACCCAGTCCAAGAGCGGCGGGTACATGGTAACTGCTTGGTGGTGTTGCGTGCATCAGCTGTCCAGGAGAATAATGAGCAGTGGGGAGGAGATGGAGGGAGGCTTGAATTAATGACGAACCCAAATATGGCATTCAGCTGTGATTCAACACACACAGTTGTTTCTAATTAACAAACCCTCTCACTCTTGAATTCAGGCTGATATAAAACACACAATTTGGAAGTGCAGGTATTTTAGACATGCATGATTTCACTGTCTCCCCCTTGCATTTTTTTTTTCTTTGTTTGTTTGTTTCCTTTCTACTTCAGTATTTCACGCCCGTTGTAAATTGATGAGGCCATTCAAGGCACAGAGGAAATACAGAGTGTGATTTTATTATACTCATTAACCTGCCTTACAGAGCAGAAAGAAAGGGATAAAGAGGGAGGGAGGGAGAACGGATCTTGTTGTGGGATTCATGTGTGTGTGTGTGTGTGTGTGTGTGTGTGTGTGTGTGTGTGTGTGTGTGTGTGTGTTTCAACACAGAGGTTACATTGCAATATTTTGGGAGGTAAATATCCCTGACATTTATTATTCAGGAACAGTGATGAATTAATAATTACCTCGCTGGAGTCATAATGGTGAGCCCTCTTCCTGTTTAATGATTCTGAAGTGACAGACACACTCATGCAATCAGTAAATACCAACAGAAATGAGACAGTTTGAGCTCTCTAATGCAGTGTCACATACTGTATATAAGGACACAATGTTCTCTTAGAAAACAGCAGTGTTGGATGTCTTTGTCTGTGAAGTGTTACATTATTTGAAGGTCATTGCCTGATGAGACGCGGAGACTTACACAACAAACGCCTCCACACAGAATCACATGATGTGACCTCTAGACATGCCTCTGTGAGCCAGCCCTTCTTAACACCTTTCTAAATGCTAAATAGCATTGTTCATGCTTCTTGGATTGCATCCCTTGTTTGTGTATGCAAATAAAAAGCTCTAAGCTCTAATTCCCCCTTCCAGTGCTTTAAAAGGTCACTCTTGGTTTATGAAGACAGTGTGAAGGCATAATCTGCGCATACATGCTAATATATGCCATTGGACTGATTGCTTTATTTCTATATTTAGTTGTTCATTTTTCTGTACTAATGTTTTCCAGTTGCATTCAGTTACACACATATTGCAAAAATAGATGGGGGCAGGATGAGTGTAGCGCTGGTGGAATGGGTGCTGGTTGCAGGTAAAGAGCTTTATGTTTCACAACGTACACAATCTCAAAGATGCACAGTACAGTAGTTGCTTTAGTCACTGGCATCAAACAGTGTAGTGTAAAGCAGTGTGTCTTAATAGGCTGGATGATTACACAGAGGCTGTGGGAAGAATGCAAAATGAGAAATTACCATACAGCGCTGGTATGTTTTTGCTTTTAAGTAATTTTATGCTGACATGATATATTGGTCTGAATTCTATTTGTCTATGTTTCTTAATGTAGTTCCTTTAGTCTCCATAAAAATGATAGTCTTTAACAAAACTGTGCCATATTGTCACATTTCATCTATTAATTGATGTTTTATACATTTAAAGTAAATAGACTGCACACAAACTGCACCTAAGCTACAATTTAAAGAGAAAATATGTTGATTCCATCAACCTTTAATATCATGTTAAAGGGAAAGATAATATTTAATTAAATTATAAGGATAAAACAGGGAACGGTAGCACTGACTTTAATAGATTCAGACCTAATTGTGTCACAAGAATATGTTAAATTGAAGTTCTTGGAAAGAACTGTGTTAAGCCAGTGCATTTCCACTTATGAGGAGTTAGGGTTTAATTCATTTTATTCAAGACTGTTATTTTTCTCCGTGTTATTTTTGTCCTCTCTTTTTTTCCCTGTGTTAATTAATGTGTCTTGTCAGGCGCTGCAGCTCCGGTCAGCTTGGTGGATGAAGAATTTCAGCACTGACTCAAAGAACACATCACTGTCAATTAGGGACCTAGGCTCCCTGGGGCTGCCCAGAGCTGTCTGAAGAAAACACTGGCACTTCAACTTAAACACTGTTAACAGGCACTGAGTGACAACAAACTAAAAATATGAACTAAAAATATCTTGTGACAGATTGGCTTTTTTTTTTTTTTTTTTGGTCTGCCATTCTGGTCTTCTATTATTCATTAACTTGAACTGCAGGATAATCACAATTTACAGTGTAGCCAGGATGCAGTGATAAGGGGCACTTTATGTGATTATTCTCTCCATGACCTTCTTCAGCAACATCCCAAGGCTCTTTTTCTTTCATAATTGATCTTATCCATGCATCAATCTTTCATTTTTTGACGTATTTAGTGTGAAAGAGCTGCAGGAGATTCTCTTACACAGATATTACACCTGTGTGCATGTTAGAAATGATAAATGAGTGGCTGATTTAAGGGGAATATGTATAGGGAGTGAGCTGTGTGTGCATCATCCAGAGACTTATATTTAATTGCCATCATTACTGAGCACTTATAATGCATGTATGGCAAAACCTTTTCATATAAATTCAAATGGATTTTTGCGCCATTAAAAGAATTCTTTGAGGAAAACGGTTTTCATGATCACTAACATTTTATTCCGACCTCTTTACTCAGCACATTCATTATACGTCAGCGCATAGCTAAAATGCTTAAATCTTGCCAGCGTACACCTTCAGACCTGTAATCAAACTGTTGTCTGATTAAAGACTGAACACTCTCTAGAATTAGAATAAATTAGCATGGAGATTTCAGCCTGGCTCTGCTAGACACAAATAGAAAGGAACCTTTTCAGCCTCTCACAGCCAAGTATTTCCCCAGCCTTTGGTGGAAGACAGTGTCGTTGTGCTTACCTTTCCCTTTAAGAGGCTTTCCTAATCTTTGGTAACACGAGACTGCTTGATTCTGTCTGTGTCTGAACAATTATAGAGTAGACGAGTCAACCACAAAGATAACAAAATATCCCCTCATCATGACAGCATTGAGTGTGATCTAGTAAGGGACTGTATGAAAATTATTGGGTTGTAACTGAATGTTTTACTTTTTAGAAAATTAAGAGTTAATAATATTTTCTTTGGCCCATGTAACTGCCTTCGCCCTAAAATCCAACGATTATCATCATCATTTTGACATAACTATTTTCATGTACAAATCTTACAAGGGGAGACTGGGATAAGATATTATTATGGGGACACATAAAACATCCCTGCTCTCCCCAAAAAGTTAGACTTTCTTTCTCCCTTCAGCAAAAATAAAATTACAATCCCCTAAATTACATTAAACTTAAAACCTTATTATGTTTCTGTATGTTTCTAATATCCAGTGAAGGCAAAGAACAGTGAAGTGCTTGAAATTAAGGAGCAATTATGAGGAGGTTCTTTATGGTTGCACTGAATTAGTTTTATAAAGAGGCTAATACAGTGGCCCAGTGGTCCTTGTAACAAACATTAGCTACTTAAATTAAAAGCTGGGAATAAACATTGACATTCCCCAAAGTTTCAGAATGCTGAGGGACTTTTCTGTCAAGCCAGCAGGTAGTTACTGTACGATTACGCAAATTATTGAAAAAAAAAAAAAACCCAAAAAACACTCAACGTTATGGCAGCCGTGTTCAAAACATGTTCAATATCGAGCAGTTTATTAAACAAATCAATGTGAATGCAAATGGATGGTGCAGATTAGTATTGATAGACGTCATTTGTTGTTTTGACACTATTTAACCTCTGCTTGCTTAAACATTTTCACAAAGGCTTTTCAGTTAGCAGGGCATTGATTGGACACGCAGTTTGGCTAGTGCAGTAGCCGGCTTAGCTTTCCTTGTCATGTGCGCTCTCTTTGATGTCTGTGTTGACAGTAATCTAGCAGCAGTGGCCTGCTGCTTGGTCAGCAAGTCCCTCTTCCCTCCACCTGGGTGAGTCACAGTGACGGGGCAGGCGGCACCAGAATGTGGCCTGTCATCCAGCCGGCCAGAGCTGATTGACTGGATAATCGCATCTTCCCATGCTGCCCCTTGCCACACTTCTCCACTGTTCCCTTGAGCCTGAAGTCAATGAGGCAGGGAGAGATCACTGTAGATCCATCACTGCAGATAGATCACTATCAGTGAGGGCACCAGAAAGGGCTGGACGTGGCAGACCCTGGGACCAAAGGCCCTTAATGTCTGTCCAGCAGCTGGCCGTTTGGACCACAGACTGCACTGCAGGCATGAACCCAGGCCCTACAGTGGTGAATGTCGTGCAAGAATGTGCTTCTTAATACGATTGACCTCTTTTCCCCTTTCCTTTCTTTCCTCCTTGGAGAGCAACAAGGACAGGATGATAGAAGGCAAAGATCAAGCATGCTTTCAAGTCCAACTCCATCCCATTATTTCGTATCTCTCCTCCTTAATCCCTCGCCAGTCGTCTGGTTTCAATCCTGCCCCGGTGTTTAGTGCTTACAAAGCAGAACTGTGCCTCTGAGATTGAGTGTGTCCCAGTACTTTGGCAACCTCAGATTTGCATACACATTGCATTGGGGCTTTGAAGATTGCAGAAAAGGACAAAATAAATAGCCATAAATGGGTGCAGGGGAATGAACCTGGCACCCATCTGAAATGCTCCCCACAGTGGGCAAGGTATCCACAGCCTGGGGATTTTAATACTGTCACAGTGGCACATCCTCATTGGCCTGTTTGGTTGTGTGTGCCCAGCAGGAGAACATCAGAGCAATGAAGCAATTCAAAGATGCTCCAAGACGGAGGCTGCATGAAAAAATAATGTGTTGCCCCAATTGGACCCATGCTGGAATGTCTAAATGCAGAAGTGTATCTTGGAGAGATTTTTTTTTTTCCTTTCTTCTCCTGAGATCAGAGATTTGGTGCAGTCGCTCTGATTTATCTGTGATTCTGGATTTGATTATCTCTCTGAGGTTTTTTTTGGTACCGTGATTCTCTGTGACATCTCCATTACTGCCTGCTAGCTGTGACACACTTCATACAATATTAAAATTCTCAGTTTCAGAATTCAGTGAAGGAATGAGTCAGAGATGTGAAGTGTTATTAGTTAAATGTTATTCAACTGAATGGTCATTTGGTATCATTTATGGATTTAATCAAAGTGCCTGCCTTAGTCAATTCTACTGCAGTTTCTGTAGCGTTACTGACAACATGCACTACCTGCTGCTTTCTGCTTTTTCCAAAACACCCATTTATTTTCAAGGATGCAGATTGAAAAATCACATTCTGTATTTCCTGGATTCCCAGGGACAGTGGCCTCTCTGTTTAGACTTTAAAGATTTTTTTTCATCACCGCCAAGTGCAAGTTTTTCTTTCTATATCACTATTTCATTTCATGTGGTAGACATGAGAGAAATCAAATGCTGGGCTGCACTAGGTAAACAAGATGGAGAGTGACGCTGGGGTTGTTAAGTGCCTCGCTCTGTTGTACCCTTTTGGTGGTTATTTGCTGCCACCAAGTGGCGTGAAAAAAATCTCACGAGAAATGAGCTGTAACGATAAGTCTGCTTATCCTATGTTTATTCAGATGCTATACATTTACAGCAAAACAGTTCATGTGAAAACTGTTGGCAATAGCAATGTGACATCCTGATTGCTGCCTCCCTCCTCATGGTTTGAGGAAAATGGCGTTCAGTGAGAATTTGTTGCCCTATCTAATGGTGCAATCAGTACAGCAAATGCAAGTCAGAATGATGTGTTTTTATGGACCATTAACTATGTGTACCTTAATGTTTTCTGCCTCTGTCAAACTATTTAACTCATCCACTCTGTCCTCCTTTCGATCTCCCCCCTCTCTATCTTCTTGCCTGTCTGTAATGTATGTGGTATGTATGCCTGCATGTGTGTTAACCGTTGTTTGGACTGTCCTGCAGGCAAAGGTCCAGAGACTATTTTTGCGGGTCAGAATCTGAACGATAATGAGTGGCACACAGTGCGTGTGTTCAGGAGGGGCAAGAGTTTGAAACTGACCGTAGATGATCTGCTGCCCGTGGAAGGTACTTCTCATCCACTGTTCCTCTGACAGAATCCAATTTTTCTTCTTAGAAACTTAAATTATCCACAGAATTTGTTGGGCTCTCAGGTTCTAGGTAAGCACAAGCTCTATGGCAGAATAAGAGATGACTTCAAATGTATTATCCATAATATACTTTGCTGTGGCATCTTAGATGTTTTGCTCATCTGGAGAGAGCCTTCAAGTGTTGCTGTAAAAAAACAACAGACTGTTAAAAACATGTCTTCTAGCAGAATGATGAATATCTAAAGATGGCTACAAAATTCAGTAATATGGCACAATGTGCTGAATTTTGTCATTATGGGAGAGCAGTACCCATTTAAGTTAATGGTACTTTTCATTTTACAACAAGACCATTTAGATGGACTGTCTGCAGAGCCTTAAGCAGCAGAAAATGTGAAAATAATTTGAGTTATTTTAGGACCTACAGTCTGTACTTTACTGTTCTGTACTTTTCTGCATGAACATTTCACAGCACTGTATTGCCTAATATACAACCTCAAAAAATAGTTTTGCTGACTGATTTACAGTTTGCACAGAAAAGCAACTCAAAAAAAGACGAAACTTCAAATAGATTTGCATCTGACAATTTCCAATATTAACTATTAATGTCATATGTTGTCACTGTCATTATTTAGAGGAAGTGTCCTTTAATTGCAACACATCGCCCCTTTAACTGTCGTATACCCCCAATAACACATTACATCTCCCCCCCACTTTCTGCTGATCCAAGGTCAAATGGCGGGTGACCACACCCAACTGGAGTTCCATAACATTGAGACGGGCATCGTGACAGAGAAGCGCTTCATGTCCATGGTGCCGTCCAACTTCATTGGCCACCTCCAGAGCCTCTCCTTCAATGGCATGGCCTACATAGACCTCTGTAAAAACGGTGACATTGATTACTGTGAGCTCAATGCCATGATCGGCTTCAAGAACATCATCGCTGACCCTGTCACCTTCAAGTCGCGCTCCAGCTATGTGACCCTCACCACTCTGCAGGCCTACTACTCCATGCACCTTTTCTTTCAGTTCAAAACCACCTCCTCCGATGGTCTCATCCTGTTTAACAGCGGCGATGGGAATGACTTCATTGTGGTGGAGCTGGTCAAAGGGTGAGTGGGTACTTCCATTTAAAGTATGAGACAATTTGACCGACTTTTCTATTTACAGTTGTCGCATTCACATCTGTTACATCTTCGAGTGGGCATTTTACACATTAAAGTACCAAACTGAAGATGTATTTTGTTTTTTATTGCCGCATTTTTGATGTAGGAGTCATCACTGTGGTGTTTTTTGTACTTTGAGTTAACTTGTCAACCAGCAATCTTGCCGGTACTCTGATATGTTTTTAGGCAAAGTCCTGAATGAAGTTTGATTTGATGTGGGTGGCTCTCTTGTTTTTTGTTCAGATGAGGTGGCTGCTCGTGCCACAGTAACCACACAGCTCTTCACTAACACCTTACTTTATCTGTAGGGCAGACCTACCTGCTGCCAGGTTTGAAGAGCAGCAATGGGAAATGAAAAAAGCTTTAAATTGAGTTGAATTAGTTAATTAAAGCAAGATGTTTATTTATATAAGAATCTCCATATAAAGGGATTATGATTTTAACAAAGCGGCTCTTCATAGTATACGACAGTTTCCAAACAGAATATAATTCTTGACAGTTTTAAAGCCATTACTATGGGAATTCAAATTCTTTTCTTATCACCTCTGTGCCAGAATATTTACTGAAAGAGCTGTCGGCTATTACTGTTCTTTTTAATCTTCATGAAGGCACAACAAATACCCAACATAAAAGAGAATCAGCTACACAAGGGTGTGTTTCTTATTGCTGAATTGCAGCTATAGAATGACCTTCTTTTAAGTAACGCCTGAAGTTAAGGTGTTATTCAGTGTGCTGAACATTAAAGTCATACATTTTAATTAAAATGAGCATGCAAATCATAAATTGCCTGTAA
Source organism: Chaetodon trifascialis (assembly GCF_039877785.1). Classification (NCBI taxonomy): domain Eukaryota; kingdom Metazoa; phylum Chordata; class Actinopteri; order Chaetodontiformes; family Chaetodontidae; genus Chaetodon; species Chaetodon trifascialis. Next base: position 12,070,418 of record NC_092068.1, on the reverse strand, counting down.
ACCAAAGAATTTAAGACCAATTTGTTCAGCACAGCCCAGAACCCTTTGTTAACTCTGCAACCTACCAATTATTTAGCTCCTTTTCAGACAGCTGCACTTTCTGATACTCTCATATCTACACATTCGAACGCACAGGCGCACGGCAACACCAACAAACACGCTCATGCACACTCTCGCTCCAGTTTTCAGAGGTTTCTTGCACTTCTTTCCCACTTCTTCATTGTATAATTCTGGAAACGCCTGCAGTGCTATGTTTTAAGTCTTTTTCATAATGCCATGCTTCCATGTCCTCCCTTTCCTGTCCATGCTTCATGTTGTTAACTATCTGTTTCCAGTTACCTGCACTATGTGTCTGACCTGGGAAATGGAGCCCACTTGATCAAAGGCAACTCAAACAAGCCCCTGAACGACAACCACTGGCACAATGTCATAATCTCCAGAGACACCAACAACCTCCACACTGTCAAGATTGATACCAAGGTCACCACGCAGACGACCACAGGAGCCAAAAACCTGGACCTGAAGGGTGCGCAGGCATAGTGAATTTATATTTTTTTTTGTTTTTTTTCCAGATTTCATTAAATTGGGGCAGCAGTGCCCTAGAGGTTAGAGGAGTGACTGAAAGGTTGCACCAGCAGGATAAACCATGCAGGGCTGGAGGGAAAAAGCAATGCTTGGCCCTCACTCATTACCACCACGGAGGTACCCTTGAGCATCGAACTAAAGCCCCCATCTGTTCTGTAGCCAACACTGGCACTGTGCATGTGGAGCAGGGAGCTCATAGAAAAGACTATTTGGTCAGCAGAAACAACCATGGATAGAAGTTTTCTGAAAAAATGAACACGTTAATAAGATAGAACTTTCCCAACTGGAAGGCTATTAGTTAGCAGATAGCAACCTGGGGGAATTATTGTTAATGAAATGCAGATGACAGATTTGTGGCTTGGACTCGAAAAGAACAGTATTGATATTATGTCATGATATCGTGCAGTAATATGTCATTTGACACTATTAGAAAAAACACAAGACTGGCAAAAATGAACAGCACTTACAACTGTTATCATTAATTAAGACTAACACAATGTTCTTCAGTAAGGAAAATTCAGTGCGATCCAGTGGTGTGCTTTTAGGATTAAGTTTGGTACCACGTTTTGCTACCACTAGGGGTCAGTATTGTCCTATTTGTCATTTCTACGCAGGCAACCTTTACATTGGAGGGGTGGCTAAGGAGATGTACAAGGAGCTGCCCAAACTGGTGCATGCTAAGGAGGGCTTTCAAGGTTGTCTGGCATCAGTGGATCTGAACGGGCGGCTCCCAGACCTGATGTCTGATGCTGTGGACTGTGTGGGACAGATAGAGAGAGGATGTGAAGGTGAGTAGTTGCTCATCCCGCTAAGGGAACTCAGTGTGTTACTTTAAAACTTTTTTTTTGATTAATTACAAGTTCTAATGAAAGCTCAGGTTTGAGCTTTACTGGTTTGATTATTAGCAGATGTTTCATTTACATCTGATTTTACGGATGAAATCAGGAAAGCTCTCTTCTCTTAAGTACTCTGGTTTCCCATTATTATAACAAAACTATCCCAAAGGGTCATTGTGACACCATGCAGTGCTCTTCTCACACTTGTGCGACAAGGACACACGTACACTGCCATGAAGCACACCCACCGAGGCACCCACACTGCCAACCTGTGGCACATAATTTAACATCCATAAAGTGTGTTAGTATTCTGTTAGAATGCATCAAGCTCTGACACTCCTCCACAGGCAATCATTTCTGTTTCACTTAGCCATAATCTGATTATTCTCTCTGCCATATTTGTCCTGCCAGTGTTATTTTCCATTTTATCCCCATTCTGTTTTGCTCTGTGCATGCTTGCTGGATCTGAGAGTTTGCCAGAAGCAATCCTTTTGAATTATGTATGAATCCTTTGTTGCATGCATGAATATCATTTGCCCAGTCTAATGTGTGCACCACATCCAGAGACAATATTTGATTTATTTTTCAACTCCACTCACTTAGTTTAATTTCACAATTCATCCACTCTTTTTCTATTGAGTACACAACTTCTGATCTTTTCATGTCTCAACATTACAAATGTAATCAATTTCAGCAGCACCCTATCAAACTTGCTGTTTTGAACCACGGAGCATCAATGGCTGCTCTCAGTAGAAAATGGCTTCTATGATTTCACATTTACTGAATCGTGCTAAAGGAGTCAGAAGGTAGCATATAGTTGTTGATAGCGTTTGACCCCAGCATCGACAATTTCAGAATGTGGGAGAGAAAATATGCAGTTTCCAATGACTTGAAATTTTACTGAACATAACGGATGAAGCATATCCACTTCCCATAATAATGACTTAACAATTGCATGCTTTTACTTCATATTGCCGATGCCATTTCGAGAGTAGTTGCTGCAGTCTGGCTTAACCCGGCCTCCATTATACAATACTGCTTTCCCCTGTGGCTCTTTCCGGGGACAGACGTCCGCCTCAGTCCTCACTCTGTCTCTTCCTGCTTCAACAGTCTGTTTTTCTGTTGCTCCATCTCTGACGTCTTGGTGCTTTACTAACAGCTGGTATACTTTGCCTTTTCCTTTTCCTATTATTTTGCTGACAAAAGTTGCATTGATGAAAGCTGACTTGCAAGGTAGATAGCTTTGTCTGTTTGATACAGAGTCTGATTTCCCTCCCCCCTTTGCATCTGCAGTGCCTCTGCCCCCCCACCCACCTCTCCACAGTCTCTACCTCAACACTTTCCACATCCCCCTGAGCAAAATGACTGCCTAGTTTGAATTCACCCACCTGCCATATGAAATGGGTTCCAATCCCATAGGAATACAAGTATCATCAACATCTTGTATCAGATTCTATGGGGCTCACATTTTGATTTGCTCTCACATATTGTGTGTTGTTTTTACTGGACATAACTTTGGTTTTTGCTGTGGTTGTTTTTTTTTGTGTGTGTGTCCATATACTGTACATGTAAGGGTTACATTATGCATGACTTATCATAGTCTCAAGAACAATGCATGAATATTTAGAAAATTGAGGTTTTACTGTAACTCAAAGTTCAGTCATTTTTGTTTTACGTGAAATGAATCATTGTTGTAAGTCCCATGTTTACCAGTGCCATATTCCTGTTGTCATCTCTGGCACTCTATTATTACCATTTTGTAAGTAGGAACTATATTTAGCAGCAGGTTTCAGCCTATGAAGATTTAACAGTTAAAAGTGTGCTTCAAAACAAAGGGTACCACTGGCCAGTAACAAATCAATTCAGATGTATTTTGACAAATGAATAGCAATTTAATTTTTTTAATAGTCGCAGAATCTTTAATTAAAACGCATTTGAAATTAAGTTATTTGATCATTTTCTACTTCATGCCTTACATATAAATCGCATTATAGAAATGGAACTCTTCTTAAAAATGTATATGTGCACCATTACTCATCTGTTGTCCTATTGATACCCTGACTCCTAAGTCAAGTCAAATTACATTTCTGACACATTAGGCACATTATTGCATGAAAATTCCAAAGTGTACCATGTACTTAGATGCAATTTAACCGAATATGTATTAAAATGTATTTCAGACTTGTGTAATCATAAATTAAACGGTGTTCTTTTCTTGTGGCAAAATGTTCACTGTGTACAGCATTTTACTTTTTGCATTTTTCAGCCTTGAGTGGGCTGCAGCAAAAGCTTTAACTATTAAGCAGTTACCATAGCTACTCTGAGGCTGAACAGCAGCTACTGTGGCTACACTTTATTCAGAAAAAAGAGAATATGTAACAGTGAGGCTGTAATGTATGGCTGTATTCAACAGCTCTGCAACTTCTCCTCCAATCTCAGAGGAGTAAATAAATACACAACGGACGAAACACATATGGTAATGATGATGACCAGACTATCAAAAGGGTAGATGTGTTTCACGAGGGTAATCATGGCTGTAAAGGGGGGTGCAACATGCATTCATGTGTGTCATTCCTCAGATTATAATGATGTTCATGTGTCATAAATGTAATTCAAATATCAGATGTTGATGATAACCAATAATAACTGACATATAAAACTGACCTGAATTGTAAATAATCCAAAACTGAAATAATTCTGTAATTAGAATATAACAAACCTGTAAATATATAATAAAATTGTCATAAAATATAGTAACAACATTCATCCATGCTAACCCTTGCCATTCCACTAACATTTCTCCATTCAGCGTCACTGTCACACAAACAGACAGCCAGGCGTTGCATCTGTAATACATACTGCATATTGACTGACACAATGAGTGACGGACTCATTCGCTAATGGATTGAGGGAAATGGTAGACGCATTAAACACTTGCCTCCAAACAGGCCTGGAGGCACTATTGCCATGTAAAACACATGGATCACTCAGGCCCCTGTGTGTCGTTGACCTGTGACCTCATTCGCAGCTGGCAATAACGTGCTGTGGATGATCAGACTGCAATCAGACAGTGTTTAACACAGGTGTGAAAGATGCGCTGAAGATACCCCTGAAATAACCCGATCGCACGAACATCTTCCCAGATGGCTCAGATGAGTGACAGTTTGGAGAAGGAAAGGAGAGCTGAATTACAGTGTGTGCTCTATACTGGAGATGCATTTCACTCAGTGGTGTAACAATAATCAAGCTACATCAGATTTAGACACAGTGTAATTACACGCTGCATCGCTGTATAAAGCCAGATAGATGGGGGCTGCAACCACATGCACGCATAATGCTCCGTACTCTGCAGTTCTTAAACATAAAATCTAAAATAAAAAAAATCTAAATCCCTAATGACTTTTTAAACCGAGTGTTGAAACTCAAATTCCTCAAATCTTTTGTTTTTTTAATGCTATTTTTTTATTTGTGAGGTTTTTGTTGTGTCTGTTCACTGAATACAGTTAAATTCACTCAGGTTTCAGGCACTCAGCTGGCCACAATCTGTGTATACAAAATACGACTAACTATACAGTTGTTAGAGTGTTTGCATAGCATATGTATGTTTGTTCTGTGTATGCTTCTGTTTGCAGAAGCCTATTGTCTGTGTGTTTTGTGTGACATTTCATTTCACTGCAGAGTCAATCTGCAGACTGTGCTGCTTGTCGTTAAAAAAGTCTGCTTACCAAGTTGCTATTTATCTCCGTATCCAGGCCCCAGCACGACGTGCCAAGAAGACTCGTGTGCCAACCAGGGTGTGTGTCTTCAGCAGTGGGAGGGCTTCAGCTGTGACTGCAGCATGACGACATTTGGAGGACCGCTGTGTAATGATGGTAGGACCCCACTTCCTGGTTTTATCTCTTGAAATCCGTATGGTTTATTTTTTTAAAATAACATATAATAATTAAATAATAAAGATTAATATGAGTCGGACAAGTCAGTTGTAAAACTGCATGTATTGTATAACTCCTGGTCAACCATGTGTGGTCCCTCCATAAAAGTCCCAACAAATGATTTAAAGATGACATGCCTCTTGCGCATCTCACACCAATAGATGCATAATTCAGTCCATCTGTTAAGATAATTAATTGCATCCAGGAAAATCTTGGCATCAGATGTTAAAAGGTGGGTGTTAGCATTAACAGCAAGGCCATTTTTATCCTGTGCTTTCACACAGACTACGTATTCCAGCTCATTATTGTTTCCTGTCTGCATGCTGTATTTTTGTCCAGAAATATGAGATATCTGCTTTGTAAACTCTCCAGTCGAACAAAGAAAGGACCCCAAACTGAGCTGTGTGACTTATATGTTGTAGCTTGGTCAGTTAGAATGAATCTTGACACGGCTTTTTGTTTCAGTGTAGCGCTGCTTTGAACATACTGTATGTTGTCTTCACTGAGGGAGTCAAGAGCTGTTGAGACTGTGTAGAGCACATACTTTTACATTGGAGATGCCAGGCTGACAGTTCAGTGAAAGCTCATTAAAGTTTGAGAGATATACCACTAGAGGGAGCAACAAACATTGTGTTCTGCTAAATCAAACATCAACAGCAAGTCAATCAAGCAAAAAAAAAGAAAAAAAAAAAGCATCAACCAGAAATCCACTTATTATTTCTTAGAGTTTTGCTAGAATGCATGCTGTTAAGTGTTGCATTGACCAATTGCAACTTAATACATAAACATTCAAACTTACTTTTGAGCCATAATTTAAAAGTTCCGTGGTATTAATCTCTCTTAAAGGCAGTTAAATTGGCAGTTTAAGGGACTGCATGCTCATTAATGTTTAGCTTTTGAGAGAACTAGGGTAATGTCTGCTCCACCTCTGGAAAATGGGCCACTTTCTTATGCAAAACATGCACGAGGGATTTTGTTTGGTCATTATTTTCTTCTGCAGCGGTTCACACAGTGAGGGGTGAATGGGCAAAGTGCTGAACTGCATTAAGGAGAAAAGAACAGAGTGGGCACTCCGGAGATGACACAAAAGCAGAGGAGAGAGCACCATAAATGTTAATGCATTCTGTGTCACTTCTACCAGCTTGATAAGACCCCATCTTTTGTTATCAACAGAAAGTGTTAATAGATTCCCGTGCAGCCTCATACCCTGAACATATCTGCTGCCTATGATAACACTAAAAGGATTCTTGTGTCCATGAGATGTGAGCTTGAGTGTAGCTCGTCCTGATCCAAGCCCTCCTCTGCTCATTTCACTCGCTCTTTCATTCCTCAGACCTCCCTTGGATCAACAGAGGAATAGGGCTGTGCTGGAGGTGTTGGAGGATATTTTTGATGGCGAACTCCTCATGAACCTTTCTTGTGTGTTAAAGAGCGAAGAAATGCAGTTTGGAACTTTTTTTTTCCTTTCTTCCTCTCATACATATTCATCCTGAGCAGGCCCATGGAGCTCATTTACAGCAGTGGGAGCAGAGCAGCTCATAGGACATGTGTGCATATATTATATCTGAGCAGAAGTGCTGTACCTGCTGAGTATACTTACTGCAGCTTGTCTCATTATTCCTGCTGACCTGACAAAACAGTAGGACGGGTCAATGTGCAGACCCAAGGGATGCAATATGTAACCACAAAAACATACTTTCCAAGAAATCTCTTTCACTACGGATGAACTGAACCAGTCCTCAGAATAGTGATGCAAGACACCCTCACTCTGCCAAGGAAAATCTATGAGTAGGAAGAATGAAGCTGGAGATGGTTGGGTTTTATCTGTGTTGATGGATTGTCATGGGGATAGAGGAGGGGGGAGCGGCAAAAGAACGAGGGAAGCATCTTTGAGGAAAATATCACTTTTTACTGGGTGTATTTGCATAAGCTGAAATGCAGGCAATTTGCAACAGAGCAATGGGTCTCCGAGAAAGCAACCTGCATGGCGAGCTCGCCGCATTTCCATGTTTTTCTCTGGCGGGTAGTCTGGGCACCCTGTGCCTTCTTACAAGGAGAAAAGCCCCATTTCACAGCCCCTGGCCCCATAACATTCACAGCCAGGAGGCATTGTACAGCTGTCAATCACAAATCATAAGGGAACTAGTATCATGTCTGATATGCAATACCGTCTTGTTGTTCAGCTCATGTAAATTCAAAATGTAAATCATTTTCAGGAGAATACTGCGTTTTGGTAGTCGTGTGCCGTTGACTGTGAATTCACAGTTAGACTTCTGTTGTTTGGATGTAATCACAAGACACCGCTGCAGTGCCGTATGTCACAGTGACTTGCGTTTAAATTAATTTGAATAATTTAACACAGTTTGATTTATTATGAGGAAACACTTATCTACCTTAAGACAAAACAAATCAAAGACAGACAGCAGCTCTCAGACCAGCATATAGACCAGTATGACATACTCATATACTTGAGCTGAGATGATCGGAAGTTTTGTTGAAAAAGTATTTGCACATATATTTTAAAATACTTAGAACCTATTAAGCATTATACTTGTAACAATCAGAAAATGAATAAGGGCATGTTATCTCGGTGTATTCATCTTTAGAAGTATTTTCCCAAATGCTGGTTTGGATTTGATAATGTACAATCATCTGAGAATGGCTGTATGCTCCTTCCAAAAAAAAGTAGCAAAATTTACTTTCAGCTTTCTGAGGTTTGTAGCTGCACGGAGAGAAATGAGATGTTGGTGTGAAGAGAAGTGTTTGGGAAATTGAACATAACAGTCACGTGGCAAGTCCTTTAAATCACTGCTTTGCAAGTTGTGGCCAAACACACATGGCTTTCTCGCAGCTTGGTCCCGTGGGGGTGCAAATTAACATGAAGTCTGACAGAAGAAGACATCAGTGAAATCATGAAGTGTTTACTTTCTGTCATTCACGCATCTTAAGTTCTGTATAACAGCCCTCCCTCGGCTTCATAGCTCAGATTTTTTGCAGTTTTCTGTGCATACAGAGCTTTTTATGTCTAGCTTTAATCAACAGTCTAAAGCCCAGCATATATGTGTTGCGTGTCTCCATAGGCACTGCACTGCTGTGTCATTTTTCGGAGAAACGCACCAGTTCTCAGCCGTGCCGTGAATGTTTCATGATAAAAGTATTTAACTTTTCAGAGCAGCGCTGCACCTCTCACTTCAGAATGATTGGCGAGATGATGACATAGATACAAAAAAAAATCTTCAGATCTTCTCTTCATCATCCTCCAAACACTTCACACCAGTGATGAGCCAGTGCCTTTCTTTTTTTCAACAAACTGTGGACACAGTGTCTCAGAGTTGTATTTATAGAAGCAATTATCCTCACTGGATACCTACAGTCAGTAAAACTACGTAAAAAAAAAAATAAAAAAAAATACAAGGCATGCTGGCCAAGATGAATCAAATTTCTTTCAGATCATCGTGCATGTGAAATGAATTATGACGGTTGTGAATGGTGTTAAGCATGCGTTTGGTCTCGTCACTACAAGCTGTTTTTGATGCCAGTAGGAATAAAATGGCATGTGGAACACATTTTAGTCAGTGACTCAGACAGCTCACACAGACTGCGTGTATGTGTATGCGTGTGTGTGTGTGTGTGTGTGTGTGTGTGTGTGTGTGTGTGTGTGTGTGTGTGTGTGTGTGTGTGGGGTGAAGTCATCAATGCTGTTCTGCAAGTGCAGAGCGATCGGCCAAAAGCAGAACATTACCAGTGCCTTCCTCTAAGCTCAGAGCACGAGCTAATATTGCCATATTGTGTTCGCTTTTCGCCGTTATGTCCACTAGGGGTTTAAGTTTTCATTCAGAAGCTGGCTTGGTTTGTGTGTACGTGTGTGTTTGTGGGACTTAAACTCCAGTCTAGACCCCCTGAGGGAGTTTGCCTGCAGTGGTCAAGCATCTGAGGGTAATGTACAGAGACAAACAGAATGGTGTTTGCTGTTGAGCTAAAGTGGGTCGTGGAGAGGCTACAGCGAGGGGTATGCCTGGCCTTCACGCAATTTTGTCTCGCCTGGTTGCTCCTCCGCCTAGTCTTATAGCCAGAGCTATTAGTGCCATGTCAATATTGTATCAACAATGGAAGTCTAGTCTCCATTGTCTCTGCCTAAGGGGCAAAGACGCACCCCTCTCATTTGATTTCTAATGGGTCTGAGTCAATGTTCATTCTTGTGTCTTTGTACCTTGCGAATAGTCCATCTGGCCTCCAGGCTCGGTGTCTACTAAGTGATCAGCAATAGACATGGGTTTGATATTTCTTAAGCACATACAGAAGAAAGTAAAAGAAGCCCATTTCTGTCACGTGTCTCCTCTCCGCGTCGTCTAAAGACAGCTACAATATAACACAGAGGAACCCACGCTGACACGTTTGTTGCATCAGTCCACAAAAGAGTTCAACTTAATATTTTAAAAAAGGCTAGAAGCTCAGAATCTGAGAAATCTGAGAAAGTTCAGAAAATATAGACAACCAATCCCCAGAGGGTTAGATTTCACTGGCAACTATGTGCTATTAGAAGCAACGCATCTGGTCCAATTCTCTGCTGTCTTCATTTGTGTAGTCAAATGTTTAAAGCATATAGAATTTACAATTATTTGCTCCAGTTTAGCCGAATGTAAATCTTCTGGCATGTTCCAAGAATCTCCTTTTCATAAAAAATAGGTCACTTGTGTTTCACGATCCTCCAGATTTATCATGCTGATAATCACACATACAGGCACACTCGCACGCACGCACGCACGCACGCACGCACGCACGCACGCACGCACGCACGCACTCAGGAAGTGCAGCAGACAGTTTTGTCCCATTCCTCTGTGATGGCACGCGAGGATTAGACCACTTAGTTTGGTTTCAATCAATACAAGGGGACACCCAGTCCAATAGTGAGGCCAAGGGGACGTGAGGCGCTGGAGCAAACAGCCTGCTGTCACATGGAAGTAATGTCCTCTTTGCCCTGGATGTGGCCCTCTTTTAATGCAGCTCAGTGAAACGAATCTATGGCTCTGAAAATATTTGGGTTTTCAGTGTGCATTGAAAGCTTGGCCTAGCTTTGAACAGCCATTGTGCCCCAAGATATGAGAGAAGCAGTCTTAAGTGCTTCTTTGCATTCACTTCAGTAGCCATTCGCCTAAATGTGCACACACGCTTATAAGAATTCTAATGCGTCAGATGTAAAGTTTAAACGATCTCTTGTAAGGCGGCTAAAGGCTTCTCAAATGTACAATCAAATGACCGGTCCATGTTAGGGCATCACCCATAGAATTATACATTTATTTACTTACAGAAAATGCAAATACGTGATTAAGTTGTTTCACATTTACTTGCACCATATAATCAGTGCACTGTAAGAGTAATTGTTGAAATAATATGCTCATATAATGGTCTTAAATGATAAGTGTGTGGTATTTTTCTTATTGCCAACAGATCCCAGGAAAAGACCAGTCTAACAATGAACTGATCCCACTAACAACTATTGTATCCATACTGTGTATCCAACACTTGATATAGCTTATTACTGTGTGCCATAATGCTCAACTGTTTTTAATTAAACAGTCTTTGGTAAGCCATATTGTTGCACTGAGCCATATGTTTCTTCATTACCACAAGTGCACACACTGTACGACTAAATATTGTTTCACCTCTGAAAATAGTCCCCAACAATGCCCTACTCTTACAGTTACGACTCTTTCAAGATGCAATGCCCAGCTGTTTTGGGAAATCACTCAGCCTTTTTAAAAAAAACATAATTATATATCTGTGAGCCATTTTTAAAGATTCAGATCTTCAGAGGGAACAAATGGGCTTGCGTCTGGGTGCCACCAATGGTTTAGAATGTCAGAGGGTATGGAGAGACGGACAGACACATTGATGGTTTTGGTGTTTTTATAGGATTTGTTATAATAAGAAAAACATATAATTATACCAGCCTTATATTTTAAGAATCATATTTTGACCAACTACTTATCAAAACCTCCTCTGCTGAAATCAGTAATTCATTAGAAAGTTCATGCTATGTCTAAATCCACTTTCATGCCTATACAGCATGTGTCAGTGCCTGAAGCTGTAAAGTAGGATGTGGCTCTGCACTTATTTTCACACATACTCCATCGCTGCTGTTTGCTCTTCCAGATGGACACTGACTTGGACGGTTCCTCAAGATTTTTATTATTCCGGAGCTATTGAGAGAGCCTTTATTGTTTCGTTTTCTTTTTGTTCCTCTTCCTCCTCCACAGCAGTGGTCACTACCTGGCCTTGTTATTCAATGAATTCCTCATGCTGATTTAGTATGTGAATTTAAAGGGGTTTCTGTGCCAGGAAGCGGTGGCCATATTTGGGAAAAGGCTGTTGGCATGGAAACCAGGTCTCCTTTCCTCCCAACGTGGATGCTGTAACATGTCTGTAACCTTGCCCAAGCAGTGAGATCTCTGCAAGAAGTGGTGTAGAATCCCTAATATCTTTTAGCTAGCTTGGTAGAATACTGAATTGACTGAATTCGACTTACACACACACACAGATGACTTCATAGTTGACTTAACTGATGCTAAAACATAGAATACAGCTGTGACAACGCATGACACTTCCTTATTATGTGATGTAGCTTCATGCTGCCACGGTGTCATTAGTATGGAGGAGAAGCAGTGTCTGACATGTTGGATTGTTCATACGGTGTGACAGAGCTCTAGTGTGCCCTGGACAACACACATTTAGCTGGGGAGAGCTCTTCTTGTGCTGTTGTCCATGACAAGAGTTTCTGAATTATTTCTGGTCATGTCAGAGTTGAGCACCAGCATTACGCACATTTAGTTGTCTGCGGTGTAATCTCTGCTGCAATCAGAATCTCATCTCGAGCTCATTGCGGCGCAGTGGTGGGAACCTAATCTTTGAGGTGGTTTTTATTAATTGGAAGCCCGGAGGGGCATGTTGACAGGAAATAAGAAGCTGTTGTTTCTCCATAATACTATACTAATTAAAGTGTTGACTGGAAGACAGAGTATCTGCTAAACTACCCTGCTGGGTGATGCACTGACACTGTGAATTTTCCCCTCTCATAAACATACATTATTGAACATGACACCGGGGAGAACTGTGGCAAGAATCTAAAACATCCCTAAAAAGAAAAAAAAAACAAACAAGATTGCTTGCTTCGACTCAACTCTTTAAAAACTTTTGATTGCTTCTGTTGACATTCTGTGAATGATTTCACAGTCAGAAGTCATTTAATTGAAGAGAAAATTTGATTTTCAGCTCAGTGAATTGCAAATTGAGATACTGATGGACATTGTAATCAAAACTCACGGTACGAAAAAATATTTTCCCAATGAGAGGAACACAAGAATCAGCAGATTGCTTGGTCTCTTTAGTTAGAGAGAAAAAAAAAATAGAATATTTATATTTAAGTGCAAAACTATGACTGTATGTTACCCCTGTGAATGTGGGTCAAAGTTAACATTACAGTAACAGCAAGATGTAGATCCCAAGAATGAAGCAGATTTCATTAAATTACTACAAATGCAGTGCTAATTGAAAGAGTCATGTATATTTTAGGTGGCCAAGCTTTCCTTTTGGAAATTATACCTTTTACCTGCTGTGTATATGAACAGGCAAATACATGTTTGGAATGAGCGCACTGTGTCGTTCTTTGGTATTTTCACATTTTTATAATACTACCATCACAGTCACACCTATAATTATAGGAGTGACAACTATGATTATATGACCCAGCGGCTTGGAGAGATCGTTTCTTTCTGGTATTTCATTCTTGGCTAAAATTTCTGCATGTTAACTTTAGTTCTACTGTAGGTGAGCCAAAGTGCTTTACTGGTTCTCCATCATTATTGTCTTAATGACAAAGCTATTATGTCCTCAATGACCTGTGGAGCAAGAGGTAGGTGCATTAGAGAGCTCCAGCTGTGACCACGGAGCGAGAGTCAGACAAACGGGCTCTGCAGCACCAACTCCTGCCATGACATTGACATGTTGACCATGTGCTACGTGATGAATTAATTATGCAATTGAAGTTTGCTAAACCTGTGAAACAGAGGTAATGGGAAAGGGTAAGATTCCTTCCATGTATCGGAGTGTGCATACTGCTTTTGATGCTAACGTTTAGCATGATGAACATTACCAACAATGGCACTGCAGCAGGCTTCTTTTCCATTTCAATGAGACCACTGTGTTGGCTCCACAGGGGGTCCTGTTGCAGACGGATCATTTTTTGCCTCACAATAGCCCAGCACAGAAGTTATGCCTCTCCTTTTCGAGCAGTGCAGTCTAACCTCATCCTGCAGCACACACTTTTGGCCAATAAAACTTATACAAGCACGCATTCCAGTGAGAATACCTTTTACTACTGTCAGCATGTCCTTCAAATTAAAATATATTGTTTGTTGAAGGCCTCTAGACTGACTGATTGGCAGGATGACATTGTTTGTTTGTGCCCAGCGCTATGGTTAATGTTTAGGTTTAGGGAAAAATCATGCTTTGGTCTAGTAAAGGTGCTTCTTTAAGGTTCAGGAAACATTGTGGTTTCAACCATACATGAATACTGAGCTCCACCTTACATGGACTTTCTATACTGTCAGCTGACTTCCTCATTTGCTCCTGTCACTATAGCTACGCGCACTAGAGGGCTTGGTCACATGATGTAAACATACATCATTTTAGGGCAACAAAAGATGTTGTTGTACTTCTTTGGAGGGGAGCTTCACCAACGTGCTAACTTGCTTGCCAGCATTGATACGAAGAGGAAAATTGATTAATTTTCTATAGTTGTGCGATTTATCCTCAAAGACGCTCAAGGACACACAGAATAGCATAGTGTCTTAGCTTTTGAAAAACTTGCCTTTTATTTCATTTCCTTAACTTGCCACACATCCTGTTTTATACCAAGGTATCATTGCAGTTTTTTCCAGTGGTGCTACTTTTGGTGTGAAAGCCCCCTTATTTCCACGTTAAGGACAAACCTGGAGAATGAATCAAACATGCTTTAAAGCTAAACTTTTTCTACCCCTAAACACTTTCTTATTTATTGATGCGATGCACTACAGGTTATGTACTACACCTGCAGTATTGCCTCAGAAGCAACGAGATAAACTTGTAAAATTCTCTCACAAAGCAAATAAAAGTTCCTTTTTCAAGAGAGGCTTGCCAGACAGTTTCCATTGCAAACAAACAGCTGTTTAGTATTTCTAAGCATAGCTGTGTGCTCCGAGTAATATTAACAATATGCACAAAGGGCTTAGACAATGCAAACTCTCCTCTCTTTCTCCATCATGGGGAGGTCAACAGAACTTATCCATCTGAATTGTCCTTGAATTCAACTCACTTCTAAAGTTTTTATGTATGAAGGACAGATTTCAGTGGTGGCACTATTCAAATCCTCTCTTATCTGTAGGCAATGAGGGTGGAGAGTACATACAGATCTCTCACTGCCTTAAGCAAAGTCGGTCCCAGCAAAAGAGCTGTAGAGAGGAAACCTGTTTACAGTTGTGGAATAAATACATTTACTCAAATACTGCGCTTAAGTACAAATCAGAGGTACTTTTATTTTAATTTTATTCTACTTTGTACTCCTATTCCACCACATCAGAGGTAAATATTGTGCTTTTTACAGTTCAGCTTTAGTCACTAGTTACTTTACTGACTACATTTTTTCTCACTCCTTCTAAGTATTGTTTGATAGGTTGAGATAATTCTCCTACTTCTGAAAGGTCCAGTGTGTCACATTTAGTGCCATCTAGCAGTAAGGTTGCAGATTGCAGCCACATGTAAACCCATCACCGTCAGCAAATATCATTCATCACAAGAGAGAGGCTGCAAAGAAATTAATACAATGAAGCCTGCAGTGATGGTGCATGCAGACAACTGGAGTCTCACTGCCTCACTCACTCTGTACTGTATGTGACACAGTTTTACTGGATGTACATTGCGTGCTGTGCCTTAATCCCATTGGCAATTAATGCACTAAACCTTCACTGAAACATGAATGGATCTGCAGGGCATATAAGGGTCAGCACTGGCCCCGCTTCGCTTTATGCTGGATTTTGTTGCATGCAATATCACCAAGGAAAATGTAAGCGTGTCTTGTCCCAACAACATTCTTGGCTCAGGCTAAGTATTTGTACAGTTGTAGAATTTTGGTCTTACCATTTGACAAACTTGTCAGGGTACAATTAATGGCATTGTAAATGTCAATTATGAATGTTTACTGGACTTCAGTTTGGATTTAATAGACAGGGAACCTGTAGGCCTCACAACTCCTCACTGTGAAGCACCACAAGTAATTTTTCATGTACTTCTTACCAGTTTGGCCAATTACACTGCCAAACTCCATCTGCTGCGGGATACATAAACAACTGTCACACACAAACTTTGCGACACACAACATCACACATTGCAATGCCAGATCCTCATACAGCCTGCTACATTTATCTGGCAGCTAAACATGTCATCACAGGTGCTGGCTGTTGGGACTCCACGATGGTCTCATCTGACTTCTAAAAGCAATGTTAACACTCATTTGTAGAAACAGATGTCTGCATATGAATGCAGAATCTGCAGGCAAGGGACAAGATTTTGGTATTGGAAATATTCTTGTTTCCATTCGTAGTCCGTGTAGTATTAACCAATCACATTGCAGTGGGCTTTGGTTGTATGCAGGTAAACGGTCAACGTGTGGAGAGCAAGAGAGGCAGAACGCATTGGTTGAAATGTAATCTTAAAAAACCCATCGGTTGCAAGCTTTTATCTGTGCATAGAGATTAGCTGAAGTGTCTAGTCGTGGTTGAGTTTGAAGGTCAAGTTGCTTATTGAACTGTAAACAATGGCTGGCACATGGAAAAGGAGGTGTTGGCCCGATATCTATTACCCAGCTCTCCACTGGCTACAATGGAAGTCCCCAGAGCCTCACTTGTCCATAGACGATAGCCAGTGGGTTCTTAGATTATGGTCACATTGTCTCCATGCTGCTTATATGCTGGAAGACAGTAACAACAGGCTGCCCTTGCCTCTGAATCTGGGTCAAAAGGCAAAGATGACTATCCACTTGCAATACAGAGCAGTCGTTTCATCTTGCCCCTGTTTGGTATGACCAGCCAACTAAGAAGAAAACCTGCCTGGAAGTGGAAGAGCCTGACCCAGAATGTGTTCCTCCTCCCAGTTCCTAAAGTGTTTGTTGTCAACAGGTTTTTTCCCCCACTGTCAGCTGTTCAAACACAAGTCAAAACAGTATTTGGATTTAATAACTATTTCCTCCTATGATCCCTACTGCCGATCCATCCAAAGCTCGTCCTCTTTCAGTCCTTACCATGCAGCGGACATCGTTCAGATGCTCTTCTTTTCCTTGTTCTGCTCTCACATGTCACAGTGTGGTCAAGAAATATCAGCCACCTCAGCTTTGTTTCTTCCACGGGAGCAGAAAAATGTACCCAGCACAGCTGTACCTTCTGTTTCAACGCAGCAGCACAGTGCCTCTTCTCAATCTTCAGTGGCAGCTTTGAGTGTGAGTGTGAGTGTGAGCTTGTGTGAAGTACAACTTCTGCGTCGTGTGCCATAAAGGTGAGAGTCACAGGAGACCGTACAACCCACTTATTCGTCTGTGAAGGTTCATCTCGCTCACCTGATTCATGTTGCTTCAACCATTTCATGGTACTTTAATGATTCAAAACAGAGATGGAGCTTAAAAATACACAGTGAGAGACACTTGAAATGCATGACACATGTCACGCAGTTGATGTTCAGTATGTTTAAAGTGCACTTTGAATGAAGAACACCTGAAAAACGGAGCAGCGGTAGTGGTGTCCATTGATTAAACTTTGTGTAGGAAGGGGATCTTTTATTATACAGCTGCATGAAGGATCTTCACTTGACCACCGGTCATCAACTTGTGTTTAAAGAGCTATATTCTTGATGATGTTTTCAATACCAGAGAAAAATAAGTATACAGTAGAAGAGAGGTTTTTTTTTTCCTTATGCTTTATTTCGTAGGTTTATTTCCAAAAGGAACAAGGTTCATTCAAAAGAATGAAAGAGGCTTTTGAGAGGAGTGGAAGTGGTTTGTTTATGAATACTTTTTCATTCAGAAAAAGCCTTTTTTTTTTTTTTTCTTATTAAACCTCTTTGTTGTCCCAGTTAGCCACAGCGCAGCAGAGTGTTTCATTAACAAAGAAATTGTTGGCTCCTGAAGGAGGCACAGTCCGTCCTTGACCCGTTCAGAATGATGCACTCTGAGAAGGGAACTGATCTACTTTGGACGGATTTCAGGACAGACAGACAGACAGAGATGGACACAGTGCCCCGGTGGCCCACTGCATCTTGGGAACTGTCAGAGGAGATAGAGAGAAAGCCTCCAGAAAGCTGCCGACCTGTGACCCCTATCTCTCTCACTGACAGCTAGGATTTGGTTTATGCATTTGCAGACACATCATCGTCACACATACACACACCTTTTTATTTGCACTTAGGTACAAGGATTTCTGAATGTTGCTTCCTCTGTGCTTGTTCTTAATGTGTATTTAAATTGATTTGTGGAATTGAATATCAGTGCTGTGGTATCGTTTAAGTATAAAAAAAAAAAAACTGTTCGTCACATCGGCCAGATTCCAAAGCATCCTTTGCCAGCAGAAACCATTGAGTGGAGCAAAAGGAGCCTATTGGCTATACAAATAGCTCAGTTTGCAATGAAAAAAAAAAAAAAAATCTGTTTATCTCCCATATATGTAGTTTGGGTCTGCTCCAGTCGTGGTAATGGAAAGAATGCTGTGTGCAGTGTGTACATGAGTGCATGCTGATATCTGTGTATGTGTACATATATGTTTACTCTAAACAGGAGAAGGGAAGACAGTATCATTATTTGACTATAACCATGTCACTGTGCTTTTATGATGATAAATTGTTGTGCAGAGCAAATCCTGCATCATGTTGAATGGTTTACAGCTACATACGTAATCCTTTATTTCTGTGCAACACCAGATAGCGCCACAGTACTCCCTGAAACCAAATAAAAGTACTGCAGTATGTAAATACACAACCCCGACCAAATAGCTCAATATGAACAGTATCAAAAGATAGTTTTTTAAAGGAGCTTTTTAAAACTTCTTTCATTAGCTCCAGTGAATTAATTAGAATGTTTCAGTCATTTGAGACAAAATTAGAGTAAAGATAAATGAGAATTGATGTGGAGTTTTTGTTTCTTTGTTTTGCCCTAAGTGAAAATGAAGTCATTCCATTACACCACCATGCAGTGCCATTTGCTGATTTGATTTTACAACACTAACTGTGCATTATTTCCTATTAGCGGGCTGTTTTATCAGCTTGAGTGGTGTTATTTATGTAGTCTTCACAGCTTGCATAATGAACAGTGTGTGCAGCACAAATTTCTATGTGGTGCATAAGGGCTGCTGCATTTTACATAAACTGTGACATTTGATGTTGATGTAGCTGATTTTCCTTAGTTTACAGAACATGCATGTATGCTCTATTTATTTGATGTAATAATCACTGAGTGTGTGACAGCAGCACATGCATGAGAGATAGTGTATATACATGTATTTATGGGAGAGTTAATCACCTAATGATGAGGGTAGTCATGGCTGTGGTGATAATTTAAACCTTAAGCTACATGGCTCTGCAGCACGAGAGCCAGCCAGTGATGCTGAGGTGCAGATGAATTAAAAACTATCAAGTCGATGCTGTTTTGACTCAGGTCAGAGTTTACGTGCCTAATTTCAAATAAGCTGAGATGCTGCATAAAACATAAAGAAAACTGAATGTGATCATTTGCTAATCCTCTTTGACATTTACTCAACTGAAAACAGATAACAATAGATAACAAAGACAATATATTTAATGTTTTACCTCATCAGCTTTATTTATTTTTGTAAATATCTGCTTATTCTGAATTTAATGGCAGCAACACACTTCAAACAAGTTTGGACAGGAGCAACTAAAGACTGGGAAAGTAGTGGAATGCTCCAAAAACACCTGTTTGGAACATTCCACGGGTAAACAGGTTCATAGGTAACAGGTGATAGTATCATGATAGGTATGAAAGGGACATCCTGGAAAGACTCAGTCGTTCACAAGCAAGGATGGAGCGAGGTTCACCACTTTGTGAACACATGAATGTATACAGTATATTACATGGGCTCTGGAACACTTTGTTAAACTGGTATCGGTAAACATAATTCTTTTGCAAATGATTGCATTCTTTTTTTATTCATGTTTTACACAGCATCCAAACTTTTTGGAATCAAACTTGTACTTCACTCACTCTAACCGATACAACAGAGGGACTGTTGATATGACAATATATAATGTGTGAAAAATGTCATTTCACATTATGATCTATTGTTTTTCTTTTGTGTCCCAAATCACACTCTTTAATATTTTCCATTATTTGAGTGACGCTTTGTGGAGGAGAGTGAAGGTGATGCAGAATGGGGGTAATTCAAAAGGAGACAAAGAGTCAGAGCAACCAAAACAAGGAGCTCGTACCTAAAAGAGGGGCTGTTTGTGTTGTATTGATGAGGTTTTGGTTATGAAAAGTCGGACATGGACTTAATTGCTTAATTGAAAATTTGAGATTTAAGAATGTAATTCAAAATCTAATAAGAAATTGTCCTTTCCATGTGGCCCACTGAATTTACAGAAAATGTGCTTTATCGTGGTATTATCTGCATATTAAATGATCTATATCAGGACTCTCTCGCAGAGGCACCCTGATGTAACATCTTCTGTGAACGCAAACAGTATTGACACGCTGGACTCCCTCTGTGTTGAAATACTGTACAGCTTGTGTGTTTGTATTGAGTGTTGACTCCCTGTATCTGTCTGTTCTTATCATGTCACATCTCCGGATGACTAAGACGGCACTCTGTTTCTATTCCTGTGCTTGTACACATTAGCATCAGTGCATTGTGTGCCTCTCTGTCTCTCTCTGTAGCATTTGTGAATCATGTTTGGATGAGTAATGACATGTTTGATATCCAAAGAATACTCCTGGTTGTGGAAAGAGCTCAGGTTTAATATTGTATGTCAGTGTATTGACGGGCAATATTAGTGTCAAACACTTTCGTCTCTGTGACGACACTGCATGTGATGTAGCTGAACAGCTGCCTGTTCCGTTCACTGTGTCTTGTGTGCATCAAACTAGAAATCTGAATTGCGACCAATCACAGTTGGCTGCTCTTTTGGTCCCGCGCTGCTGCCTTATATCACGAGAAGAACAGAGTCTGACAACCTTTACATTTCTCAGTCGATCAGATAAACATGTCATGAAGATCAGGAGGCTTGGTAACAGGAATCTTTTCCAGCCTGTGCTCACTGCAGTGCATTCTCCCTCCCAGTGTACAGGATACCCCTCCCCCGGGACGAAGGCTCTCATTCATAGGGACACATGTGTTGCTGTGTCTGACACAGATGTGTCACTCCAGCACACAACAGGTGTACCCGGCTCATGAATGCTTGATCTGATCTGAGCCAACAGTTGCATCTGATACACTGAACTGCACCTGATTCGAAAACGACGCCTGGTCCTCAGTGTTCCATTGATTGTACTAATTCCACTAACACATCATTAGATATATTTTCTTGTAACGGCTACAGTAAGCGTCACAGTGGCTCTTGAGGAGGAGAAACATTGCTGTCAAAGTGATTCTAAGTGCCCATTCCTCTCTAAAGGATCTCTCCGTGTGTGATTAAGTGTTGCCTGATGGCCCTTTAACTGATTTAAAGGCCTTGCTCCAGTCGGGTCAGGTACTCTTAGGCCACCCATCTGCTGCTCTCCCACCACTATTCCTCCACTCCTCCAAAAATCATCTCATCAGCTCCCTGCACTGTGGCTGTACTCATAAGTGAGTAACAGAGACTGCTCTTGTCCTTTTATACTCTCTTGCTCTCCAAGGGACTATTACACCCAAGACCAATTTCTCCTCTCACTGATCACTTAAGGTTGTGTATGTGTATGTGTGTGTGTGTGTGTGTGTGTGTGTGTGTGTGTGTGTGTGTGTGTGTGTGTGTGTGTGTGTGTGTGTGTGTGTGTGTGTGTGTTGGGGGGGGGGGGTTCTACCTTTTTAACCCCTTTTGCTTTTCAGATAACTCTCCATAGCTGTCCTTTATGTTTGTTTTTTCACCTTAAGAAGAAACAAAGAAAAACAGAGACATGTTGATCCAAAAAGGAGCAATGTGCCCAAAGCAGCACATGCATCAGAGACTTGCACAATCCTTTGGGTCTTAAGTGGAAACAAAGAAGAGCTGTTTTTGGCTCTCTGTCAAGAAGACATCTCACTAACAGGAACAAGAGTCAGAACAGAACGGGAAATCAAAAAACTCTTTATTGATGAAAGTTTCGTTGTGGAAGAGGATTTTCTCATTTTGTGGCCAACGCGCTACAATCATCTGGTTAAAGCTGATGAGATCTGTAACTGTGCTGGAATTAGTTTAGGTCGTGGTCCCAGGTGTTTGCTTTAGTGCAGGCAGAGGGAATTTAGTTGTGAATGTTTTCCCTGAAGCTGTATGCACGGCCTGTTTTTCTCGCATCTCATACTTCAGTTAGCCAATTTGTCATGAAAATGACTGGAGTAAAGGGCAACCCGCTGCAGGCTTACAGGTCGTCTAGTCGAGGCAATCTTATAGGAATTGATCATAATCAGGGCAGTGTATCAGATCCCAACTGACTGTCGTCTTCCAGCATAAATCTGATGTAGTTTACAGCAGTGATGAGGCTTTTAGCAATATTTCTGTTATTGAATCTTGCTGATTGCTAATGATGTTCAGTTGCGCTCTGCTGCCTTTGTGTAAACCTAAAGACCTTTTGTGCACTTTACAGTTTCACCACTTGGGGGCACAAATGAACAAGTAACTAATGATAAACCTGATAAAGGTATCACCTCACTGCTGATGTCATTAACTTTAGGTGCTGCATACTAACACAGCATTTCCACTAAATACCCAGTGCAAAGTAAGAAAAAAAAAGCACAATGTGCACACGTTACACTTTTATTTACCTGAATATGATATAGCTTTGCATATTAAGATCTCATTTTGAGCCTGTGTAAAAGTTTGCTCTTGAGGACATACAGCAGTAAGCTGGGTTGTGTCCTTGGCAAGCAGCCCTGATAGATTGCCTTATTAGGTATAATTATGCAGATTGCTCTGCTGATAATTATAAAAGTGTAAACACATTCAGCAAGAACATTCCTTTTCACCATTGCAAATGAGAACAGAGCAGTGGTTCCATGCTGCTGACTTTTTAGCACCAGGTGGCTGCGCCAAGTTATTGAGATTCTACAAGGTGAGAACAACACAGTTGCCTAATGTGTGCAGCATCTGCTTTGTACTTCAGTTGCTTTTTGCTGCTGTATAGGAACACTATACCTGATACAGCAAAGAAATAAAAGGTTTCCTCATCTGTCCTCATGCCAGATGGCAGATTATATTCATTTTACTGGTTATGTTCATCTTGTGACAATTAAGTGTCTGTTCTGTAAAGATTGAGCCCTCAGTTCCAACGTATTTGCACTCAGTAAATGGATCAAGTGAAATGTTCATCGTTAATGTTCATTTAATTGGTTGCTCCTTTCCTCGAGGCTTCTTTCATTGTCTTCATGTGAACAGTGAGTCGAAAAAGAAAATGGAGAAGGACACATTATCCTCTGTGTCACGCTGGCTAAGTTGGCTTTCTTTGGGCATGAAATGCCTGTGTATTCCCTGTAAACCGTAAAGATCAGCTCAGCAGTGCTTACAGTTTTTTTTTTTTTTTTTTTTTTTTCCTGCAGCTTAGAACACTGCAATTCGAAGGGGAGGATGTTGAATGGCCAGTGTGCAAACAGAAGCAGGCACACTGCAGCTGAGCCTTGTGCTCCCCAGTCCTGAACTCTGAACACTGAGCACACTTCCCAGCTGAACCGGATTGTGTTTATCAGCAGGGCTTTTATGTCCACATGTTCTCTACATTCCCGTAACCCGTGCTGCACACTGAGTCTGCAATCAGCATTCCGTCTCTTGTGAGAAATGGTCTTTTATTAGCAGGCGAGGCAGACTTGCCCAGATTCAGCACCCTCTCTGTGGACAGTGCTCAACTGCCAGCTCTGGCTCCGTGCGTGCTTTGTTTACGTATGTGTTTGTCTGAGTGCCCGTGCGTGTGTGTGTGTTCACGTGTGTGTGTGTGTGTGAGAGACAGAGAGGGAGAGAGAGGGAGAGAGAGAGCGAGAGAGAGAGAGAAAGAGTTGCCTGTGTGTGCTGCAGCATCATCACTCTTCTAAAATCTTGCTAACGACAGACTGCAGAGTCCAGTTAAGAACCTATAGAAAACACTTTTCCTGGGCGATGGAGAGGCAAGGATTGGGTTGGACTGCTTGGCTTCAATTTTTTATATTCGCAGGACTATTATCATACAACTTCCCCAGATTCACAGAGAGGGAAAGGAAAGGGAGAAGGAGGAAAAAAGAGACAGGGAGTGGAAGAAGAGGAGGAATCTGAGGAGATGAGATGATAAAAGTAGAAGCAGAAATGAATCCAGCTTGTCCTGCACTCTCGTTTTGCTTTCTTTCCTTTCACTGCTCATGAATGTCCACACAGGAGAGTGGATTGAAAGAGACTGAACAGGGAGAGTAGGGAGAGGCTGTGAAAGGAATCAGGGCTGGGGGACATAGCTTCAATTCCTGCTATTCTGCCTAAATAGGCTCTTCCTCTGTAATGCACTCAGGCTCCAGTGATTCGCTATGTGAATGCTGCCCATTTGCATAGCCACTCTCCCTCCTGCTTCCTGGCTGGCTGTTGAGGCTCCCCCTCCCTCTGTCCTCCTCCTCCTTCTCCTCCTCCTCCTCTCTCCCCTCTTCCTCTTGCGCACATCTTCTGGAACGGCGCTGCCGATGCTGCCTATGTGTGAGTGTGTGTGTTCCTGCCTAGGGCTGCTCTCTCAGGTACTGCCATTGCTATCGCTCGGTCTCATTGAGAGCAGAGATCTCTAGATGGGGAACGGGTGCGCTACTTGGCACAACTTACAGGTGCAATCACGCTGTCTCCCGCGCGCCGCTGCAGCTGTCCGACACATGCAAATGAGACTCGGATTTAACTATGGTCCCATTCCTCTGGACATCCTTTGAGACCACTGGAGGAGGAAAAGGAGGGAAACTCAGAATGTGTGTCTTGGTTTTCTGAAGAGATTCACTTTGCACAGGTGCTTCCAGTCTCTTCTTAAGTTGGCGTCCTTTTTTTCTTCCTGAATGTTTTTTTGGAATATTAATTACTATTTGGTGGGCAAGATGTTTCTAATTTTGTGAGGGCTCAACAGAAGGAGAAAGAGAGAAACAGAGAGAATAAGGGAAGTAGAGGGAATTGGAGCAGGCTGGGATTTCTCCATTGCTGTTTGAGGTTGCCCTAATTTCTTGAGTGAATGTTTTTGATTGTTTTTGTATGATGATTTATGACATTTCTTTACCTCCCTGGGTGCTGCTACGGATTTCCTAAGAACAGCAAGAGGCTTTTTTTTCCCCACAACCGACATTTTGTGTGGTGTCCCTTTTGCTTTTTTGCTTCTTCTGTTTTTTTTCCCTCTTTCCCTGTGGATCTGTGCGAGTGTCTCTGGGCATAGTGAGATTTGGCGAGGTGAGAAGTATGGGGCTTTAAGGCTCACTGAAGTTCCACCTGATCTGAAGCCTCATCTGGCCACTCAGGGAAGATGTTCGGAGGCTGGAGGACACAGTTTGCTCCCCTGAGGCCCGTAGCAGAGCCCCTAAACAGGAATTCAGCTTCACTCACCCACCTGGCCTTGTGGATCACTGCCCTGGCCCTGGGCTTTGTGGCAGGGTCAGAACCCGGCACTGTGGAGAGTCTCCACCACATTCACCTCTCCCATGGAAACAAGCGTCACCATATTGTGCCTATTGCTATCCACAGATCACCTGCATCCCTAAGAGCAGGGCACAGTAAGTACTTTCTTGGCGTTAATACATTCTCTGCGTACAATAACTTCTTGAGCAGTTTTGTGGGTTTTTTTGCTTTTAGATTTCGTCACTGCTGCTAGCTTACAGCGATCTTCATTCACTCTTTGGTGTACAGTGCTGCGATCCAAGCTCAGAGTGTTCCTTGATAGTCTTTTTAAATTTTTATTTAAGATTCCCCTTCACAAGACACACAGCTCTGCAAGCCACAGCGAGTCTAGCTTAGATCCATCCCCTTTTTTACCGTCTCAGCAAAGTGCCCTCTGTCTCCATTTCTGAGATTAGCCATATCCCTATCTCCAGATGCTCCACTGTGTCCAGATTAGACAGGATTAGAACGTTGTGGTGCTCCATGTTGCCCCTGGGTGTTTGGAAGAGACAATGATGTGTTGCCTCCAGCTCTGCAGGACGTCGAGCCGCTGCTGGCCACTGCCCAACATGGACTGGAGATGAGGCCTCTTTGCCCTATGTGGCAAGAAGGTTCATGACACAGGCATTAAGAGGGAGGGGGGCAAGGAAAAGAGGAAGAATCTCAACTATGAGGAATTATATAACCTCATGGTAGACTGCAGTATGCTTGCCTCAATACAGTATGTGTGTGAATGATTTCAGAAATACTGCAGTTTGGGTTTTTTTTTCCCCCACTTTGTCTGCAGTACTTGTCTCCACTTGAATTTTATTCTGTGTGAATCTCACCGGAAGTTTGTGAGTAATGCTAATGTTTTAGATTTAGGCAATGTGACACTTAAAAGACCAAAATACTCCTTTTCTTTAGTCATCATACTGCCCAGGAATTTGTGAGTGATGTAATCACTACTGGTGTAACACTGACGTAATGCTGAGGTACCCTGGACTCCATTGAGAAGACACTGCTTCATAATGTACAACAAATCCCTACTGCACTGGATTGTTTAATATTAAAGTTTAACAGTACAAGTCGTGAGTGATGCCACAATTACAGAGAGGTACTGGCGTTTTGATGAGGTTTTTATTGGACACAGGAGAAGCTCAGAAACAAGACCGGAGTCTGGATCATTGGGCAGGGCTAGACCTGTACGAATAAGGGAGTCAGTGCTCCTCAGTGATGATGAGGGAGATGGGAGGTTTGCTGGCCTACTGAGACAACAAGAGAGGCAATTAGGCCACTCTGCCGTGACCTGTCTGGAGCGGACAACACTCAGCTCACCCCCTGCTCTCCCTAAGGACCCCCGAGGGCATGTGGTGCTTTCAGGCAGATTCCACGAGTTAATATCATAGTTATCATTGGCGCTTCTCCGCGCCGTTATCATGAGAGATAGAGAGAGAGAGAGAGAGAGAGAGAGAGAGCTCGCAGGGGCCAAAGGAAAGCTTTCGTAGTAACATGATTACATTTTTGGTTTATCAGCGCATGAATGCAAAATGGGAGACACGCTGTTCAACATGGTACCTGGCTCCAGGACAAAGCCTGCTGTTGTAAAGCCCCAGTGCTGTTGTCTTAGCTGTGCTGCAATTGCTTTAATTTTCATGGGGCTTGTTCTTTACATGGGATGTCGCTTCACTGCAGCAATTAAACATGTACAGCTCAATCTCTCTCAGTGTCATTTGTGAAAGTATGAGCCATAGCCCCTTTTTAGCATGTTTTTGCACTTTCTATTTGTAATTTCTACGTATTAAACAGCAGACTAGCTGCCTCTCTGCCCCCACCCCTCTGCATCTCTCTCTCATAGCTTTTGGTGTCACCGTCAATGTTAAAATCTAATCCTATTTGCAATACTTATGTAACTGTACCTGCCTTTCACCATTGTTGTCACAGTGCATTTAACATTGTCTCAAGTGATTAGACCAAACAAAGCTAATAGAGTGCTGACAGTTAGTTCTATATGCAAATTGCCTCCATCTCCATTTTATGAAAATGCTCTTTTTCACTTAGCACATGGCTAAATTTAGTATCTCTGGCTGCCCTGACGGTGGGACATCCATCCATTTGTCCAATAATTCGCCACAATTTGAGCACAAAATTCCTGTGACGGATTTCATGGGAACACACATATTACTTTGTATATATCAGCAACCTGTAAGAGGAAACATCCTTTGTTTCCTTTGTTTTCAGCTCTGTCACTGATTTATGTGGAAAGAAGAAGAAAATTACCATGGTCAGGATGTATGAAATTGAGTTGGAGTGTGATGCATTGTTTGTTTAGGGCTTGCAGTAATGAGGTTCAGACAGTATCAACTCTGAGTAGCAGACACACCATTCATCATGAACAGACTCCCAGAGGTGATAGTCTTCTTTCCCAGAGATAGATACGATACTTGATATGCTGGATAACTAGGTTATCACATTTTCTTCCGGACCTGCTTTTCTTATTCGTTGACACTGGCGAGATGAGGTGATCTGATCAATGGGGAAAGTGTTTTCAAGTTTAAGCAATGAATCTTTTCAGCTGGAAAATGAACTTTCTGTGGATTAACTTCTAGTGGCTGATGTAGAAGACAGTCATCTGCAGTGATTTGACAGCCTGTGCTTCTGCTATATGTATACATGTGTATCATCCTCTCAGAATCATGGACAGTATTTTTAGTAGGGCAGAAGTGAACCTCCAGATCCATGATGGTTATGTGATATACTTAACACGTCTGAGGAAACCCCCACCTAACACCTGCTCCTTCAGCTCCGGCGCGTATGGCTTCTGTATCGCAAAACTCAGTGGTTTGATCAAAGTCGGTGAAGCAATTTAAGTGATTATAATCAATTTTAAGGCTCTCCACCTTCAGAGCTAATGGTTGAATGGATTGGAGACAGTGCTGTCTGTGCTGGCGCTGCTGCAGAGAACAGATGAGTGTTGGTGATGGGGGGAGAAAGGCAGAGGGAAGAAATGAAAGAAGATAGAGAACGGAGAGGAACGGTGACGGAGAAAGTAAAAAAAGAAATGAGAGAGGAGGGAGAAAGTGGAGCCTCTGATGTTGCCTTACTGCCGGTGTGTTGTGGACTTGTATAATATAATTACTCCCATGTCTCTGCGCTGATGTCATTCTGCGATAGTGTGAGGATGACAGTATCTCTGCTTCTGTGAGGCAGCGGAGATGATAGCTGCCCTGATAAGGATCTGAGTACATGTTCCTCTGCTCTAGAGGGAGCACAGGCAGTTATTGACCCGCGAATGAGAGAGTGAAGACTGCAGTCGTTTCATTCTCCTCTTCCTCTGATGTGTGGGAACACAAACACCCTCTATTTATTTGTGTGTGCTTTAGGTCTTTAACCTACTTGCATCTTCTGATACTCACTCGCTCGCTCCCTCCCTCCTTCTTCTCCTCCGTCCTCCCTACTCTCGGCACGTCTCTTCCCGACCACTCTGCCTCACCCACCCCCAGCTTCCTCGTTGGTCCGCAGAGCCCATCCAAGCCGACAGAGTGGGCAGCCTTTTGCGCCTGCAGTGGTCTGTGTGGTTTCGGTGGTGACCAGGCTATGGTTGGCATGAAGGGAAATGAGACCTGACTGTGCGTGCAGTGGGCAGTGAGGGGTCAGCTGAGTAATGTGTCTGGTTTCGGATTAGAGACTTGGGAGACGGAGGGGGAGAGAGAGGAAAAAGAACCCCCTCGATTGACTCAAGGGGATTTCTGCGCCCCTCACATGCATAGGTCCTGGATGAGTTTGAGTCAGGGAGCTCTTTACCCATAAGGCACTCAGTGAATCATCATCAACAGCATCGTCTTCTCTGCCATCTCCCTCTTTCTTGTTCACCGTGTCTGTCTGTTTACACCTCAAGCTTTCCTGTTTAAAGGTATTTTTTTAAATACTGCTTCAAATGATAAGCTGTCTGGTCAATGTTCACTGCTAGCGTTATATCCGCGCAGCATCTTACAGATGATTTTGCACAGAAATGGAAGAAAGCTATCATCACTAAACTGCACTCTTTTCCAGTATGCCGTGTTGATTTCACACTTACACAGCTGTTAATGCTGCAAAATAGAATGGATTGTTGAAATGGAATTATGCCAGTGTGACAATGACAGACTGCACCAGATGCCTTAAAAACTTGAATATCATTTATGAAACATTAATGATTCTCATGGAGAGGATTTGTTTTAACAGCAGGATACATCAAAACAAGAGCATGCCAGATAGACTAATGTACTGTGTCGAAAACGGACATAATCAGGGTGAAAATGACAGGCCATGACAAAGACTTTTGCAAAGATAAACAAAATATAGAATTTATGAATGCATGTAAAATAGTCTGGCAGTGAGAGGAATGAGATAAAGGCTCTTATGTAAAGGAACACATTAAAAATAGAGTTGTTAAAATTGGATTTTTGCCTCATTAACTGTTAAAAATGTTTGAGGCACAGCTGAGTTTTTGTCTGCCAACATTAACTGTATGGAGGACTGGAATCACGGAGGAGTGATGCAGCTGGTGTGCAGGTCAAGGTGTTAAGGATGCTAATGAAAGAGCTTACAGAGTTCTCCACGGT
Organism: Chaetodon trifascialis; assembly: GCF_039877785.1. Classification (NCBI taxonomy): domain Eukaryota; kingdom Metazoa; phylum Chordata; class Actinopteri; order Chaetodontiformes; family Chaetodontidae; genus Chaetodon; species Chaetodon trifascialis. Next base: position 12,040,649 of record NC_092068.1, on the reverse strand, counting down.
CCATTCTGATTGACTCCATAAATGCCTCTCCATTTCCCAGGGGAACGGCACAAGAAAGGGATAAATAAATTGAAATAAATAAAGTGGAGATCAAGAATGCAAATGGACACTTTTTCTTTTTTTTTAAATCTAATCTGAATTGAGTTCAGTCACCCTGGAGAAGCCTCATTCTCTGTCATCATAATGAGGCAGCAGCTATCTCTGTGCAAGTCAGGCCTGTACACACACACACACACACACACACACACACACACACACACACACACACACACACACACACACACACACACACACACACACACACACACTCATGCACATTCACTCACAAGTGCACACAAGCTCACTGCACACATAAAGAGCAGCACTCTCCCAAATCATCTTTCATCTCTTTGATCGCTTTGAATCATTGTCACAACCGAAGAGTGTGAATGTGGGTAGTTGAAGCGATATGCACATTTGCACTCATTTATATAGTGTAACATATCATTGCTTAGAATTTGAAATGGGTCATAGAGGAAAATATGTACTTTGAAGGTATAAAAATATAATTGTCCAGGCGCACAGTGGTTCTAACAGTACAGTGATACCTCCCCTAGTGATGGACTAATTGGCTCTGGGAAAGGTCAAAGGAGAAAAAAATGAAAAAATAACATGAGATGGAGGATGAAATCTTGCAGCCTTTACAGCCTGATAACCCCAACCACAGGGGAGGCAAGAGAGGATGGGTTCCTGTGGCAGCCGGCTTGCAGAAGACGAAAATGTATGATTGCCATTGATCATCTGATCGATAACGAGCCTCTTCTTAAATTTCACACTACTGTTTTGAGAGAGAAAAACCTCAAGCTCTTCCATGTGGGTGGTTTGATTGACAGTGTTATTATTATTTTTAGCTTACAAGTCATTACCCAACAACTTTATGTATGTTCATGTATGCTGGCTTAATGATAGCCTCACATAAAAAAATTAAAGGTTTTAAGAAATGAATGGCTGCCCTGTGTTACAATAGGAGGCCTCAATAAGACCCAACCATGTCATAACCATTCTTTATTTTTTTTGCACTGTACAATTGCTCACCTGCAGCAGAGTGGCAACAGAAAGAAAGCTGCCCCCTAATCCACTCTAATAGGATTGTGTGGGATTTCACCTTCCTCATTGCTCCTTCCATCTCTTAGTGCCTCAGGCCTGCTGGCAAGGGCTGATAAAAACACGCCTGCCTAACACCTAAGTGCAAGCTAATATTAGCATATATTTTGAAACATAGTGTAGAAATACAATGCATACCCACGCACATTTTGTTTTTTTCCCCCTGTTATATATTTATTTATTGGTAGATACATGGCATCGGTGTGAGATAGAGGACAGCACAGCTTTCTTATGGTATTCCTACAAGGCTTGTTGATAAGGAGGAGGCAGAGCTGTGTCGAAATCGCAAAGGCAATCATTGTGCTGCACGACAAACCTCCCTCTCATACACCTCGGTACCTCAGCACACCCGCACGCTTTGTTTATTTCTGGCGATCTTGTTCTCTTGATCTTCTCCGGATTCACTTTATTGTATCATTTCCATAAGAAATACAGCTAATTAAATAATATCGCACCACTTAGTAGAGGCTTACTTACAAAGTGCGGCTACTCAGCAATAGGCAAAGCAGATGTTTAATCCTGCAATTAAGGCCAAGGCGCTCTTGTTGTCTCCTGGGTTCAGCTCACAAAAAGGAGTAAACAGTAAAAATGAAGCGGTGTCATGCAGGGACAACATGAAAATGAGACTCATTAGTATGGGGACTGGGCTTGTTTTGTGGTATAACAAAAAACACAAAGAAGACATTTTTATCCACATATTAGTCCATGATTTCTAAATATGTGATCGTATGTTACACATTATTTGTTCATTTATTGAGTTGCACAAAGTGAAGACCATACATATTGTACTGTATATAACAAACGTAGGGTATTATACAGTGTATACGAGACAGAGGGACAATGGAGAGGGTTTAACCTGATATTTCCCTTTAATGTAGAGATGCAGATGTATTAAATAATTTCGAAGAAAGCCATCCTACGGCACAAGTATTTTGCAATTTTGCAGTTCTAGTATAGATTGCTATATCATTTGCTTTTATGAATAGTGCTAAAGTTGGAGTGTGCTCAGTAAAGCACAGTAGCTCCGTCTGATCTTAAAGCAGCTTCTTTGCGAGAGCAGTGTTTGTGCTGATGCAGGTTGGGCTGCATATGCTGATGGGCAGCCAGAGTTGTCTCTAGTCTCAGATCAGAGCTCTGGCCCTGGACTCTGTTTTCTGCCTCACTTCCACTGTGTAATTATCCCCCACACTTGTCTTTTTCAGTAATTAGAGCTGCAGTCATACTCCACATCTGTTGGCTCCCTAATAGAGAAGACAACAGCTTCTAGAGACCATTTGGAGGCTGTGATGTTTGGGGCATGCTAGCTGCACATAAACACTGAAACTAAATAATGCACTGATGTCTGATGGCACGTAATCAGTCAAAGAGGCTTTTAACAAGGAATGAAAAAGCCAAGAATCGACTGATGCTTGATTTTATTTAAGTCTAACTTTGATATGTGTGTTGGCTGGCACGCAAATTAAACACTGGATGCACAAAAATCTAATCAACAAATTGCTGGCAAACAAAATGGCTGACCTGAACTGAGAGAAAGGGAGCATTGTGTCTCAGGAGCAAATGAGGCAAGTGATGATGAGAGAGTAAATTAGAAGCTGTCGATACTGTGAGACACCTCTATCAGAGCCAAGGCTGTTGGCTGGGGAGGCAGATATGCAGCTGGTCGGGGTAACAAAGGGCCCGTTTGGTGTATTGCTCCATTAAGACACTGGGTCTTGTCAGCTCTGCCTGGATGGACCATTCTGCTCCACAAGGCAGGGGCTCATGTATCACTTAGGGCTTAGGGGAAGTGAGCATGGCGGAGGAGGGAGCAGGAGGGTGTGAGTGACACTGGTCGACTGAGCATTCATGGCATAATGTTACCTGCCCAGGGGGCAGAACTTTACCTCAACCATGAATTGATGGTCCCCTGCCATGAAGAAGGAGGGTGGTTGGTATGGCTACCCTGGGGCCCCGTGATGATGAGGTGAGGGCTTATCTCTTCAGAGCAGTGTGAGGATAAAATACAGAGAAGTACAGCAACAGTATGATGCAGGGACCGATTTCTGGACTCACAATTTCTGTCAAACTGCAGACTGTATCAGTTTAGGGCTGCTTAAACTTTAGGCTTGGATCTTAATACAACACTGATGTGCTTTAAGTATGTTGAAAGAGTTTCTTCACTGACTTCATTGTATAAACTACTGACAAATTACTTCTTGTTCCGTGCAAAAATTCAGAGGTTTTGCTGAAGCTAATTGTTAGTCAAGTGGGTATCATCCAAAGTTGGTCAGTTTGAGGACAGAATCCCCTTTTTGTGTTTCCTCCAACAGTATTTTCTTTCCAGACTGCTTACCAGAAAAACAGCTGTACAGGTCGTCCGTGCAAGCAGCTTATTATAGCCAATATTTGCATATATTGTGAGGTGGTGACCTCTAGTGGCCATAGTTATTACGATGGGAGCAAAGGAGGATGTCAGATGACGTAGAGTAAAGAGCGCAAAAGCGTGCATGTAGAGGAAGATGTCAAAAGTCAGTGTTGGCTCATTTTAACTTATGTAATATAATTTGTTCCACGTAACGTAAGTTAACATACACAACTTAAGTTAACTAAGTAACATACTTATTTCAACCCAAACCGTGATCTTTACTAAAGCGAACCAACTGCGACCATTTCACAATGTTAACCACGCGAAGAAAAAGGTTTGGTACGACAAAGGTCTGGCATGCCTGTGTTATTTTGGAAATTGGTTGCGAAGTGATTTTGATGGCGCAAAACCAAAACCCGTCAGATTCTGTGACACTAGAGGATCAACTATATGACAAAAGCACCAGAGTGTCATTGAATACTGCTACTACTGCTATAGGTGAGGTGACTACAGTACAGCTATCAAAATGATCTGCATGTGTTATTTTTATTGTTATGGTCAGTAGTGATCAGAATTTGTGGCCCTATCTAATTACTCTGGGGGCACCATTGTTGGTAACACCTATCAAAATTCATTAAAAATATCAAATTCAGCCTATTAGCTTATAGCTATCGCAATACTCTCATATGGCATTTTTGGATTGTATTAAAGAGTTGCTTAATGCCAGACTGAAATGCAGTGTTTTGCTGCCCTCTCTGGTGAAAAGTTTCAAGGCAGTTTAACCTCCAACTTAATGTCATGGGGTCCCTTAGAACACCTGTACGTCATGCCTTGAAAGTTAAACTACTGGAGGTCAGCATTGACAGGAGGTTTTAAGTTACTCTTTACGACTTGAAAAACATCAGAATCTATCCTTTAAGTACACAGTTTTATAAAGCATAAAATGGAATTTCTTTCGAATCAACCCTTTTTCTGTGGCAAATCTTTCTCCCTCTTTTCTTCTCTTCACCTCCTTTCCTCTTTGCTACGTTCATTTTGTACTGTACACGCCGTGAGGTCTGATTTAAGTGCTCCTATGTTTTCTCCCTCTACCCATGTTTATTAGGTTTTGTTGCTCCTATGATTTTGGAGACGGCATCTTATACCCTCTAATAAGGATGACCAATCATGGGGGCAAGCACCAATGCCCCACTTTTAGTCTCTACTTAATTTAATTACATCAAATTAGCAAAGCGGGGTGGGGTGGGGAGGAGGGATGGGGGGAGTGGGGATTAATCCTTTGCAGCTTATGAAGGCAGGTTGGACACTGTCAGCTGTCCTTTGCAGAAATGCTGCTTTGGGATTGTCTTCATTAGAAGGAGCTTAAGGCTCATAGGTCAGTGAATATTGTTAAAACAATACTGTGGAAATGGGCTAATTAGAATATTTGCCTAGTCTAGCCGAAAAGAGTAAGGATGACTGCATGAGGACTTTAAATTTGTCCTTTTTTCTGTGTAGCTGTGCTTTTTTTATCCATGTTTACCCTGGTACCATTTATCAAAACAATTTTAGGTGAGAAAAAGCCTGTTAAATTACATTCATTGTTATCAATAACTCATTACATTTGCCATCATTGAAATACATTTGAATACATGTACTCTGTCAGCATAGGTGTGTATAATTTCTCAATTCCAAACAGCAGATTTAATGGTTGTGAAGATTAAGTCTCTGGGCAGTGAACTGCAAAAGTTTATATCGACTGTGCTATATATGTGCCAATATGCCCAGACTTATTAAGACAACACAAAGTATGCAGGCAGTCTGGGCTCTGGCTTGATTTAGCACCTCTGTCCACTCAGCTTTCTGCTGACTGCAAAGAGAATAGCTCAGTTCTTGCCTTCTGATAAAGGCTGAAGGGAGGATTTATCTCTTAAAAAAGAAAAAAAGAGAGAAAGGAAGCAAAGCAGTATGTGTCAGAGTGTGCAGTACACAGGACTTCATGTTGTGGGTTAGTTTCATGACAGATCTGCAGCAGTTATATAGACAAGCTGGCAAAATTGCTGTTTCCACACCATGCTCACGCAATAAATGCTGTGGTTCAGCACTATACCAAGATTGCAATAATGTATAAAATGGATGAGAAGCTCAGTCCTGTGTTTTTATCTTGTTGAGCCCCTCGCGTATAATTCAGACGGCCACATTATAAGTTTGTTGTGCTGTCATTCCAGTAGGATGCCATACAGGATTATTCCAGCTTCAACCTGTGATGAAACCTTTTCTCGTGCCTGCTGGTTCTGTTCTAACTGCCCATCCCATTATAAGGATGGCAGTTGTTTGTGCTGAGAGAGGATTAAGACAAGTCAACAATCCATAGCCTTTTTAGTCTCCCAAAGGGCTGCTCACACACCACTGAAGATAGAGAATGGCTTTTTCCAGGAGCGAAGCTTGAGAGCGAGGTTTAAATTGTTGAAAGGACCTCGCTGTACTGCAATGGAACAATGAACAGATATAGAAATAGAGATTGGGTGGGGGTGGGGGGTAGCAGCCACAGGGATCTACTGTAGCTGTATCCAGTATATCTCGCTGTCCAGTTTTCATTGTCCAGCTGAATTTTCTTCATTTGCACCCACGGGACGGACAACCAGAGGCTGTGCTTTAACTACTGACTCCAAACAACTGGAAGAACAATTTCTCTCAACTCATATTTTCAGATCTGCTGTTGTTCATTGTACTTAATTATTCCAACATACAGAGGCTGCCAGTCAAAGGTGACATACAGAGGCTGCCAGTCAAACATGACAGGCAATTAATCACCTCTCATGTCAATGCATTTGGTTATGTCAGCTACAAAAGTGACACTGTGACAGGAAAGTCTTTCCTGCAGGCGTCTGTTTTTTAAGCGTCCATGAAACAGTAGAATTGCTTTTATCATGAAATTGTAAAGAAAACAATTTAAAATCATTATTACGACATTTTTTTTTTGTCTTTTTAAGATTATTATGACTCATTTTAATTACTCAGCTGACACAAAAGCCATACACTCAAAATACAGTGATGAATAATTGAAAGAGTAAATAGATTTTTGAGAAGTACTGTAACCACATTCTCCATTTACAATGCCTCCTAATCTGACACACAACAACAGTCACCTTCGCAGTGTGAAGTGCTTTTTAAAAAAAAAACTACTACAAGCCCACCATGGAAGCACTAAAATGACTGCAGAGGTCAACGCAGTACAAAAACCAGACAAAACACTTCAGTGTCGCAGACAAAGGTTAAACCAAAGCTATAACATGCCTACTTCAGTCAAATGTGAGCAAGATTAGCATATGTTAAAAGCTTGAGTCCAGGCTACATCTAACATTGCTGCATTTGAGAAAAAAACATGTGCTTAATTCACTGAGAAATAATAATTTGTGACATTTTCGTTTAAATAATTTTCAACTCCAAGTTGACCTCTTTAACTTCAGAGTCTAACATTTGCAGTTGAAAACACTCTGGGCTCTATTTTTGTATGTCAATAGATACAAAACCCATGGCGCAGGGCGTGCAAAGTGCTTCTTGTCATGACCAGAAGTTCACAGTTTGTATGTGGCGTCGTTGGTGACAGGGTAGAATACGTAAACAGTAGATGTGGTTTTCATCACCAGTCAAAGCAGAGCGCTCTGACAGCTCTGACCTACAGTCGAGAGCGTCACACAAGGGATCTACCACAAAAAAGCTCTCTCCAGAGAACACTCGCGTCCTTGTGCAAAAGGTGCAGAATTGCCACGAGCAAATATATGCACTTTAAATTTAATTAGCTTTGGAGGACGTAACATATTAGGCTGCTGTGCTGCTTTGGTGCTAAGAGCTTCATTGCCAAATTAAAGAAATGGTTCAGTGACACTCGATGAAGAGCCAAACAGAACCGGCAGCCAACCACAGGGGCCGTCTGGCTCCAGAAAGGTGCATCACCAGTCTGTTCCTCATTCTTTGTGCAGCCACATGTGGATATACTTGGAATAAGGGAAAAAAAAATCAAGCTATTTTTTTCCTGCTTGAGGGAATTACATCAAAGTCAAATTGGCCTACATATCCACAAGAAGACTGTAAGTGTACAGCTATGATCCGTCCATGCACACACGATTTGGTAAAGGCATGAAATTAGCACAGAACACGACTGCAGTGCAGCGCACACCTTTGACATGGACTCAGAAAGGTGAACGGGACAAGCAACAATCCCAGGGGGTCCTTAATACCACAGCTCCTCTCCCGCTACTTTGCAGTAGTAAAGTTCACAGCATGTCGCCAGAACACCAAGCAGGCACAGAGGAGACCCCTGACAGAAATGTCACCTTGCCGACACAAAGCCCCAGTGTGCAGCAACAGGAAAGTACAGTCCTCGTTGTCTTTCTCTAGGAAACATTCCCTGGTGTACAGAAGAGATTTTTCGATTTAGAGCAGCAGCAACAGTGAACAAATCAGAAATGAATTTTGGATGAAACAAATGGTTCCAGTACAGTAGTGGGAGCAGTTCACTGCTGCAACATATTCAGCAACTGTACCTGCAATAAATGACTGCATTGAGAGAACTGAAAGTAACTGATTATTTGAAAATGAACTGATTTTTTTTTTTTAGACAACCTTCCAAATGAACTGTACTCTTCGCCCTTGGTTGCAGCATTCACAGCCATCTGAATGATGTGCTTCATTGATCCACATTCATTAAAAATAGCTGCAAATGTCTGCGTAAACAAAGCCATAGATTATCTTTTGTAACCTTTACAATCAGTCACTGTGCACAGACAGGTTAAAGAAAATAAACGTGAAAGGTCCTGGACGTCAAAGCTGAGGTCCCCGTGTCCTGCAACTCTTTTGCCTGCTGAAATGAGTACAAGACTGGCTTACAGGAAAAAATCTAATTATATTTCAGACACATTATCCATTGACATTTAAATAATCAAATTGTGTTTTGTTTTTTTTCCTTCTTCCATTATTGCCAGTTCATGTCACAAAAAGTTTGAAGTGGAACAATACCTAGATAGATAGATAGATAGATAGATAGATAGATAGATAGATAGATAGATAGATAGATAGATAGATAGATAGATAGATAGATGTCATATTGGCATCATTATTTTGTGTCATGGGTTGTGATGTGACACACTGAAGCTATGTGAACAGTGGCCCTTCTCGACTGTCACTGTAATTCACAGCTTTATAATCGCTGCCAAGTTAGAACATAGTAAAAAGACACGAGTTTCAATGGTTTTGCTCATAGCCCCACCTGCTATTTACCACCTCATCTCCTCAACTACTAGACCATTTAATTGTCCCAAAAGGTAAAACATAGAGCGAAAGGTAGGGGGGGTGGGGGGGAATTGATCACTTTGACTCACAATTTTCCCTCACGGCACTAAATCTTCAGGCACATTGATCGGAGATAGCTCCTTTAACAGATACCAATAGTGTTTGATTGGATAATAGTGTCCTCATAAATCGCGGTAATGATTTTTCTGGAAACTGAAATTGTAATCTAATAGACATCATTAAGCTTTTTTTAATTGTGTTCCTCCCAAGGGGGGGGGGGGGGGGGGGCAAACCCCAGACTAAAGATAAACCCAAATGATGCTATCCTTAACATTGTTTTGTTCTTTTAAATGGTTCAGGGATGAACAACATGGAGCAATTTATGTAAATGTTCACCCACTTATTTCTGTCACAGACAAGTTAAAGTGCTGCACAGATCTTATGGATGCTGCTCTCATTAAGCTCATTTCCATTTTAAACATGTACAGTGCAAGTTAAGTGAAAACCCAGATAACTGAATGTTTAGGTCTAAATATGAGATATACAGAAATAGAGAAGGGGCAATTTGGAAAATAGGTTACAGTATCTCACTTAGAAATTCCATTCACAGAGATCAGAAACATACAACTACATTATTTGCCACATCGGGTAATCTATTTTTGCACAGCAGTCATTACGGGAATCCTTGGCAGCAAATGGAGAGAAACACAAGTGCTAGGTGCTGACAGAAAGCAGATCCATAATGTCATCTCTCCTTTTCATATTTCCATCACAACTATGTAATTATGATTGGATTCCTCCGCAGTTTCTCGGCAGAGGTGGTAATATGAGGCTCGTTATGATGACCGTGTTGGAGGTCAAAGGAAAGACAGTATGCGGGCCTGACCTTAGCTGAGCGGTATAGTCAAACACACTGCCTGGCTTGTGCATCCTAATTACCCCACGACTGCTACATGAAAGCACAGAGCCAGTGCACTTCCCTTTGCTCACACCTATCCGCCTCTTCCTGTGACGCTGCACAGTTTACTGAACATACGGCGCTTACAGGACGGTTTGCTATATGCTTCCACTTCATTCCAGCAGAAATATGAGAAGTCAGTGCCAAGAGGGCTCCAACACACAGGCCATGTTTGCTATCCTACGGTCTACTATCCCACACACCTCTTTGGCCAAATGTTGGAGAACTCCTGGGATGGTTGCTACATTTTTAATGAAAGCACAGTGTTTGATCTGCCAATGTTTATCTTCTTTGATGTTAAGTGACACAGCAGAGAGCAGCCAGCTCTCAGTGTAGTCCAACATGAGGACAGATTAATTCATTATCCTTTACAGGGGTGGCTTGTGGTGGAGGAGTGCATCCTGGAGGTCTGATCATCTGTAATAGGCACCTGCTCAGAGCACACGGCTTCTTAGTGTCTGCACTATGACCTGGTTGGGGAAATGCGTGTGGAAGTAGGAGATACGAATGCATGTGGGGATACGTGAAGCAAGAAAATCTTAATTGCATTCTGCTCTGCGGTCTTGTATTGTGCAGTGCTACACCTCTAAGCACTTTGTATCTCCATCTCTCCTCATTACCTACCTAGATCTTGTCCTTTCATTTGTTTTTTATTAGACGGTGGGTGAACAGGGAATAAACTGAAACTCTTGTCAAAGTAAAGAGACAACAAACAGGCAAGTATTTCCAGGACACTACTGTATCTAATGACTACAACAGATCCATATCGGGCTCAGTGTCCCAGGAGAGCACACAAATAAGAAATATGGAGCCGGTGCATAATTACTCCCACCTCTGGAGTTACGCAGGCACGTGTCTGCTGATTTCATGCCACTGCACAACTGTGTAGGTGTGCATTAGCCATGTTTCTTCATGTATCTTAATCCTGAACAGTACCTCAAGGAGTTTTTCACTAGTCTTACATGCTCGTATGGATTTTAGACCGCTTTAACACATATTGGCAACCTTATTATCTTCACTCCCTGAATCTGGTTTGGAACCATTTATATAATCTGCATGTCGCAGAGCAGTTAGTTCAGCTGACCTTTGGTGCCTTTACATGAGTGTGTTGGTGTTTATCCATTTGGCTTAAGGGTGTTACCAGCAAGATCTGCACACCAGTCCACTGAAATGAGCAATCTTTATATTATAGTGTTTTTTGGGGGGGGAGGTCACCAACAGTAAATAAGCTGTCAGTGGGATAAAGTGGGTGTCAAATCGTATGAATAGACAGAGGGGGGAATGGACGCTTAAGGGCCCAGTGAGTTCCAACACTGACATGGTTTAAAAGAGCTTAATTATAATAAGCTGGAGCATGGAGCAAGTGTTTGGTGGCTTGGGGGGAAACTTGGAGACAGTGACAACAGTCCAGCACGAGCTACATGAATTGGAGATCGCTCTGTGAAGAGGCCAACATCAGATATGCATTAGTGGAACAAGAAGGGTTTCCAGCGGTAGCCGCCAGACTTCATGAAAAAGAAATGATGCCTGCCTTGCAAATATATTACACATAATGTCTTTTCCTTTGTAGAAGTCATCAAGCTTCATAAAGCTTTATCCATTAGGAGAACAAGAATGCTTACAGCCTTATTTCATTACGTTTTACAAATGCGAGTTATGCTTTATGAAAACAATAAATCCCGCCATAGATCTGGATGTCCCGACACCATTTGTTAATCACATTATTGTTAATTAATGGTGCAATTCTTTTAGCTCATCGTTGACAGTGTGTATTGACTTAAACGAGGGAGCGAAATTGGAAAAAGAACTTTAGTGTAGAGTGACACACTTTAATCACTGCACTGGGAAGAAATGCCAGAGGGAGGAAAACAACCGAAATATATAAATAAATGCAAAATATATCGATAGTTTTATATCCTTGTGAGCTGGTTTACAAGAAAATATTGGAATTACAGTCAGAATGATTTATAATCTATTGTTCAGGCTAAGGCTGTTTAACTCCCTGCCCCTATGAATATTAACACACTCTGTCTCTCTCTCACATGCTCTCGCTGTTTCTCCTTCTCGCTCGCTCTCGCTCACACACACATACACACATGTAAATGCATAACACACTAGCCGAGCTCCCTGTCTAATTTTTCATGAAGATAGCTGTTTTTATGCTAATCTGACAGCTGCATTCATTTTCAGGCTTTCTCGCAGCCATTTATTCCCCAATCACACTCTCATTCGTTCACAATCACACTCACATATACACACTTCTGCCACCGTACTTTTCTGTGCCCGAGCAAAAATGAGCTGAAATACAGACCTTCATCAGAATGAAGGTTTCTAATTGGGAAGAAATAGGCACTTATTTGATTGAGACAACTCTGACAGCTCTAAAATGATGAAACCGTGGCTGGTTGGCAAAGCATCAACACCCGAGACTGTGGCTTTATACATGAACACACTCCCACTTTTAATAGACCACTTCCTTCATTAGTCGAGGAGGACTTATTTCCAACCGTCAGTTCGACTAGGTCACTGGCATAATGCCGCAGGACTCTTTCTCACTCCCTCTCACTCTCACCCTGCCGTCTACCGGGTCATGTTCAAACCTTTTATACGGCTGCTAGAGACAGCGAGGTGATGCAGCCAGACAGGAAATAGCTGGTTTGGAGGTCATAAGAAGGGCATAATTGGACCAGTCAGTCAATAATGCTGCCGGCTGCGTCTGCCTTTGAGGCTGCTAATGAAGCGCGAGAGACAGGGAGGTGCCCGTTTGGCATGCGGTTTACCTGGGCACCGGGGACGAGACTGCGAATTTGCAAGCGTTCACTTGTATCTCCTTCCTCTAGAGGTGAAACAGGCAGTGGCAGTAAAACTGAGTAATTGTTCAGCATCATGAGCAAAGCGGCACCAGTACCTGCCTCCCTAATTTCCACTGAATCTTCCCGCACTCATGAATTGACATGAGTGTGCTTAAGCCCTCAGACGGGGCTGAGAGCTGTTCAAGAGTGATGTGTTGCTCAGTGCTTTGCAAAGTCGTTACTCAGCACAATAAAACACTCGAGGCTGACGGTGCTCTGTACACACGGCATGGATGCCGGCTTTGCTGTATTAATAATGTTTTTGTGTTGACAGCCAGTGGTTCTTGCCTGGCACACGGTTGTATGGGGGAATACACTGTTAACGTCTCTATTTGTTCCCTCTCTCTGTCCTTGTTCGTTTTCTCTAGCGGGAACAACGTACATATTTGGGCGAGATGGTGGACTGATCACATACACGTGGCCGCCAAACGACCGTCCCAGCACGAGGGCGGACCGGCTAGCCATTGGCTTCAGCACGCACCTGAAGGATGCTGTCCTGGTGAGGGTGGATAGCTCCTCTGGTCTCGGAGACTTCTTGAAGCTCCACATCGTAAGTAAAGAACCTGTTAATTAACACGTTTTGTGCAGTTGACCGTCAGACATGCAGTAGGATAAAGCCCCTAAAGCACATATTATGTCAAACCTATTCCACAAAGGGCCGAGTGGCTGAAGGTTTTCTTTCCAACCAAGCAGCAGCACACCAGACTTGACTCATTAGCTCATCTCAGTCTTCAGACAGCTGATTGGTCAGACTGTATGCTCTTGATTGGTTGAGGGAAAAACCTGCAGCCACACGACCCTTTGTGGAATAGGTTTGACACGTCTGCCCTAAAGCATATTTTTTCACACAGCTTCTTACAATGACAGTTTGGATTATTTCACATTTCTATATTTATTTATTTATTTTTGCTTTTCTCACTGATTTGAAGTGGGCGGGCTTCATTTGGAAAAACGGAATAATAACAATATTAAGTTTCTGAGTCTTTGTTGCTTATTAAGTGGTGAATATCTAATGCTCTAGAGAAATATTTAAGATTTGAAGCCAAGTTTTCAGGGGCTTTGCTGGCGATTGTATTGAATTCTATAAGCACAAAAGACCATCATTTATATACAGCATGAATGACCAACAGTATGTTACTGCTGTGGTAAGCAGGAGCCCACGCTTGCTCACCTCCGCTGGTCAACGCGTTAAGGCTGCTGTGTGTGTGCGCAGCAGCACCTGAGGGACTTGGTGCTGTAATAAGGGTTGCTCCATACAGTGCATCTTTGACCTGGACATAATTCTGATGGCTACCACATGACCTTCCTCTCACTAACATCCAATGACATTCATTAGCAAGGGATGGGGCAGCTGTTGGGGATGCAGAGTGAAACACAGTGGAAATACAATTTGAACTTTTTAAATAATCACAGATGACAATAATTTTACATTCAAGTGCTTATGGATGCATTATTCTGTTGTAGTTCATGTGTGAAAAATCTGGTAAATTTGCAGGAATTTAAATTTCTGCATAAGTATTGTGATGTGACTGTGCCCTCACCTGCTGAACATAACAAATTAATGGCGCAGAAAATAACAAAAGACATCATATTTCTCCAATTTAAATATTCCAGAGCCAACTAAAAATGGGCTGTATTGAGGTGAGGCCGTGCGGACATCCACACCTTTGTTCAGTTTTTTATGCAAGATTTGTTTTGCCTGTAAATCCAGGGGTTTCTTGTTTTGTTGAAATGGAATCTCGAACCCGCTGTTGACGCGTGGAGGTAAAAAGATAAAAGCAAACGCTTTGCGCAGAGAAAGACAGATATGACGGGCATTTATCTGAGACATGATGCATCATTCAGGAAATGAAAAACAAAGGTGTAATCCGCTCACACATGATTGAAAATTCTTTCTACAGTTTTGCTCGAGTCAGCAGCACGTGAGCTTGTTGCAGATTTAAGAATCCTTGATTATATGGATAATATTGTTTATTCTGCCTTAATATTATATCCATGCAAGTGTCAGATTTAACTATAAAAAAGTATTGCATCAGTCAATAGGTTTCTAAACACTGATACACATGTGCATGCAGCAGTCATGGGCGTGCACGTATCCAGCTCAAAATACATCTCCATGTGCATGGTAGCTCTCTTGCTGGCCAGGAGAACACAGGAACATTCATACACATATAGAATACACACACACACACACACACACACACACACACACACACACACACACACACACACACACACACACAGGAGAGCTACAGAACATCACGCATGCACAAACATGAAATTGGTCTTGAAGTTTGCCTCAACCCCAGCTGCCCACACACCAACATTCACACATACAGTCAGCATGTAGTGACATAAGCAGGCCTGTCCTGAGGACACAAAGCAGCCATCATGTTGTTCTTACGAGACACCTCCGTACTCGCTCTGCATGGAATTGCTTTTTTGCCACGTTTTTTCTCCCCAAGCCTCAGGGCCAAGTGATTTTTAGCCCCTAGTTTTAATCCAGGAGTAACTGGGTAATTTAAAAGGATACAACCTTTTTCATGCACACCATTCATCACCAAATGCCACGCAGGGACGAAAACAAGATGTTCAAAAGAACATAAATTGGAATGTGGGTGTAAAAGGACAGATATGCTCACTCAGATGTGCAAATGCTCCACTGCGACCCTCAGCAGCATTCCGGGCTCCTGTCCACCTCCATGAAACACCTGAACAGGGATAAAACGGGCAAGATTTCCTTTATACACCATTTTCATGTGAGTGATGAAAAATGTCTTCTCCAACGATTTGCATAGACAGGATTCCTTTTTAAATTAAATGACACAACAGGGCTTTGCTAGGTAGCTCATTCCAATGCAGTGCTGAATTAATATACATACAAATTTGCCCACTTGCTTGTACATTAGGCACGGTTGCTATGTTATTTCTGAACAATTCACACACTTTTGCAATTCATTTAAATATCATGTAGTTCATTCCCATCCAGTCCTTTGTGACCAGAGGTAACACTAAATTCCTAGAAATACTGTGGTTTGCAGCTGGTGCACTGTACAGTTACTTGCAATTTTTAGCATCTGAACACCTTGAAAGCAGAGTTGCGAACACAACAAATCTAATTGGGGGCATTAGGGTAACCCCTTTACATCATAGATTGAGCTGGAGAACTCAATCTATGGTGTAAATGCTTGATAATATAAGTTTTCCATCACCAACCAATATACTAACCCCTTCATACACACACACATACTGTGCTGTCCATGTCATTAGAAACAAACTACATGTTCCACTGTTGCCGAATAAATCATGAAAGCTGAGTCTGGCATCATAAAGTGAGCACGGCTTACCTTTAAAAGTGTTGCAGCAGGCGAGTGTTGGTGGTGAAACTCTTAAGAATGGTGTCCTTCAATTAAGATGTACATTTTCGGGTTAAGTTCCTCTCAAACGCTAGCTGAACCAACCAGGCCTTTCTTATATCCATTTTTCTCTCAAGTGCAGCCCTTAACTGCTCGCTCTCACTGAAACCTATTAACAGCATGTGACCTGCATGTTGTAATGACAACAAAACAAACCATTAGGTCGAAGGTCAAGCACCAGACCACCAATGTGACCTTATGCAATTTTGACACGCTTTTTAATATCTTTCATCTTCTACAGTTAAAATGTTTTGAATGATAATATGATAAACAGAAAGTAATTCATGAAAGGCAAAGTTTGGCACCAATGGCTTTTCCTGGGGTTGCAGTGGATCCATGTTTACACTAGAGCCAGTAAACAAAGAGAAGACACAAGCCATGTCTTGGTGGAAACATCTCTAAGAAGTCTCAGTGCCAGCTCTCAGGTTCACCGTGGACGGATGATAAATGTTAGAGGTTACAGACCTGGACCGCATGGACGGGGGGAAGCAAGAGATTCTCACATGGTATAGCAAGCCAGAGAGATCATGCAGCTTACAGCAGATGCATGCTTGCAGCCTCGTTGATGAAATGTGAAGCATTCCATTGACGTTTTACAGGGAGAAAGTGTTGATAAGGCATGTTCTTACAGCAGGGGCAGTGGGTTGTGAGAATCCCCTCTCCTCTCGCATCAGCAGTCACTCTGAATGCTTCCTCTTATTTATTTATTTCTGCACATTAATCTGGGGGCTTTGTGAAATGTTGCATTTCATGAGAAAATGAGAATAGCGTGAGAGAAAAGGAGTTTTAAAGAGACAGAGGAGAGGCAAGAACGAGGGCATGGGGGGTCATGCTCTTGGTTTTTGTTCATCTAGTTATTTAAGATGAGTAACTAAGCTATAGAATACACAAATAACATAAAAGTGGAAATGTATTACAAGATTTCTATCCTGTGTATTATAAAGTTTCGGCAACACTTTGTCAAATATTGATTATAAATGAAGCAGCTCATGAAAATTATCTGGCAAATAATATAAACTGATGACTGGCAAACTTGTCTTTATGCTTGAAATGTGTTTTAAAAGACTTGTATTTCAACAAAGTCTAATTGATTGCAACATTTAATCATCATAAGGGATATTTTCTACGCTTTGTGTTGCAGCCAAATGGAAGAATAGCAGAAAATTAAATCACAATATATTAAGAATTTGGAATACTGATACAAACCCCCTAGATATGTGTTTCACGCTTCTGTCGTCTCCTCATTAATTACACTGGAAAGGACGTGTTTTACAGCACTCCATTAAACACAATGAGCTGTGCAAAATTGCCACTTTGATGCGTTTCTTATGCAAGAACAGCAGCACTCAGCCAGTCACCTGCAAAAACCTTATCAGAGTTGCACTGTACCCTTAGTGGCTTGCACTGTAATATGAAATAATATTGCAATATAATGAGTCTCTGGCCTAATTTATTAGAACATTGCGAGCACGTTGGTTTTGCTCACCTTGGCCAAATGGTTTTATTTTTTATAGTAAAATAAGCATACGCGTTAGATAAGTCTGACGGACTATTGATTGCTACGACTGAATATGTATAAACCAATTTTGGAGTCGTTACTTCATTCAGATATTATACTTTCCAAACAATGTGTTGTACAGCTGATTCCCAGCGGTATTCCCCTGATTCCTTTCAGTTACCCCGGCTCTGAGCACAAACGTCTTAGGAGGAGTGTATCTTCAGCTGTACGCGATGGGATTAAACCAGATTTCAGTATTTACCGCCCTCCATCTCCATCCTCTACACCCACCCACCCACCCAACCCTGCCCCCACCCTAATCTCCTGCTCCCATTTCATGATGACAGGAAACCCAGCGGGGCTTGAAGGACGCCATCTCAGCTCACGCTCTCAAGAGGGAATTTTTCTGAGTAATATGTGGAGACTATGATTTAAATGCACCTCAAAGGAGTTGTGATCCTTCGCCCGCCTCCCCTTTCTATCGCAGATAAAGACAATGACTGTGAAGCCAGTGAACCGTCAAATGTACGACAATCACTTTCCTCAGGCTCATTACTGTAGTGCACGAGGAAGGAGGACTGGATTCATAATAATGCCTCTGCCACTTCTCCAATTATGATGATTCTCCACAATCCCTCTCACTTTTTCAAAGGTGAAGCATATTCATGAGGCTACTTGGACAAGTATCCCATGTGGATGTAAGACTTGTCTGTACATGATAGTGTGCCCTGGCAAGGTATCTAAGTAATCTATATATAATTAACTGCACTGTAGCTGAAAGTCAAATCCAGGGAAATATTCACAATGACATTATGCAAAACAGGGAATTATGGATGTAATGATCCTTGTTCTTTGCAGCAGAATAATCCATACAGAAGAAGAATTGGAACAAAGTTTGTAAGATGTGGTGTGCGGTACCTTCCCTGTTAAACATGATAATACGTTTTACCGTGCGATGTCTCTATAATTTCACCACAGAATATTAAAGTGGAGGTAGATTTTTACTTTGAAGGTATTTTATTCCTCACAAAGGAAGTATCATTTATTTTTCCGCACAAACAAGGGAGGGCGTCTGTTATTGGAAATCCATCTGTACATTTTTAGGAAGCCATTTACTCAGTGAAATGGAGGTTTGCAGTTGTTTTCTTCCTTTTTTGTTGTCAATGAGCAGCGGTGACAGTGACTATCAGAGGCTCTCCTCAGTCTCAGGCAGGGGCCCCTCGGGGCCCACTGAGCTTGTTTTGTGCTGGTACTCAATCTCTGCGTGGGGGTTGGGGACTATTCCAAGCACTTTCTTCTTTCCCTTCTTCTAATTGCATGCATCCCTTTAAAAAAACAAGCAATGAAGGCACTCTGGCTAAGACAGCGACACAGTGAATTTAATGTATTCCATAGAGCAGAGGGGATGGTGGAGAAATAATGACTTCTCTGGTGGAGCATTGCTCCCCCCGGTCCTCCTTTAGCTGACTACCAGAAAGGGGGTTCTTCTTCTGATGGAAGACACCTTTAATTGCAGTTTCAACTTCTGCTCTCTACCCTATTAATCATGTAAAATGGCTCAAGAAGAGAGACTACCAGGCCCACTGTCTGAGTGTCTCCATTTGCAAGAAAGAAAATGTCATCTTTTATGTGTTTTTGCACTTCACCTTACTGCTGGAGATACGATTGTGCACAATCGCCTGCTTCATTAGATGACTACTGTATAGGTTGATTTGATGTTACAGGTGACATCGTTACCTGGGTGAGGTGCTGCAGGTCCCTGGAGAGAACCAGTGTCACGCTATCCCCCATACTCTTATTAAAACACCTGCCCAGGGACGGGATCTTATTCTCATCCACTACTCCTGTAGGTCTCAGCCCCAGTAATTACCTCACATGCTCGCTGTGCACACACGCATGGAGCGGACCTGCATGCAATACCCCCAGGATTCACTGGTATACAGCCACACATGTGCTGTTTGCTTGGTCAAGGCACATCAGTCAGTTCTTAACAGACCTGTACAGCGACCGTCAGATGTCACTTCATTGCTAAAATGCCGTATGTACACACCTCCTATAAATGGAAAGGAAGTGCAGCTAAACACATACAGGTGTTGACCTCTACGTGGGCACAGATGAAGTGTTTGATTACTTCTTCAGCTGAGCATTTTTGAATGTTTTTCATTTGTTGGGTGTTATTGTTGTGTTTGAACAGTTGTCACCTCACAGTTTTGAAACCCACTTTTTCTAGACATTACTTCATCAGCTGTTGCTATGGTAACAATCCCAGTATAGGACTGGGATGGTGTTTTTTAGTACCATGGTGATGATATGAGTTTTAAGTAGGTTTAAAACTAAAGAGAGGATGTTGTTTCCAATTTGAAATTGTAATATCTCTATTGAATTTGCTTAAAACTAAAGAAAAAAAGTCCCACATGTCAACGTGATTGTGTGAGACGAGTGGGAGAAAATAAAAGCCAGACAAAGCAGAGATGCTGGTTGCTGCCTCTGTTCTATGCTTAGATTGACCAGATGAGACAAACAGTAAAACACGCGAGTCACAGCTCAGCGCTAAAATGAATGATTTTTGTTCATGAGGTCAACTGTCTGTCATCAGGAAAAGGAAACACACTGGCTGTGTTGTATGCAGCAGCGTGTAGATCATTATGTTGGATAAAATTCAGTTTATTTTGCTCATTTCATCAGTACCTATCCCATCTGACTGCGCAACACACGTCTGATCACTTCTTCTGTGAATGCCTGCAGAACTACTGTGCGCGGTTAAAAAAACTACAGCAGCCATAATTCATCTCGGCAATGGACAGCCAGAACAGTGCTCGTCTGTGGGCTACACCAAAACAATGTTTCACAACTAACAGCATTTAATGTTTTGTTGGGCTATAGCTAATCAAAATTGGGGTTTTGTCTAATTTTATGTACAATCAGGACACTGCTCCTTTGCAACATAAAGAGGCTTTACAAAAAAAAAAAAAAAAGCTGAGCTGAAGTTTTTTGGTGTTAAAGAAACAGTGTCCAAACACAGATTTGTTCCCCATGACATTATTCATCATTGAACTGTCATGCTCTAATGATCAGAGGGGAGAAGTAAACACATCCATCTCACAAGTGATTTGACTTTCCATGGTTTCTGCTGACACAAGTCACTCTTACTTCTGGAGTTTCCCCCGGCTCACTGGGATGATAACTTAAGACAGCCGGAGCAGCCAACCTTCTCCACTTTCGTCAAAAGGTCTGAAAGCAACAGAGCGTGTAATTTGAGGATCATCAGTAGAATGCCGTGGATGGGAAGGTGCTCAAGTCTGTTTTTATTTTTCCTCTGTTTGAACACTGTGTTTTTCTCATTTTACTCCGTCTGCCATTTATGTAAAAATGTAATACGCTCTTTCCCCTTTTCCCTTATGCTGCCTTTTGCAAGATCAATTAATCCAAGACGGAATACTAGCAATCATCGCAGCATTTGTGTCAACGATGCATATTACTGAGCCTGCCCACTCTAGCCAGCTCCGCCACATTTAAATTCACAGCCAGATGCCATTTCCCTCTTACCCTGCTTTCCCCTCGTTTCACTGAGTGGCTGAGAATCCAGAACTGCCATTTCCTAGTCAGTATGTTTGGCAGTTTTCAGTGCAGTATGTGGCAAAGCAAGGCTAATGGCACTGTAATGGTGAGTTAATAGCTGACCACGATGAGGAGATAGCAGTGAAAGGAATGGATGGGGGGAGCTTCATTGACCTCATTTAGTCCCTCTGTTTTAATTCAGTCACACATAAAGTACATGAAGGGGGAAGAGGTAGCAACGAGATGCGACAGCACCCCTGAACTTAACATATGCTTCTCATATGGTTAACATACAGCATCTGAGCTTTTTTTAAGCGGCGATGAATAATAGTAATAGTATTCTAACGCTGGTAAATATAGCATTGATTTCATGTCAACAGTGAGTGATTGTGGCAAAAAGCCCACATGTGAGAGTAAATGGCCTCCTATCTCTTTTAGTCATAGACGGGGCAGCCGCTCGGCTCGGATGATGTACCTGACCTCAAAGAATCAAATCTCATCATCTCCATATTGAGAAGGGACAGCGCTAGAATCACCATTACTCATCTTTCAATTCCAATCATTTCTCAATTTGTTCAAGCTCTTTGCCACTACAAAGCCAAGTGGTCCATGAAGAGGAATGAGCGTGTGTGTGTTTGTGTGTGAGACAGAGGGAGCGAGGGAGAGGAAGATGTGTGTGTATGTGTATTTGAGAGGGCAGGACAATAATGTGTCTTCACTTTTATTAGTGTAACAAATCACAGTGAGTACAGCTTGTCATTCTCAAAGCTGTACATCAATACATTATGGGCTAGCCTCATACAGAGCAATATTGCCATGGCTAACATGGGGTAAATCTGATTTCATCGTCAATGTTACACTGTCAGGCACGTGTTTGCTTTTTTTCTGGGTTACAAGGTTAAGACCGTTGACATTCTATTTGTTATTACAGTTCGAAGGATGTATTGAGTTTGTATTAGCTCAGCCTTCCTCCTGGATTCTACTTGGACAAGTCCCTGTATATGCCAGCCTCACCTACTTCTCCCACCACTCACATTTTAAGCATTCTTCAATCATCCGAGGTCTTAATTTCAGATATTAAAAGTCAAAAGTCTGTATGCTGACGCACATGTGGGCATGAATGGGGAAGAGCGAGTCGGTTTGTGTGCGTTTGGGACTGGAGTGGCACAGCATGGAGTCACCATAGTTGTTGACTTTTGACACAGCTGCCCCAGCCTTCAGGGTGGGATAAAAATAGTCTCACTCTTTCTCGCTCCATTGCGGAGAGCTGAAGTACAGCGTCCCGCAACTAACACACATGGAGCATATTTGCTCACAATATCATCATGTCTTTAAAATTTGAATAATTTCTTTCCATGTCAAGTTCACACAAAAGCATGAAAGATTAGGGACTGAACCTAATTACAGTTCAGCTAAAATTCTGATTATGATCATTTCCTTGTGTACTTGCTGTATTTGGTCATGTTAAAAACTGATTTCCATCCATCCATCCATCCATCCATCCATTTTCTATACCGCGTATCCCTTTCGGGGTTGCGGGGGGTGCTGGAGCCTATCCCAGCCGTCAACGGGCGAGAGGCGGGGTACACCCTGGACCGGTCGCCAGTCGATCGCAGGGCACAAAAACTGATTTTTTTTATTTATTTATGTTTTTTTTTCAGTGATTGCTCCCTCTATATTTTATTTTTTTCCAGGAGGCTTGCATTGTTTTTTACTGAGCAGACAGACACTTGTAATTGGGTTATAGTTAGTACCCATGTAACATCTCGTGGGTATCTGTGCTAACATTAGCAAGCTACATAGGCTAACAAGCTTCCACTTTCACTTTGCCTTGCCTCCCCTTTCTCAGTGGAAACTTTTTAGCGCGGCTTGCTTCCATTTTCCGAGTGAAATGCAGACTTAAAGGTGAATGCAAAGCAACACAAGATATCAGTGAACAACTCCCGTGGGAAACACCCACACACAAGCTCAAAGCTTAAAAGCTGCCTCCATAAATATGTCCAAAACTGGTTTTATCCTCTTGAAAAATGGAGAAATATGCACAACAGCTGCAGTATCATTGCACAAAAAGTGAGAATTCAAATTTCAGTTTGACTTTTACACCAAAGTTTCTCGCAAAGCCCAACAGTATGTTTTTTGAACGCATACTGTACATACAAGTTTGTCTGTACTTTCATAAATACTACCACACATACTCTACCTGCCAAGTCCGCCTGCTGGTGTTTACCAGGGTCGAGTGCAGAGCAAAGTCAATTTGGACCAGGCCGGGTCTGAAATTACTTATACAATTACTTACACATATCCTCGGCAAAAAAATCTTCCAGGGTGCTTCTCAGCTAATTATTCCATAATTGTTGTTGGTGCCCTGTTGTTGATGGCTTCCACAGTTCTTTGTGTGGGGCTGCATGAAATATTAAACAGACGGCTCGCCTTGTTCTGGTCAACTTAATTACCTTTTCCACTGCTGCACTACTCTCATCTGCAGCCCCTTGTGCTTTCCATCGAAGCCTGTTTAAAATATAATACACATACAAGCATGCTGTTTTTAATTCAATTCAATGTGCTGCTTTGGAAACATTTTGTAGCCTGCCACAGTGGGCGAGTTAGTGTACGCTGTTGATGGTCTAACTCAGTTAACTTCGGTCCCTGATTTATCTTATTTTCTTGATTTCAGTTTCCTTTTGTTTTTTTAATCATTATCTCATATCCCTTTTTTTATTTTATTTTATTGTTATTATCAAATTTTCATCATTTCACTTTCTTTTTGTTTTGTTTTATCCTCATATGCTTTATTTCATTAATATCTTATTTTCTTTATTTCAGTTTCCTTGTGTTTCATTGTCTTTGAAGAGTCTCTTGTCCTATGCGTCTGCCAGGAACAAGAAAATGATGCTCTGTTGCTACAGTCTGCTTTCACCGAAAAACCACACAGACTCATAAAACATTAAGAGAGAATGAGCACCAGGAAGCTACAGATTGAGAGGCAAGACATACGTATCCTATCGACATAATGAAATCAGCACAACTGAAACAAATCTTGACTGGGTTTGGTGAGGTGGGGAACTGTATCCGCTTTTAAAAATGTCTCTTGGCTTCTGAGAGCAACCACACTGTCAGCAGAAACACTCACCCTCTCCTTGTCCCCTGTTTATGAATAATGGATTTAGTGACCCTCCCTATATCCTCCATAGCTTTCAGTCAATATTGCTCAGGTCCAATTGATGAACACAGAGATTTTAACTCCAATTATACACTGAGCAGCACTTGACATTCAAGTTAAATATTGCAAGGCTCCTGTGTATTTCCCTCATCGTTATTGCTCTGAGGGCAGACTGTCTGGCCAGTGTCTTGTCTCTCAGCTATAAGAAAGTTACATTGCAGACAAGCGCTCTAACAGAGCCTCTGGTCATAGATAGCTTATTCCACAGCCTCATCAAAGGAATAGGCTGAGTGTGTGTGTGTGTGTGTGTGTGTGTGCGTGTGTGTGCACATGTGCATGAAAATATTTCTCTGCCGCTCTGCTATAATAAGAGCTGTGCAGTGAAGGCCAGCAGTGCTGCCTGTGCAAGAGCAAACAGTCCATGACGTGTCAGCAGCCTGCATGTGCAGTGCACCTCATACAGGGAGATCAAACAGACAGGCACATGTTGTTCCTTTGTCCTCTTCTATCCCTCAGGTGAGCACATGAGGTGAGAAGAGCACCCTTGGATCTGTGGCCTCATTCTGCTCAGTTTATCAGCCATACAGCACAGCACACTTTATATCAGACGAGAAGAGATGTTGCGGGGAGAGGGTTGCGTTTTGTTTATGTTGCAGTAAATGTTGCACCATAGACAAGGTGTTAAACTTTATGGCTCATTCTTCGGGTCCTCTAAGTAGTTGGTATGAGTGATGGTT
This sequence comes from Chaetodon trifascialis, assembly GCF_039877785.1. NCBI lineage: Eukaryota > Metazoa > Chordata > Actinopteri > Chaetodontiformes > Chaetodontidae > Chaetodon > Chaetodon trifascialis. The sequence goes on along the minus strand of NC_092068.1, from coordinate 12,015,712 downwards.
TGGTTTGCTTTTCCCAGAAGGGCGAAGCAAACACCTTGACAACAGTAATTAAAAGTGCATGTGAGGCCTAATTCATTTTCTTCTCTGCGTCTCCTCCCTTCACTTGGCCTAATAAATCAGTTATGCTTGAAGTATCTGCTTCTCCTTAACTCTTTAATTCACCAGTGCATTTTGTGAAATAGCCCTGTGTCTGACAAGGAGCTGCTATAAACGATGTAGAAAATTGTTGTGGGAATTCTCAGTCTCCGCTGGATCCAGACTGAGCCTAACATGCGAAGGCAAAGTTTTAATCTGCCTCCACCACTGAAGCATTATAATGTCTGATCAAGTATAAAGTCAAAACATCTACAGAGTATACTGTATAGCTGAGGGTTAGTATACCTTATGCAGGTGTTGCATATTGAAGCTCCACTTTGGATGGTTTAAACTCTAAAATCAAGAGACATGTAAGCAGCCAAAACTTCATGAAATTAAAACATGTTTAGGTCTCTAATTTTCCAGAGTCTCAAAAAGGGCACCTTCGTAATCAATACCATGTCCCTCTCTGCCCTCTTTTTCACCCATGGAGTCATTTTTGAGGCAATTACGGGCCAGAGAGCTGCTGTTATTTAGCTGCTGTTATTTATATGAAAATATAACTGCTATTGACCGCTAGTGTCGCCCACCACCCTCCTTTAGTCAATAGCAACACAAATCGATGGTCAGCCAGTCAGCTTGTCTGTGTCTTTTTTAATCCATAAACATCCACTCCATAAACTCGCAAACCTTGGTCATCGTGGCCATTATTATGGTATTTCCAAGCTGGAAGTAATTGTATAATCATTACCACTTCATGAAATCTTAATAGATGCTGTAGATTAGAGACAAAGTAATGGCATGAGCCAGGAACTTGTGACTACTTCAGTAGTAAAACCGATCGTAGGGAAAAGTTTTTGTGTGCGTCCAGACCTTTTATTGTTTGCAGTCTTCCGTTACGTCTGTGGATATTTGTTTAGTTCTATAAATTGGCGTCAGCCTGTCATCAAACGTTCGAACAGGATGTAACATTTCACATGTCAATAATTACCACAGCTTCTAACTTGTTTAATAAAAAAGGTAAAGTACAAAACAGTGGATGTTGTGAATGTGAATGGCAGCAGGAGCTGGGTAAACACGTCATCTTTCATCCTGTAAGACATGCAAGCATCAGATTATTCTCATCAACAGTTTACACTGAGTAACTGCCTAAGTGAACACTGACATGTAATTGCATGTGTCGAAGGAGGAGGGTTGACATTTTGTCAAAGGTGGGACCTGACAGATAGGTTTGATAACTCTCAGCCCCGCTGGGGACTTCCAAGCACTCCCTAGGAAGAGGAAAAGGCAGTGCAGGAGGAGAAAAGCAGCAGTGAACTACTCACCCACCAGGCTTTATCAGCCTGTCGTATTATCTCACCACAAAGAACCAGAGAGGGCTTATCTCACGCCCATCTCCCTGATAAGGTCTGCCACCACAAACAAAAATAAAAGACAAAAAGGAGGGTGCGAGAGAACAAAATGACAAAGCAGAGCAAGGCTCTCTCAATATGTTGGCCTTTTATTACCTTTCCCTGCAAGATGACTGATAAAAACCCAAAGACAATGAGGGAGGGAAAGACAGAAGATAAGTTGGAGGAAAGAGAAAGGATCAAACTGAAAAGATAAAGAGTAAGGACTGTGTAAGGACCCAAACATTTCATTAAAGAAAAGCCTGGTGTTGGCACAAGGGGATGAGGAGGATAAGATGAAATGAGGGAGGTGGTGGGATTAAGTCTGGAAAAGGACACAAGCATGCATGAACACGCGCAGGAGCTCCTCTCTGTCCTTCTTGTATATGCGTTGTTTCTGTGTTTTCTGTGTATTGGGAAAGCCTGATCTTCAGAACCTCTGTGACCATTTGTTGCCACCTCTGTGGCCCTCGGATACTCATTATACACCAGTATTTATGTATGAGTGTGTGTCCTCCTTACTGTTGGAAGTTATTCAGTGTGTGACATGTTTCTTTTCAGGAGATAGTCAGCCATGAATATAAGATCTAAGCTTGTGCAGACACCCGGCGTGGGGGTTGAGGCATGTTATTGGTCCAATCGCATGACTTTTTTTGTCGGTCGTTATTCAGATTTCTTGTGTTTTAGTCAACAGCTAGAGTGACAAGAAGATTAAAAAAAAGAGGTGTTCAGGAACAGCATGTTACACCTGCTTCCTCTTGCCTCCCTCAGCTCTGTGCTCCACTAGGCAGAGTTACAGGCCAGCATGGGCACAGCGCTCCAGACACTTCTAATGCACAACATTTATCATTGTGGCAGTAGTGCTTGCCACCCTGGCCCGATCACTCCCCCCGTTATAAACCACAACTCCAGAAGAACGCTGAGTCAGGAACGGCCCAAGATCAGATCAGTACTGGAGCGTATGGCGAGAATTGCGTTGGCCCAATTTTTATGACACATTGTTGGCCCATTCTGATTCACACTGTAATATAGGAGACACAAACAATATGGATGGACTTTACTGCACTTCACTGCCCAGTGTTGTTTATTATACTACGTTTTCAATTCTGATAATGGTACTTGTTTAAGTTTTAGATAGACAATGACTACAATTACAGGACAGACCCTCTGTAAAGCCTCGCAGGTCTATAAGGCTTTTTGCAGGATGCCATTTCAGTCCCCATGAAATCTTGATTTATTTGTGGTGGTTCTGTTGAGGATGGTGGGCAGCCGCTCTTATGCTGCCCGCCAGCCCTGAGGACCATGAATTTTCAGTAGACACGTAGAAATCAGAGTTATAGCTGGCTGTGAAGGACAGATCCCATGGCAGGGTGCTCACGCATGTGTGGACTGAACACGTGTGTGTGTGTGTGTGTGGGTGCGTGTGAATTGTTCAATAAAGTCATCACAGGCCTCATAAAAAAAGCTGACATTTACAGCAAAGCGCAAAGGTCAAGGAGTTGGGCCTGATGCGATCATGATGGAGGAAAGGCTGATTTACCCCAGCCACCTCAAGAAATTAATAGAGGTGCAGGAGAGAGAAAATAAAATGGAAAGGCAGAAATGAAAACAAGAAAATAAGCAGCAGCATAAGAAGATTAACCAGAGGGAGAAATGACATTTCATTTTTACAAATGTGAGGGGTAGATATTACCCTCATGCAGATGAAATACTTCACGAGCAGTCCAGATAGAATACACATCTTTAGCAATCACTTAGACTGGTGATTTATGATGCATCCAAACAGTAGCTGATAGGGCCAATGTGGACAGACAGTCTGATAATGTAGATCTAATTAAAACTCCCAGAGTGGGACCGGAGCGTATGTCTCTGCTGACCCACACACACCGGGCGCAGCCGTGTCCTCGTTAGCAGCAACAATGTCACCGGGCTTGGCTAACACGCGGGCCCTAAAATGTGGTAGAGAGCAAAAAGTGCTCTAGCTCTGCGTGTATCCTGGTGCTGATTTCGAAAACCAAGGCCTGACTGCCTACGTGTGTTGCGTCTGGAGACAAAGTTAATGAAGACAGTAACATAGAGGGGAGGGAGCCATCGGGCGTCAGTCTTTGAAAGAGCCCCAGTTCTGTGTTTGGGGACTGAAAGTGTTGCCAGATTGGCAGCTGAACCTTATGGGCTTCTCATACCTTTGATGAAACACTGAAACTGGTGAGGAAGAGCTGACAGGCACACTCCCTTTGGCCAAATGCTGTCTTTTTTCCTGCGTCTCTGTTGTCTGACTTTGTCAGATCTGTGAATTTTTGTGTTTGTGTGTGTGTGTATAAGAACGACAGAGAAAGAGAGTAAAAGAGGGTGAGAGATATAGAGAGACGCTGTGTGTGTCTATGTGCCTGCTCCTGTGTGTGTTCTGGGTGAGCAGTCATCTGATGAACTGCCTTGCCACGGCCGAGGGTTGTGCACGCCCCAGCCAGTGAGATCCTGTTGATGTTGTGTTGGTTAACAACGCTCTCCCCCAGCACCACAACTCACAGAGCAGCAGTAAGAGGTTGGCAGACCCTAATGGAAACGTCATCTTCGAGATAAAAGATGGCCCGGCTTTGATGAGAGGGGGAGTTATGGGAGATGTATAATAAAAGAGCCATTTCCAATTGGTTCCGAAGCCAATTTAAGAGCGCTGAATGAAGACAGACGCTGTCATAGACAAACTGAAAAGCCGACAGTCACTCATAGCAGTTCTCCGGTTTGTCAGGTAGAGGGACCTTTCAATACAGTGCTTTATACTCCTGCCTTGAATGGGACAGGCCATAACTCAAACCCAAAGCTTGATTTGGGAATCAAAAGTCTAGTGTGCACTTTCATTATTGTTCCTCTTAAGTTTTCAGCGGAACCCAGCTGTGATGCAGCACTCATGCTGTCAATGTTTTCTGACTGCTGTCGTGCCCATAGAAAGTAATGTTTGCCTTTTTCTAACCCAGGTGCTACCACTTACTGTGAGAGCATAGTGAAAATTGATGCTTAGAATTATAAAATTTGCTGTAAATGGAGGAATGATTTTACTGCATCAACTGTATCAGCTCCAGTTGGTGCATTCCAGTTCTGATCATTTTTACAATAAAAACTGACTAAATATCAGCAAAAACAGCTCTGCACTGGTCCTGTAAATGCTGGTTTTAACCAAAAAAACGAGCAAGAAGCAAAGAAACTACAGGAAATGATGAAGTGGTGCTCCAGGACAAATAAGTAGACTTTATTTGTGACCACAGGGAACGGATGAAGTACATTCTGACCTGCTGAATTCAGTAGCAGGAAAGGCAGCATGTGAGACCCTTGCAACCAACACTGACCCTCAAACAAAACATGCAGCCTGCCATGGGTGTTGTTATGTTGTGTCTTCATTGTGAGGGAACTCCCACATCTGGTTATGTAATTGCATACTGCTCAAACTCGGGCTTGAAAAACGTGGGTGGTTTGTATAAAAAAAAGTCTGGCGGCTATCAAGCCCAGTACCAGCGCACCATTCAGAAATGGGCCATGCTCGAGTCTTTAATCTCAATCTATCCCATTCCTCCTTTTGTCACTATCTAAAACTGCAGGCAGCCAGAGGAGGCGCCGCGATATCAAGTCAAAGTATTCTCTGTCACATCTGCCCAGTATAATAATGGGTGACATCCAACACAAGCGAGAGAACTGATTATGGTAATGCAGGCCGTATAAACAAGCATAATGCCTATTTTCCGTGTGCCCAATATAATGATATTTATTAATGTAAGCGCTACCAATGGGGGAATGATCTGTGTAATATGCAAGCATGTTTACGAAGCAGTTATTTTTCATACTGTGGTGTTCATATACCTTGTCTTCACTCCATGATATTGTGAAGGTGCTTATGCTGTGTATACATTTGCATATTTATTGCCTGAAACCTTTCATAAGTAGTATTCCCTCAAGTATGCAAGATGGACAGGAAGCGTTTGCGAGCATGCTGTCTTTGATGGTAGTGAATTGCATTTGGAAGTTTTTTTTTGCTAAAAGACTCATTGTGCTGTTTTACTGTGAAAGGATTAAAGGTGTGCAGTAGGTGGTTTGTTGACTTGTTGCTGTCTTTTTGTGGCAAAGTGAAACACATATCATGTTTTGATTCACTCAGGTAAATGCAAAGGATTAAGCACCCATCATGTCCATTGTGTTAGAACAAACTGTACTCAGGCGGTGCCTCAATCTTCCACTGAATTGTGAAATTGTCAGTCTTAGTATGCACTCTTGTTCTTTCAATTTGTCTGCCTTCTGAATTCCCCCGGCTTCTCAAAGATGACATTTTCCATCACAGACATGTCCCTTTTCCAAAAAAGAATTGGCAGTAGCTTCCCTTTTATCTTGTATTCTGATCTTTATTTCACATATTTATGGAATCCGTTTGATAGTTATTATCATCCTGTCAAGCAGACTGAGGACTTTGTCAAAGAGAGACGAGCGAGGCAGGAGGACAGGCGATGATGCTGCAGCGAGGCAGCCATCTTGCAGCAGAGCTTTATCTCTTTCAAAGGCTTAAATGTGTAAGAGTCACAACAAAGACAGGATGTAGCCATTTTCATCAGCCGTCCCACCGTTGCTTGTCTTCCTTTCGCTCTCTCCTCTGGAACATACCGTGTAACCAAGTTGCAACTTTCTCTATCTTGTTCCTTCTCCGTCACAGTATCTGTCTTTATCTCTCCCTGGAACTATTAGAAGATTAATCAGGCTGTCTTGGCTCTTCTTAGACGCACTCTGCTGATGGTGCTCTTCCACAGGAGAGGCTGGTGGGTGGGTGGCAGCCATTAGAACATGGTAGCACTTTGATCTGCTGGGCGGATTTACAAAATTGCACTTCTAGCTCCTTGTCGAAGGGTGAAGGAGTAGAAATGTGAGAGAGAGAGAGAGAGAGAGCTGTTAGGTGATGTTTTTCTCAGCCAGGCTCAACGTAAAACATGGCAGAGGCTCTTGTGTTGTGGGTTTTTGTTGAAGAAAAGTTTGCGGGGAACCAAATAATTGTGGGGCTGGTAGAAATTCAAGTACCGAGTCAGTTTTCATGTACTTTTCAGCAACAGTCCAGGTCTGTCCTTCATCTTTTTATCAATCTTTAAGCAGCTTACTCTGTGAGACACAGATAAGATAACTGACTCCTACATGCCCTCCTCATTGTCAGTGTAATGACTACAAAGCAATATATCTGCTGTAACTGCCCCCCCAAACACACACACCTTGCTCTGTCAACTCAGCTTAATTAGCAGCACATAACGACCTGTAGTGAATTATTGTTTTTAATTACGCAATTTTACCACCTCTACAAATAAGATCTGTGTTTATGGACTGGATGAGGGGCAGTCAGCAAGGAATCAGTTACCTTCAATTTTCCCTCCAAGCTGAAGTGAGGATGAATCAACATGCAGGCGCTGAAAAGAGAAAATTAAATCCAATTCCATTACCATGATAAAGTGATTACATCACATCAGAGAATGCCCTATAGCTAAGTATGGAAATGTGAGCACATGCATGTGCCGGGCTGCCTTCAGCACCCACCGTTAACTGCGCGTTTCTCTGTGCAAATCAAGTGCACCACACAAATACTTACCTCTTTCGACCCTTTCTCACATACACACGCTCGCAAATACATGCCCAGATACACACACAGACATAAAGAGTCTATTGAGCCATCACATGGATTAATGCTCGGTAGAGTGGGCTTGGATTTGCTCTCACCATAACGAGGCTCCAGCGCTTCCCCTCTGCTTGGATATCCAGCTTCATGGCCACGTTACACCTGGATGGCTCTGCTAATGGAAGCATTTTATTAGACTTGCATGCAGGAAGCCTGGCACGATCATCTCTTTTTATTATTTATGTAGCCCTGTTTCCTGATTCCCTGTTCATTTTAGCCCTGTGACCCCCCCCCCATCAGGCAGCGCACCAACTCCCCGGCACACACGCCGATACAAACTCTTCTGCATGCTTGAGTGTGTGTTCGGCAGGACATTTATATGTGCACAAACTGGCTTTGGCGATGCAGATGCATTCTGTTTTGTTCCTTGCTAGCCATGCTTTGCTTGCATTTCCACAGAAAAGCAATGTAACCCTATTTATATTCATAGGTTTAAATGTCAAATCAACGTAATAACCATCAGGAAATGTGAGTTATGACGGGAGGCTAGCTGGTATTATATTTGTATCAATTGCTCAGATGAAAAAGGGAAAACCATATCTGTGCAGGCGATGGATGCTCTGTTCTGAACACTGAAAGCACCTCCGATGAAATAGTTCTAATTTGTTTGACAATTTCCAATGCACCAAATGAATGAAATGTAATTATACCTCATCCGTACTGAATGGAGAAGCCCTTTTGTCAGTACAATGCAGTGAATTGGAAATCTCTCATATGTACTTTGTGATTCGAATCGGCATCCTTGAAGCCCGTGTTTTCACGGTGAGAACAAATCACTCCCTAATAGCTTCTGGCAAAACAGCCCATTGCTTTGACTAGCGTTGAGAAACAATTCCTGGCTGTACGGTAAATATTGTGGGGGCCATTCAACCAAATGCAGTATCACAGAGGAGACCAACAATGGGAAGTATTTATTTGAAGAATTGATGCAGTCGGATATTGGAACACAACCGTTTTGACTGTGTGTGTGTGTGTGTGTGTGTGTGTGTGTGTGTGTGTGTGTGTGTGTGTGTGTGTGTGTGTGTACGTGTGTCTTTTCATGTGTGCACATGTGCTGGCACCAGAACATTGGTGGGTAGGAGTGTTATATCAGGACCACCACAGATCATTACACATAAACATGTAGCAGTTGTAAGTCAGCCTACTTAGCCTATCAAAGCTTCTGTGGTGACGACGCCAACCCGCCACCCCCCCACCCCCCACCCCCACCCCCTCCTCCGTGTGTTTGTATGTGTGTCTGTGTCTGAAACAGCTGGATGGATCCTCTGATGCTCCATTGCCAAATGTCACAAGTAGTCCATCCTTCTGGGGAAATAAATTGGCTCTCCCTTAAGCAGCAAGTATGCCGACAGGAGCCGCAGCATATGGTGAGGATCGGACAACTGAAGACGACAGTTTCTTCTCTGTTTTGGCTTTTCTCATTATGATCTGGACAGCACCTTGATGATGAATGTTTCTTTCTGGAGAATTCTTTCTAAGGATAGGATCTCTGTTGGAAACGCATGAATCCCTAATGAGAGGCAGAGCATAATCCGTGGCATGTTTTGCTTCTCTTCAGGTGCTGCTTTGTCATTTACCCCGATAACTACGATCTTTCATTTCAGACGAACACCACAAGGTCGTTATGGCAGCTCAGTATAGCTGTGCATTTAGCCAGCTTTAAACGCTAACACCAGTTTGCCAGCAGGCTCACAATGACAATAGTAACATGCTAGAGTTTAGCAAGTACATGTGTAGTGTTTACTATGTTAACCATCTCATCTTAGCATGTTAGCTTGCTAATATTTGTCAGTTAGCACTTAGCACAAAGTGCACTTGAGGCTGATGGTAACGACATTACTTTTGAAGAATTTCATCATTTAGAAGTTGTTTAGTAAAATTCTGACATGATGATGGCACGAAATGAAAAGTTGATTCGTGATTAAAATTCACCCTGAGGGGAACATCAATTTTCGTGGCAATCCACCAAATAGTTTTTGAGAATTTCTTCTCAAAATCACAAATGTCAACATCCTGGTGGCACAAGAGGAAACGTCAGATATTTGACCAAAGAGGTGGACCAGCTGCCTCTGGCGCTACGCCACTAAACATTTTCAGTTTTAGTAGCTCTTAAAAACACAGTGCATAACACACCATCCTCCCTTTTTTACTCACTGAAATAAACTGTTTCTATTGAACGCTAAACATTTTCAAGCCCAAACCAAAGTGCGACATTTAAAAACAGGAAATAATCTGAATTCAGCTATCCCATTAGTGCTTTTTTCTTAATACACAATCATGAACATTGGACTGCACAGTCTTTAAATGAGGACTTCCACTGGTCATATGGCAGCCAGATTGTATCTATAATAGCACTAACCCTGAATCTGACCCTGAATTGGCTCAGCTCATACAATACTCATTCAGTTTAGCTAGCAATACACTGAATGATAAAAGGGTCAGTTAGGTTTTAGTATTTTGTTCATTCTTTTATTTTGTTACCATATGCAGCTTAAGACTTTGCGGAGCTTGTAGATCTTTGCCCTAACAAAAAATCCGACACAATTCACTATTCTGACACATTCAAATGCACACAAAGCTCCTCTCTTTCCCCTTGTATCACATTTTATATCAAATACAGTTGGTTTCCAGCTGTCTTGCTGTGGGGTTGCAGCATTGAATAATTCATTATCATCATGGCTAAAAACAGTAAGTACAAACATAGCGAGGGCACTTGCTTTGCGAGACATTTCTTCATCTCATACAGTACAATAAACATCATATCTTAGTCTTGAGCGTTGTCCATTTTCTTCTCTGAATACTTCTGAGGTTACTGTTTTTTTTCTCCCGTTTCTCCCTGCCATTCTGTCTTTTCATGATACAGTATGGGTAAAGCTCCTCCATCAAAGCCTTTCACGATGACATGGCCCTCGTGGCGTCACCTTCCTCATGACACTGTGGTTGTATATGTTGCATCCACTTTCCCACTTTTGCTTTTTGTTAGCGCACAGTGCAGCCACGGTTAGTAAGCTCTACTGAAGTCATCACAGCAGTTTTCGTGGTCTTGCCACGGTACCTCCCTGTTGGGTTCAAGGGCATATGCCTGTTTCTTGTGGCGGGGAAGACTGTGACCAGTCAAATTCGTCTGTCTTGCAGTGTCTGGTGTAGTGCTACACAGCCTAGGGAAAGGGCAAAAAAATAGAAAAGTAGTACTAAAAATAAACCGGACCTTAAATCTTGTAACCGTGTGAAGTCGGATGCCTTATGCTATGTAATGCTATGAAATAGCACACTAGTGTATGCCTAAGATTGGAAACTGCACGATAATTTCTGTATATGTAAGTGACAACATCGATGAAAAAGACTTTTCCCTCTCTCATAACATCGCATGCATAATGAATGCCTTTTCCCTTTTTCCTAACATGCATGGTCTTTGGGACAACTAAAACTGCAAAATACAATATATTGTATAAATTATACAAACAATTCCCAATTTTCATTCACCTTGATATGTTTTAACATATAAAATACATGGTCAAGAAATGTAAAACATGTAAAAAGACAGGAATGATGACTTAGTTAGTTGTTTGGTGTTTCTCAAAGGGCAGTCTCATAGGACAGACTTGTTCCAAATTCAGCATTTTGCAGTTTTGCTCAATATTCACAGTTTTCTTCAGTTCTTCCAGTTTGCATGAAATGAAGTAAACCAGCGTCCCTCTGTTTTCCATGTTCAGCATATTTTATGCAGGAGGCCAGCTGGGCCTGAGACACTATCGAGGCAAGACACAGCTGGAGAACAACACTTATCCAACAGGAAGATAAAGACCTGCCTGGATTGAAAGAAATGTGTCCATTTAGTCAGCGTTCCCCAGTGTTAAATCTGTATACATGTGAGCGAATAACACATGCGCTTGTGTATGTGTGGTCATGAGCATCATGGGGAACTGGGTGGAGAGGGTTGCTGGATGGATAGAAACAGATAGAAAAAGACTGATGGCACAGGGAAAGATGTATGCTTGGCTGGAGAAGTTAATAAAATTGAAGCTGTGTTATGATGAATAAGGAAAGGGCCATAAAAGAGAATGTATGTAGTGAATCTCCCTGGCGAGCAGTGCTGAACAGCCTGGTGAGCACACCCAGGGGAAGGCTTTTTAATCTGCAGCCCTCCCCAACACTTTGCTCTGCACAGGGAAGTGGGCCCACATTCTGTTTGAGCTTCAGTAAGACGGAGATATGGAAACCATGAGCTGGACATAGACAGAAAGAAAAGTTAAAGCCATGGCAAAATAGCAGAGAAATGGGAAGGTGAAATTAATGTGATTTTGCTGAGGAGTGGTAAAGTGTTCTGCCATGTGAAATAAGCATTTTTCATTGAAGGTGTTAAATAACCATATGGGAATGCTAATTACTGTCTTACAAGGGAGGTCACTGGATGCACTAGACACTACACATACACTGCTCTCCTGTGGCAATAGAATAGGTTTCTTGTTACCAACACCTGATTGATTAGAAGGACAGCCACTTCACTAATGCCTTTGTACTAAAGAATTGAGAGCAATCTTAGTGCAAGAGGCTCAGTGTGTAACATATAGTGCTATACATGCAGCTCTTGATATAATGAAACACCAAAGTAGATGTGCAGAGGAGGGGACTGAAGCACAGACTGCTGGATGAAATAACACACCAAACAGAAAGAAACGTCTTATTTAAAACAAGGACAAAGGGCGAGAACATCTTCCACGACCACAAGAAATGTCTAACAAATCTGGAGTGTGTGACACTCTATATTGACAAGTCTTAAGAGGAGATGAGAGCCTCACACCAGCGGGCATTACTCCTCCTGTAATACATAGTCACAACACTCAACATCTACTTAAAAAGGATTATTAGTCTCTGTGTTGCCATCTTTTTCCATCAAATACTTCATTACTGCTACACCTGCATCCTAACAATACGGAAGTTTCATATCCCAGATTTTCCAGCAGAATGCATGTGTGCATTTAAAGTGAAAGGCGATTTCTGGTAAGCCACTTCTAGCAGCCATCTAAATGAGTGACATGTTGTAAATTGAATAGGTGTAAAGGACAGTGTTTCACTCTGTGGTTTAGGTGTTGAAAGGAGTTGTTAGTTTTCTTGATGCCATTTTTATGGATTTGTGCATAACCTGTTGACATAGGTATTATATGGGTGTCAGATTATTCAAGTCTGGCACCTGCAATTTGTCCGAAAGCAGTAAATTGCAATTTACTGCTTAACATCTATCTATCTATCTATCTATCTATCTATCTATCTATCTATCTATCTATCTATCTATCTATCTATCTATCTATCTATCTATCTATCTATCGTATAATGCTGCCAAAAAAGCCAGATTTCCGAAAAGTATGAAAGCTCCAAACACAGAAAACATGCATGCCAGATTCCTTTGTTTTTGTTTCCTTCCTTCAAACGGTATGTAGTTTAGAACCTCGCCATTTTAATATGTCATTTCCAGACAAATATTGCTGTTTGTCAGTGTTTGAATGACAATATGTCTGACTTGTTTCCTGTTGCTGGAAACTGAACCCACTGAAAAAGCAGAAAGAATGGTGGGGTCTTTGTGCACGCTGCCATGGCAGCTGTTCATTTTTCGCCTGAGTTGCTCTCAGAGAAGCCAGTTACCTTGCTGATGATAAATGCTTTTGTACGCTGAGCTGTCTCAGAACTCCAGCAGCCTTTAAACCCTGACAGCCGGTGCAGCCTCAGCCTCACAACCTCAGGCCTCCAACCTCAGCCTGTCCTTCAGCGCAACAAATCAATGGCAGCCTTCCTCGCTCAGGCCAGCGGCTGCTGCAGCCACAGCTGCCTACGCAAAAAGCCTACTTAGTAATATGGGAGGTAATGCTCATGTGCAGTGACAGGTGAGACCTCCATGACAGTGTGATGGCCTAGGGATCATCACCGAGGCAACGTGCGTAGCTGGGAAGCAGGCGTCTGCGGTGAGAGATAGAGTAATGGGTTGTGATGGGGGAGGTATTGGGATGGCTGTGATTGCTATCTGCGTGTGGACAACCAGACATCTGGACACGATGTAATCTCTGATGGAGTGATGAGGCCCACCTTATACCTTCAGTCTAGCCGGTTCCCTGTAGACCAGCTCCTGCTGTTTGCCTTAATACTCTGAATTCCCTTTCTCTTTAGCTCCCATCCAAGTCCACCTGTTCTATACTTTTCCATTTTCTCTCTTTTCTCTAATCGAGTTTTTCATCTTTCTAGCCTCACTTTGAACTCTTCCTCTTTTTTCTCTAATTCACTTCTCTCATTGACTCTCTTCATGCTCTATCTTCTGCTTCTCTTTCTCTCCATCACCAGTCACTCCCTGTGAGTCAGGCGCTGGGGCAGGAGATTAATGATGGTTGAGAAGCTTTGGCACTGTCTGATTTTCTATTATCAAAACTGAACTGCCTCAGACAGGCTGTATTTTCTGTTCGGGTGTGGTAGTAATGGCAGCTGGGATTGCTCTGTTATCATTGAATTGAATGTGTACAGTATATCATACCCAAAAACACTCAGTGCCTAATAAAAGATCAGTTAAAGACTACAAAAAAGCCAGCTTCTTTCAAAACTGCATTTCAGAAGTGCTGCTGAATGTAAAAGCAGCAAAAGCCCACATGGACACTGCTTCTATCACATAAATAGTGTCTTCCTCACACAGCTAATACACCTTTAGTTAAAGGGCATTCATTTTTACACTGATAATCATTCATTCATGTTCATTTCTACTTCTCCTGCCAGATAACAGTACTATAGGTCTAAGCCTCAGTCTTGGCTCTGTTAATTACAAATTTTATCGTAATTATAATTAGATTTTTTTCATTTATTTTTAATAAGAGTTGATCTACAGAGGACGCCCCATGAGTGAATGCAGTTTCTCTCAAATGTTTCCACATAAAGGGGCAGTAGTAAGCCTAACAGTTTTACATTGTGGCTCCAGAGTAATCTTTCAGATTATTTAAAAAGTAACCCTGATGATGTCATCAGGGCCATTTTTTGATTTAAATGGCCAGTCCCCCAACTTTATGAAAGTGCAACACAAAATTGCTGGAATGCTGCTTTAAAGATCCACTGTGTTTTTGAGGTGTTATTTGCAGTGCTAGACTAGAGAAGGCGCAAGAGAGATTAGAAATTGTATTATTCTTTTAAGCAAAGATGAGTTACGGGAACACACGGCCTGACCCAAAAAGATCATGTAAATAGTTTTTTTGTTTTTGCTGTTGTTTTGCCTTGGTGTGAACAAAAGAACTGCTTTGCTTGCCGCGGTAACTGCGTCACCCAGTGATTGAAAAAGAGAAGTGTGCGCAAAGGAGAAAAGTCAAATTGGAAGAAAATGCTGGATCCAGCTCATTTATGACCTTGTATTTCTATCGAAGTACGCAACCTTTCCCACACGCTTGCTCCAGAGTTGCACAGGTCATCTATTTGAGTAATGAATTATGGAAAGGATGCTAAACAGGTGATATCAAGACAATGCTGTGGTAACCAGTCAGACTTGCAGCTCTCTCTCACTAAGTGTGTGTACATGTGTGTATGTGTGTGTGCATGTTAGCATGGTAGTCCTATTAGTGTTGCAACTCTGGCATCATTACAGAGACTTCTCTGTCCCGAGACAACCAAGACTTGCAAACTTTGTGTAGGTGGCTGCTTCAACATGAGAGTGTGTGTCACATGTCTTTCCCTCTCTGTTTTTTGAAGTCCCAGATACCTTCAAGGTAAAGGAGACTGACAAGGAAAGGATAAGAAACATGGAAAATGAGATTGAAAAAGGGAGAGGGGAATTGAGTAGGAGGCAAAATCAGGAGAAAGCAAAGCGAGGAGTGGAAGAAATAGGACACAGTGAAAATCGAAGCAAAGTGATAGAGCAAAGCTGGGGGAAAAGAGTAAGAGCCTCGGGCTGAGAGGCACCAGCCCAAGTATCATAGTCAATTAACATCCCAGCCCAGCACTAATTCTCAGTCTATTTCAGACCATTAATTATGTGCACCATCAGTTCCAGCTCACTTGGCCTGACACAAGTCTTCATCACATTGCCTTGGCCCCTACGGATCGTGTTTTACCAGAGAAATAGCTGCAGTTTACATATTCATGATGAAATGAGATGAAAACTGTATGGATCAAGACCCCTTTTATGAGTCTCTATTGAGAAGAGATGAAACTAACCATCATATATTTTAGGAGATGTTTATACTTAGGGTGCTGCTACAGCTCTACTCTATGTCACCAAGTAGCTGTAGGTGAGGTATTCAAAAGGTGACAGAGGTCACAGAGGTTTGCTTACACCAATCAGGCTACAGTAGTTGTTACCTCGTTGCCCAGAGGTATCAGCAGATCTAGAGGGGAGTCAAGCCAACCGTGCTCTTTCAGCAGGCTTAGGTGTGTTCCCTTTCTCTGCACAGGCAGGAGAAATTACCCTAAATGTGGAAATTAGGTTAACTGTGGAAGAAAAAACAGGGTTCAGCAAATTGCCTTTCTTCCACATCCTAGCCTCAACTTCTGTAGACGCCAAATCAAAAGTTCTAGGCATACTGTCTGACAGGTTTTAAGGTGTACTGTAGTAACACCTGACTGCCCTGTTCTAATTTCACCACCTGCAGGAGCAGCTCCTTTATGTGCCATAACCGGCAGCCCAGAAAACAATCAACAACAGTCCAGAAAACAGGCCACCAATTGCAGTAAGACTGGAAGCTATGTATAGTTGTAAATGGGAAAACTGGAGGAGTCTGCACAAGTGGGCCTGGCTGGTGTTATCCTGTTTCATTATGCCCTCTGACTGAACCCAGACAGTCCAGTTTGGTGTTGGAAATGCAGGTCAAAATCTGAGAGAATCAATTACAGAATGATACACAAACAAAGCCACCGGCGAGGTGACACTGTCTCATCAGAGGATGCTAAATAATCTCAAAAATAAACGACGGCGCCCAGATGATCACACACTTTTCTCCCATCAATTTTTTGTTGATGCAACCTAAGAGCATGCCCTAATCAATTTCCTCTCATTAGAGCAAATGTAATTGGCTTCCTCATAGTACAACAATTAAAATGTGTCAATACCTCAACTAGTTAACCATTCAATCGCTACACAGCTCAGAGTTAAAAAGTTCAGTCCTGCTAATGATAATCAATTGATGAATATCAAATGACCAACACGGACTCTGTGAAGATGAATGCGGCAGCGCCATGACCGGCCGTATCTCAGGGGAGCGAGTTGGCCATCCAGCGGCATTGTGTTGCCACCAGCAGCTGCCATTGTGTCCGGCATGAATCGATTGTAGCTACAGATGATTTAAGAGAGTAACAAACACACAAACTGCAGTTAAAAACAGGGGTGGATCATTGTGCTGCACTTTTTTTTTCCCAGCTGAAGCTATATGTTCGACATGCTGTAACATCAGAATGCAGCAATGGAAGGGAAGCGGAGAGAGGGCTGCGTCACAACACAGTGAGCCCAGATTAAAGTGCCTGCTCAGCTCCGCGGAGACGACAAACATCCAAATATCTGTCACTTGGTGTCTGCTTGTCATCACCTTCAAGAGGGGCTGTCAGCACCACTGTCAGTGTGTCCATTGGCAAGTTTTTGCCCCACACCATTTATCCCTGAGCAGGTGTTCCTTAATGCACTCACAATAAATGACAAGTGAGAATAATTGGACAAAATCCTGAAATTGAGTGGGCTGGCTGACGCATTTTTTTGCCTCCTTGAATCGAAAAAAAAAATAATAATATACAGTCGCAGCATCTCATCGTTGATTTACATGATTGAGATCAATTTAAATCAATGCTGATGATTGCGATGGGAGTGTGTTAATTTAGAGAACGGAGAGACAAAGAAAAGCACTGCTGCTGCCATTTTATGAAAATGTATTTGGGTTCAAGACTGACTCAGTTGGCTTATAATGACAGCTCCTGGCTAGACTTGTCACCTTTCTCTGTGGCCCTAACAGGCATTTTCTTCGACACCATAATGTCAGCCTGCCATAGGACAGAGGAGAGAGATGAATTTTAAATCATTGCAGTGTGTGCAGAGGCAGCTGGCAGGTGTTGATGGCTGTTCACTCAGCTTGAGAAAAGCTAGAAGTGTTCTAGTTGAAACTTATTTGGTTTTAATCATTAGACATATAAAAAAATAACCAGATTTCATTTAATTTAACAATTGGTCACATTTCCAGATTTCAACCTTTATCAAAATCTTAACTTTTACTCTGCATGCATGTTAGCATTTCTTTTTGAAACTCACTGCCCAGCCGAGCAGATAAATCACTAAGAATAACAGCCTGTTAAAACGTATTGAGGTCCAATGACTGCCTGTGATTGGCCGACTGAAGCAGGTCATTAACTTATGGAAGAGCAGCTTTTGTGTGCTCTGAGAAAACCATTTCTGTCTTTAGTGATCACTCAGCTGTGTACTCAACAGCCTCAACAGAAATTAGATGTCGGTGCAGAACGACAGCAAAAAAGCACATCAAAACAGACTAAGACCCATTATATTTTCTAATACTCCTGGTTATTGTTGCCTAACCATCTTCCACAGTATATCGAAGCATCCATCAGCTCCGAGATGCAGGGTCAGTTTCGCTCTAAAATAGCTGCTGGACCCGGGGATAAAGACAATGATCCCATATCTCTTTAGGGTGCTTTGTGTAAGTATCGAGCTCCCTTGTGTTTTGAAAAGATATAGCTAGGAGCAGACAGCCATTTGAGGACTGTCTGAGAGAAACAGGACAAAAACAACTATTCAGTAAATATCCCATTTGCTGCAGGAATCACATATTTTCACACTTATCCCTCGTGATAATTTGAATGTGTCATCCTTCTGGTTTATAGCAAATCCTAATATTTAGTGTGAAGTGGGAGAGCACTGTCCTGTGTGTCTGACTCCTGCTGTTAAATGATTTTCATTATGGCCAAATACTATACATGGGAGAAGGGGTGTGCCATATCACACCATTCACAATAATGCTGGTATAATTTTTAATGTAATAAAAAATGGCATTGTTAAAATGTCAGTATTCCCACTTGTTGGTTACAACAACGAGCATGGCTGAAAGTAACATTACTACCGGCTCCAGAGTGGAGGAGGGTCTAAAAAGGGGAGTGACTTCAGCAGTAGGTTACAAAAGATCAGATGTGCAACAATCCACAGTGAATTGTCTGAAATGCAAGAAAGAGGCAGCGCATCAAACTTATTTCACCACCTCAAGCAGAAGCACAATTCAATTCAATTCAATTTATTTTATTTGTATAGCGCCAAATCACAACAGAAGTTGTCTCAGGACACTTTCCATATAGAGCTGGTACAGACCAAGCTCTTTTATCTACAAAGAAACCAACAATTCCCCCATGAGCAAGCACTTGGCGACAGTGGCGAGGAAAAACTTCCTTTTAACAGGCAGAAACCTCGAGCAGAACCAGACTCTGGGTGGGCGGCCATCTGCCTCGACCGGTTGGGTGAGAGAGGAAGAGCAAGAGAGAGAGAGTGAGACAGACAGACAGACAGACAGACAGACAGACAGACAGACAGACAGACAGACAGACAGACAGACAGACAGAAAGAAAAGCAGTCAGAGAGAGAGAGAGAGAGAGAGAGAGAGAGACAGAGACAGAGAGACAGACATGCAGTCACAGTAACAGTGACAGTGGATGTAATAACAGCAGTAGCAGTTGCAGTGGATGTCAGGCAGGGCCAAGGCAGGAGACGCAGCTGAAATCCACAATCCAGATTCAGCCACTGTCCATGGGAACCTGCAAGACAACAAAGCACAGAGACTCCGGGGAAGGAGCTAAGTTAGTAACACGCCGTGGTAGGACATGAGAGCGTGCGGATGGAGAGGGACAGAAGGACGGAGGAGCTCGGTGTATCTTTGGATGTCCCCCAACAGTCTAATCCTATAGCAGCATAACTAGGGGCTGGTCCAGGACAAGCCTGAGCCAGCCCTAACTATAAGCTTTATCAAAAAGGAAAGTTTTAAGCCTACTCTTAAATGTAGAGACAGTGTCTGCCTCCCGGACAAAGACTGGAAGATGGTTCCACAGGAGAGGAGCTTGATAGCTAAATGCTCTGACTCCTGTTCTGCTTTTTGAGACTTTAGGAACCATAAGTAGACCTGCATTCTGGGAACGCAGTGTTCGAGTAGGGCAATAAGGTACTATGAGCTCTTTAAGATAAGAAGGTGCCTGGCCACTTATGGCTTTGTAAGTAAGGAGGAGAATTTTAAACTCTATTCTAAACTTTACAGGGAGCCAGTGCAAAGTGGCGAGTGTTGGAGAAATATGATCTCGCTTCCTGGTTTTTGTCAGAACACGTGCTGCAGCGTTCTGGAGCAACTGGAGAATATTCAGCAGCGAATTTGGGCAGCCTGATAGTAAAGAATTGCAATAATCCAGCCTGGAAGTTACGAATGCATGGACTAGTTTTTCTGCATCATTTTGAGACAAAATATGCCTGATTTTTGCGATATTACGTAGGTGAAAAAAGGCAGTCCTTGAAATTTGTTTTACATGGGAGTGAAAGGACATGTCTTGGTCAAAGATAACTCCCAGATTCTTTACAGTGGTGCTGGAGGCCAGCGCAATGCCATCCATAACTGCTATGTCATCAGAAAGTGACCTTCTAAGATGTTTAGGGCCTACTACTATAACTTCAGTTTTGTCCGAGTTTAGCATCAGAAAATTGCAGGTCATCCAGGTCTTTATGTCATGAAGACATGCTTGTAGTCTAGTTAACTGACTGGTTTCTTCCGGTTTCATTGATAAATATAGCTGGGTATCATCTGCATAGCAATGAAAATTTATTGAGTGCTTCCTGATAATCTTACCTAAAGGAAGCATATATAAGGTGAATAGAATTGGTCCAAGCACAGAACCCTGCGGAACTCCATAGCTGACTTTAGTGAGCACAGAGGAGTCGTCATTAACGCGTACAAACTGAGAGCGATCTGACAAGTAGGATTTAAACCAGCTTAGCGCAGTTCCCTTAATGCCAATGAAATGTTCCAGTGTCTGCAATAGGATGCCATGGTCAATGGTGTCAAATGCAGCACTAAGATCCAGTAAGACTAGTACAGAGACAAATCCTTTATCAGATGCAATTAGAAGGTCATTTGTAACTTTAACCAGTGCTGTCTCTGTGCTATGATGCACTCTAAATCCTGACTGGAAATCCTCGAATAAACTATTATTGTTTAGAAAGTCGCACAGCTGATTGGCAACTGCTTTCTCAAGAGTTTTTGAGAGAAAGGGAAGGTTGGATATCGGTCTATAGTTGGCTAAAACCCCTGGATCAAGAGTAGGCTTTTTCAGTAGCGGTTTTATCACAGCTACTTTAAAGGACTGTGGTACGTAGCCTGTTGATAAAGAGAGATTGATCATGTCTAAAACTGAAGAGTCAATTAGAGGTAATACTTCTTTAAACAGCTTAGTCGGGATAGGATCTAAAATACAGGTAGATGATTTTGATGATGAAATTATTGAAATTAGTTGGTGAAGGTCAACAGGAGTAAAACAGTCTAAAACTGCGACAGACTGAGTAACAGTTTCTACGATTTCTGCGTTTGAAGACAAAACAGTACCTGTTAACGGCAGGAGTCGATGAATTCTGTCTCTAATAGTTAGAATTTTATCATTAAAGAAGCTCATGAAGTCATTACTGTTCAGAGCTAAAGGAATACATGGTTCACAAGAATTATGGCTCTCTGTCAGCCTGGCTACAGTGCTGAAGAGAAACCTGGGATTGTTCTTATTTTCCTCTATTAGTGCAGAGTAATAGGCTGCCCTGGCACTGCGGAGGGCTTTCCTGTATATTTTAAGACTGTCTTGCCAGGCGGACCGAAATTCTTCCAATTTGGTAGAACGCCATTTCCTTTCTATTTTCCGTGAAGTTTGCTTTAATTTGCGGGTTTGAGGAGTATACCATGGAGCTAACCTCCTATGTTTAATTTTCTTCTTTTTTAGGGGAGCAACAGAGTCAAGTGTCATACGCAACGATCCTGTAGCACTATCAACCAGGAAGTCAATCTGGGAGGGACTAACGTTAGCATAAGACTCCTCTGTTGTATTGAGACATGCCATTGAATTAAATACTGATGGGATCATATCCTTAAATTTAGCTACAGCACTATCAGATAGGAGTCTGGTATAAGAATTTTTGCCTACTGGCTGGTAGTCTGGTAATATGAATTCGAAAGTTATTAAATGATGGTCTGATAAAAGAGGATTCTGTGAGGAGACTATTAAGTCTTCGATTTCAATGCCATATGTCAGAACAAGGTCGAGGGTGTGGTTAAAACAGTGAGTCGGTTCATGTACATTCTGGCGGAAGCCAACTGAGTCTAATACTGAGATAAACGCAGTGCTAAGGCTGTCATTATCAACGTCGACATGTACATTAAAGTCACCTACAATAATTACTTTATCTGCTTCAAGAACTAAGCTTGATAGAAACTCCAAGAACTCAGCTATAAATTCGGAGTAAGGACCAGGAGAGCGGTATACTACAACAAATAAAAGTGGCTGCACTGTTTTCCATTTCTCATGAGAAAGAGTGAGAACAAGGCTTTCAAATGACTTGTAGTCGAGTTTAGGTTTAGGGTTGATCAAAAGGCTTGAGTCAAAAATGGCTGCAACTCCACCTCCTCTGCCGCTGCCTCGAGGAATGTGAGTATTAATATGGCTCGGAGGAGTAGCTTCATTTAGGCTCACATACTCTTCAGGACACAGCCAGGTTTCAGTCAGACAAAATAAATCAACATTATGGTCTGATATTAACTCATTTACTAGAACAGCTTTAGAGGACAAAGATCTGATGTTAAGGAGTCCACATTTAATTCTCCTATCTTGTTGTACTATTGCAGAGGTTGTTCTAATTTTAATTAGATTCTTATGTTTAACTCCTCTTCTCTGTACTTTTGGTTTACTTAGTTTACGTGGTCGGGGGGCAGACACAGTCTCTATGGAGTGTTGGGTGGGTAACTGCTCTAATGGAGGCGCAGAGAAGCGTGTAGGACTGCAGCTCTGCCTCCTGGTCTCAACTCTGAGTTGTCAGGGGTTAGGTTCATAAATAAAATCGGTCAGATTTCTAGAGATGAGAGCTGCTCCCTCCAAAGTGGGATGGATGCCGTCTCTCCTAATCAGACCAGGTCTTCCCCAGAAAGTCTGCCAATTATCAATGAAGCCCACACCGTTTGCTGGACACCACCTCGACAGCCAGCGATTGAACGATGACATGCGGCTAAACATATCATCACTGGTCAGATTTGGCAGGGGTCCAGAGAAAACTACGGAGTCCGACATCGTTTTAGCATATGTACACACCGATTCCACATTAATTTTAGTGACCTCCGATTGGCGTAACCGGGTGTCATTACCGCCGACGTGAATAACAATCTTACGGTATTTACGCTTATCCTTAGCCAGCAGTTTCAAATTTGATTCGACGTCGCCCGCTCTGGCCCCCGGCAGGCATTTGACTATGGTCGCTGGTGTCGCTAACTTCACATTTCTCAAAATGGAGCTGCCAATAATCAGAGTTGGTTTCTCAGCGGGTGTGTCGCCGAGTGGGGAGAACCTGTTAGAAACATGAAGCGGTTGGTAGTGACCCGTGGGCTTCAGCTTGGGACTATGCTTCCTTCGAATAGTCACCCAGCCTCCCTGGTTTCCCGGCTGCTCGGGAGCTGTCGAGGGACGGCTAGCCAGAGCTGCACTTGGTCGGTCCGCACCGACTACGGGGGCCTGGCTAACTATAGCTAATGGTTTTGTTTCCATGGTGCGGAGCCGAGCTTCCAATTCACTAAGCCTCGCCTCCAACTCACCAAATAAACTACATTTATTACACGTACCAGTATCACTAAAGGAGGCAGAGGAGTAGCTAAACATGTGACACACCAAGCAGGAGAGAGCTGGAGAGGGACAGAGAGAAGCCATCGCTAGCTGCTAGGCTAAGTTGGTATAGCTAGCAGAGCAGACAAGCGCGTAGACAAATAAAATTGACGGTCGCTAAATAAACAGACTTATGGGTGCTTGAGCAGAACTAATGTTACTCTAGAGTGCGGATAAAAGGCCGCTGTAACAAAACACAGAGCAAATTACACTCAGAGGAACAAGAGCGACAAACGCACACTACTCGTAAGGCAGCAACCAGAAACAGGAAGTGAGACGATACGCTTACCTCAGCACGTCAGCACGTCAGATGAGTCTGTTGATGTGGACTGACCCCAAGTCCACCTACAGACACCTACAGCACCCGTTGAGTATAAGGAGAGACAAAAATCCCCTGAGGAGAGCTCAGCAGCTGTGAGTTTTAACCAAAAAGATTTTTCAGCATTTTCTTAAATTCAAGAATATTGTTATCACAGAGATAATGATATATTGTAATATCATTTAAGGGCCATATGGCCCACCCCAACATGGAACACAGTAGTTGTAGTCAAAGATATGGATGGGTCTGTTTTTGTTCGGTAACTTGGAATCAATATTAAGGTCCTTTACCAATGTCCTTCTTTACTTTTCCTTCCCTTGCTATGATTTTTCTGTCAAAGACACACTTGCAGCTCTCATACTAACAACTCACAGTGCATCCATTCATGTGCTCAGCTTTGATTGATTGAGGTAAAATGATTAGATCTCACCTCCCGTTTGCTGTTAGGGATACGCAAGCTTGCAGGCAAACAGGGAGGCTTGATTTTGTATCACAAATACAGCAACTGTATCTTCTCCTTTTTTTGTCTCTCTCTGAGCTGCCTCGCACCCAGTAAACCCCCTCCATCTGCCGGGCATTGTTCAAAATGAAAATGGGGCCCGAGAGCCGCTACAACAGAGTGTGGAATTACGTTTTTAAAACATTGGGAAAGCAACCGTAGTCCTCCATTATCTGAAAAATCTAGGACGAGGTTCGTTCCTCTGAGGTTTAAGTAGAGCCTAGTCCTTGTCATAACTTAACACCTCTTGTTCCAGATCTTTTAATGTGTTCCTCTTGAGTGTGCGAATTGGAAAATCAGTTTGAGCTGTGTTAACATTAAAAGACAGAGAAGTCAGCGGACATGAATAAGTGAGAGGGCACTGAGAGACTCTTTTTGTCTGTGCTGTTGGAATCAAAGGGAAACAGGGGTGGATGGAGAGAGGAAAAAATGGCACAATAATACATGAGGCTGATGGGGAATAATGTTGGAGAAGTTGAAAAGAGTCATCCATGAAATTGCTTGTTGCATCCTTTAAAACCTCTTGATTGATGGTGGCAATTTTAAAGCGAGGCAGTTTTCCAGTTCTGTGGAAGTATTTGAAACAAGTACTCCAGGGTTCCCTTAAAGGAAAAATGCTCCCGAAAACACTTTAACCCAGTTAAATAACAGCTTTTGGCAATATACATTTATGGGTCTGTTTTTTCTTGGTGTTTGGTATTTTTAACTTGCTTGGCTGTACATTTGACCTCTACAGCTGTGGGCAGCATAAAAAGAAATGTTAATCTACAGGCTGTTATTCATATCTAATTTAAGTATTTTTTTAGTTTGACAACAGACAGCGCTAACGCTGTCGCTCTCAATCTGTAGTTTGAGTTCAGTTTGATATTGGAAATTGCACTTTGGCTAATCAGTCGGTATTCATTCTCCACCTTCAGCAGACAAAGACGACATTAACCACATATTTCTCTATTGACTCACTACAATGCTTATGACAGTTGCTCTGACTGCATTTCTATCTTCCCCCCATCACTATGGCAACACGCTTAATAACCTCCAACCTATAGCCTATCCTTTTGTACGTTGCAACTTTTGGATTTTGCTCAATGAATAGGAAGTGATTAAGATTTTTTTTACAGCACAAACAACAAGAAGGACATTCTTACACTGGAGAAATGAAAGCTTACAAACTGCCTCTCATAAATGTCCCCACAAGACAAAAAAAGGGGCTCAGAGACTGAGCTGTGCTAACAAATAATTTAGGATATGTGAACATGATTACAACCTGATTCCTTTTCAGTGTAGAAGTTTAACAGGATTTGTAATATGCTCAGTGGTGCACTCAGGTGAGCACCAGGATGTGGTGTCTGGTCTTAATAAACACAGTCTTCCTCGCTGTCCTCTGAGGTGTCTCCATCACTGTCCTCCTCTTCAGTTTCCTGCATGGTAGATGCTGAAGATGCACCTTTCTTCACCCTCAGGTCAGCAGCTGGCTGCTTGCTCTGTATTATCCGCATTACCACTTCATGTGAATGATATGCATCTCCGACAGTCACTCTATAAAGCAAAATCCTCAGCATAGGACGACTTAGAACGTGTTTGTTCATCCTGATGAACTCCCGGGAGAAAAACACTCCTCAAACCTTTGTTCTTCATTCAGCTTCATTCACCGTGTAGCAAGTGGACGACACAGTCAGCGTGACTGTGCTCTTTACTCTTCTAGAGTTTATCAAAAAAGTTCTTTGACCCTGTATAAGATGCACTTGTTTTTGTCTGCTACATGTGGATGTTAACAACGTGTCTTGCACCACATATAATGTGCTTATCTGTAGCCGACAGCCATGGCGGAATGCCAGAGTAGCCGCTTTCTCTTTCTTTTTTCTTTCTTTCACAGTAGGTTACTTCATCGGGTCAAATGTGTTGACAAGAAACACGAGTAGATGAGGAATGTGTATTGATGACCAATGGCAGTTGCTGCTTGGCACGCAAAGGCACGCTTCAAAACAGCTGACATAACGCATTTCTGATTTTTGTCACGCATGCATACCTGCTTGGCAGTTGTGTGCACCCCTGAATATACTGAATGTCACATTCTAAATTGCAAAAATCATTTATCAGATTTCGTACAGATAATACCCCAAACTGAACTTTTTTATAATAATTTATGTATCATTTTACAGACTATTTCGGATGCACTTAAGGAGCTTAATTTGTGTTATAGATTTAACAGATTCTAGAGTTTCTAGCTCCTAGTGCCAAATGTAAGACAGCTTTAAGGTACCAGCTAACGATGGTGTTGCAGATCGTTGGATGACATCCACTGCTCTGACTCCAGCTACATGATTTTTTTCTTGATTAAAAAAAAAAAATTCTGCCTCTGCAAAAACAGAAGTGGCTGTATTAGTTGTAGAGGTTCTTGTAGGAATAGAAGTACATGAGGAGCACACTGAATCTGCGACTTGGTAAAAGTGGTACTTCTGTAAGTGGAGTGACTCAAAGTGTTGTGCAGACTCAGGTGAGTTGTTCATTTTTTGAGGTCTGCCAGAACAATGTGCTGTGACGTGGTGAACCCTCCTCAAACCCTTTTTGACTTCTGACCCCACTGCTGTCCCCTCTTCACTGAACAACACTGGAGCCATGGAGGGCAGAGTGACCTCATTGCGTAACCTCCACATGCTCATTTTCTGGCATGTTTCTTAAGCAGTTAATCTGGAATTTTCAGAATAAAAACCTTAAGGTTTGCCTGCATTTTTTGTCAAAAGAAATAACAGTGTGGACCCAAAGTTTTGCAGTTTTTTTCTGGTTAGCTAACAGTGGCTTATTGTCACATAATAAGCTTAAATTAAGATTCCTACACAGGTCATATTTCACACCAACAAGCTCTTGATAACTGAGTTCATTCATTTCCATATGAAAGACACAGCTTGATAATAAATAATTGGACATATTCACATTTTTCACAACAAATTACCAAATATTATGCCAAACTGTCCTTCACACTCGCTTAAGAGATGTTTTTTATGATCCCTTTATATGGATGATTATGGACAAGAAATCAGAAAGATGAAGTCATTATTACCATTCCGTCATTTGTGTTGTCTGTATGATTTGTGTGGTGGGTGGCCATGTGGCATATCTGTGATCTACAGAGCTGCATTTCATCCTGATTACCCTGTCAGTTTCACTTCCTTGCCTGAGGTGGAAACACTACTAGGGCTGCATGATTTATCAAATTTTCATTGTTTTTTTTACCCCCCCCCCAGTATGAATTCCCACAGTAAACACGTCGCAAAGAGCTGCAATATCCAAACGGCCATGTTTCAAACAGCCGGAAGCCCCTGCTCGCCATTTGCCACGCATTGTTGAAGCTGTAATTCAGTCCATTTCTCTGACGCAACATTTTCAATGGGTCCACCAACAAAAAACATGAACAAATACAGATTAGCTTGTGTTGAGCAATAAGTTAGCATCCCATCCTAACTGAAATGCTTGTGCATATGCAATGGGCCTGAAATTTCTTTATAGTAAATGCCCTCCAGCTGCCCCGAGCCTGATGAAAGCAAGGTTTTAAAATAAAAAAGAAGGATTTCTCTGTGAAGCAGCTGCAGCAGGTACATGGAGGTGTTTGAGTTAGCCCTGAGTGCTAACATGTTAAACCGGGAATATTTAGATCCACATTTGCCATCAGTGTCCAACAGTGAATAATCTTTGAGAGAATTAGCTACATTTTGCTCCGTGTTTCAACATAATCAGCATATTATCAGAGGGTTAAGTTGCAAAACTTATCCACAAGCTACTGAACATGTTGTCAGCGACAACCACTGATAGCACAAAAGCATAGTCCAAATATTGTTCCAGCTCTCTACATCCACTGAAGGGTTTGGTGAATTTGTTAAATGCCTTCTGTGGGCTACAGAAACAAAAACGGTGCTTTTCCAATAACAGACCCCATTTTAATTTTCAAAATAGCTTTTTTTTAACATATAAAATCAGTTCAGAGTACGACAGAGTTCACAGAGGTGAAACTGATTTCAGATTTACAGGTTCTTATTTGCAAGTAAAGAGAAAAATGGCGAGCAAATAGCTCATGAACATAATTCTCTCTGAAGCTTTATTTTTCACCTTAGCTGTGTAGATTGACATGTTTTGCATAGTTCAGATAAATGAGTTGTCAGTTCCTGCAACATAAGCAGCGACTGCAGACTGTTGTTTTCCATCCAAAGCTGTATGAGTTTGTTTTTTAACCCATTTCACTTCGCTTCATACTGGCATTCATGTTTTTTTAGTCCACCGCTGTGACTGATGTGTTATGAGGACAGACTCGAGCTTTGCTGGTTGCATTCGTTCCAGCCGGACTTTTTATCTCAACCTGAGACAAAAGTGGAGCTGTGAGAAAACTGAGAGCCGTTTTGAGGGTTTAAATGTTTTATGGCACTTTATAGTCAGAATGAATGTCTACTTGCCAAGAAAATAGTCATTGGCTGCAGACTGCTACGCTCTGTTATGCTCATAGTTTCAAGTTATGACCTCAAAAGTGCAGATAAATCTTTCTTTTGCCACCCAAAACACATGTTCTCTGTTCCAAATTCATTGTTGTATCACTCACCTAAATAATTACACAATTAATTGAAAACACAATGCAGCAATTATTAATATGAGATAATTTAGCTGAACTGTGTTGAAATTGCAATTCTGCATTGCGGAAACGAAATGTTTGTGACACCTTTTACAAGATTAGCAAACCTGTCACACAATTACAGGAAGAGCTCGCACAGTGAGGAAACACAGCGGAACAGATCTGAGTCGACCAAGACGGGATTGCATATTTATGAGAAGTGCTATTATTATTATTATGAGAAACCTGGTTCCAGGAAAACCTTCAAAATAATAACACCTTTTCTACAAGTCACTGTTTTCAGGTTTTTGAGACTGAAGAACATCTGCATGACAGTGCCCACAGCGCTACGCTTAAATCTAGAGTG
This sequence comes from Chaetodon trifascialis, assembly GCF_039877785.1. Lineage (NCBI taxonomy): Eukaryota > Metazoa > Chordata > Actinopteri > Chaetodontiformes > Chaetodontidae > Chaetodon > Chaetodon trifascialis. The sequence goes on along the minus strand of NC_092068.1, from coordinate 11,986,890 downwards.
GAAATTGTGTTAAATTTTGACATGCGGGACTTACTCATCTGTTTTTGCTCTGCTGAGCTTGAGATGATCTGAGTAGACACAACAAAACGTTTGTCATGATGTGCATTCTTATCATGTTCAGTGTCTGGAATTCTTGTTCTGAGGATTAAGGGTCAGTCATAGCATATGTCCCCTGCCTTCAGGCATATGTCCCCAGCTCTACCTGAGCTCACTTTTTTTTTTCCCCACGTTTCTTACTAAGGTGATTGCACCATCCCCATTCTCCCCAAACGCACACTCGATTATGTTTGATCTTATTTAGCCAGAAAGCCGTGCTGTGTGAATCGCACAGATGAAGTGAGCTGGACTCTGAGTATGCTCAGGGGGACGTGGGAAGTCCTGGCGGGGAGAGGACAGAGATGAAGGTCGACTCACCCCTGACTGCGTGCCAGCTGTCACAAGTGGACAGACAGGAGAATCACCTGAAACCTGAATTGATTTTTGTGAGCAAGAGAGAACGAAATTTCAGATATCTGTTGACCTCCCTTGATGGAATGTGTCACAGGCAGGCCAAAGACGGAGAAAGAGAAAGAGTATAGACGGACAGCAAATGTCATTTCAGGAAAAGACAAGCAGTGCCTTTTAAGAACTGCCACTGGCCAGCTCCCATTACGGACACTCCTGTCACTTCCGACTGCATGTAAACTTCTGCTCTAGTACCACTAATGAGCAGAAATCTGCATTGTGTAAAAACACTGAGTGGATATGTTTCTCACTATACCTCACAAAGACGGTTCTGCTGCATTCTCTAGACATAAGCGTGAATTCATGTTTTCATATTTCTTTCCTTGTGATTGTACGATAGCTGTACGTCTGCCATTATTCCCTTTGCGTCCTCCATCAAACAGCTGCTGCAGCTGGCTTGATGATTTATTAACTCGGGGTATTTGATGAAGCTCCCCTACAGAAAGCTACTTGCTAGAGTCTCCTAGCAGTGGAAACAATTTCAAGCCAACTTCACAGATAATTAGGCACTTTAGCCGGCGGACTTGATTTTGACATAAGCCGAGCTCCCAGCAAGCACACTTATACCTCGCCACACTGGAAACGCTGCAAGGCAGTGGTGAGATGATGGGGTGGAGGGGAGCCTTGTCCAACAACTTGGACGAACATGCAGTTGCGCAAGTCTCACAGTGAATGAAGACAGGAAGCAATACAGCATCTTACACCATCAGTATATTTATACTAGGATTACTATGCAGATTAAATGAAGATCTGACTCTTTCTTTTTTCTTATATGCACTGTATACAATAGTTTGCTCATGCAGTTAAATCCTTGTAAAACAGGGTTGTGTTGTCAGTCATCTCCTCAAAAATAATCCTGTGTATGAAAGTGATCTGCTTGTATGTCTCCACCGCAAAGATTATATGACCCCAGGTTCTGGGTCTGACATCAGATTTAACGGCAAAAAGAGCACAGTAAAGCAGTAATGATTAGCTGTAAAGAGCATAGAAAATGAATATATGAATTCTGCTTAAGTAGGGAAGCTTTTAGAGTAAACAGCTCGGTCAAATGTCTTTGCCACCACTTTACAGGTGATTTAATGGATAATAAAGATATTTAATAAAAACATTAAAGACTGTACTGTATGCACCAGTCACTTGCAAACCTGCCTCAACTTGTGTCTGTTTAAGGGCTCTTTGCTCACCTGTGTGTAGAAAAGGAGTAATATGCTGAGAATTGCTGTTGTTTATAGTCATGCCATACAAGGATGCCGATGTGTGTACAGAGATTTGACAGTGTGTCAACATCACAGCTCCTATGTGTCAGACAGTGATAGTTTGCCTTATGCATAAGTGTATGTGCACATACAGTATGTGCAAATTGAAGTAGGTAGAGAAGAATATATTCATGCATTATTAAACATTCTTTAGGTGATAAGTTTTGTTTTGTGTTTTGTATGTGTAAGTACAATAAGGTATATATGTGATTGTTGTATTTCGTAGTATTTTATGTGATAGATGAAGTTTTGAGCTTTTATCTTTTACTACTATAGAATGTGAAATAAAACTGAATGCACAGGCCCGGCTGGCTTCAAACCCATAGAGACAATATACCGTAGATTTGTCACAGTCCATAACATCATTAAATTGTTTGGGATATTAGGGAGTTAATGTATCATATGCTGCTTCTATGAGGCTGAAATTTCATTTTCTGCAGCAGCATGGTGGTGCTTTCACACTGCCTCTAGGTTTGTTATGAATTTACTACGCTATAAAAAATTACGTCCGTGTGATTGCATATACACGTGTTTGCATACCTGTAATTGCAGGTGTATAGATGAATTATGGCAAGATGTACAGTATGTGGACCACATGCTGTAAAAAAAAAAAAAAAATCTTTCTCCCTAGTTTTCCATTATGCCTGTAATTTCATTAATGAAGCTTTGTTTAAAAAAAAAAAAAAAAAAAAAAGGCGGGGGGAGCAGAAGACTGTCAGAGGTAATTAAAAGATAAGGTGAACAGTACAGTCTGCTTGCCCTCGCTACATTAAGACATTTAGCTTCTACAGTGAGAGCGTGATATCCCCACAACACACACGCATTGAGACACACACACACATAACACACACTGAAGAGATGATGGAGGTGCTCTCCCACCTGCCAACAGACCCCTAACAGACATGTGCACTGGAGGGAGATGTGTTGCAGTCCCGTGGCGTCGGACTGGTGAGATATGAAATGTGACGTGTGCACAATGGTTGTCAACATGAATGACTCATAAACAAGCAAAAGATTAGGACAGCCTACACCGTGGTGTTCATTTTTCTGCAGAGGTTGGAGAGGAGGCCCAACACCATCTCAAACACCACTTCTCACTTCCTTTCATTTTTACGTTGCCTTGGCGTGGGCTCGGGGAAATCAGCTCGCTGCAGCAAAGCGCCACAAGTGCGTGGATCATTTCAACTCTTGTGCTTCTGTTTTGCGCTCGGTTTGTTTGACCCTCAAGCAGATTATGATCAACATACCATATCCTTCTAACAAAAACACAAGACAAAAGTATGATTTATTCATTAATGGATTTATTATTTATGGGACCAAGAGTTTTATCTAAATTTTACATCCTGAGTTGTCATTAAGGGGATTTTCCTGCATGACTTGATGCATTAAACACGTATTTGTTCAGATGTGCTTTTGTTGGCATGATTGGAGGAAAATAATATGATGCTACTCAGTGCTACTGATAATTACAGAAAGAAAAACACTTGGTCTGCAGAGGCTGTTTTGCAGCTTTATAGCGAGTAAAACAAGCATCTCTATGGTTGTATAATGAGTGCAGATGGAGAGTTTTAACGAGAAACTGACACCCTGAGTATTTCTGCAGCTACTCCACCCTCCAGCTGCAAGGATGAGAAGCATCAAAAAAAAAGGAAGCAGATTAGAGGAGAATGGTGGATCAACTTCATCAGTTAATTAAACTCTATTGCAGCTTGATGAGCAATTAATCAAGGCAGCGTGCAGAGTGTCAGGCAGGGCTGAGTTCTTCGGGTGCGGTATGCGTGCACCGTACAGTATGTTCCCAGGAGGGCAGCCCTGCGGGGAGCAGCACTTACCAAGTGAGCAGCCCTAAAATTGTACAGGGTGTAATGGACTTGGTTTATGTAAGCAGCTATCAATCACTCCCTGACATAAGCCTGCACCCTATTAGAGCTCCAGGATTAGGCTCCTCTCAGTGCTGGACTAACTGAGAAGCTACTTGTCTAAGTAGATCGAATTTCAGGAAATGCTGTAAATGTATTGGATTATTATTTCGAAATATTGGCGTTTCAAGCCAATGCCAGCCCTGTCTCAGAGGGCTGCGGCAATAACAGTCAAAGTTAATCACATTAATATGGGGGAGACATGGGCTCTGAGCATGTCAGAAATTTTACTTTGTATTTTCTCATCAGGAAGATTTAGCTCTTATCTTTCATCTGGTATCTGACTCCCTAAATCTGATGTTTGGTTTTTGTCCTTTGTCTATTTCCCCCCTTTCATCTAACTCTTCATCTTTGCCAAGACTGTGAAGTAGGCTTTTCTTTATGCTATGGAAATTTGAGTTGGCAGTTTGTGACTAAATGCAGTAAATTTATTAACGAGACCATGGGGAACATTAAAAGTCAATTGAAGGAGGCTATTAAAAGCAGGATTTTAATTGGGTTGGTCCCTCCACTAAACCGTTTTTTTTTTTCTGTCTTTTTTTTCCAAGAGCAATGGTACTAAAAAAAGTTCTGAATTAATGTGTTCAGTGTGTGGTAGTCCTTGAAAGAGAGAAAGTTCCCCTTTGGAATCGCACATGCTCGTCTCATGTTCAGCTTTACTGTATACACTGAAAAAAGTCTGCTGTACATTGGTTTCACAGATTAAAATCATGCTTACTCATGATGAATACACTAAATTCTTATCTGTGAAACGTGAGTTTACTGCGTTCAGTATATTCAGTTGCTATCTGTTACAGTTACATGAGCTCTTTATATATTGTATAATGAGCGTGTTCACGTTCTAATCAACATTACATCTTTATACCTGGTCTTGTTAAATACAACATTTACTGCTATATGGTTTTGAAAGCAAATATGGTCAATAAGAAAAAACACATTTTCTTATCTCATACTAACTTGTATTTGGTCAAAGAAAACTGTACAACTTCACCCAGAGTTCCATCGATTGAAGGGAAAGGTATATGCCTTATATACTAGAACCCAATGAAATACACCGTACAACTGCCTGGTGACAAATACTAATATTTTCCAATCAAAATCCAGAGTTATTGACACAGTTGTGTAGTGCAAACACAGCTCAGTAAAACACTGCAGTTTTATCAAAGACTCTCTGGGTGCAGGAGACACATGTTAGAAAATGTGCTAAAAGCAGTCTAGACTATATCTGGAGAGCAAAGTTAGAAGCTAAGAGGAATGCACATCTGAGAGTAACAACAACAATGAAAAGTTTAAAAGCTGGGAGGTAACATACAAAAGTCCATGAGAGATGTGCATGTCCAGAGCTTGTAGAAGGCACAGTACATCGAGTGCAGCGCAGAGAGCAGTATGACAAAGACAGGGGAGGCTGCGTGTCTGCCTCACCATTGCACATCGGTAACAGCACACTGATAGTCTTTGATACTGATCCTGGAGAGCCTGTATCTTTCAAGCTCCATAACAACCTACTGGAGTGCTTTAAAGGTGTACCGGAGTTCAGGAGGGTAGTTTAGGGCTCAAACAAAATGGCAGCAGCAAATTCAATTATCTAGATCTTGACACACCGCCTTGGCCTTCAAGACAGTCTGCTGGTTTACCCGCTGGTATCCCAGTCTGTGATAACATCTAAGGCCTGATGAGATCCATTTTAATTTTCCAAAATTCTATTTTATGATTTAAGCACATTTTTGTCATCAGTGTCTTATCATGTGGAAGATGACTTACATTTAGACAATTCAATGAGACAATACTCAGTGAATTTGGTCTAACATGATATTGTAGTTTCTTTATCAAATGGATCCTCTGCAGGACAGCCTCCATATGCAGTTTGTACACACAGGCTAAGTGGGTCTGACAGAGGCTACTCTGTCATTCGGGTAACGTGCCTCCTTATTTACGATGCTTGACCAGAAACAAACGTATCTTTTTCATTTTGTCAGCAGAATATCTGACTCTGAGCTTACAGCCACAACGTTTTCTACAAACTCGTGTCCTGCGTCTGCCGGTGTGGCTGTAGTTCTGAGAGTTTATTGAAGTGATGAGCTCTTGCTAGCACGCTACCTCTTTCTCAGAGGATCTCTTCAGAGGATCTCTTCAACATGACTCTATGTGTGTGTGTGTGTGTGTGTGTGTGTGTGTGTGTGTGTGTGTGTGTGTGTGTGTGAGAGAGAGAGAGAGAGAGAGAGAGAGAGAGGCATATAATGAAAGGGAAAACCCTGACTTTTGTGATCATTTTGGTAATTTCTGCAATAATCTGCGTTTTAGTAGAGTACAGTCTCACCTAAACATTGCATGAAACACACTCCTATGGTATATGCAGGTTGGACGAGTTAGAGGACTAAATCCAGGCTTCAACAGTTGCTGTTTTTCACTTCACTTTGTCCCGTGCCTCTCATCCTAAATCTGCATAGTTTTGATGAGAATCCGTATTTCTCAGTCATATGTTAGCAAAGCGTACAGCAGCAAAAGAGAGGGCAGTCTTACTTGAGCCATGGGCGCCATAACGCTCTCTAGTGTTTCCCCTCTTTATGAGCATCTTCAGCAGCTTGTCAGGGTGCTGGACTGCAGGGGTTTTGATGGTAATGCACAAGCAGAGCAGCAGCTCAGGGAGACATGAAAAATAAAAAAAAATAAAAAATGTAAACACTAGTTATGCTACGATTAAAGTTAGTGACCTGAAAGAAATTTGATAGGTATTGAACAGTGCAGATCTCTTTATTTTGTCTGAATGCATTCATTTATAATTTTCTCGTTGGTGAAAAATCATTTAACTCTGCAACATCCTATTTTAACTCCATGTATTTCGTTATCTACAGTATCTGCTATCCGCTGTTCCGCTTGCAGAGCGGATCATCTGTTTCTATTTCGCTGGCAGACATGGCAAACCGGGCCTTGCCCAGCCTGGCGTGGAAATCTGACTCTTTATGATCTGCATATTTGATTTGGCGTAGGCTTTTTGCACAAGATGTGCTTCCTGACGCAATCCTTCCCATTTATCCGGGCTTGGGACCAGCAATTAGGAATAGACCGTCGTGTAGATCCCCAGTTCAGGAGCTACCCGGTGTTCAGTATCTTGCCCAAGAAGACTTTAACATGTGGACAGAAGGAGGTTAGGGATCAGACCACCAACCTTGTGATCAGGAGATGGCCTGCCCTACCTCCTCCTCCTGTGTTATTTTTACAGAAATTTTCCATTTCTTGATGCTTTTGATGCTGCCGCAGAGCTTCTGAAGCACCATTCAGTGTAAATAAAATGATTTACTTATTTTTCCTCACACATCTCAGATTGAGTGTGACTACCATGAAGCCGCACTTGAAGCGAAACAGAAGTCAATCAATGCCCTTGGCTGGAGAAAGACCAGATATCTCTCTAAAAAAAATAAAATAAAAAATGTTAACATTGGAAAACTCATTTGTCCTCACACATCTGAAATTGATTGTGAGCAGCTGAGGTGTTTACCTCTACTTGTAAAAACTTGCCACACTGGAGACACAAAGGTAACCCATGTCCCTCCGGAGAGAAAAATATAGGCTGTTCCAACTCTAACGGCGCAGCTGTTCCACACACTTCCTGAAATATTAACGTTAAGAGGTAAGATTTTAAAAGGTATCTGAGGGCTCATGCTTCACAATTCACATTCAGATTACCTAGCTTAAGTTGCTTATGGCAGATAGATCAGATAATAGCTTAGTGACTACACGATATCTTGTGTCCGTCTTCAACTATGACTGATTTTAATTACCTTCACCGAGTAGAAAGCTCTGATGGTCCACGACAAATCCTCTAACATGAGAGAGAAAATGGCACATGTATAGTGGGCCTTAGCCGCTGTTGAGCTTGTTCCCAGGAGACGAGTCTTTACATATTGAACAAAACACAACTACTTTCATTCATCTCAACATGAGATGAATGAGAGCAGTAGACTTTACATCCCTCAAGATGAAATGAATCCTACAAAAGTGAAACGTGTTTGATTAAGAACTATGAATTAATTGTGTAGGATACGTACACAAGCTGCATTTGTAATTTGAACAATCCACCATCTCCCCTTTCTTTAGTTTAGTCGGGCACTTGAAATAAAGAAACTTGTGTGAAAATCGGCCTTGGTGTGAGGTCTGACGATTGCTCGAGGTATCTGCTGTTTCTCGCTGCATTTAGTCCTGCTGGGGAGCTGCTGTCTCTGTGGCTCTTGCTGAAGGATTTCAAGAGGCGCACATCTCTTAGAATGACAGATTACAACCAACACAAGCTTTTACTACAACACCAGCGTCTACAGATCCTCCTCTGGCCCATTCAGTTCTAAAAGTGACAGGCTGCAGTCGCTGTACTTTAGCCATCTGCATTTCAGTTTTTGTTGATTGGTGTTTTTGCCTGCGAGGAGTCAGTAAACTGTGTTTGCACTGTATGCTTTAATGCATCAGATTATATAATTTGTTGAAATTACATTACAAAGCATGCAGCTGTCCTAGTTTTGGTAACGTGCTGTGACACATTACAAATGGTTTTAATTGAACTTTAGCTTCTGGCTCTTCAGACATGCTCGACTCATCCTGCACTTTAAGGGAACTGCGCTCTCTTTGTGTGTGTGTATATTTGTGAGGGTGTGTGAGTGTGACATAGACTACATTCAGGGACAAATTTCAGCCAAAGGACCAGTTAACCGGTCTATTTGTGGTTATGGTTAGAGGTAGATTAGGGTAAGTGTGAGCAGTATGCAGGTAGTGGTTAGGATTAGATTATGTCTCCAGGAAATTCATGTAAGTCTATGTCATTTCCCCAAAAGTGACCAAAGTCAACATGTGTAAAAAAAAAAAAAAAAGAGCCTGTTTGTGCATATGGGAGAGTCAGAGAGAGATGTAGTGTAGTATTGGCTGTGCTGACTGGATAATGACATGCAGAGTGCTGCGCCGCTACAGTAGGTTGAGCCTCGAACCAGATGCTCCTTTCACTGCAGCTCATGTGCAGAGAGAGAGGCTGCACCAACATACACATGCATCTTAGCTGGATTAAGCAGTAGGATTCAGGGACTTCGATCATGCACTGCAAAAAGAGCTTATTAGATACACATCACATGTGGATCTGAGGGGACTGAGGCTAAGCTGGGTGCATGCTTCCTTTGAGACACTGCCTTTATGTTTCCATGCTTATGTTTTTATGACATCCCTGTAATGACAGCAGTTTTCACTGCAATTTAATGATTCAGTCTCACACAAAGTGCTCAGATTCAATGATATCCTCTCAGCAAGCTTTGAAGCTATTTTAGGGATTTTAGAGCAATGAAAAGGGCGTGTCTACAGTATTTTGAATGGAAGGCACACAGGTCTAAGTGTGTTTGTCTAGCAGTATGAATGGCTAAGGCAAATACATGTGTGTATTTATTGCACTTTAAGGAACCAGATGGTAGCATTGCACAGAAGGCCAGAACAGAAGCACAGAGCACTGGAGCTCAATGAGATGCTCTTAACTGTATTTAATTCATGTGAAAACAGCAAAGTTATGGCCATTTATCAGTAATCTGTTTCATGGTCAACACAGCGCATCTTGCACTACATATGCACTTCACATTGCATGCACACAGCAACGAAGTCATCAGAAACATTCCTCAAGGAGAGCACGTGCTGCTGTACTGTATATCTGTTACTCTAGGGCGTGACAGATGTGAACACCGCAGGACCACAGCAACACTAGCATAAGATTAAAAAGCTCTTCTAATGACATCATGCAATGTACAAGTTCCCCCTGTTTTCTTGTTTTATCATGATTCTGTGGAGTATTTTTTATTTATTTATTTATTTATTTTGAACAATGCACAAGCTTTTCTGATTAAAATCACATCAAAATAAAGTTACCTATTTAATATGTTCAGATGGTCGCAGCCCTGGTCCTCCTCTGCTTCCTGCGTTTGTGATGGAAAGGGGGTTATATGTTTAAAACAGGTTCCAGGCAAAAAGGAAATGCCCATATTTCTCCTTTCAATAAACTGCCAGCCACTATAAAAAGTGCCATCCTGAGAGTTTAACTTTATTCAAACTGAGTGTTTGAAGAAAGTTTGAATAATTGAATTATGGTTATTCCATTAAGTCATTGATGCAGTTATATTGTAATAAGTTGGCCTTTATCCTCTCCCTTGAATGATTTCCCAAAATTATTGCAAATTGAAATAAATATTTAATATTCAACAGTGTGTCTCTAAAATAGTAGTTAATTTCTGGAAGAGATTAACATGAAAATAATACATCAAGATACTATGAATGGTTGTGGATGTATTTAGGGGCTGTATGAAAATTACTGGTGTGAGGGGGGCTGAACTTTATATTGCGGGTTTTCTTTCTTTACGTTATATTCAGCCCTCCCTTTGGCAGAGAGAAAAGTTGCAACAGAATTCAAGACTAAACCAAAAGGTTTTTGGAATGATAATTTCCACATCGCCTCAAAATCACACCACGGAAGAAAATGATGTTTCCTTTTTATGAAATAGACCATCCACTCTTCTTTTTGAGCTAAAAGCAGTTGCTGTCACTTGATGTGATACATTATCATTTTGTTGACACATTTTACTTCACTGTTGTTCTGCTCTCTGTTTAAATGCAGAATAAAGTGAAGGTGGTTCCTGCTATAAGGATAGTGAAATATGACACAGTAGAGGAGTTTAATCATTTGAGTAATCCCGAAAGCATCTTTCTGAACCCCCATCATAATTTTCCCACAGTCCCTTAGTAACACTAGTTTCCTCCAAAGCAGCAACATTTACTGTCACTAAATCCTCTCCTTCTCTGTGTTCTTCTTCTCTTTTCAGGAAAAAGGAAACATTGCTGTTGTATTTAATGTCGGAACAGATGACATTAATATTGAGGAGACATCAAAGTTTGTAAATGACGGAAAGTACCATATAGTGAAGTTTACGAGGAGTGGGGGTAATGCCACTCTGCAGGTGGATGACCTGCCAGTCATTGAGCGCTACCCCACAGGTGAGTCACCCACTCTGCCTTTAATTATATCTGCCGCCGCTTAAAGGTGATAAAATGACCAAGAGATTATCAAGCCAACTATTAAAGCTTTATCTGTTAGGATGGTTTTATGTTGACCTGGCATGTGCTTTAATTGCTTTTTTATGTTTCTATTTCCAGCACCTGTTAAGAAAAATACCAGTGTTGTGGAGTGTTTTCTCCGATGTGTATCGCTTCACATTAATCACGGCTGTTAAACATCTTATCCCATAGTCTAAAATATAAACTGTATAAAAGGGCAACCACCCACCCAGTCTCCATGTCTGCATGTAATTCCCCATATACATAAATAATCCACCTACAGTGCATGTTCACAGTAAGTCAAATCAATAGACTATTTACAGACAAATTACCACTTTCATTGTGGCCGATTCAGTATTTATTCCTCTGCCAATACAGTAGATTGATTGAATTAATGTGACGGGCAGGACGGACCTGTAATAACACAGTCAAACTAAATGAATTCCTGAATTAATCTGATGCTCATTCCAAGTGAAATACCAGATGATCGGCTGCGTTTCAGTATCTGGTTTAACCATGAAAATGCACCTTCATATTGTATGAGTCAGTTCACAGCATACACCCCAGTTACTCGTGTAAAAAAAATGAAGCTGTGTTCATTTTCTTTGTCATTAGTGTTGCTATTAATAATAATTATTGTCATTTGTGTAGCACTTTCATAAACACAGCTCACATGACAGCAGAAGATGAATTCATTAATTACTGCCCTGTGTAATGAGTATTTATATTTGATCAGTTCTACATTATATGAGTGAAATACTTGCACTATATATGCAATATATATTCTATATTGCAACTGATGACTCCAATAGATGGAAACAACTCCTCAACACTGGTGTGTTTCTGTAGAATGTCAAGATGTTGGTAGTCTGATGGCTCTCAAGAAGAATTTAAATGTCACTGCTTGTGTTGTTGAAATTGTTGACTTTTTAACTGCTGAAAAGCTTTGACAAAAGCTATCGAGGACTGAAGGAGTGTGACTATCATATGACTGTTTTGTAATATTCCTGTGCGTTAAGGCTCATATGAAAACAACAAAATCACTGCGGGAACAAGTTTAACATTTACTCCACACGGGTTAAAACTGCAGCCCTGAATCAAAAAACATGTGTTCAATTGTAAGCATGCATAAAATGACCGGGCATCAGGACAAACAGGACAAATTCAACCTGTCTCTCTCCTTTTGCATAATGTTTGGTGACCTTTTTAGCTATGACCAGTGCATTCATCCAAATGAAAGAGGGTTTTCTGACTGAGACTCAATCCTTGCCGCTTGCCTCAGGTGGAGAAGGGAAGCTAATGGCTTTTGACATGTTGTGGACATGGCAGAATGCACAGCAGGGTTAAATGCCTGAATGCTACTATCTCAATCTTCAAACAGCAAACCCCCTCAGTCCACAAGACGCCTATGATCCATACAGATGTGCTGCTCGTAAACTGGATGAAGTTGGTGAAAGCAACTTCTTTTGTTTATTTATCTATTAACACTTATTTCACTGCAGAGTTAAATATGATGGGGTTAGCTTCAGCTCACTATGAAATTAACCACCTGGTAAAACACTATAATTCAAGGTCACTGACATACAGAAGCTTTTTAAAGTTAATCATTTATTGGACTATTTAATGTCCAGCAATGGAAAATGTAACCCAGTATATCTAAAAGTGGTTATTAGCATAGTGTAAGGGAACAAAATCTCTCTATTAATTGAATTCTTGGTCAATGTACTGTAAAATCTGGAAAAGTTCTTTCAGTTATGATAAGTGCTGAGTTATAAATGCTGCAGGGAAAAGTGACCAATCTCATCCCCACCAATCATGCGTCTGTGACAATGCCAAGTCCAGCTACCTTATTAGGCTCGTTGCAGACTAATTAGATCCAATCACAATTACTGCGCAGTTCCTCCCCTCACCCCCAGCACACAAAGTAATTATTCTCTCAGCTCGCCTGTAGTTTGATTAGTATCCATGTATGCCTCTAACGCACTCATAATAGCAGCCCTCAGCCACTCTTAGGCCACTCACAGATCAACAGTGATTATAATAAGAGTAGACAGCAAAGATAAAAATGATGGCTGGAGAGTGAGAAAGACAGAGAGGAGGAGATTATATGGGAGGGAGCGATCATTCTCAAAGCAAGGAAATAATTGCTTCACCAGGGCCTATATTGCTGCCCTCGTAATCTCATTAAAAAGTCTCGTACTGCATACTTATGGGCCATTAAAAGTCTTTAGCACAATTATTAGAATCTAAAATGCAAAACGCACATGCAGACACATAACCAGCCCTCTATGTGTTGTAGTTTTCCTTTATTCCTCGCCCCGCTTCCATTCTGCGCCGCACACAAAAGGCTGGGCAGCAACAAAAAAAATCAGCCCCTTCTCCTGAGTCTTGGCCATGGAAGTAATACCATCACAATGGTGCTGCCAGGCCCGCAGGGTACAGTGCAGTATCCTATCGGAGCACCCAATGAACACTCGCTGCACACAAAGATAATGGAGAAGTCCCTGGCCTTATTCTTTTACTGTTATCAGAGCGTGGTGCACTTACAGAGCTATCTATCTCTCACTCTACTCCCCTCAGCTCTCAGTTCCCTCTTTTTCTGTCCTTTTTACCCTCTATCTGGTCACCCCTGCACCCCCCTGTCGATCTCACCCTCTGTCCTGTTTTCCCACCTTGCAGTGTGGAGTCTGATTTGTGGGATACAAGGGGAGGAGGGTTGGCTTTATCCATCAAAGCTCCATCCTATCTGCTCTGGTTTTTCCTCTGTTCTATCCATGAGCCTATTCAGCCCATTGTGCAAACAGCCATCACTGAGCATACATAAAAAATGGTGCAATGGCCACCACTGCCAGAGCAAAAAAAAAAAAAAAAAAAAAGCAGGAGCAGAATAATGAAAATAATAGTGAGATTTGTGTAGGTTCCTCCTTTTTTCCTATTCTCCCAGCTCCATGAACAGAAGAAGCATTTGCATATTTGTTCATTTAATGTGGCGAGTGTCCTAGGGCTTGTAATGAGATAAAGCTCCCACCTTATCTGACCACTTTATTAACAAAAAAGAAAACAAGTGAGTGAGGGCAAAGCGGGTCAGTTGGGACGGCTCAGCTGAATCGCTGCTGTCTGGCGGACGAGATAAGCCAGGCTGTCCCATACCAAACCAAATCACCACTCAGCAGCAGTCACAGGCTCCGCTTGCAGGCAGGATGAATGGGCTCTGGTGCTGCATCAAAACCCAGGGGATAGCATTGTTTAACACTCCGGTGTCCCACAGTGGGGATCAATACACGATCAGACCTTGATTATATCCACACTTAATTAACCTCAGCATAAGGATAGACTGAGCGTGCCACGGGCTGAAAAGCCAAACAGATAAAGTGTTACTGTCTTTGAAAATGGAGCATGTTTTTGCACAAAAGTAGAGGATTTTGGCCCAGTGGTACGCTGTGTGTGAGGATAAGCGTGTGTGTGGACTGTATGTGTGTGTGGACTGTATGTGTGTGTGCACCTGTCCGGCCTGACACTCGTCAGTGTCTTTCTATTAGTTTCCTTGCACTCTCTCTTCAACAAAGTGTCATTTTTGTTTGAAAATGTGGATAAATACAAAAGCTGTCATTTCAAATGAAAACCACAAGACGCTGGAAAGATGTTTATACATTTTGGACGTCAAGAAACTAAGCAAGCATGTATGAAATGAAATTTACATTAATTAATAATGAATTCATTACAGAAACTGTCATTGCAATGAGTGGCGCTCTTCCTCTGTCTAAACTCATGTGTCCTCACCGTCCTCCCAACAGCTGCACACTAACTGTCCTCCAGAGCCCAGTTCGTTGCTGACCTCTCCTCAGATGAGGTGGCACAGTAGCGGGAAACACAGAGGTGACATAACTAACACCCCATGACTGACAAACGGAGGTGACAGGAATTAACAAAGCCCTTGATGAGCAATTCATGGATTATTCATTAATTTAACAGATTAAGAAATGTAAAGAAGTACAGCTGTGTGTGTGTGTGTGTGTGTGTGTGTGTGTGTGTGTGTGTGTGTGTGTGTGTGTGTGTGTGTGTGTGTGTGTGTGTGTGTGTGTGTCCTTGTTTATTCATTTGTTTGTGTGTAGTACTTCCATCTTGCACACTGCTTAGAAGATTTAGGTGCTGCAGAGCTCCAGGAGGCTTGCTTAAGGGAAATATGGTGTGTGTTGAACACCAGGCAGTATGGTAGACGTTACATAAGCCAAAAGCAAACTGGAGGCTGGTGCGCTCACATCCACCTACCTGGAGGAAGCTTAGTGATTTTCGAGCTGCAGCATGAATTAAATATTGTTTGGTAATTGTTAGTTATGACAACACTGTGCAGCCACAGACTTTCTTCGAAGGAATAAGTCTGGTAATATGCTAAATTGGTCTTATTGTTAACAAATCCCATGAAATTACCAAAAATAACAATGAATTGATCCTACAAGTATTGTTAGTGTGACTACAGCCTGTTCTAACTTACACCTCTGTGCCACCGAAATCCATTGTTGTCCAAAAACCATTAAAAACACATCAGTGAGTCACACCACTGCACTGGGTGACTGTGTTGCTGCCTTTAATACTCCCTAGAGCAGCTAATGTGTATTAATCCACAGCTGAAAATAGTCCCTAATAAATGCCCAATTTGCCCCCATTTGAGTCACGTTCACTATGAACTACAGTGCCCAGCTTCTTGAGGAAATCATTAAGCATTTCATTTTATATAAGGCATATGTTTGAAACCCGTTTTTTAAATGTACGGATACTTGGGACTCAGCATGGGTAGTCAGAGCTGACTCATATTTGCTCTTGTCATGGGATTTGTTGCCAATTTAAAAAATAAAGAATGCCACCCACCGATGCTGAACATCGGTCAGCATGATTGAGTACACTTGATTGCATGAGTGAGTTTTACAGGTAATTTGAAAACTTTAATGTTGAAGATGAAGGCTGAGTTTAGATTGCACTCAAGACGGTGCTCCGTTTAATGGGGGGGTGGGGGGGGGGTGGACACTGTTTCAGAAATATGGCTCACTAAAAACATTTGGAGATCCATATCAAATAATATACTCGATGTCCCTGCGTGTCTTTGGCGTAATGCAGAGCATATTTCTCGACGTCATTGTTGAGGGGGACGTGTTCCACTAAATCTCCTTCACAGGCCTTTGTGCTCCAACCTGGCACAATCAGCTGCAGCCAAATTCCATGAGCTGTATAGACAAGCTTTAAACCCTTTTCTGTGTCGCTGATCCCCTACAGTAATTCAAGCTGATGCGATTAAAAAATGTCTTTTTATGCGTCTTCTTACCTCTAAGACCTTTCATCAGACCAACTGTGCATCTGTTACAAGGTTACCTCCTTTCTGTCATGTGTCTGCGATCCTTCCCCCTCCAAAGCTTTTCTCCTCCGAAACATTCTTAGCGACCGGATCTTTTATCTGCCAGAACTGAATTAATATAGTTGATGGGACAAACATTGTCAATCTGCCGGAAGAATGGAGCTGACTGAATTCAATCTCTGCAGACAATACCAGGGGAAAGGCACTCAGAGACAGTGCCTCTGCTGAGAGTCTTCTGTTCTGGAGAGGTTATTGGCCTCGACAAAAGGGTGATGCAGAGTTTGCCCTCATTAATGCCAAAGTGCCCCTCCAATCTTGGAGTGGAGTTTTTCTGTAGCTGCTCTTTCTCCGTCCTGACACTTATTTGGCTTAATCTCTGAATACCGTTGGAAAACTGCTTTTCCATTGACTCCGATGCCATCAATGTGCAGTATCAGTCAGACTTATGACTTCTCCTTCTTTATGACTCGTAGCTTTTGTCAAAGCTGTTTTCTTGAAGTTTTAACACTGTGTGTATCTACTTTGACACTGTCTCCTGACTTTTCTCTGACTAGATGCTCTGAATGTAAACTGTGTTAAGTGTTTTGCAATTAGCTTATTATTTCTTGTCAATTAGGCTATTTATAAATGGGGTGGGCATTTGTAATATGTTAAAGTTAAATTGTTTTAACCTTTAAACCATAAAAGGTTGATTCAACAATAAATGTAAATGGTGTTCTTTTTGAAAATGTATATAACTAGTTTAAAAGCCAGTTTAAAAGATATAGAGGGAAAAGACAAATGGGATGGAAAGATTTGGGTAAAGATTTTGTAATGGAAATGTATAAATTTGTGATGTGGGTTGGTTTATAACATAGCTCTATTAACCTAGATGAAACATCTGCGTGCTAGTTCACTTATTTTCAATTAATATAGGCCTAATTTGTTGGCTAAAATAAAATAAAATGAGTGAAGTTTGTTCAAATAATGTTTCAGTAAATATTGTTTTTTTTTAAATATACAAAACTTTTTAAATTTAAAAACCTTGTGCAGTTGTATAGCTCCAGCATTAAGTATGAACATTTAACCTTTGACCTTACAGATTGTAACCAATGAAATGTCTCTTTAAACTTTAAAGGCAACAATGATAACGAACGCCTGGCGATTGCTAGACAGCGAATCCCATACCGTCTTGGTCGAGTAGTTGACGAATGGCTACTCGACAAAGGTAAAATCACTGATTAAAATTTCAAATAAAATAATTTGAACATAACCAAGTTGTAGACATATTTTGTAAAAAATAAACATAAAAAATAAATGTTCAGTAAAACTTTAAAAACTAAATGATTTGAACAGTTAAATTTAGTTTGTAGTGTTTCATACTTTTCATAATAATGTATTTATTTTCTAGATGTCAGCTGTTTTAATACGTGTTTATTGTCAACTTAAGGTTAAAGGGACTGTAAATATGAATTTAAATCCACTTACTGAAGTAATATCAGCATTGTTAAAATGTCTATAACTTACAGAAGCATTTTGCTGTAAACATCTAAATGATAAATTTAGTTAATTGTTAAAGTTCTAGTTTAGTCATTCATTAGTTGCTGAGTGTTATTTGAAACACTTTTGAAACATATACAGTACATATACAGTACTTAGTGTCATTTGATCTATTCTGATTAAACTGCTAGCAATGATAAATAGAGTGCAATATGAATTGGCATCAGAATTTTGAGTCCCTTTAACAGACATTGTAAATATGTATAGGGCATTAGATCAAGGAATTGTAATATAAAACAAACTGAGTGCATGCTTTGTTTTTTGTAGTTCAATAACTAATTCATATTTTTCACGTAAAATGTGAAATGAGCCCTATCATTTCTGTTTTCTTTTGTCTTTCCTTTGGTTTATTTTATTTCTTTTCTGCTTTATGACAGTGCTGTCACAGAACCTTTTTTTGGTGTCCCATGTGCCCAACCATACCCGTTCTAAGTTTGATTTTCCTTGGTTGCTTTTGCTAAAAGGATGAATAGTTTCAAATTTCCTGAAGTGTGTCCTGCTTCCGCTGAGATTGTACACAAGGAAAGCCCAATTCTCCCAGCCTGTAGACATTTGAGATGGGTTTTTGTTTTTTTGTTTTTTTTCGCAGGCTTGCTGTTTTCTAAGTTTGTAAATCCTAAAGTTTTAAGGGGAAATGTAAGATAACATAAGCGAGGCATAATGAAATATATGCTTTCAGCTTTATTAGACAAATGTATACATTTCTCTTATTGTCCAGGCAATTTCCTGCAAACAAATTGTCCATTTATATTAATTCAAGATTATGTTATCTTTTCGAGTGTAGTTAAATCTACCCCTAACATTACTACTTCTGATGAATCTCTTTTCTTGTCATTCTAGATTAGACTGCCCTTTTAGCAAAGCTGCATTGATTTTCTGAATCCTGTGTTTTTATTTTATGTGTTTTTTCTTTCTTTTTCATAGGCATCTCGTCATTATAACAGCAATAAATTACCAGGGTTTGCCTCTACAACCCGTAATTTATTGGTCTCATTAGCCACTGGGCAAATAATCTGTCTTTCTGTCTTTTTTTTTTGTTTTCCTGTTCAGTAAAAGTGGCTGAGTCCACAGTTCAACATTCTTGTATATATGTAACGTTGTTTTCCCACAGGGCGGCAGCTTACAATCTTCAACAGCCAAACCACTATACAGATTGGGGGCTGGGAACGAGACCGGAGTCGATCCTTTCAGGGCCAGCTTTCGGGCCTCTACTATAATGGCTTGAAGGTGTTCAACATGGCCGCGGAGGGGGATCCCAACATTAGGATCCAGGGCAGTGTGCGGCTCGTGGGGGATTCACCCTCCTCTATCACACCGCAGTCGAGCACCACAGCCAATCGCTCGGAGACGTCCACGTCCATCATGGAGATCACCACCACCACGGCGTCCAGCAGGCGAGTCAAGCAGACGACACCACGAGAGCCTCAGCAGGTAAGATCATCTTTAAATGATTCACTTCTGAGTTCAGTTACTTTTGGCAGTATTGTCTCAGTTTGATCCACATCGCACAGCATTAAGTTAAGCACATCCTGGATTAATATAATACATTACATCATTATGCTTTAATACAGTGGAATGTCTTGTTTTCTTGTGTCACGTATTTCTTCCCTTTGAGTTCTCTGACCTAAAAACTGAAGGGAAATAAGTGCATTGTTCCCCCATTTGGAGCAGAACCACAGGCAACACTGTCGAGTGTTTCTCTGCACGCAATCAGATGTGGCACTGTGCGGCATGTGTGTGTGTGTATCCAAGTGATAACCATCCTCGAGGTCCTCCATCATCTTTATCTGTCCTGCATGGGCGCTGCAGCATCTGCAGGAGCATATTACTTCTCAGATGTCACAATGTGTGACTAAACAATGCAACACAAATCCTATCAAATCAAATGGTGGTCGGCCCATTCCTGCACAGTCCTTCCTCTGAAATCTGGTACAAACCAGCATCAGCCAAATCCAGAATTGGCACTATTAAAAATGCTGTTAAGAAATGCCTTAGTTTGAATAATTATTTTTTTCACACATCGTTCATATGAGAATCAAAGTCTTAATACTTGTGTAAATGCTAACTTGTAGAGTTTTTAAAAATGTAAACGTTAATTTAAGAGTGTCCTTCATCACATTGTTTGAATGTCAGAAACAGTGGCTTTATTTCCTGCATCCCTGGCAGTCTTTAGCTTGCAACAAACATGCCCACAGAACTTCATTACAATCCAGGAATACCTGCACAAGATGGCATAGACTTATCTGAGGTCACTAAGAAAAATAATTTCAATGATTTCTGTTTTAATCACAACAAAGAGAATAGTCAGAAAGTAGGAAATGCCTTTGTGTGCTGTTGGAAGCTCTGTGACCAACAGAAAGTTTCAGCCTGAGCAAACGACCTCACTGATAACTAACAAAACGTGCTTTAATTGCTTCTCTGCGATAGCATTGAAAACAGATTATCAATTAGCTTTATTTTTATATTTCACATATGAAACTCATGTAAACCCTGATAGTAAACAAGTAAGATGTAATTACTGCATGAGAGCAGAACAGTAATGAGTTCTATGTGCAGGGAGGATACATACAAGGTTCAAATGTGTGTCAGAATCACAAATATTCTGTGAGTGCAGGAAAAGTATACATCATAGTTTAAATGAAGCACAGTAGTAGACTAAATTGACCCTTTAATCAGGGCTTAATCAGCTTTTACAAATATAATTTAAAATCATTTTGGATTTAACTCGTTTTGGATTAATCGGATTGGGCAAAGGAAGATTATAGCATCTCCAGGAGGGGGTGGGTTTAACTTCATATTGAAAAATATACACACAATCAGAATTATTTGATTTTAATTCCTTTTGACAGATTATATAACTTTGTCTGTCTTTACAGTTTCACTGAGACAATAATTAATACACACACGTCTCAGCTCATTTCAAGGATTTTCAAAAAAATTTCAGTAACCTCAAAGTGTAATGTTGGGTTGAACACTTTTATCGTCCAGAAGAAAGTCAAACCATGTTCTTTAAACCTCTCTGAATATTTATGATCACATTAACTCCTATTGCTGCATTTACTGAGAAGGAAAGCATAAAAAAGCCTTGAACCTTGAATGCCAATTCATCTACAGTATGAAGCTAGACTTAAGCTTTTACTCGAGAAAACTAGAGAAAAAAATCAACCATATTCAAAACGAAACAGAATGTCAAGTTTTTCTTGCAGTGTAGCAGGCTGTTCAGGGCGCAGCTCATATTATGAAATGACAGACTCCCACAGATAGTTCACACCATTTCAACTTGGCAGCAGTGAAGACCCCACATCACTGGCCGCCCACTAAATCTCTAGCTTTCTGACCTGAGACCATCATAACGGTTTGTGTAAGGGTCTGCAGATGCTGACAAATAATACAATCATAAATATTGATCCAAGGGAATGGTTTTCTCTCAGACTCAGCACGGCTCCTGAACCGTTGCAGCAGCATGTAATGCATGCGAAATATCAGACAATAGACTATAATTATATCACAGCTCCATGCGGTGTTATAAATTGCCACCAAGGAACCAAGAGATTGGCAGAAAGGAACAGGCTTGATAAGATGGATGCCTGTCTTTTTCAGGCTTTTTCATCTGGAGAGAAATAAAGTGATATAAATAACCATGACACTTAAGAAATGCGGTGCATTACAGGGATATTATATTTATTAATTTATTTATGTCCTACTTTAGATGTGATCTGATGTTTGGATATCTGACATCATAGCTTTATGATAACAGATTCTGCTTGAATAGTTTAGTCAATAATCGTTTACTGTGTAGCAATCATTCATACAGCTATTCATTTTGATGGAAGGAGTGTAATGTTCATTTCAATCCCAAAGGTTTTTGGGGAATATATTGTGCCTGTTGTTTTAAAAGTATGTGGTGGGTCACAGGGGCTTCAGGCAAGTTAGTGGCGAGACTGTAATGAGTCTTTGGTTTGTGATTTATTTCAGGTTATGTTGCAAGCTTGTGCTTAAGGTGGCATGTAAAGACTTGGAAAAAGGAGACTAGTCAAGGCTAACAGTGATGTGTTCGCTGTTATCTAATGCATTCATGCATACAAAAAAAAAAGGATTAAAGAATTGCTCTGTGATGTAGGTGGAGAGATGAATGAGGCATGCAAAAATGTGTGCAATGGGAGATGTCAGTGCGTTCAGTTTGATTTGACTTGACGACCTTCCCATGGAGAACTCCTGCGGTAGGACGTTACTGTCTCAGGACACTACACATAGAAAGACATCGTGTCTGGCCTCTGTAAAAAGAGATGGTGCATTCACTGTCCTTTCCCTGGGATAGTCAGCGTTTTAATGATTGTCCAGCTGTTCCATTTCCCTCTGATGGTGAATGCAATCCAGCGAATGCTTTTATATCCTGAAAGCCTTACGTTACGGGGACACATGCATTTTTAGTGTGGCTTTCCCCATCGGAGTGGCTTATACTAGCAGCAGCAGCAGCAGCAGCAGCATCAGGGCTTCGCCATTGAAGCTCAGTGAAACTGGTGCTTCAGAAAAAGTAGATAAGGCTGACAGAGAGTGCAATTGGAGACCTTCAGTAGGCCTATCTCACAATGAGAGGTAAAGGTCGAGGCAGTTTGGTGTTGACTCAACACACATAAATCTTTAGGTCATTTGTTATAATTGCCTAGTTTTATGAATATCAATGTTAAAAGTGGCTGTAATGTATATGTACAGTATATTTTAGATTAACGATACATCACATGAGATTATGCAGTGTAGAGGGTTTCACTCACAGTGGTGAGCATCCTCCATCTCATTGTGGTTTTACAGCTTACAGTGTTCATTCTAATTGCCCTCTGTTTTCAGCAAAAAAGCTCCAACAACCCACTTCATGCTACCTGCCCAGGTTCAAACAACAGTTAGCGACTGGCTGACCATATTTGAGCACTTAGCAGCTCAAAAGCAAGATATTTCCCTGAGGAGATGGTAGAGGCCGAAGCAGAGCTAAAAGGAGAGTGAATACTGGACTTACATTCATCAGGTTAGCTAGTTGTACAAAAAAACTGATAAATGGATGTAGCCAGTTTCACAGACTGAGGAAAGATGTGGATTTTGATATAAAAATACATATATAAACATACATTTACTTTTATGAATAAACTTAACACTGGGAACAAACTTGGAAAATGTGTTATTTCCTTCACTACATCTTTGATAGACTGACAGTAAATTGATGTCAACAGAATTGCAATGATGAGAGAGCACTGAATGAAACAGAGCTTGATATAAT
Organism: Chaetodon trifascialis; assembly: GCF_039877785.1. Classification (NCBI taxonomy): domain Eukaryota; kingdom Metazoa; phylum Chordata; class Actinopteri; order Chaetodontiformes; family Chaetodontidae; genus Chaetodon; species Chaetodon trifascialis. Next base: position 11,963,991 of record NC_092068.1, on the reverse strand, counting down.
AATCTAATCAGTTTGCTTATGAGCTCACATAACTCCCAGTCTCTGATAGCTGATTACTCTTGATACATACCTTCAATGAAAACAGAAGCACACAACCAGCACTGCTGGCTTGCTGTGCTCACAAAGGCGAAATGCCAGCACATTAAATCTTTCAGTGACACTCACTCTGTAGATTTAGGGTATGTCTTCTTGTACTGGCCCACTTAACTCCTAGAGGGTAAAGCCTGTGTTAATCATCATTAGTGTAATGATTTTGAGGTGTCTGAGGGGACTCTGCCTTCTCAGGTGCCCCATCAAAAAGTTCTCTAAATGCTCGCCTTGGGTTATATTGTTATTGAATACTGTGGGCCTTGGCTTATGGGTAACATTACATTAATGTCATTCTTCTCAAACCACTGGGTGTCCACTCATGCTTTATTAACAAGGATATTATCTTCTTAGAGCACACTGGCCTAATCAAGAACGAAATGCACCATGGGAAAGAAAAACTGATGAGTCAGAATGATTATTTTAATAGTGATTAGATTTTTCCTTTTGCTTAAGGGATAATTGGATTGATTCAATTCCAGGACTTAAAACCCACTCAAATACAGAGATAGTAAATACAGTCAAAGTGAGACCTAGCCTTGATGTTACCTTTATTTTGATCATATCTTCCACTTTCCTGACTAAGACGTTCTATAATTTGCTGTTACATGTCAAATATTTTCTGCAGTGGCTGTTTCTGCTTTGTGCTTTCTGCACACAGTAAGGTAGCTTACCATAGGGCCTGAGTGTCATGTCTTAATGAAGTGTCTGCTCTCTGTAGCCGTGCCTGGTCACATCCAATTAAACCATGATGCACTTGTGTATGCATTCATAAACAATGGTCCTGCTACTGTACATAAATGCCAGGAAGTGCTACTCACTTCTCTATGCTATTGTTTGGGAAAATTAGTGCTTCTCCCACTGCAGCTAGAAGAACTTAACTTTCTTTGTGCTAATTGGATACATTATTCATATATTTTGGGTAACATTTGACAGCAGCTGCTGCAGATATGCAAGGATGTAATGTTAGCATTAGTATTAAATACAAGGAGGCCGAAGCCAACAACAAGACGTTGTGCCTTGCAGATTTTGGAAGGGCTGGTGGACAACATAAAGGAGAAGCTGCAGAAAGGTACCCTTTAATACTAGATGATGCTTAATCAAAACCACTCATGGAAAAGAGATAGTGCCCTATGTAGCTGTTACCATCCCAGTAAGAAAAAAAAAGACCAAAGGCTGCTATCTAGAAGAGCCATTGAGAGCTGTTGACAGTGATGGATCCTCACCTGCATTGCTCTGTATTATCAACCCTGGCCAGCAGACATACAGTATATAAATCTCACCAGCGGTCATAGTGTGAGGCTGCTATCCACCAACAGTACTGCCTGCAGGAACATCCTCTAAAGTTGGTATTGGCTCCAGCGTCAGTGGAGAGATACAAGGACAGAACACTGCAGGGGAAACGTGTGCATGTTAAGGTCTTATGCCATACATACGGTAATGTTGCAGGAATGTTATTGTCTTGAGAATTGATTAGTGTGGACAGAAGTGTGAATTTTAATGTGTGTTCTGTGTCAATATTCAATTTAGCATCAAGCAGTTTTACTTCTGTTAGTGGTAATAGCTAATAGCTAGCTATGGTATTTACACTTAACATTATTTATTAGACCTGTTTCATGATATAATTAATAGCAAGTCAGTGACTTGATACTTGACTAAATGTAGCAGACACACTAGAAAAGTGATTTCCCAGTGATATTTTAAAACCACAGTATTCAATTCCAATTTTTTTCATAGTTTTTTTTTAATATGGTGATTCTGCTGTTCATCTATTGGTCGTTTTTTTCTCATATGTTTGAAAAGATGATATAGAAATGTAGTTCAAGTTAATGTTCTAAAAATGTATCATAAAACCAGACAAAGAGTCTACCACAATTCTAGCGGTATCATCAGCAAGGTTTGCAACGCTAACATGCTGATGCTTTGCAGGTACTATTCACTACAGTAGATTCACTGGTACTGTACTGGACAAATTGATATTTTCATCTGACACTGAATGTGTACTAAAAGAGTCTTAAATATCTGTAGAGACAGGCCGTCCAGTAGTAGTCAAGCTATTTTACTCAAAACTAGAAATATCAACCTCTCAGTGGCACTAGAGGAAAATCCATCATCAAAGTCATTTCAATATATTGTCTTGTGACTGTGAATGTCAGTACAATCCTTAGTGGCAGTCAATACAGTAGATGTCAAGCCAGTTCCCCTCAAAACTTTGACCTGCTGATGGCATGAATGGAAAAGCTAGAGGATCACCAGAGTCTTGATCTTGGGCCCCTGAGTGTCCAATATCAGACAGTCATCACTTTTTCAAATGTATTAGAAGCATTGTTTTGTATTGAGGCCAATATAGCATTTCTTAAACACAGCAGTAATATTTGACCTCATATGGCGTTTCATGCTTGCAATCGGCATTTTTTTGCCAAGTACAATTTCTGTTTTATGGCTTGTTGCTGGTGGAAATTCAAGAAATGCAGATTATAGCCTGTTCCTAGGGAGAATGAATGGCCACTATGTCACATCATTGCCACCAAATAGCCAATTGGCCCCACTATTTCTGAATTAACCCTAGGTGAGGTGGGTGTAATGGCCATTCAGGGGAAGTGAAGAACATTCAAAACACATTGTGTGGGCCATTTCATTTGCACTCACAGCACATGGTTCTGTTCCAGCTGAACTGGCTTGTAGTGGCTCTGTTTGTCTTGGTCCCTGAGACGGGGGGCAGAAACCTGGCCTCTCTATAATTCACTGGGATAATCGAAGATTTGACATGCTGCACTGCTACACCTTCAGCGCAGTGTTTGGGTACCTGCTAGCCTCCCTTGCTGACTCTTAAAAGCACACTATAATAAACTTAGTGTCACAGTAATCTTGTGGTGAAAAATCTTCTGCACCTTAGTACCCAATAACTGCTCAGTCTGCAGCTTCTCTCCTTTTCTAAGCCTCCATGCACTATGTGTCTTTATTGTATCTGGTACTACCTTTAGGCATTGTTGTGATTGTCTTGATACTGGTAGGGATTATTGTTTTACAAGCTAAGGCTGCAATAAGTCTGCACTGCCTAGATTAAATACTAATCCTGCATGCATCAATATTCAGACCTGAGACTTATCTTGGGTATTAAGCTCCCCTCAGGCAACTGCACACATGCAGTGCAGGTTCTTTAATTGTTGTGATATTTGATATGATACCCCGGTTTGAGTGTAAGGATGATTCAGTCTTCCTTTAGTTTGGCATGCACGATATCTGCTGTTACATGTTGACACTGCTCCTCTGATCTTTAAGATTGATTTTAATATGAGCAAGTCTCTATCAAGACCACCATCAAAAGGCCAATCCTGCAGCTTCATATTCCATTTTTCGACCTGTTGGTAGTGAATTTAAGCTCATATAAAAAGTTGGTTTTCACTGTATAATAGTTTTTCTCTCTGTGATGTAACATTACTGTCTGTTTGAAGTCACTGCTGATCAGACAGATTGGCACCAGTGACTGAAATTAATTTTTTTTCTTCAGGTGACTTTTCACTTGCACAGCAGATCTTTTGTAGATCTTTTCCACCACAGGAGCGTAATGATTCATTCGTGTTTCACTGTGCACTGTATGACAAAACTGGGACAGAAAGCAATAGAAAAAGCAGAGCTAAAACATATTTTCTTTTACATTTCCATGTAATGACTCTTAAATGTGAGTATCATGAAGTCAATTGAAGGGCCCCACCTGTAATAAGAGGTTAACAGAATGGAGCAAAAAGTGAGCATAACAGTGAGATGGTCATCAGTTCCCTTGCATTTCAATTTTACAAAGTTATTAAGCAACAGACTGCTCACAATAGTACAGGAAGTTTTTTTGATTGGCAGGTATACACTCAAGTAGTCAAAAGGCACTTTTCCCATCATCTAATGGAAAAAATGCACGCATCTAACAAAGCAGCCAGCACTGTAGTCTGAACAGCTGGCAGTTAAAATTAATGTTCCTGCTCAATTTATTGCAGAATAAAAAGCATAGGTTGACTGTGTTCATCTCATGACATTAGGAGTGTTTGTGCAAGTGTCAGCCAAGTGACCATGATTTTCAAGACGGCTTTTATTGTTTTGTGTTTGTATCGGAAAGTCATAAAGACAGACAAAAGATGCCTGTTTGTCAAAGGCAAATCTTAGCAATTACATGTAGGCCACAAGTGAACTCACATGACAGCTGAATGAAATGTCAAGTCTCCCCAGCCCATCTTCAATACATACCAAGCAGGACCCAGGTCCTGTTCAGTATACTTTTTTGTCTGAAACATGGGAGTCTTTAAGTACAGTTGGAAATGTATTTTGTACTGTGTCTGAGTGGAATATAATCAGAGCCAACATTAATATTCCTGCAATGATCAGAGCTCAATGGGAAATTACTGATTTGCAGAGATGATTGTACATGTTTTTGTCTCTAGTCTCCTCTTCGTATTTGTATTAATAGGAATCACTTGTCACGTCGCTAGCCAAGTGGAACTGTTTTCCTCATCTGGAGGCAAATCTTACTGAAAGACAAAAACCAGACATCCTTTTTCATCCTCATTTCTACCTCTGTACGGTCACAAATTAAAAAATAGTCACATCACAGCAAACTGAGGGGTTACTACTGAAACACGTAATGTTTAAAGATTAATCAGCAGGAGTTCAGTCATGTCAGAGGATATTCAGCCTAGAGACATACTGCAGTGTTTAGTCTGAGTGTCAGCGGCCTGTGAGGTTGTGGAGCCTTCAATTATTCACAGAAAGAAAATATCTTCAGGATAAGATTTCCTCTGCAATGCAGATGCACAGGTTTGACCATCATGCTAGACACTGTAAGCGTGAGAGAAAGAAATGAGCAATAGCTATCAAACGGCTCCCTTCACGGACAGGTGTGCTATTGATTTTTCTGGTTTTATTATATTTGTTGTCCCTTAAAAAAAGCGCTTGGTGTCACCAGTGATCCAAGCCAAAGAAACAGAAAATCCCGAGCGGATAATCCAGTGGCTGCATGTGTAACAATAACCGTCATTTGATGAGAGCAGAGACAGGTTGGATTGCAGGATATCTAGATGGACAGCTCTGCTGGGCAGCACTTGTGTGCCTTGCTGACCTCCCCCACCTTTCCCCTGAAAGCAAGGTGTGTGTGTTGTTGTAGGTGGTCGTGGAGTGAGTAGCCTCAGGCCCGGTCATGGGTTTGTGCCCACCCAGTGCTGACAGATGGCAAAGGAGGTAACGCTGTAGACCTGCTGTGGCCCCAGGCCCGCGGCGCTCACTCACAGCGACAGACCATATCCATCATCTCAGCCTCACCAGGGGCCATTATGGAAGCTGCCCTTCAACATTATGTCATACACGTAGCGTCCATGTGACTTGCTGATCCAGTCCACCTTGGCAGGGGTGAACAAGTACACTCCAGTGTGTGTTAATGTGTGTTCGCATGATCTGATGAATGTTTCAATTGATAGCTGATAGCAGGCTTGTCTGCAGCAGGTACATGATGTGCACATTAGCCAGCTGAGGCACCAGGATGCTTTCTCTTCCTTTGGCGTTAATTTGTTTTCAAAGTTTGCTAAAATGATCACAGCCAAGTTCATCATACTTACTGCCATTATTAAGATAGTCAATAAAGCAGCATCTTTGTTTTTGCAGGTTTCACTCTACTGGCAGCATTACAGTCGACTACAGATTGTCCCACTGTTTGGATGACAAGAATGAAACCTACGCAGTGTGAACGCTGTCTCTGTTGTTTTATAAAGAGTTGGATTGTGCGTGGAGGAGATACTGACACTGACAGCTTTACAGAATGTTTATAGACCATATTGTTGTCTCTCAGGACATTTGCTGTTATGATTTGTAGAAACAGAAAATAGTCCTGGGCCAACTGTTGAACATAAGATACAATTTGTCCTACGGTGCATTGCTCCCACCTGCAAGATTCTGTGATCAGCTGGTTTATACATGACACTCATGAATACAAGCTCCGTGCCAACTGCTCGCTGAGCTGTGCTGAGCAATCTCCATCTTTAAAAATAATTTCTTTAAAAGCAGATAGAAACTGTCAGGGACAAATTGGCTTGTGCATATAAAAGCTTCTTTATTTTCTGATACAAGCACTGTGAGTAAAATTTAACATATCAGTTCTCACCAAACCAGAAACCAAGTGTGTGTGTGTGTGTGTGTGTGTGTGTGTGTGTGTGTGTGTGTGTGTGTGTGTGTGTGTGTGTGTGTGTATACTGGAAGACGTTGACTTGAGCAGTGTAAATCTATGTTTATCTGTCTAATTTTCTGTATCACACCAGCTTGGTAATTGAGTCCACAGCCACTGGGAGTCTTAGATTAAGATCATGCTGTACACATATCAGGATGGCTGGGTCTGTTCAGGGAGCAGCCATCTTGATCTGATGTTAAACATTAGATCAAGTACTATAAACGTGAGTTTCTGGACAGAGGGGAGAATTATATATAGTAACGTCATTACCGGATTCAATTAAGTTAAAACAAATTCCAGGAGGTACAGAAATGAAATAAAGGCATCCGCATGCCAGCAAATGAAGCCTGTTAGTTCAGCCAAATGGACAAGAGAGAGAGAGAGTAATGGAGAAAGTGGCTTTGGGAAAGGGATATAACTCAATCATAAAGCCAACAAACACTTATAATATGGATCTAAATCTTCTTTAAATGAATAGGCCGGCATTTTGGGAAATATTCCCTGTCTTGCTGAAAGTTAGATGTTCAGTTCTCATGCCTGTATGGTAAATTTGAAGCTCCAGCCAGGAGCCAATTAGCTTAGCTTAATTGACAGCAGGGGCAAACAGCCAGCCTGGCTCTGTCCAAGGAAAACCAAATGCCTGACAACCAGCAGAGACACAGGAAAGTGCTTTTATACGTCAATTGTGGTATGGATTGAATAAATACGATATAACATTTTAATTATTGAGTTTTAGAAGTGTTGGTAGGCAGAACGAGGCTAGCTATGTCTCTCTGTTTCCCGTCTTTGTGCTAAGCTAAGCTAACATGGCTGCTGGCAGTAGCTTCATAAAAGCACTCCAAAATGCTAATTTATTCCAGGCTAAATGAAACAGAATAAAAGCGTCTTTTTGCAAGTCAAAAAAAAAAAAGAAAAAAAAAAGAAATAACAACAATATCTATAAATAATTAAAAGCAAGTCCAGTCAAAAATTGCAGTACTGAACAGTCTGGCATTACAATATTGCCACAGGGATGGATTAGTGATGAAAAATCAATCTTACTTGAGAGACTCTGTAAATGGTGCACAATTTAGGCTTTGTATTATTTAGATTTTTTTGTCTAGCCTTAATTTTATTACAGTCTGTTTTGTTTTCCTCTCTTCTGATGGAGAGCTCTGCTCATTAGTTTTCAGCGGCCGCACTCGGCCCTTTGTGAATGACACATCCAGACCTGGAGGACAGGAATCTGATTATGGTGACGCTCTGTGGGAGCTACAGGCGACCTGGTCTGCTGTTGTAGGGCAAAGCTGCTCTTCCTCTTTCCTCATGTCATGTTTTTGCAAACGTTACACATGGGAATTAGGCCCAAGTACATTCATCTCGGCAGTGATGGCATCTATATTAGGATGACAAATTTGTTCCTGTCACCTGATGAGGGACTGGGACTGCGTGTCAAGACGCAGGTAAAGTCAGGAAGACAGCGATTTGTGGCCGAGCTGCATATCTCTTCCTCTCCCGCTCTGCTCTCTCTTTTTCTCAAAGCGCACATGGCCACATGCTTGGATCTGTCATCTATTTTTAGATTTGGAGGCAAAGGAACATGAAAATGAAGAATTGCCTAGTCGCTTTGGATTGAGCCGAACTATTTCCACAAAATGACAAGTGTTGTATGTTAGCATTTAGATAGAAAGCAACGTGATTACAAGCCATTCTCTGGTAATTGTCATTCCTCCCTCACTCCCCAGCTTATCCTTAGTGTATGATATTCCTCCTGGGCAGTTTCCTATTCTCAGGCCAGATTACTACCAAGGCAAGCTGAAAATGCGCACAGAGCTCCAGATTCGATTTCAGATAACGAAAATATCAGGGCATCCAGAGGGGAAAATGGCTCAATGCCAACAGATTTCATTTATCTGAGAAGTGTGAAAGCAAGGATCAGGGGGAGGGACAAAGTCGACCATGTAATATACTTCTATGGAGCAGTGTTTATGCATAGGCAAGAGAGTGAAGAAATGAGAGAACAAGGGGAGGGGGGCGTAGGAGGTAGATGGAGGCAGATAGTGTCATGAATTTCATATTAAGATTTTATCATTTAGAGCATGTAGCTAACAGAAGGCATCCAGCTCTCTCCGGTGTAATCTGCTAGAAGCTGTATACTACATGGCAGCCGCTCGATGTGCACTCTTTCTGCACTGTGAGGTGACTCCAGGCACTCGTCCATATTGTGTGCACATTATTTATGTGTCCCCAGTAATAAATAAGAAGCGCCGTGCTTGATTAGAAATCAAAATATCAACTGTTTATCATTGGGCGCGCACGATGAGTTATGTGAGGAGGGTGAATTAGGCACCAGTCACACATGGTTCACTCTGAGTCACTGACTGACATGGTGATAGTGTGACGCAGGCGCTGCCTGGGAAATAGACTTTGTGTCTCCTCCCACGCAGACGGACAGTCAACTTTCCTGCCGTGGTGCCCGAGCTATATCATACAATGCGCCGTGTGTTAAATTTGCATCAAGGCCAAGAGTATGACTGTTCCTGGAAAATGAGTTGAACGGGGTCCTGAGGGGGGCTTGAGGAACGTCTACAAAGTGGCCTTGCAGTGCCTTGAAGCAGCCACATGAAAAGGAGCCCTCACACAGCAGTGTTCCCCGAGAGGGACCGTGTGTAACCACGGCACAGGCATGCGTACATTTGGAAGCAGCTCTGTATTAACATCATATCCGTATCTTCTTGTACAGTGCACCTTTACACTCCTACATTAGCCCCTACCTGTTCCTTTGTAGCGCTCTGTCAAATGCAGCCTTTCATTTCACGCGGCAGAAGCTTCTTTGGGCCTGTGCACCAAGCGAGCAATTGGCCTGTCACTGCTCACTCTTGTCCTTATTTTTTATTTCTTTTTTATCCTCAGACACTAAATCTGCTGTTTTTTTTGTTTACTGCATTCATTCCTTTGACTTTACTTCCACAACACAAAATTCATCAACACACTAACATTACCAACAACCTTTACACACCTCAGTAATAATGAAATCTAATGCTCTTTTGCCGGCTTACACAATAACAAACGACTGGACAGATTGAATCCACCAGACTGTTGATGTGTAACAGAAATAATCAAAGTATTTTCTGTAACCCCTGCTATGTACATTTTAGTCCTAATTTTGAATTAAATCCATGGTTCAGGGTGTAAAGCAAAATGTCATTACCAGCCGGCTTGGGAATGTTTGCGTCCCTGTGTGACACTATGCTTGTATGCTGTATGGTACACCCGCTGCGCGCTGTGGTGACGGTGTGTGAAGCTGCCTCCAGCACCTTGTTAGACTGTCTGGGGTGCAGTGACTTAAGCCTGGAGGAAGATGTATGGAGAGACAGGAACATGTGGGTACCAGGGGAGGAGATGGAGAGCCTCCGACCATTCTTTTTTTAATGACACTCTGATACTCTGCCTGAGGTCCAGTTGCAGCAACAGCTGCTTCGTTTTAAATAAAGCAAAGCCTTTCTCCCAAAAGGGACGGTGTCTCATAACTCAGAGAGTGAAAACAGCTGTCCACCATGGCCAGTTTTACGTTACGGCAAACACCAGCAGAAGAAGTACCAATTATTCATTGTTAATTGCCTTTGAGAAATGTCAGCATCTTTTTGCATGAATCCTCTGGTGCTGTGAAGAATCACACTATTTTCAGAATGCGCTCAGTGGTCTGCTCATGTTCAAAATAATATAACATAATGCTTCAGGTAATCACTGGCGGCTTTGAGCAAAAAAAATAAAATGTATGTGATGTTTTCATGTTGCTTAAATTGGCGTCGCTGGAGTCAGAAAATTCAGGATTGTTGTTGAGAGAACAGTGTTTATCTTAAGACTGTGAGCTTGCAGAACAGTAGACTTTTATTTGAAAATAGTTTAGAAAGCCACTCCTCTACTGTTCATCCCAAATGACATCTTTTTAATTAGGTATTTTTGCATCTTTAGTCAAGCAGGTCAGACAGTGTGGTGTCGATGACTCATGTCATACAGAACGTACAGTAAGTGAGGCTTACGTTAACATATCATGACTACACTATATGTTGCATGAGAACAGTTACACAGATTGTACAGATCATAGTAACACACCTCATTTTTACAAGTGACAACATTTCAGTAACGAGACATTTTGTGTGAAAAATAATAAAGCACCTGGTCTTGTTTATTGCTCTTTTGCATATATTTTTGGTTTGTTTGTTGACTGATGATTTTTGGCAGTGCCTGTTTTGAAGCTTTGTGGATCCATTTGCTGAGAACTGCAGATGTAAATCCTCTTCAGCGAGGATACAGCAGAGAATATCTCCATTTTTATCCCGCTGGTTGTTCCCTATTGTTCATCACGCTACTCTCAGACAGACCCGACTGAGTCGCAGTGGCAATCTGTTGTGTCACCATGAAGCCTTGCACCAGAGCTTTTCTTTAATTGTTAAAAAGCCCAGAGAATCAAGATGTTTTGAACGTGATAAGCATGGTATATATACTGTATAAACCCACCACTGTTTGTTGCACAGCTGAGCTGAGCTGTGATAGCGATACTGCCATTCCATTGTCTTCCAGTCTTACTGAAGTCTGTTTCTGTGCGAGTCCACGATGTTGACAGTTTGGCAGACCAGCAGTAGGAAGAGTGTGGGCGAAGGCCAGGCAATACACTGAGCTGAACTCACAGTCTTAGAGGCCCACACGCCTTCATTATTCAGTTGGAATCTATTGAGCATCTGGGACTAAATTATTCATCAACATCGACCTAGTTCCAGGGTGCTAAGTTAGATACTTGGATGTCATCAGGCGTTCTGATAAGAGCTGCTGCTGCAGTGTGATAGCTGCCATGGGTAAATTCATGCCGAGTCTAACCATGAGCCGTTTCTATCCACTGACCCACCGCCTGCCTCTCTCTCTCTCTCTCTCTCTCTCTCTCTCTCTCTCTCTCTCTCTCTCTCTCTCTCTGGCACATTAATGATGTGTTGCTGCAAGAGTGAAGCTCAGGACAACAAACTCCTCCCAATTAGTCTGTGCAGACCACAACTCTGGTCAGATCTGGACACTAGCAGGCCACTATCAGGGTAAATCAGTGCCAGCATGAGAAATAATGGCACACGGTCTGAGCAGGGACATATACAGCATACTGATTCCTCTGCTTTCAGGGGTAGTCAGAGCTTTGGCTTCAAGGGCTGCCGCCAATTACAGACAGGATATAACATTTTTAGCGAAAGTATTGGCTTAAAATGGAGACTTGACTGTATCTTTAATATGATTTATCCAGGATTATCATGAGATAATGGAAATAAAAGAGACATGAGGACAATACCAAGTACAGTAGGAACAACCATGTAGCAGTCAGGGTTTTTTTCTGACTTTGCCCTGATATTATTCACCATATATTTGTTTTGACTTTGTTCACAGTATGAAGGCTAATTATACTTGCAAAAGTATATTCTCTGTCAATTTAGCCCTATTGGTTAAATAAAAAAGTAGAAAAGGATGCAATGCATTTGTCTTTTTTCCTTTCAAAAACAGTTCAAGCTGTCTCGTACCAATTAGCATTCTAATTACTGGAGCAATGCCCTCGCCTCTCTCAAATATAATAATTAGGGGCTAATTATATTTTTTTTATTAAGAGGCTTATACCTGCTATTTTGGAACGAAAGGTGGGATTGGCATAAAAGATAGCTATTTAAGATGAAATGATAGATAACATTTGACATGTGAAAAGTAAAAGAAGTAGTGTGGTTTCACGTTTTTCAGACAACAGGTTTAGTAATTTCCATCATACATGAGGAGACTTTAGCACAGTCCACCTCTGGTGTCAGTGATTTCTTCCTTGTATGGTCTGGTCTGAAAATAGTGACAGCCCGTGGGGAACAGTTATTCAGTAGGACGCTTATATCTACTGATTGTGTGCAGTATGAGTATATGGGTCGTGGACATGAAGGCTCAGGCGTAGTCAGACAAAGATCCGGACTAGATTTGAGGGAAAAATCTGCCAGGTGCATGCAGTTTTGCAGACAGGAGGGTTTTTATGTGTGACGATAATGTGAAGCTAAGCCATTTTCTCTTTGATTTTTCAATCAGCCCAGAATTTACTGGCTGATAATAGCGCAGCCATTTTTTGGCGTTCTGAAAAAGTATTGGGATTTGCACCAGATCCTAATGAGCAACAGATTATGGACATTGAGTCAAAAAAAAAAATCAATTTTATTATTGTCACCCATCAGCAGTATAACAAAAGAAACAGCTTTGCAAAACAAGAGCTTATATTGGACAAAAACAGGGTTTAGTAGGAGAAGTGAAAACAGAAAAGTAGAAAGGCAAAAGAAAACAGCAAGTATTCTCAGTGGAATACATTACCAGGACAGCAGAGGCGTGCTTTGGATAAACCCTTCAGATGCCTTCAGTGTCCTCCTGACTTTCAGCTCGTCTCCAAAGAGACATGTTGTGTGCCAGAGAGCATTCATCAAATTAGACCAGAGAGAAAACAATGTGAAAACCCCTGGCTCTCCATAGAGACATGCCGACAGGTTATCACAGAGAAGGTGTCTCTTGCTCTCAAGCGCCAGGGCAGCAGCACACAGCATCCTCTCTAAAGAGCAGCCCCTCCCCTCCCCTCCCCTCCTCTCCCGTCCCTCAACCAAGGATTAAGAGGGGAAAACATGCATTCAGGGGAGAAGTGTACAAATGTAGTGCATTACAGTACTGACTTCTCCATACAGCGGTTATTGGAGTGGCATTGGACGTCCTGTAGTTGAGCATTAGTGGGGAACAGATAAGTTATTTAGGGTTGTAGATAACCAGGTGTCCAGCAGAATGAGACTGCTGACTAAGCTTTAGCAAAGCACATGCAGACCATGGCTTGGCCCAGACATCTCATTAAGGGGGACCATTATCAATCCTCAGAGATCGAAAACCAGCGTGACAGTGCTATAGAAAGCACCAGGGGGCCTTTGGCTGAGTCAGGGTGGAATTTCCTGGTCCACATCCCCTTTGATGGTTCAATCAGTGCATGAGCCAAGGTCAGTCGATAGCTTTACTTTACTATAAGGTCTGCTAAGATTTATTTTTTCTTTTTTTGTCGCTGTATATAAAACTCCCCAGACACCTAAAATATTTGAAATGACACTGTACTCGGAAACAATGAACAGTTTCATACATTTTGTATAAACACTAAAAGCAGGTTTCTCTCCTCAGTGACTTTTTTTCTTCCACTTTTTGTGTGCTTCATACTCCCAACTGTCTCCCTGGGTTTTCTTAGTGTATCTCATAGGAGTGTGCTCTCTGCTGCTCTGAGCAGAGGCAGATAAATGAGCTGTGCTGTAGGTTCACCATGGCTTCAGCACTTTATCACTAGATTAATGATGCTTTGCAAGCCCCGAGGTTTTGCTCTTAGCATTTTAGAAGTACCTTCATAAAATGAACTACAGGTACATCTTGTTTATAAGCTTATCTACTGGAGCATCTTTCCAATGGGCACGATGCTCTTTGCATCAGTAAACCTGACTCTGTTGAGCTAACGAACCTTCCCAAAATCACACAGCATTTTTGGCAAACTTCAGAAAAAGATGCCATATAGATCAGAAAAACTCAGTTTTATTTTTAACTCAAAATCATCACATGCATATTGTGTTACTTAAGACAGCTCCTCTAGGAAAAGATCTGCGGAGATTTCAGTGTCCTTTTCAGACATCCTCGCCAGGCTGCCTGTCAGTTTTCATCACAGTGCCTAAATTGCATGGTAAGCCCCTCACATAGCCCACATTGAATTGTCACGGGTGAAAAAGAAGCCAAGCGTTGGAGGGGGACACCATGAATTGGTAATGTTATTGGATTTCAACCAGGTCGTGACCACATCAAAATGTTGACCTACACACTAATCCCAGCTGGCAGACTGATGCTCAGTAACGTGAATTTATTTTGGTGTTGATTCAGAGGTTTACAGCCACTACACACACAAGATTCATTTAAAAAGTATAGGATAGGGTTGATATTTTGATTAAAAAAAGATGGACGTAGAGAAGACTTACAGGCACAACTGAGCTCCAGTTACACACAGCCTTTGTCCTTGGAGAGTGGAGTACGACATTATTCTCCATGTCACTTATATAACATAACATTAAGTCTTAATCAAGGTGTAATGATACAATTAGTCAGTTCTGTATATTTTTACATTATCCTGAATAATTGTACATACCTCTCATAACCTATTAGATGTAAAGCCTGCACCTTTAATTATAAAATCAAAGCTTTTCTTATTAAGAGACAAACAAATATCCTTTTGAGACAGAGCGAGGCGAGCTGTTTCCAGTCTCTATGCTAAGCTAAGATAACCAGCTGCTGGTTCTATGTTCACGTACTGCACAGCAGTCCTCTGTGTATAGACACATTTCAAAGCACATCAAACTGTTTCTTTAATGTGGTGAATTGCATTTCTTTAAGTTGGTAGCAAGTTTACATCAATTCAGTTCTTTACAGTTGTTCTATTGTGCCCATTTAATGTAGATTTTCAAAGGTTAGACGTACAGATTAGTTTTAGAGAAACAAACTGCTTATGATCAATATTTTATAGATGAATCGTAGCATTAAATTGTACATTCATCTCATTAGCAACTGGATTTCATGTCTGCACCTTGAATTATGAAATCAAAGGTTGTCTTGTAAAGAGATAAACAAATATCCATATTCATTATTGGATTTCACTGTGTTGAATGGAGTGTAAGGCCTCAGGCTGTAGCTTTCTGACCTGAATGTGGAGACAGAAACATATAAATATGAACGGGCATAGAGCTCCACTCAGGTTATTCTATGGGGAGTTAACCTACATCTAGTACACCCACATCACATTGCTTCCTCCTCTCGGCTTGCAAATAAATCCGAAGGACAGAGTTGAAAGGAGAGGGAAGAGGGATATGAGAGGCAGAGAGAACGAGAGAGAGAAAGAGAGTGGTAAGGTGGGAAGAAGAGAGAGGGAGTATTGATTCCTTGATTCCCGTACCTCTGCCAGTGAGTGCAGAGTGTCAAGATCTCCCGCCAGGAAAAACAAATCACAAGGCTGAAGTGATGGATGTGGCACTCCAGGATCCGGCGGTTGTGCCATCTGGATGGCCGACACTGTATATCAGCCTCATGCACAGCAAATTAAATTTACATTTGGACGGCTTCCCCGGGCCTCACCCAGCACAGATGCACCAAAAACAGCCCTCCACCACAACTCCCTTAATGGGTTTGATCTATCATTTCCAGGTCTATTATGTAAAGATGATGTTGGTCCGTGTTCAGAATGTCAAAACGATGTTACAGTCACAATAAGATCACATTATATGCAGCCAAATGGATGTTGAGCAAAATGACATCACCTTTAATTTCTTTAAGATGAGTCAATACTAATCCAACTTGGAGATATATTTTGATGCACAGTCAAACATCAGTGAAATTATAGCGCAAATTGAATAAAACCGCAAGTCCATCTTCATTTTTGAGGCCTAATGCGTTTCTTCAACCTTGTTGTTTTTTTGTTTTGTGGCTGTCACACACATGAATACCCAAGGTTCTCAGAAATTTTGTACGGTTAATATTGTCAAGCGTGCATTTGAGGACTTAAAAATATTATTACAAAAGGGATAAGCAGAGGTGCAAGGCTAAATATATAGCTGCAAGTTATTCTGCTTAGCAGCGCTCCATAACCAAAAGTGTAGCCCAGCCCTGAACAGGCTGCCATGCTTAAATGAAATGACCTTTAACGCAGAGCTGATCAAATGGCCTGAAGCAAGACTATAAAAGAACATTGCAGTATAATGTTTTACAGTGTATTTTTTCTGGGCTTTTCTTTGCCCTTTCCTATTTTCCACGAGGGTAAAACGTATCATGTTTGGCAGGTGAGGAAGTGTGTCGAAAACAGCCTAAAATGGATTTGGTATTGGAGTGCATGTGGCAGCAGAATAATGAAGCACCTCTATATATGTGCCATGGCTTTGGTTTATTTTGGATGCTTATTTTGTAAAAGAGATACTGAATCACATTGAAAGAAAAAGGAAAAATATTGATTTAAAACCTCTATTGCTCTGCCCTTTCTTTCCCAATCTCTTTTTTAAGCTTTCATGGCTGGTTGTCCTCTAAATGTCAAAGGTGTTTTGTGATGGCTCTTAACAATCTCTTGAAGGGCCACGCAAAGCCACACACTGCAGCACAAATTGAGCATGCGAGTTGACAATTGTGCTGTGAACTTTAGCATCCGCTGTTCCTCAATAATCAGATCTCATTTCTGTAAGGATAGTGTTGCCTGGAAAGTAGTGTAGCAGCTGCTCGAGCGCCAGGCAGCGTGTGACCGTGTTGACAGATAAATCCAGCAGCCAAACAGTGTAGCTGTCTGGATTCACATCTCATTTGTCCCACTCTCCTTAACCTAACCCTCTGGAAACACCACTGTTGGTAGTTCTGAGTGGGAGCCATCTTAGCACATTGATGCAGCTAAGTATTTCATGCCCTCACTGCTCTGCTGTGTGCCTCTCTCTTTTCAGACAACAGACGACCTGCTGGTGGCATCAGCTGAGTGTCCGAGCGATGATGAGGACATTGATCCCTGTGAGCCGAGCTCAGGTGGGTTAGGTTAGTCATCTTTTTTTATTCTACTTCTCTCTGGGTGTGTCACTGTGTCTCTGTGTGTCATAGTCCACCCCCGCCAAGAATCTCTAGGCTAACACACAGTGTTTAAATGAGCAGATTGGGGGTTTAGTTAGAGCCTGAGCACTTCTCAGAGGCAGAATTGCTCGTCTGGCTACCACCGACTGCACGATATAGCAAGCTGGAGGCTGTCCATTAGATCTGTCTGGGAAACTTCCTTTCTGCCACAGAGTATGGTTTTACTGGTTGTTATAGTTCCATGTCCAGGGACATAAAATATAGATGCAATCACAGGCAATAACTTCTTATTTACATTCATTTATGACCGTAATATTCATGGTCTTTTAATGTAAGCGGTTCAGTGATCTGGCTTGTCAGGATAGCCTCGGGATGCAGTAGACAATCTGAACTTAGGTCAGCCAGGATAACTTTTTATCTACAATAGCTGAAAGCAATAGATCAAGATTGTGGAAGACATGTTGTCTTGAGTTAGAGGAGGTCAACTCCTCATCTCTGTCCACGACATAAGAGGCTCGGCCAGTTAGCGCAGCTTAGCACAAAGGCAACAAAAGTTGCCTACCAGCACCCCTACAGCTAACTCCATGAAGTCACTGCAACTAGCCAAGAAATATCGCAGCACATAAAAATACAATGCATCATTTTTATATTTAGCTTAAGAGATGCAGGTATTTTGTTGCTTTGGACAGAGCCAGGCTAGCTGTTTCCTCCTGTTTCCAGTCTTTATGCTAGGTTAAGCTAAGTGGTATCAATCCTGACGTAACTCTTCTCACTATATCTATATCTTTAATGGATGATAGATAGCAGTGTAGGGATGGTTTCATGATATTAGCTTCCTCTTGTGGTTTGTAGTGGATTGGAAAAACTGAGATTTTACTCACCCCAGTATTTTCTTCATAACAAATCTGTCTCTGAGAATTGCATGCATAACTAAAACTCCACACCGCTTAAGGTCTTTTGTATGTGTCAAAGCAGCTGTTAGCACTGTGTTTTAATTGTGCACATATTTCGCCTTCATCAGCACATGGCATTTGTTAATGCGCAAACATGGGAGTTCTTAGAAAGACAGAACAGCGCACAGTTGTAATTATCAGACCCACATGACTCCAACACATGACATGAAGGAGGGTAAACCCAGAGAGGAGTGTGTGAAGGCTGATTTTTACACACTTTTACAGCTTGTAGAGGGTCCCCACTGTTGTTAATTAAATTCTACAGCGAGCAGTGGGAGTTTATCCTGTTGTTTCTCGTACACTATTGTTCAGGATAGCTGCAAATATCAGGTGTTTCACTTCATGAAACAAAGAAACATGTTGGTCTATAATTGTAACTGTGTGTTCAGGAGCCCTGATGAATTTAAAACAAAAAGAAGCACTTCTTTTTCCCCAAACTATTTGAAAATATTTCTGTTTTTACCAGCCGTGCTTTGACAAATAAATGTGTTTGTTCCCTGCAGTGCCACCAAATTTTTAATCTTTTACCTTGCCACACATAGAAGGCAATTAGGTCTAACCCTTAGCTCCCGCCTATGAATGGAAGGATTTTCAAATGCAGTCTGAAGTGATGAGAAGCACGGAGAACAATTAAGTCCAGACCCAAGGCCCCCCACTCCATCTAGATGTGCTATCGATCAGTATGTGGTCATAAAACCTCCACTAAATTAATGTCTGCCCCACAGCAAAGACTATCAACTTTCTAGTCTGTCTCTCTTCCTGTTCCTCTGGCCTTCCACAGGCAAGATTAGCTTTTGCCACAGTTACTCTCCTATAACCCTCATACTGCACATTAGAGTGATATTCCCATTGGGCAGCATCACAAAAGGTACTTCTAATGTACATCTGCTACCTCTGTCAAGTACCGTACACAGGAGATTGGTCTGCTCACTGATTCACACTAGCAGCTTGCATTATGGTATTTTTTGACAAGGGCATCTGCCAAAACATCAGTCGCGAACTGTGTGATGCTTGGGGATGCACACTCCCAGAGCAGAGTATCCCTCTCCTTCTGTGATCACTGAAGGGGATTTGACACCAGAGCTGTGGGCTCCCAGGGTGGCAGCTGTCTAACACCGTATCCTGATTAATATCTACATTCAGAGCGATTCACACGCTCTGCCAAGCACTCACCACATCTCAGACGGTGTTGCTGTGGATAAAGAACTGGATCCACTGTGGCTGAAGGACTACTTTCTCATATTACTGTTCAGCCAACTGCTTTTAATGACACCAGTTCTATTTTTCAAGCAACACCTTGACAGTCTGTTCTGTCTGGTAGCTCAAAAGCAGAGGGCAGATGCACGCGCTTTTGATATCTTTCTTTCTCTCAGGCTTCACAGCACATGTATACAGTTGGATGATGTTGGTGCATAAGTGATCCCAAGAGGTGAACTTTGAAACACACTATTATCAGAGCTATGTATGGCCCAAGGACAGTTCCAGATCACCCTGTATATCAATGGAGTCTCGTCCAACAGTAGTCGCTATCAGCCGTTTAGTGACATCAATCAGGTAAACTTACTTATTGCCATGCTTTATTTCTCTTACCTCCGGAAACCATGGAAAACCAATGGCACCAGCAGAGCTTATCACCCGGCAGGACTCAGATTAGATCATACTGCAGCAAATTGAATCCCCCCCTCCTTGTTCAGGAAACCACTGAGGAATACACAGGCCCATGATGCTGCAACACATCTGATCTGTAATAGGAGGATGGTTTGGGGAGTGTGCATGTACTCAGCAGCAGGGCTCTGACAGCTGAATATCACTGACTACAATTACAGGTACACATTAATGCATCTATCTTCGTGATGCCTATTGAGGAAATCTCTAAGCAAAATAAAATGTCCCTGGGCTTTTGCTTCCATGTGATTTTACCTCGGAAATATTGTTGAAATTCTGACATTTAGCTTAAAAGAGTCCTGCATTTTGCTGGAAGAAAAAAAAAAGATTGTTCACTTAAAAGCTGGGATGAAGTATTGGCCAATCATCTGGGAAAAATATAGATGTGGGCTCTGGTTGTGTGAAAATAGCCTGCTGAACAGTCTATTGAGATGGTGGCTGGCGCTGATTTTCAAGTACCAACCTCGTTTTTTTATGGTGAACGTTAATGGAACAGGTTGTTGCCGAGCTGCATGGGGTCAGATTGAATGGATGTGTCTTACCTTCCTGCTTCATTTCATTGGCGTCATGCAGGCTGTTGATGGAGGGCAGCTGCAGCACGGTGACCCACATCCAAGGTTACATCCTGCAACTGCCTTTGTTCATCACCATTTGGTTTTTTCTCCCCTGAGTGTTCACGCTTTCGCCACTCCTCCTCCATATTTGTCTGAAATAGTCAAATTCTGGTAAGCTGATTGACCTACAACTATTACCAATATATATATAATAAATTCAACCAGCCAATTTGAAATATGTAATGTGTTTATTTGTCAGTGAGAACTGAGCCTTCGGTCCAAGCGTATTGCTCACTGCATAGTTTTACAAGAATTCCTCTTGAATATCAAGCATATTCATGTTGTGTTACATTCTGTTGAAGGCTGCTTGTGATAGATTCATGTTCAAGGTACAGATGTGACAGAGGAATGAATCTTCTCTTCTAACTTTCGGACAGAAAGCAAATAATTATATTTCTCAAATCTTGTTTGTTTTATCAGTAAATGAACAGAGGTGTAAAAAGGCCACTTCTCCTTTTTAGCTGGCAAGCTAGTGGTTTCCTCGTTTCCTGTCTTTCTACTATTCTAGGCTAACTAACTGGCGGTTGTAGCTTCATAGAAATCAATCAGTTTTATTCAAATTGATGTTTAAGTTCGTAGCTGATTGGTGTAATACATGTTTGCGTACCATGTTAAAATTAGACTTCCTTAATTGTTACTAGAGAACAAACCCACTGTGCATCATGCAGAAAAAATGATTAAGGAGAGGGAAAGGAAGATTTTGTAGCTCTTGATTTTTCAGAGTACACAATGTTTCTCCTCTGAACTCAGAATTCTTTCATCCCAGCCACTCGTGTTTTTCCTTAGCGCAGAGTGCACAGCAGTACAGAGATATATTTTCTGCATTGGTGGAACGCTTATCTTCTCACCTTTACCTTCCCCACCATAATTAATTATATAACATGCAGTCATTTAAACTTAATTTGCATGAAAGAAATTGGTTCTTTGTCAAAAGCAAGTTTACACCTGCAGCCTCAGTGAGAGGTTCAATAAACACACCTCTCTGCATTTAGCAAATAGTCTCTCAGCGCTTTTATTTTCCAGTAGCCCTTCACTCTGGATCGCCCATAGGCAGGTTAAGGTTAATCATATCTGGTTTCCTCTTCTCTCTACGCTCTCTCATCTTTTTCTATCCTCAAGCATTCTGCAGTGACATTAGCAGCTGCTAATGTGTTTGACATTTGTTTTAATAGATTTAATTTATGGGTAGGGATACAATATATAGAGTAAACCAATAAATCAAACAGCAAATGAATACTCTCTTTAACCCGATGGCAATGACTGGAATGTACCCAGTCAGGAGGGGGGAAAAAAATAGAGTAAATTATTGTTTTAAAAGTAGCTGTGAGATTAATGAAACATTAAGAGCACTGTGCTGGCTTAAGAGGTCACTGCCCACATTTAATAGGTTATTCAATCATACGCAGCTGGAGCTCTGTGTGTGTTCATTCCTTCCTTTGTCGAGCGCAGTGGCATGCACCTTGCATGCCAACAGACCGCCGCTAGCAGAGATGGTTTAACAAATGAAAAGCCTTCTCAAGACTGGATGCCCACTGAATGCCATCAGAGCTCCTGGCCATCAAACACTGATGACCTTCAAGCATCGTGCATATTGCTGTTATTATTTCATACTTTGCCAGAGAATCTAGTGGAATTTTGCCATTTTTGTTTTTCTGCACTCTTTCAGGGAGGATTATGCCATCCAAGTCTTCTTTCTACATTCTATTTTAAATGAAGTGCGTTCTGAGAGAAAACAGGATTTCACACTCACTGTCAGTCTTTCTCTTTACTGATCCTACCATATTTATATTTTTCAATTATTTTTATTTTTCTACCACACATCTTTTGGGTGTGGTGACATTGATGCTAACACAATGTGTCTGTTTATAAGTCTAAGTAGGGCATGAAAGACTTTGCTTTCCTAAGAAAAGCAATCCAGCCAAAGGTCAGTTATGGCATAAGTAAGTTGGAGCTTGGAAATATTACCCAACATTTCACAGCTGACCAATCAGTAAAATGCTTTCTAAAGAAACACTAAAATGCTCCATTTTCTTTATTGACTTCCCCATCCAGGATCAGTATAAAAGACCTCTGATCCGCGCACTGACTGTCTTTTTTTGAGCCATAATAATAGAATGTCTGTTGTATAGTGTTGGTCGTTATGATGCTTTGAGGATGTGAAATAACTCTAAACCAAACTCTTAATAGGTCATATTTATATATATTGTTTATATTATATTGGATGCTAGGATTTTGTATGGAGAGATGTTGGAATTAGAAACAAAAAGAGTGCCTTCACACTTCGTAGACACAGTTCGCACAACAGTTTGTCAAAACATTTGAATAGCACACAGTGTCACTCCGTCGTATTTCTGCTTGCAGCTGAAGACAATTCAGCTTTTATGCAATCTTCAACATAATTGAAACTTCCTGTGTAGCTATAGGCCAGCTCTGTGTATCACAACATTAAGATCATGTAACCAGACTCTTTGGGAATCTAATGAAGAGATGAGCCCCAGACTTGCAGCGTTCAAGCCAAGTAAGCTTAACCCTCTTCTTTCATCTCGCCTCTTTTAGTGGAACCCCTCCGGGCAAAGGCTTCAACTGCCCCATACAGTACCTTTTACTGGGCTAGTTCAAACACCTTTTAATTCTCACTTGGGCTATTTCATGCTCCCTCAGATCTCTGTTCATCGTCCACCATCAGCAGGAGCAGAGCCACTTCAGACTCACACATGCATGCTGTCATCAGGCATACTGCCAGCATGTCACAAGTACAGGATGGCTTGCATCACTTCTCGGGGACACACAGATAATTAAAGAGGGAAGAGGGATTTAATGAGTGTTTTGGCTCTGCTGCAGTTGATACAGTGACCTGTCTGCAGACTGATCCCCAACTATGTGACGGCTCTGACAGCTTGTGATTATGGTTGGATATGGCAAGTAAGAAGATGGTATAACACTAATCTGGCTGAATAACAGCAATGTGTCACTGAGCATGCCAACTAAGCCTGGGTCACTCTGATGGCATCCAACAGCCACACCTCCTCAAACTCTCAAAGATCCACAATGCACTGCTCATGTTTATCAACTGTTGCAGGTTGCAGAGAGCCAGGTTTGCACAGAACCTCCTTTCATTGCCTTCTTACTAAAAATAACTTTGCCTGATACAAGAACTCATTTACAAGAAAGCATCATCAGTGCGTGCTCTACAAAGCTCTTCTTGATGCATTACCGCCACCGGTTAATGAAAGGTCAAGCACAGTCTGTCCATTCAATATATCCTAAGTAGTCCCGGTTCCTCTATTACCTCTCAACTATCCTAATGTGCACCTAAAGTAACCCCTTGCCTCCACTCTCCACGTCTTCCTTCATCCATGGCCCCCGTCAACCTGCTCACCCTGCTGCAAATTACCAAACAAATGAACCCTCTCGCTGGTGACAAATGAGGAAAAATAGTCTTTGAAGAGGACCATTTATTCAAATCCCGCCTGACAGTGTTGAATCTCTGATCCCATTCCTCTCCTTGAGAGCACGTGGCAAAAGGAAGTCAGGCAAAAAGAAGGGGAAATCACATCAGGCTTTTAAATGACAAGTTCCATTGCACCAATGCTAATATCTCCAAGAGGCGAGCTCATGTATCCGTACTGAAGAATACAGGTAGAATTAAGAGAAAAGATGCTGTCAAATAAACCCTGCAGCAACCAGAACATTTAGGCCAAACCTATTTCAGTGTTCATGTCATTGCACTCTTCAGTGCCTCTCTGTATGGAAAATACAATTGCTGGCCAGGCTATTTCATTTTCTTCACTAACGTTTATGGATCAGGGTCATGTAAAAGATCATCTGTGCTTCTCTGTTTACGGTTTTCTTCTAGAGGAATCTCAGCAAAGCCTTGGTAAAAGCAAATGATTTGTGACTAAATGACTGAAACATTAACTGTTGTCCTTGTAAATAAAACAGCAAGGACTTTATGATGGTCTGGATGTGATACTGTAATGTAAGTCTCGCTCTGGGATGAGACAGAGAGGAGAAAGTTATTCTGGCAGCTTTTACACAACTGCAATCCTTCAAAAGTTAACCCCCCTGAGTTTACCTCTGTCGCTTCACAAGTGCACCCCCGCTATGCTGCCATGAAGCTAGGCGCCACTTTAAGGTCATTTTCCCCATGTCTAATTTTACCCTTGGGTACGCTCGAGTAGAGCGTATAAGAGCAGCCATCATTTTAAACACTTGTTTCAGGCGCTATTTCTTTCTCGGTTTATGTGCCTTCATTCTGAGGTGATAGAGTGCTAATGAACCGACAGGCAGATGCATTTTGACTGAGGTCTTATGAGGCTCTCTCGAAGGCCTCATGTCTAGCACATTTCTTTGCTTGAATGCAGGTGGAGGGAAAGCAGGGCAGGCCTAGTTCATGGGTAACAAATGAGCCTCATCATCAGGTGTACCAGTTAATCTAAGGGACTAGGAAAGATTCTGCTTTTGTCATCAGGTGGCTGTTTGAGACACTGCTGAGAATAAATACAAGCTAATGAGCTGTAATGAGGCTAATCTTTGATGATTGTGTCAGCACTGTACTAAATGCAGTGTTAATCCTTTAAGTAGTGGTCACTACTCAGCTTTCTTTCTTAAGATATTCATTTGGATTTTGCTGGAAAATATTCTAATTTTGGCCAAAAATAGTCTGTAAAATTGAATGACTGGATCACAGAGCCTACCTATTTCACTTTTTCCAGTAATGAAAGATTGTCGTCAGTTGATTGACAGTTTGGCAACGTCTGTGCTAACGCAGCCTGTAGGAAGCCAATCAACAGATCCAGGCAGCCCAGCGCTGGAGGTGTTAGATCACAGAAGGAAGTACAACGCACCATGGTTCTGTTATCACATGGCTCAATCCTGATATAGCAGACTGAGGCCGCCTGCCTCCTGAACTCTTCCAACTCACCTTGCTGTGGGAGCTAGCCGAGGTCCCATATACGACCCTCAAGTGCCACATTGCGAACTCTCTCCTCCATCAACCTGCTATGTTATCCACACTTTCAACTTTTTGACCCCGAACAAAGGATAGATAGCAAATATGAAAGTAACTCACCGTTAATGCCTACACAATGCCTTGCTGGAGAAGAGCCGTGTCAACCAGTGGCACTTGCCCACAAGGCGAGAGCATTCTTCACACCTGTCTGCAAGGATAAGTGGGCTTGTCACAAGCAGAGCTAATCTGTTGCAACGCTCAGTCACACTCAATCCCCCAATGGTACTCTCCACTTGTCCTTGAATGTCTGCTGGCATTGGAAGCATACTTGGGCCGCTGATCAGTCTAACCATGGTGGAAAACATGTCAATGGATGGCAGCAGCATCTCCTCTCCTGGCAGACAGCCTAGAGGACTTTTGCCCTTTACAGTTTACACATTTTCAAGCTCCTTAGTCGGGCATGAACAAGATCTTCCTAAAATAGACACACGTGCAATCTGTGTGGGTCATTAGCTAATATGACATCTTTCAAAGCCACGTTTGCCTGAACATTAAGCTGTCACTCAAGAAGAGAGATGAATGCAATCAAAATACTTTATCTCAAAAGCAATCAACAGTGAGTAAGACACAGGAGAGAGAAACTGTGAAGAGCGCTATCAGAGATCATCTATCATCCTGGACAGCATTCAGAATATGAAGTGGGCATGCTGATGTGCAATCACTTCCTTATTCACTGGTGGAAATTATCCCCAAAAGTGTAACATTTTCTAAGTGTTATCAAACATTCAAAGTTCATCATTGTGCAAACACTGGATGATAACAATAGTCACAATAATTACTGTGAAATCGATGTGAAGCGTAGTCCAAAGAGGATAATAACGTGTAATAATACATTTATAATAATACATTTTTGGTACGTTTTAGTTCCCTAACCACAAATCAAGTATATTTAACATTTTTGTTGACCATTTTCAACTGCATGCTGCGCAGTTTTCAATTTTCAGAGGTGTTTTTGGTATTCTACTGAAAATACACCTTACCATTCCAGACAGGCATTTACTTTCATTTCCATGTAATGAAAACAAATGGAAGATTCTTGAAACCGGAGTTGTTCTATCCATCACAGCGAACATTAATCTTTGTCAAAGAGGCTTTATCTCTTTGACAAAGAGTATAAAGCAGTGCTGAGATAAAGCACAGCACAAGCAAATTGTTGAATGAAAATATCTAAAGGTGGTATTACAAATCAGAAAATTGTTTTATTTCCAGACGTTTTCACACATTTTTCTGTCTTTTTTCACTGAATATGGCTTAGCCACACACAGTCTAAAATGTAGCCATAACAAATTCAGTGATATACCATATAGATAGTATATTCCTTAGACTTTAAAGCCACATATTCTGTTTTGCCAGCAAGCCAAGATATTCAGTCTTTATCCAGTAATACTGGTTAAACAGCAAAAGTCATTTTCTCTGAGCTTCATATTGAAAAATGAGGTGAAAGTGCAAACTCTCAGGTAATACATTTTGAATGAACTGTCACCGCACTGCTAACTAATGTGGCTGCTTGTTTGGAAACTGGAGCAAGTGATTTTAGTGCTTTTTAAACTGGCTGCTTTTGTATGTTGCACTTGGATGACTGATCTGAAATTGGGGCTGGGAGAAAATGGAGCTGCTGCCCGCTGCAGGAATGGCGAGCACAGCTGGGTGTGTCACACATGCTGTGAGCAGGACGACAGGGAATGAACCAAATGCAGAACATGCAGGCAGAGCTGGTGCAGATCAATGATTTATTCGCAAAATTAAAATATAGGCTTGCAGGATCATGAGGCAGGCAGGTACAGATGACATTGTTCCAGGAAAGAGATACGAGGTTTGCTGGTACAGGTAACAAGCTTGAAAGCAACAGCCTGAAACAGCAGAACAACATTGTAACATTGACAGGCAATGAATGACAGTAGATGTATGGAGGGGTTGATGAGGGAAGAGGGAACAGGTGTGTGGGGAGGAGGAGCCGGTAGGAGCTCATTGGTGGGGAAAACAATGAGAGCAGGGCAGATATAGATTGAAGAACATGTTGGGGAAACAGCACAAGAACAAAGAAGGGAAAGAGACAAAACACAAGAAAACCGTACAGGACCAAAACAAGGTGAAACTGCTCTGTTACCAACCATGTGTCCTCTCACGTCTCCTGGCACCACACTGTGGCATGGCTGTTTGTTTCTCGTTTGCTGCAGGTGCTACCCCATGACACCTGAGTAGATCCGCCCTGGCACAGACTTCCCATGCTGTATTTCCAAGCAGTGATAATGCCATTGACAATACTAAAAGTGGTGTTGATGCTCATTGTCTTAGATTCGCAATTCAAGTGTCTGCAAATATTATTTTATTGCAAAGAAATCTATGGAGGCCATAGATAGCTGTACAAGTTAATCCAATAATCTAAAAACAATTCAGGTGTGATTTGTAGTAAATAGGAAGAACATGCAAAATCATCACAGTCCTTTCAGTAGCTGGTCATATTCACTGTAATCTGCAGGACACATACGCCTTCCCTGAAAAATCCCAAAGAACTGTCTTGCATTTATTTTGTGCTTGTTTGACATTGAGAAATTGCTACAAATGTAGTACGTAGGATGGGATGTGCTCTATCATCTTATTAATTCTGCCTGTCCTTCACGGATCAGGGAGAAACAACCTTTTTATACAACAAGAGGAAGAACTGCAGTCTTTGCTCATGCTCAGTGAAGTTAGCCTGTCATAAAATAAGGATTTGATGAGACAAGGTGGTTATGATGAACTTCAACAGCAGCGAAGTTTAGTTTTCCATGTCTTTTTCATTTTGATGTAAGATACAATAGAGAGTTGCTCTCGACTGTGGATGCTGAGTTGTAGCTGAGGAACAGAGGTATTTGTGTGGGAACGTTTCTCCGACTGGCCAAGATCAAAGGTTTGGAATAATGAAGAGACAATGTCGCAGTTTTTGTTTTAGAGCAAAATTTCTTTTTAAAGCTGGTTCAATATCAAAGTTGAAGAATGCAATTATTTTCTAAAACCAAAATGTTCTCAAAGAAAAGAAGTTGTGAGAAAAGTGGGACAGCGAAATGGGACATGAGGGGCGACATGTCAAATGGATTTCAATAAACATCAAATATCCATTCCACTGAAACATTAAAATGTTGACACCTGTCACTGTAAATGTATAATCAAATTACTCGATGACAGATGACTTGCTCACATGAATAATCATGAAGATGTCACATGAATATTGTAGTTACTAGTAATGTATTTGCCATTAGGTCCTGCTGATGAGCTCATAACCTATATCCATCACTTAACCCTAAGTTTCATTATGTAATGAGTGTTAAATTAAATTGCTGTTCTGTATGTTGGGGAGCATAGCGTCACCAGCTGAGTGATGGTCTAACTCTTTACAGAAGCTTTAATATTGTATGAAACACTCTAGCTCGATTATGATGCTGTGAACACACTGTAAGAGCTGAAGAAGGAAAAGAAAAGTGAAGGAGCAGCCATCTTTTAATATCCTGACAGAAAAAAGCACCATATCCTTAAAGTCCTGCAGTAATATTAGGGATGCACCAACCTGACTTTCTCAGTCATGATACTGATACCTGGGCCTTGGGCATCTGCACGTACCAAGTACCAATTCAATACCAGTGTTGAATTACTCAGCTGTATGCCTGCTGTGTGGAAGAGACTGGGATCATTCTTTTATGTGTCAGCCTTGACATTTCTTCCCTGACTTTGTAAAACAAAATGTAGCAAATAAATACATAGATATACTGAACTGCTATTAATGACCGAATGAAACATACTAACTGTGAAAATGTTACTCAATAATAAACACATATGTAAAATGCTGACCAACATTGGGCTGTTATCATTAATGTGCTAAACAAATATACGGCATTTTCTTTCATTTGAAGGACACACCTTCACCATGCTAACATTCCTTCAGAATAACATTTCTACAGCTCATATTACATTTAAAGGGAGAAATAATGACACAGCCTTAAGTAAATACCTCTGAAATGAAGACACATGAAAAAGAAATTCTCAATGTATGCAAGACCATAAAAGTTTACAGTGAGTGAGAAAGGGGTCCATGTAGTGCTTCAGAGGACGGGGTTACCATTGCTACAGTACATTCAGAGATCTTTCAGTAAGAGTGCTTCAGCAGTCAGTGGCCAAGGACAAGGAGGAGCAGCAAAGTGGAATACTGCAACGCCTGACAGATACCTTTAACAAAACTGTCCAATCAACACAGAGGAAATGATTCAGACCTACATGTCAACACAGCTATTTACGTCGCTGTCTTTATTGTTTGTTTGCTCAATGTAAATGCAAATCGAAGCGTAACATCTTTGCGTCAACACAACTATGATCTGCACCCAGCTGTAAATCCCTGAAATATATATATTATTTTTTTTTTTTTTTTTTTGCCCCAATCCAGTGGAACCAGAGTGCTTTCATTTCCAAATGTTACTGTTGAGTGTTTGGATTCACAAATGCAACAAAGAGGGCTTAAGCAGAAATGATGACTGCTACAAAAACACACAGAGCAATGTGCCAGGAGGACTGAATAATATCAGGGGGCTGACGTGTTTGCAGAATATGTTCCATTGAATGGCACCATCTCAGAACAGAAGCAGGGACAGCCTTTGGCAAAATCTGCTGAGTCAATTGAAGAATTGTTTCTCTCTGAAAGATTTATTTCCACTGACTATGTGATACAGCCATGCTGCATGGATGTATAGTCAGCGTTGGGAATACGATGTGTTCATTCATGACTCTGCTGTAAGATACGTTAAGGGGTGCAAGCTTTAAATTGTGCTTCTTAATGAATCATTAACACATTAGTCTTCTTGTCAGCTTTGTTCCTGAGCTGAGCAAATCTCTCTATCCTACAGCGTCTCACCTTCTCCACTCTCCCATATATGAACAATTACAGTTCGGTGAATGTCATCAGAATAATGTTCTGCAGGAATTAAAATACTGATGGGCAGTAGATTAGCCAGGTAAAATGGCATGTACTCAGGGCAAAGTCTACAAAAATGTCCAGCTCCTACATTTATTGAAAGCTCTTTTATAGCTGTATTTCTTCAGGGTGCTGCAGGAATAATTGTGTGGCATTTCAATATCATTTCTAGAGTAATTTTGGGTTCTGTGACTGTCAAATGATGTGAAATATAGCATTCTAGTGTTTCATAAGAAAATCTGCATGGAGGTATTTGTGTTTCCTATAACTTTGAGAGTAAGTTTTTACAGTTTTAGCTTGCATACCAGTTGGATTGTTGAAGGCTTTAAGATTCAGATACTTTTGTATTAAGCTGTTTAAGTTAGGCAGAAAGACATTTTGACTGGGACCCCTCTCATCCTCACCGTTGTATGCCATTTTATTTAGCATCATTGATGATAGACATTGTTGTTGTCTCCTCACTGTGCAACTGCATGCTCTTCTATCAAGCCAATCCCACAGCCAACATCTACTTGCAGCTTCAGCAACCTTGAGGCATGATGTCTGTACTATCATTCAACATTAAACTGTAATATTGATCCACACATGCAGAGGATTACATTCATTTTCTACCGTAAATCTAGTTACACTAATAATGATAAAATGGAAAGGATGGCAAGCTTAGTCCATCTGTGGTAATCATATCTCTGTCTCCCTTGTAGCCAATCCCACTGGCACTGGAACGAACGGTTTCCCAGGCACGTCGGAGGTCTTCCGGGAGTCCAGCAGCACAACAGGGATGGTGGTTGGCATTGTAGCAGCAGCGGCGCTGTGTATTCTCATCCTTCTCTACGCGATGTACAAATACCGGAACAGAGACGAAGGCTCGTACCACGTGGACGAGAGTCGCAACTACATCAGCAACTCGGCGCAGTCCAACGGCACCGTCGTCAAAGAGAAGCCAGTCAACACCGCAAAAACCTCAAGCAAGAACAAGAAGAACAAGGACAAAGAGTACTACGTGTGATTGTCAAAGCTTTGGTCTTTGCCAGACCAACTTAAACATTAATCGAACAGACAAATCAGGACATCAACATGTGTACAGTATAATAACAAAGATGAACATTATTTAGTCATTTTTTCCTATAAGACAATGCTCTGAAAAGTAAATATGAAAAATGAAAAAATATCTTTCTTTAGACTCAAGCACTCGACAGTGGAAACCATTTACTGTCCAGGAAGAGACTGATGGAATAATGGCTCTGGCAACCATCTGAAAAGGAACTGAATACATATCTAACATGTCAACCAAACAGCATTAACCCATCTGTGACTTGTTTCCTCGGCCGGGATAATGTGATCTAACTCCCTTGTTTCTGGCAAACAGAGGAGCACAGATACGCTTTGCAAAGGAGAGGTTCAGCATTACAAACTTAACATTTTCATTTACA
The DNA here is from genome assembly GCF_039877785.1 of Chaetodon trifascialis. NCBI lineage: Eukaryota > Metazoa > Chordata > Actinopteri > Chaetodontiformes > Chaetodontidae > Chaetodon > Chaetodon trifascialis. The sequence goes on along the minus strand of NC_092068.1, from coordinate 11,932,458 downwards.
TTGCCTGTGTTTTGTGTTGTTGAGACTTTTTCTACAGAAATGACACAATGCATAAATAAATACATACATAAATACGCCAAACATTTACTGCGGATGAGGAGGAAAAAAAATCAGGTGACCTTGAATTCAGAGAGGACAATTTCCCTGATGGACGTCCGAGGAATCAGCCAAAGTACACACTGAAGCAGCGGCGCAGACCGGCAAAGACTAATTCCTGGCTGACTGAAATGCTGCAGTGCAAAGATGAGAATGGATGGCAGTTTCTCTTGAAAGACTATGTTTTAAAAGAAGAATATGTCCATTGTGCCAGTAAGAAAATCTGGAGGGCTTCGTTTTCACATCATGTGAACTCAAAGGAGAGAGTTTCCTCACAATCATGGGGATCTCTGAAAGCGATCAGTTGGGAGCCATGCACGCAAAGTTATCTTATTACAGTACATATGTTGATATACAGTACAACCACATCTATATGTGCTTTCTGGACTGTGACAAAGTGGTGTTTTATAGCCTGTTGTATAGATGATGCAAACTATAACTGCTCCTCAACCATTTTGGAATAAAACTTAAAAAAAAAAAGGACAAAAAGAAGACATAAGTGTTATTAAGTGTTGCTAGACATAGAAGATTTTATGAAGACATCTGCATTTTTATTTTCAGTTGGATAATGATTTGACTCTCCCCTGTTTTTACATGTGTTCCTATATAGTTTTTATACAAATGCCAACCTGAGATAGCTGATCCTGGACCAGTAGTAGCCTAACCATACCCAAAAACTGCACAAGGCGTTGATAGCGTGGCATGACATCTTGTGTGGCTCTCTTTTAAAGATCCTGGTAGAATCACTGCCTTCCTCCTCAATCCTGACTTACATGAGTGAGAATGAAGACCAAGAATATGAGTGATGATGATGATGATGACGATGGATGACGACAATGATCAAGACAAATTAACTTGCTGTGTGTGTTTCCAAGTGGTATTATAAGATTGTCCAATGTGTGCTTGGGCTGATGCAAAACCAGAGGAGAATAGCTCAAATAAGTCTCCGTTTCAACTGTTCTGTGTTTGTTCTGTCATTCTGTCAGTCAATTCTGCTTTCCAGAGACCTGTACTTGGAATGAGTCTGAGGAAAATGACCATGAACTATAAATGATGATTATAAATTCTCTTTGTTTGCTCCTCTTTTATTTCTTCTTGGGTGTTTTCTGTTCAATTGTAACTCCACGTTAAAAAAAAAAAAGATTCATTATAAAAGCTAGTTTTGAAAAATCAAATGAATAAAATATTACCTAAGTGAACTTAAACCAGTCTATTGACAAAATGTATGAGAGAAACATGCAGGTGTTACGATTTTCATTTTGTCATCAAGCAAACACACTCTACATGATTAAAGGAGTATATCATTGTCAAGATATAGACAAGATCTTTTTATTCTATGTATTCTGCTTCCTTGTCAAAGCCTGGGGCTTACATCAACCACAATGAATCTGGTGACAGTTTGTTTGGAGATTCGGCCGTGTCATGCTAGAAGTGGCTAATGTAGCCTCGAGCAGCTAGTGTCAAGCAGAGATGAGGAGCACGCTGCCGAGGTCAGGTATGCTCACTTCTTTCAAAGTCTCCAGATTTTCAAGATTCAAGATTTTTTTTTTTTTTTTTTTTTTTACAGCTGTTTTTATTATTTATTATTTTGGCTCTTGATTCAACCATTGAACCATTACATCTATTCATGCATCACCTGATTTCTAGCACATGGTGAAAAATGAATCAGTCCAAAGGAAGTGTCACATTCATACTCAAAGGTTTAGACTTGAGTGCATATGTTAAGATCAACTGCCAGCTTCTCTGGTTTGCTGCTTTCTTAAAGAATGAAATATTCCATTTATTTGCTCAGTATTTACTTTTACTTATCATGACTTATTTTAATTATGGTAGAATAAAATGAAAATTAACTCTATAGAATAAAAATGATTTGAAGGCATGTTTAGGTCATTTTTACTTTATTTATTGTTCTGCTGTGGAAAATTGAAGACACCTAGCCACCATCATGCTGCTTTTTATCGCTAGATAAACTGTGGGCAGTTCATCAGATAAGGCATCACCATGCTCACCTTGCTAAAATTAACTTTTAGCACTAAGCTACTACTTAAAATTGAAGTCACAAACTTTCAACCTCATTGTGGGAATTCTATCCAAAAGTCTAGTGATTGTCTGGCCAAGGATCACGAACAGTACTTGACACTGAAGAATCACTGCGCACATAAATCTCTACAAAGGTGCAAGTAAAGACAAAGATAGTGGAAAGTGGTGCTAGTCCAACTGAAGCACTGCTTCTCACTTTGTCGTGGATGATTTTCAGATGATCGAACGGAGGCGTGGCAGGCTATGAGCTGGATTTAAACTGTCACAGTTCCACAAGAGACTCCACCCTCAGCCTCAGCTCCTCATTAGCTGCTCGAGCAGCTTTCTGATGTGATAAAGTGTTAGGTGTGATATGTAACTGATCTCCATATGGAAGTTGCACTTTTCAGTTGGCTGAATCTTGCTCAAGGACACTTCAGCAGGTGCTTGCGAACATAATATCACACATCAAGCCGTGTTCATGCTGAAAATAGCACTGTGTTAAAAAAAAATAATTGCTGGATGTGGTGTTGGTGAGAAGATGCACAATGCGGGAAGTCCAGTTGAAAGTCCCTGAAAATGTGGTTTCAAATCAGAAAAAATGTAACAATGTATCACATTTTTAAATAACGTCCTTCATTATAATTTGTTGAAACTTCACAGTCAAAAATCTGCCTATCTGCTTGATATGGACCATGCCCCGGGTGTGGTTTGATCACATTTGATTGACTGATTTAAACAGCTAAATTTTGATTGGTGCACAGACATACGTGACATCACCTTTCTGACTAATGATAAAAACTAATGAGCTGATATATTTACAGGACCTTCAAGTAATACGTCCATGAGTTTAAGGGCTTATCACAAGTCAAAACACCACGTGGCCACTTTGTATAGTTATCATGCAGACAGTCATTTCTTCCTCTGTGTTGACGATTGGAGGGTAAACAGTGGGCTACAATTATACAAATATCTACAGGAATTGTGTGCTTGTACAAAAATAATTGGCCATTGCAGTGTGATGCCAGATAACTTTGCAGCTATTGCAGCAAAAGTGGAGCCAGGTCAAACTTGTTTTTTTTTTTACTCTGCATTAGGATCCCTGCTGAGTGGTGGTCTCATTGACATTAATGAGGAATTGTATTACCGCCGTAAACAAAGCCTTACGCATAACAGTGACCCAAGAAATGTACAGGCACAGTGGCACAAGGCTGATCTGGCCCCGCCAACTTTCAGGCTAATGCAAATTTCTGCTTGTGTCTGTGCAAGTTGTGACAGCTCTCACATTTTTTGAGTTGGAAATGCTACCATAACAACATCTTTTTGCATGAGCAAGCAATGCAAAGGTTTAAGCTAAAAGACTGCTTTTATTTTGGTGCAAAATCTCACTCGAACTGACCACGTGTATGTTGGTCCTCATTTTACTTCCACTGAGTGATTCGTATTTCTGTCAGATGTCCTCATGGGAAAAGTTTTATCTCAGCACAATCATGCAGTGAGGATAGGATTAAGCCTGAAATCACTGAAGTAAGGAGTGAAGATGTGAGTCAACAGTACATGATGTTATGTTCATGTGCAAGAAAAACAATATAATGTAGTCCAGAATAATACAACATAGACCTGTACAGTTTACAGTGGTAAATGTTCACTTAACTTGTCATTTACCTTCATTTCTCTATGGCATACATCTCAAGTGTTAGATTCAAGAGAGGCGTCCTCGCTTTGACCGACTGTGCAGGAGTCCCTTTAACCTCCTTTACACCTTGTTGAAACGTGACTGTCACTGAGGTCACACACGAGGAGTAAAGGTCTCACAACATGTCATGGGAGAGTCATCAGATCTCAGATGATTTGCAGCATGAAGTGTTGTGATGCCACTTGAGGGAAGATGTCAGGACAGCAGTTCAACTAGCTGGTAAATGGTATTGCAAATCCTCCCCCATCCCACCTCCACCACCCCCACTGCTCAAGGACAGATGTTGCAGTCACACATATATGACATCCCTCACTCCTCCACTGAACCTGCATGTGTGTCCATCCCAATGTGCTGTTTCAGTTTCAAAAGGTCTATGATCTCTTTCCAGTAGGTGCTACTGAACTTGGATTTTCTCTCATGTTTCATGTGTATCGTTCAGTAGTCACTCACTGAAGAGTTTCAGTATAGTCTGCTTTGTTAAGCACGACAGTGCATTTTCCTTTGTCCACCGACTGTGGTACTCTGGCTCTTGCTAATCAACGTCAGAGCCCTCCTCTGCTGAACGGTTGGGTTGAAAGGGTTGATTTTGCCCTGGAAAAGGCTGCTGAGACCTGACATGTTCGCCCTCTGCCTCTGCTGCGTTGCCGTTACAGAGAGCTGATTCTGTCACTGTGTTAAGATTAACTTCTTGACTACCAATTCCTTCTCTGTCTGGGTAAGTTAGCGATCTGAATGGTTCGTTATCCATTCAGCTTGATGTCCGGCAGCGTCACACTGTTGTCCTTCCAGCTGGCCCTTGACCGTAAAGTGTTGAACTTTGTTGTTTGCCTCTCCTTACCCATGCTCTGTACTAGTAAGTCTGTTTGGTGAATTCAGAAAGTTTCTCTGATCTCAGTGGGGGGCTTTACTGGCAACATCTTGGGTATGTGTTCGCTCCGCTACTTTGCTGGATGAGTGGTGATATGGACTTATCTCACTCTGTCATTTAGGTACTGCAAGCTTCTATAATGAAGCCCAGGTATACACTGTTTGGTGTACCACTTTGCCAGATGCACCACTTCTGAACATGCTTGTGTTGTTGATGAACGGTGAACTGAATATATCTGTTAACAATTAATTAACGTGAATGGGAGCGTTGTTAACTCTTTTAAGGATGCTCACATGCTGTTTTTTACGACACCCAGCGTGACTGCATGGCTACAGCAACTGGCTATTCAAACACAGCTATGAACATTTGACGGGATTTTATGAACACATCAGTACAGACTCCAACAGAAACACATATCACATTTTTATGCAAATTGGGCCCACTGGGTCTGAAAAAGTTTGAACGTCTGCCACCTCTGCGACAAATTTGAAACCACACACTGAGTTGAAGCATCTGACCTGTCTTGGGAAATAAAAACAAATAAGATAATGAACTAGTTCTTCTTTTGGGAACATCAACCAGTTCATTTTAATCTGTGTGAGCTGAACTTTGAGCTAGCACTGCTAATTAGCATTCAGATGTTACCATTTAGCTCAGAGAGCCACTAGCATGGCGGTAGACTCTTATTTTGGATTCGTATTTCTTTATAATCTGCCATTTTTTGAAGGATCATCTGTATTCCTGCGCTGTTCTCGTGTTGTGCAGCCATGTATGAGCATTCTCCGTCATCTGGTAACAGAATATACAAATACATCTTTGTCATGAGTGTGACAAAAAACTATTTTATAAACATAATCTGAAAATCATGAATGTTTTTTAAGCCTTGGGTAACACAGCTGCAATACAACAGAAAATAATGCACTTGCTCTGCTAAAGTGAATACAATATCTGACAGCAAGAGAGAAATAATGTAATGTTCTCCCTCTGTGCCACGCTGTGTTTTAACCATCTGTAAATGCTGTCAGCAATTTATTCACTTGTTTCTCTACTAACAGGTCCACTGGCGATAAATACTGCCATGTATTGTACTCCTTGCATAACCTACAGTATATCTGCAATACCACACAACTACAACTTGTGAGTCAAGGTCCAACAGATCATGCTTAATAAAAGACTTTAAGACTGAGGTAATTTACCCTAAAAATAGTTGAAAATTAAAAGTAGCCGTGGTGTTCATTCAGAATTTCTTACCAAAATGAATCAAATAAACAGGTTGTATCCATTTTGCAAGTTTTTTTTCATGTTTTGTAACCTGCATTGTTTGCATCGGTTGGGATTTTCTTCGTCTTCTCTTTCAGGGAAAATCACTGCTGCAGACTGTTGAATGCATTACCACCTTCTGCAATCAAAAGTGCAAAAATTGACGCTCTACTGTGCAGCACTGCTAGTGGTCGAATATCCACCAAGCTGTTTTTAGTTTAGAATTTCAGATAATGCACCCAGACAGCTTGTATGTTTTGATCGCATTAGAGATTCTTAATGATATAATATTAATGTTATTTTCTTTAATTTGCTCTCACTGGGTCGATTGTGCACTTTCGTTCTTTTCCATAGACAGCAACTCACCCAAGCCTTCCTCCCTCCTGAGGTACACTGTATATGCTGTTCACAAAACACAGGGAATAATGAAATAACAATAACAAGCTCACAGCTCTATTTCAGCACACATCGTCCTTGCCAATAGATGAAAACTCATAGGGTGGGGAGGTATTTTTAGCATCATGCTTATCCCTTCCTCTCATCCTTCTTCCCTTGCATCTCTCACTCTCACACACAATGTCTTTGTCCCTGTCTTTTGCATTCATCTTATGCCATTTCCCCTCTCTCACTCAGGCTCTTTGCCTCTATCTCAGCTGGATATACCAGACGTCTCTTTAATTCGACACACTAATGTAATTTGCCTTCTCTATAATCATCCATTTTTCTGTTTTCATGCCCTCTCCCCGAACTTGAGACACGTCTTGTGGATTCTATTTCACAGCAGTACACCAGACTACATCAGTTTCCATTTCATTTATTCAGTATTTGTTTAGAACCCCCATGCTGGTCTGCTATGAATCAACATTGCTTAATGGAAGCAACTCTCGCTGACCAGGTTAAAGTAGATATAATTACGCATAGATCTGACAGTACAATTTAATATTAATGCTCTGAATCAAATGAGAATGAATCGGAGTTCATGCAGCAGAAGTGTTTAGTCTTACAAGATTGCCAAAGAGCATTTGTCTCACAGGCACACAATCTAAAAACAGTGTACTCACACAGAACATTCATTGCATCTGTAAGCACGCATTTAGTGAGGCTGCCTAACCAAAAAACTACTTCTTGAATGCTTGGTTTGAAAGTGTGTGTTTTCTTTTTTTTATTGCAGTGCTTGCTGGCACACATTATGCTTTTTAATGTTGAAAATCCAGCTGTTCTTTTATACCTAATTACTAAATAATTTCATGGTGATTGGAATTGCATTGCCTAATCACTGTCCAGTTTTTATTACATTAAGAAATACCTTATGGTGTTTTGTCCTCGTTCTTTTCCATAAAAATTTCTTTAAATAATAAATGCGTATAAATGCGACTTGAATATTACGACCTATTCCTAGCAAAGAAGATGGAAGCAATTTCAGGTTATTTTTGCGCACCATGTAGCCTTAATGTCTACTCTATTAAATAGAGTACAGCTACTCAGTTTTGTATGCACGTTGGATTAACTGGGGATGTGACTGATAAAAGTCACATCCCAATGTGACCTCAGACAAACTTGGTTGGGTGTCGGATAAATTCTGGAGAGGAAAGTGTAGAGATCAGAGGAGCAAAGCATCGCCATGAGACATAAACAGTCGCTCCCAAAGGCAAAAACTGAAACACAGTTTCTTTAAAAGTGTTAAAAATTTTCAACCGGATATTTCTGCTTTGGTAGAATTTGGCTGAATGAACGCCTCTCCAAATACCTTGAATTATGATATATGCTTGCTTGAAGGCCCAAACCCCTGAAACAATATGGTACATTGAGTTCCATGGATTCATTTCCATTTACTTCAAATAGGTTGTTTTCCTCAAAGCTATTATTTTAGATTCAAATTATTTATTCTTTACGTGCTGACATTTATTGTTCAGTGTGTTTGTTTAGCATTTAATACCATTTTGTCATGGAAGTCATGCAGCATAAACCTCCAATAAACCTCCAATATAAATTTGACCTCAGATCATCTTCAGACTGAATCTCTACTTTCATTCAAAACCAACATTGTGAAAGATATGTAAATGAAGCCTGGCTGTGGTAATGGCATTATATTATTATATATTAACATGAACAGGTATGAGATGACATCCAACTACTGTATGCATAGTTAAAAATCCACTTACGATGAATATGAAAGAATTAAATAATTATTACAGAAAAAAAAATACATCCCTTAAAGCAGTGTTAATTATTTTATGTTATTTATCAATTTTTAAAGGAAGCATGGTTATGCTACAGGATTCCCTCTCTGAGTAAAGATTATGAGCTTGACACTTTTAACACGTTTTAACCACTGTGGGAATGAACATAATGAGTCAGGATTCCTGACAATCTCGGCGCCGCCTCCATCCTGTCAGTGTCGAGCCCCAAGCAGAGGGGTTAAGGTTGGAGCTCCAGGCCAAACCCAGCAGACAAGTGCCCGCCCTCAGGAGAGGGAGTCAACATGGCAAGGGCACCAAACACATTCAGGATGCATAGGTGCCATTTATCATGGTTGACAACCACACCTCTCAGTGCCATTTGGGTTTATTACCGGTACATTTCTCCCCACATAATGATGTTTTCCTTAGCGCTTGTCCTCTGAGACCAGCTTCAATGAAAAACTGCAGTGGAAACATCAAGGTGACAGTTTTCCCCCTTTCTTTCTCTCTTTTATATGAAGTTTGCCTCATATGACTTCTAAGGACATGAAAGTAAAACGAAGAGGAAGTGGATTTTTTTCAGTTTGGCGACATGTTTGAGGACATGCAGCACCTGAGGACTTAGGCTGCATATCAGCATCCATGCAGCAGGGACTTAATACCTGCACACATTGGTATTCAGATCTTGCTCGTATTTGGTGAATAAAATCCTTTCAGGTAGCTGCACAGCAAGGTTTGGATTCCCCAAATAGATATGTTCTAAAAAGGCTCAGGAAATTTGATACACAGTTACTGCTTTCGATAAACAATTGTATCATAAATATCATTAAACATTGCTATGAAATGTTATAATTTGACCCTAGAGCTGTAGCCACATTACTTACATGTCTGCTCCCTCTGCTTCAACCTCAGGCAGTAGTATTCTTCCCAACACAACTACTTTTCCATTTCACTGCCGGCTATTTGTGACTGGAGAAAGGTTATATTAATATTTGCTGTTGAATACAGCGTATTCTGCTCAATAGAAGACACTGAGAAAAATGTGTGCAAATGGGCCAAGTTCTAATAATATTCAGCTCAGTTCTGTACTTTGCTTTATGGATCTCATTGATGGAAGAAAAAGCAAGCAAACATCTAATATCCAATATGAAGTGAACTTCATGTGAGTTTTGCAGGTAGATGGGGGAGAGCCACAGCAATGAGACTGGATGCAACATTTCTTGCTGTGTATCGCCTACAAAGGGCTGAGTTTACTGTCAGTGGAAAACAGCTCATCTCTAGTCTATGATGGTTCGGTGTGTTTTGCAATTTAATTACAGGTGACTGATATTTACCATGTTGTTTTCCCATAGTTACCCACAGCAATAAATTACATGCGTCATCAATAGCTGTGTTTAAAACAGTGTTAAAGATGCTGCATTTGAGAGCCTCCAGTGGTGCTAATATCTGGAATCAGTTAGACAGATCTACAGAGGAAAAAACAACTAGGCTGCAGGTTTTCAGGCAGAAACTGAACATCAGGGCACCTGATTGACAGGTTGTGCAGATTTTTACGAAGATTCGGTTTGTTATTTTGTGCTTTTGTTTCAGTATTTGTTATGACAAATGTGTGCAGGACTTACTGGAAAACAGAAGAGATATTGGATTATCCTGGTGAACTGAATTGAACTGTGTTCATGTCAAACTTGTACCCACATTAGGAGAAACAAAAAGATCTTTGTCGAGTAAAAGCCTTCAATAAGTCAGCAAGCGACATATTCGTTCTAAGTTCAGATTTCATACGAAAAACCTCCAAAAAGTGTTGATTACACACCACAAACTATTGATGACACAACAAAATTTATTCTATCCACTTTTTAAAGCAAAAAAGCATTAATCATTAACAGCAGCCTCAAGCTATTTTAATGGTTGGCTGCCAGGAGCAAAGCAAAGTTGATGTAGAAGTAATGTGCAGTGCAGACACACTGTACAGCCAGACTACAGTGCGAATGTGGTCAGACTGCATTTATCAACCTGCAAAGTGAAACTAGTTGCATGTAATAGCATCACCTAATAAAATGACGACATGGATGTAATTGTAATCTGTTACAGTTACTGAGAATCACTGTGTAATTTTATTAGTTACTAAACAAAATGTTGGCGTTACAACCAAAAGTATTCTCGTCTTTGCAAAGCTTCTATGTAGAACATAACATTCATTCTGTTACTTTGCCTCTTCTCTCTGTGCAGGATGCCTCTTTTGGCATATTTCCAGATGATGCAGGACAGCAAAGCTTTGAATGCATCACCATCAAGGGTAGGATGGCTTACAAAGAGCTATCTCTACAGGCAGACAGGCTCCATTCATTGGGTGTGCTCTCAGATTATGAGTTGTGCTTTTGATTGGTTCTCCTGTTTGAATTTGCACCGCCTCTCATCTGCCAATCATTCTTAATCAGTGTTTAGTGCAGTTATGAGGATTCCTCTGCCTGGTTTTATCTGATGTTTTTTGGACCTTTCAGCTTTACTTTACATTACTTTGATCAAGTGATAAAACGTTATATGACTTATTGTATTTTTTATCACAGTAGCTAGTGATATGTAATCTATTACATTTCAAAAGTAACTTTCCCAACACTAGGTATAATAATGATTTTGAATAGCAAACCTTAATCTGCTATTATCATGCTGGAATAAAGATGTTTTCAATGGAAGAAAGCTTTATTTCAGTCAGGTTTGTTGTGCAGACTTAAGATGTGTCAGAATAAAATAAGCTGAAGATTCTTAGGCTGCACTTGTCCAAGATGAACAAGAGTTGTCTTGAAGGGGTTATGTGATGCACAAAGCTCCTTTCCCAGAAAAGTTTCTAGAGACACCAGTGAGGGAAGACTTCAAAATATTTTTGATGTTCCATGAAATTTTAGAGCTGCGGCAGAAGGAAGAGCAGCACGGGTCATAATGCAAATAAGCTCATCCTGCATATCTATTGTCTTATCTGAAGAGCATATGCGCTTTATCTTTGTCAGCCAAGTCTCCTAATCATAGCCTTGAAGGAAGGATCTCATTAGCACAAGTCACATTCTCTTTGCCTGTGAGATGGAGCTGATCATTATCTTTGTTGTGGTGATGATAGTGGTGTTGGTGGTGGTGGTGATGATGAAGATGATGAACAGCTGATTGATTTGTGCCAGCGGGTGTGATCTTTGTTCACAGAATTAAATATGCTCCTTCAAATGAAATTTATTTTCTGCCTCCGGGATCCATCATAATGCTGAAATCAATATTTAATATCCTTGGATCAATGTTACGAGAGGTTTTATTCTGCATTGGTTCTGTCGGTATTCCAGAGTAATAATGTGCAATAGTGAGAGATTAAGAGAAAGGCCAATATTGTGAATGTGCTGTACTTGTGTCAAAGGAGAGAGTATTTTTCCTCTTTAATTATCTTAATGTCATGTGTCCAAACTTTTCTCTTCCTGTCTTCCTGGATAGCCTTTGATTACACCTTGTTACTGACTGGAACATAGAAGTGCGTGGAACAAAGACACATGACATTCCTTTCCATCTTTAAAGTACGCATTTGATGTGTGTCTGCTACTGTGTGTCTGCTTTAAGCTGCAAAAGTTAGCATTTGTGGCTAGTTTGCTTCTTACCTAAAGTAGATATATATGTACATATATATATATATACAGTAGATGCTGCATTCGGCCATCTTGCTCCGGGGTTCTGACCTGTTCAAATAATAGAAAATGCCTTTTGTGTTGTCTTTCCATCAACAGAGAATAACATTTCACAGGTGAGTAGTGTTGCAAAAAGGTTGAATTAGAACATAGCGGTAGGGTGTTTTGTTACCAAGAAAATTCTTTGTTAGGGTAACTGAACCCTGTCTAAGGATACATTTACATTAACAAAGTCTGATTGGTTCAGTTACCATTGTGTTAATTGGATTTGTTGATTAAGCATATTAAGTCATTATCACGTTCCACAGCACCCTTGATAAGAATGAGGATATCTGAGTGTCGTTGCATTAGACATGAATGTTTTATGGTGTAAACATTATTAGGGCTCCTAAAGGTTCTGCAAATGTGGCTGTAATGTTACTAAATGCTCTCCAAATATTCTGGTAAAGTGATGAGAGAAAGAGAGGAAAAAAAAATCACATTGTGGGTTGGTCCCCTGAAGGTTCCTGTAATGTGACGTGATGGAAGGACCAACCTATGATCAAAAAATAACTTCATAGGCTTGTTCCCTAAAGGTTCCTGTAATATCACTAAAGTTTCTGCAGACATTATAGGAATGTAGTGCAGAGACAGAGAGGGAACTTCTTATAGCGACGGTCACCTAAACATCCCAGAACAACCTACAGTAAACAACAGCACCCATCCAGGAACCTTTAGAGAACCTGACAAGACGTTATTTCCACAAGCAGAGACGTTCTCAGAGCATTCTGTGAACTGTCCTCATAGTAAATTAACATAGCTTTAGTCAGATAGAGAACAAAAAGATGAACAAGTGATATATCAGATAATGATAATTCGATCGACCATCTTCAATCTGTTCATGCATTCATATGAGATTCTATATTTTGTTCTAATATTTTGCCGTAGGTTTCTCGTATTTTTAGCCCAGGCAAAAAAACAAATAGGTTCACTGCATTTGATGCATTTACTATGTTTCCCTCAGGTATAGCAGGTGGCAGTATATACAACATTAGCTGTAACATTAGGTGACAAGAAAAAGTGATAAATCTGCCAAACATAACTGTGCCCAACAGGCTGTTATATTCTGTATACTGTACTGTACAGTATTTATACTATTTATCTCTCCCATTCCTCAGCTTCTTCTACCAATTGTTTCACTTGTAGCCTCTCTCAATTTCACAATTGAAGTATAATGTGTAAGTGATGAGTACACACCCGTCAAGTAATACATAAATAAACTCAGTGCTATATGTTCTTTTGTGTTTTACTGCAGGGATGTTCACAGCAATTCAACCCAAAATCTGATTCTGACCACCTAACTGTCGTCACTTCATGTAGGAACTTGTTGCTCTGATATTTTGAAGTAAATAGTTGCCTAGTGGTGATTTTCGATAGACTTACATGCATTAGCTACATTCATCAGCTGCTCTGTTGCAATGCAGCGGCCGCGTTGATGCATCACTGCAATGAACAGCAGCAGTCGATAGTACGATAATCGTTTAATGCCTGTTTGTGGAGAATGTGGTCATCATTTACATTTTTAAGTCCTTAGAGTTGTTGTAAATGAGTCAGCGTAATACATTGAAAAGTCAGCTAAAGGCAGTTTTCACTAGCTAGCTACAGCTGATCAAATTTGCTAGCGACAGTCGTTATTTGAGCCGACACAATCCACAGACGAGAAGCCTACTTTTGACTGTTAATGTGAACATCAAGTGGGAAATGTAAACTGAAGTTTGTGCTGTTCTAGCTTGACAGGCAAAGCAGCAGTAACTAAGGAGGCCTTGGCTTAGCGAACCATCAATGCATTGCTCAAATGCTCAGAAAAATACAGTACCTAAATTCTCCTCTGTGTACACTGAGGTTCCTGTATTTGATGCTGATTTGCATTGGAGTTGCTGGTGAGGAAAGGGTGGGGGTGGGTGGATGATCAGTGATGTGCCCACATGTTCAAATGAAATCTAAGCTCTTGCTTCCTGTGGCTTTTATTGTCCAGGACAAGGTCACAATTTATTATTTATCTTGGAAAGGAAGCACACTCTTGCGGTTGTTGCCTTCAAAATTGAGTCATCATTGCCTGAAAGCATAAAGGCAAGGCCATTTTCATGGTTTGGTATCATGGTTTAATAGGATGCTCAGTTATTCTCCCCTGTCTTTAAAATAAGCAGCACAGAGCACAGATATGCTGCCAACATTGCACTGAGTCACTGTAATTATTGCAAGGTCTCCCCTGTTCACAAGTGCATCCTCATGTGACTGCAGTCATCTTTGCCTCAGTCAAATGTGCAATATGTACAGAACCACAGCAGAGCATACAAATCAGCCAATGGCACACTGGCTCTTCACTCGTGTGATGTGCAGTCGGCTGTTGTTTTATGAAAACAAGGTTCCCAGGTTATTGATTTTCAGCCCAGATACAGTATTGGCATTTTCCACAGTTATTTAGTTTGAACAGCAGGGAAAATGTGACTAAAGAATGTGATTTGTTTCAAGAGTTCCACACAAAATCATGATAATATCAACCAAAACATTTCAGGTTGGGAGCATAATTATTTTCATTTAAACCAATTGCAAATCAAACCTATTTGACACACACGGGTACAAACCTTGCCATCAAATTATTTTTAAAGTGAGAGCAAATGAGATGACACGTTCAAACTGTTTGTTGAGTTTCTTTTGAGTTACTTGCTCACTGAGCCAATGTTAACTCTCTACCAAGGAAAGCAGCTCTGTGATCTTCGCGCCATTATCTACTAAATCTCTCATGCATGCTTTGTTTTCCAGGATGTATCGTGACCTGCCAAGTGCACAGGATTCTGTGGGTGGATGTTTCCAATGGATGTGCTACCAGTATCTTTTACAGCTATTCTCGGCCCTGGGGACTGCAATGACCAAAAGCTCCATATGGCACTGCATAATTAAATTTGCTGACTCAAGCATATGCACATCTGCAAGAACAAGAAGACAGCCTGATTTTAGGAGCTTCATCAGTTCCTGGAACAGATAGGATCTCTGTACAACCTCACTCTAGACGAGCTGTGACACATCAGACTGCTCTGCTTAACTTAAATGATCGTACTGAAAATATATAATGTAGCATTTTATAATAGCTTTGTAAAAATAAACCCACCCACAGTTGTTGTTGTTGTTTTTTCTGCGTTTATTCTGTCATGGATAAAATCTGGTATGAAATGTGAGGGAACAGACTTCAAGAGGAGCCTCAGCAGGAGACAGGTAACACATGGTAACACATCCAGAAATACAGACACATTTCAGATGATGTGCAACAAGACACTGCTGCTCTATACGGTCCTGGAATAATTAGGATGACGCCAGCATTCACCTAATATTATAAGGAGAGATCTGCTGCTACTCAGGTTGAAAGAAAGAAAGAAAGAAAGAAAGAAAGAAAGAAAGAAAGAAAGAAAGAAAGAAAGAAAGAAAGAAAGAAAGAAAGAAAGAAAGAAAGAAAGAAATCCTTTATTCGTCACATACTACACAACATGCACATATGCCATGCTTAGGTGTAATTCTTCTTCCGCGTTTAACCCATCCTGGTCATCCTTCCGCCGCAGCAGACCAGGAGCAGAGGGCTGCCAGCCAACAGGGGCATCCGGGGACCCAGTTCCTTCTTCGTCACCGCTGGTCAGGTGGTGATCTTCATGCATGTTTTTTAGAGGGAGTTTCTTTTATGGAGGATACCCCAGGTGAACACGGGGAGAACATGCAAACTCCACACAGAAAGGCCCGCTTCCTTGAGATAAAGGCCAGCAGGCACCGAAGGGATGGTGGAGGACACGCCCTCAGCGCCCACAGCGCCCCAGGAGGGAATCAAACCCGGGACCCTCTAGCTGTGAGGCGACAGTGGTCAATGTTCCTCCTATTACGCATTATTACTTTGGGTTTTTATAGTAAATCATGAATAAATAGTTTTTATAAAATAGTTTTTATAGTAAATAATGCAAACATCCATGCCTATTTGTCCACGTCTATCTGCTGTAGTTTTTGGAGATCCTGAAACATTTCAAGCAGAGATTGGTAAGAAAAGGCACAGTTCAATACATGAAGTCACAAGTGCTGTCTGTCTTCTGCTCTGACCACAGGAGCTTTACTGAAGCACCACGTTACAGCCTGTTGACTGTCGAGGTCCATGGCGTAACATTACCCCACTAAGCCGGGTTTTTCCAGCTTTTGGCCTCCTCAGTACACTCAAACAGACTTCTATGTAGAAGTGTGCTATGAACTCGAGAATTGCTTTAACTGTAGTCGCAAATTAGCTGTTGGGTCCATAATGTGTGATATTGCTCCCTGTGAATAAATATTAGCTTGAGGTAATTGTTGTATATGTAAGAGACTGGAGGCACATACATATCTGCTTCTGTTTAATAGTCAGTGTCGACATTTTTGAACACTTGGCATGAATTATAAGGCCGACAAGTGTAAACAACTTTTGAACAGACATCAAAGAGGTCATTGAGATGGAGGTCTGGCCACATAAACTGAGGTTTAGCAGTCTAGCAGTAACTAAAATATTCACTAACAAAAAAGTTCTTCAGAGAGATTAGTCAAAGCAGCTGTGCTTTATTCAGAAGGTCTGACGAGAGTGACTGAGTGATCAAACACAGAGGCCAGCAGCAAAATGAGCAATATTTACACTACTTTTTAATTCATTAGAATTCAGTTTAATGTAATAGAACTCTTAGAGCAAGAATATATAAGAATGACAAAATATGAATCGTGTATGATATGTATTACAATAGTAATGCATCAGAACCAGCTCATCACCTTCGTTGTTCTTAACCCTAACCTTAACACAGTCTTCACCCTAAAACTGAATGATTTACATTGTGGGGACCTGCATTTTGTCCCTACACTTCAGGCGAGTCCCACAATGTTACTGTGAACAGGTTAATATCCCCACAACATGAGTAACACACGCACGCACGCACACACACACACACACACACACACACACACACACACACACACACACAAAAAAAAACTAGCAATGATGAACAGACAATATCTGTAGAAAAAGGCTTGTAGTAAATAAATAAACAACAACACAAAAAATCTTCACAAGTACAAGTTTATGGCCTTTGTTTTCCAAAATTATTTTGTCAGAGACATTAGCATCTTTCTTAACGTGTGTATACCTCACCAGGGATTTCAATTGTAATATCAACTGCAGGAAAGTCATAGCACAACACTAGCACAAGGTAAAAAGACGAAAAAGCAGCAAAGCTGAACAAATGGCAGACAGATGGTTCAAAAAAATAAAAAAAAGTGGAGAACTACAAATGCATTATTTTTTGTTGTAGATTTTCTCCCCCCAGTGTCTGCTTCTTCTACACCTGCTGTGGCTTTATGGATGCCGGTTACATTAGCCTCAGGCTAGAGGCTGTTTCATTGTAGACAGCTCATCAGGATGACTGACAAGTGTGGGGGTGGGAACTTGACCAGTTGAGGAGGAGGAGGGCAGGACTAACAATACATTTTCTACTCAAAGTGAAAACTTGCATATTAACTTGAAAATCACTGACACAGAAAAAAAATCTCTTTCTGCCTGGTGGAGCTCCAAAATAGGTGACAAACCACAGTCTGCGGTGTGTTTGGTTCTCATTCAGACACATCTTTAAATTTTGTTTTGTAAATGATTTGCTGGCACCTCCTCTCAAGATCGCACCCGCATATAAATCAGTCAATAGCTTTCATGAATGGCTCAGGCTAATGTACCATTACAGCCTCAGTCTGTGTAGAGATCCCTTGAATCGGCTGACTGACTGAACAGATGGAATAGAAAGCTACCAATCAGAGGAAATCTGTGGCTGACTCTACAGTCAGTGATTTCACCTACATTTTGAAGCTCACGTCACAGGAGACAAGTTAGTTTAAAGTTTGAAGAAAAGGCCAGTTGCTTGCTTTCTATCCTTTATTTCTCAAAATCAATATATTTGTACTAACTTCTTTCAGCCCGTCCAATGATCCATTACTACTTGAGAGTCTCTCTGAGAGTCTGGAGAGCACACTCCACCTTTGTTTTCAGCTCAAGGACATGTTCTACATTTCGCCATTCTGCTGTATAAAAGTCACACCTACAGTACAAAGACATCATTGAAAATTCAGTAAACGCCTTGCATTCCTATGATATGTACGTACAGTTGTCAGTAGTCTGGGTTATTTGTGTTAGTTCAGCACAGCCAGGTGTGCATATCATCTGCTCTGAATGGCTGCCAGGAAAAATCAGATGAGAGCTATTTCAAGAGTCTTGTTATGTTCTGATCCATTTGTGTTCATGTGGTGCGATGGCGAGAGAAACCTTGACTCATTGTCTCGCTTTGCCTTTTTGTTAACATCACCTGATCTGAATGAACCCTCGCTGACCTCCCAGCCTCACCTTTGGGCTTGCTTAGATCAACAGGCTCTCTCTGATGTTGACCTCCTGTACAGAGGTGGAGAACTACATAAGATCAACAATAAATCGCCTCCTGTGTGCAACACTAGCTTGTTTATATCTGCTGGACCTTCAGTGCTATTTGGGGACAAGACGACAATGTGTGCGCGTGTGTGTTTGTGCACTTGTGCATGCAAGTATTTGTCTGTTACAGGGGTGGGGTACTGGGGTCACTGTGCAATTTAGCGAGATGCCAACTGCAGCTAGCGAGAGAAAAGAGAGACAGCAAAATGAAGGCAGCAAGTGCCGTTTCAGCATTTTCACATTGCTCTGTTCTACATTTTTGGCAACACAGGAGAGCAGAGGATGTCAACAATGCTGACAACTGTCTGGCTGACAGATTCACTAGAGAAACTGCAAAAGAAAGGGAGGTAGCGCTACATCTTATCATGCAGCACAACAGCCCTGTCACATTTACAACATGGTGGAGTCCAGAATGTAATGGAGTGCTGTGTTTGAGGACACAGTGGCACTCGCTTAATGCTTCTCATCATAGTGGTGCATTGCCGAGCAATTAAAAAGCCATCAGCTGACTCCCGACTGATTACCTACAGTGTCATCTAACCTTGTTGTTTATATTAAATGAAGTACTTGTCTGTAAAATGAGGTGAACGGAGCAAAAGTGTATTCTCAATATGCTTTATGCCAGAGACTGGACCAGGACCATATGCTGCTCTGTATTACAACACGGCCATTACTGTGATACAAATTAACGTTCCAACAAAGGGAGAGGACAGGAGCATGCTAACCCACATCACATTTTAAAGTGAATTTTTGAGTGTGCATCACACGGCAGTAACGTGGATAAGGCCGGAAGGAAATGCAGAGGGTCAGTGATGCATAACACAGGTCAGACTGTGCATGAATGAAATGTGATGGAACCAGACTTACACACTTCATGCATATTACAGAAATGCTATTTCTCCATCATGCAGGCATTAATGCAGCCAATTATTATTTCATCAGCAGCAATAAAATTGCACAATTAGATTGGAAAGATGTTTTTGTAATCACCCTTCATTCTATGATATTGAAATTATCACCCAAATCTATACACCGCCCTCATCCCCCGAGTCATCGTGACCATAATAAGTCATTGTTCTCTGAGTTGATGATTAGAATAGGTTAAATGAAGAAATATGTGAAGGTGGAAATGTTTTTGATAATAAGATTTGATTGAGGATGACAAAAACAAACTTGTCACTTAAGCTGTGTGATCATTCACACAAGAGCAAGATGTTTTTTGTTTTATGCCATAATGGTTCAGGTGAAACAAATGTTATATGAATAATGCTGAAATGTACTGCTTTCAAGAGCTAAAAAGATAATGATTTGAAAAGGAGGAACAACAGGTGAGTAATGCATTTATTCACATGACCACTTTCATTTTCATATGCCATTCAGTGTAAAACAAACCTGACTGTGCTTTGGATTTCCAGCAAATGTCAGACCTGGTTTGACTGTTTTTAGGGCAGGATGGAGCTACCGGCCGCTGACAGCATCCTCAAAATTAATTTACCATGAGTTGGACTTCAAAGATCACTGGCTGTGCACTTCACTGTTGTTATACATGACACCACATCACAGGTTTCTCTGTCATTGGTAAACCCAATTTCTATGTAAAAATTACACCTCTGATACCAGCTGTGGGACAACTTTTTTTGATTCTAATAAAATTTTGTGTTGTCTGTGGACTCTCTGCTTGCGATTAATCAAAGCTTGGCCTGAAATACAACCTCGACCAGCCACTGAGGTGTCTCGGGTTTACGTTCAGGGCACGTGACTGCACTCACTTCACTTTACACACTTTATATGGGTTTGGAAGTCGTCAAAGTTTGTTATCATTTGGAACAAAGGGATGAACGACCACGGACACACTTACATATGCAGAAACTGCAGTATTGTGGTTCTGTACCCAGCTTATTGGTGTTCTTCCAGGGTTCTTTCCCCTCTGATGACACCCTATTACTCCCCTTTATGCCACCACCTTTCAAAGCCCCAGTGCTCTTATCAGAGGCAGAGTGCTGATGGAGCAGCCGGGCTCCTCGCTGCTGTTGGGTAGCAGAATTAGTTTGGTTCCACTGAATAATGAAGTAGAATGTGTACCCAGTGTTCTAATTAAAACCCATGGTCATTCATCTGTCTAATTGATACAATGCCTTGCAGTATAATTTTGTCCCAAATGTGCTATTCCAGTCCATGTTCCCCGCTCTACGAGCCTCTGCTGAGCAGAGCGGCTCAGTGCCAAACATACATGGGACGAGACAACAGCGACTTCTCATCACACTCTCTCTTAAACCCCCCTAACAAACATATGTGCACTTACACACATGAAAACAAACACGCAGAGACACAAACAAATCACAGAATCTGCTGCCACCGTCGTAGTTATCAGACACATCGTGATGTCAAGATGTAAAATTGGCTGTTCGCTAAAACCCTTTCCAAAACAGTGATTTTCCAGTCATAGCTTAGGCACAGCAGGCTGTCCAGCTTTGGATTTTAGGACATCAGCGCTAAGCACGGGCATTTGAAACAGCACTATTTGGTGTCTCAAAAGCTTGTAGGAAAGACTCTTTTTTTTTTTTTTTTTTTTTCATTTTTAATTTAGCAATTTCAAAACCAAAATACAGGAGCAAAGATGTTAGGAACGGAATAACAGTGTGTTTTTCTGCTCTAACATAAACTGAAAATGATAGCACATCTGGCTAACTAGCTTACCCAGTGCTACTTCCAAGGCCAAACAACATATCATAACTTGCATTAAGGGAAATGAACAAGAATTTGTTCATGCAATTGTGCTGAGCTTTATTTCACTCAACAATCAACTTGGATCTTTTTTTATTAGTTGCTTCCGCTCATCATTGTTGATGATTGATAAAAAAAATTCTCAGCTGGTGAGAATGCTGTCTGAGGCAGAGCTTTCAACCAATTCTCAGTCACTAATGTCACTTAACTAACTAGCTATAGCTGATCAAATCCTCCAGCCTGAGTTTCATTTCAGTCGACAGAATTGATGGTCACTGGCTCGAGATGGGAAGCATCTTTTTGTTTACTTGTGTGTGAAATTGAACGCCCATTGTTTCAAAAATGACTACAAATGTGGTGCAGTGAACATGCCACTATTGTCACTGTGAACTCCAGATGTGTCCTGCTGGAGCAGAAAATGGACGGATGGATGGATGAAGGACATAGCAACAGTAACTAGGGAGTTGGGGTTAGCGAAGGGTCACTTGGAGACCTGCATCAATTACACTGAATAATTCTGTTTTGTTTGTTTTTTTAATAACATATGCTACACATGCTGTAGGCGTCTCTACACAGAAGTCATCTGATATCACAAGATTAGAAACAAGGTGTCTAACAGGTGCATGAGAAACCTAGGTTATAGTCTCCATTAATTAACAGAAAGGAAAAGTAGTTCCACTTTTTCATGTACAACAAATGAACCTTTTGTAAACAAAACGTTGCATTTGACAAACTACAGAAACTAACATCAGCTACTGCTGTTCAGTCTTACTCTCAGCCCTAGAAAAATGAGAATAGTGACACATTTTCAGCACCATGGTGACAAGCCTGATGCTTCCCTGGAGGAAGCCAGTCTAAAAATATCCAGAAATATATGTAAAAAATGTATATATATCAGGGGGGTATTATGTAGAAATATTCTGTGAATGCAAATATGTATGTTGTATGGTATACTTACATATGTACAGCATGCACTTAGGATAAACTCTGATCTTGGACATCTTGTGGATAACTGCTCTCTGTGATGAAATAAAACTCTTCGGAGCAGTCCATTTTATGAATTATATATATTACATGCCAGTAATGTATTTTTTTGTAACATATAATTTAGAGATAAGGAGATGGTGGAGTGTGTAAAAGGCAGCAGAGTGGTAGGAAGGAGCTGACACCTTAAGTGACATTTTGTGTCTATGCTACAATCAAGGATTCAGGATTATTACGGTGCCTTTCAGAGTATGTTTTGCTCATTTTTGGTCTTTTTTTATTCAAGATTGCAGTTCTGTCCTTACAGTAAATGGAGAGGAAATGTATCAGCGACATGTTCAATGTATCCTCTCTTGCACCAGTGAGCACAGCAACAGCAGTGTTCAAATAATAAAGCTCATGCAGTATATATCTTATGTCTAATAAAAGTGCACATTGAGGCTGAGCATGATGCTTAAATTAGATCTAATACATTTTTCTTGGGAAATGTATGCGATAATGTGGTAATGATGGATAATCATACCGCAGTAAGCTGTATTTTCTTAAACATTGGTTTGTCTGAGAATTACAGTGTCATTCCTACAGAGCAGTTTGCTATAGGCTGAGGCAAATGAATGAGAGGAGCCAGAAAAGAGAGAAGGACTTCAAGCATCACTGGTGCTGACTGTCTGAGTGAGGCCAACATTGTGGATAATTGGGTTTATTTACAGTACATAAAACTCTAGTTTGGTGCTCTTTCTTCTACACTAAAATAAAGCTTCATTTGGATTAAGGGCCCCTTCTTGTTCATTTGAGGCCAAAATAATTGATGAATGCTATGTACGCCACACTTTATGCAAAATAATAAATCAAAACAGAAGTACATGTGGTGGCAGCTGTTAGCCATTAAGTACCCGTTTATGGCAAACCTTAGAGCTCCAGACGGACTTACTTGCATCTATTTTTTCACCAGACTGGAATATGTCTTACAGTTATAATGAAGGGTCTGCCGTATATGAGCTCTGACAGATAAATGAGCACACAACTTAACTTAACCCGGATGCATCATGTCTTTATACACAACATGTAGCACTTGTTCCACATTTAAATAATGTAGCTAGATGCAAGAAGTGTAATAATGCCATTACCTGTTTGAGACAGTGCTGCTATTTATGGCTTAAAAATTGCACAGGAAACTATTGCAGGAGGCTGAAATGCCATAACATTGACTTAACTATTGTCCCCGAGGAACTCAATGTGTCGGAGAAATAAGAGATGCACTTCCCCCACTATTACACTAGAAGGGGTAAAAATTTTTACAATTTTCACTTTAGCTACTGTATCTGCATATAAGGCAGCAGCAAAGCTTGACTGTAGATAGATAGATAGATAGATAGATAGATAGATAGATAGATAGATAGATAGATAGATAGATAGATAGATAGATAGATAGATAGATAGATAGATAGATAGATAGATAGATAGATAGATAGATGTGCAAAATTACTCAAGGAAATAAATAACTGACTGTGCTGTATCAAATGCACTAAGGAGACCTCTTGTCATTACCCAGGAGGCTTTTTCAATCAATACATTAGTTCTGTGGGGAAGGGGAATAAAGTGATAAGGATAATCATAAACATAATGAATGCCACTCATAATAAAGATGAAAGTGGTGCATGAATGCCTAATGGAAGCCGGCGTTAGGGTTTGATTCCTCGGTTGTTCATTTACCATGTGGTTATTACAAAAAGCTTGTTTGAATGTGATGAAAGTTTTCTGAATAGGATTAAAGTGTGGCTGCTCTCACTTGTTTGATTCAGCAGCTTGTCTTTTAGTGGTCAATAAGGCATATTTTGTGGGCATCAGCCCAGACCAATTTATTTCAAATTATTTGCTCAGTCATGCTTGTATCAAATGGGGCAGCTGCCAGTTGGATGGATTTAAAACATCAGTTGAAAATCCAGGGATCCTCTTGCAAATATTGACATGCATGCAGGCACAAGTGAATAAGAATATTCAGCATATTGAAAGTAACATCTGTCAGTCATATCAGGCTGTCAGGCATTGCCAGCACATCGCCTACAGATATCTCCTGGTAAGCAGTCTATGCTTAATTCCACCATGCAAATAGTCACATGTGTTCAATTGCCCATGATGCACATCTCATCTCTTTCATCTTTTAAATGTCACTGTATTACAAGCAATGCTCATGTTGATGTATACTCATAAATCACATGTAGCCAGGGGTGGCCTAAAAGCTAACATGCTGCTTTGGGGTTAGGTAGAAACTCATCCATAATTTCCCAGGATGCAGGGTGAGGGGTGTGGGCAAGGGAGGTTGCTCCTGCTAAAATGCCCCACGCTACAGGGGGCACATGTTTACTGACAGCCCCACAGAGGCTGCGAACAATCACCTGCTACCACACGTTCCTTTAGGGGCCATGCTGTTACATTAATGCATGTTGCTTCATCTCATTATTCATACCTGTTTGACTCCGGGCGGGGGGGGGGGCTTTGGGATGGAGCAAATGGATACTGGGTCATCTTTAGCTTTCCAGGTGCTATCAAGCCAAAGGGAACATGGCCCACAGAGAGAACGCTGCAGCTTTGTGTCATGCAAAATGGAAAGCATGTTTAAATTTAGCTTAATATGTACTGATTACAATATCATGAATATGCTCAGGTTTAATGTACTTACCTTTTCTGTTTGCCTCTCCTTCAGCTGAGGGAAACTGGTGGGAAGTGAAAATAGACATCCATGACAGCAATTAAAATGCCAAAATGTATTAGGAATAAAAAGCCATAGATCAATAAATACATGCAATCCAAGACCTTAGAGATGTTCAAGGACACTCATTTGGAAAGCACAGCAGGTCAATAATTAGGCTTGAAATGCAAATAGAAATATTGATATATGTCATAAGCATGTCAATACTAATAAAGGGGCAGTTACATATTATAACGTTGTACCCCGTTTTCTCTCCCTCTGTCCATGTAACATGAACAGTGGACGGTGTCGGGCAGTATTGGAGGAACATGTTGCGGTAATGTGATTACTTTTTTATGTAATGAGCACTAAAGTCAGTGATTGCATAGCAATCCCACTAATGAACATTTTGCAGGTCATATTCTTCCTGTTTTGATATCTTTTAGTCTCTGTGTTCAGTGGACAGACTGGTCTGGCACATGTTAGCTTAGCATAAAAGCTGGAGGTGTGGAAAGGCAGTAAATAACTTGGAGGTTTTGTGAACCCCTAACCTTCACTGTAAGGATGGGACTCCTGTAGTGCTGTATGCTAACGGTGACCTAAACACTGGTGCTCATTAAACACCACCGGTAAAAGTAAACCTAGAAGACCAAATGTGACCTGGTGCAACACTTTAACGGATATGAACTCAACACGGGCCAAGGTTCAATGTGCATGGAACAAATGAGTGAGCTCCTTGTGGCTTTATATCCCACAGGAGACGAAGAGGATTAAGTACATACCTCCAAAACTGCTTGTTAAACCATGATATCTTGTTGTCTATTTCCACAAGTGTCATAAATAGGTGATGTGTGGGTGCAGAGACTTGCTTTTAGAGTTGTTAAAGGAACCTTCGGCTGAGGTGCTCAGTAACAAAAGTAACGAGTATGGAACTAATTATTTTGCTGTTGAATCCAATACTTTTTTCAGTGGGTAATATGCACCGACATTTTCCAAAAAAGCTAAGGCCCACCAGCGTTAATAAATGTTGAGGCCGCTCCTCATGAAGCCACACACGTTTACTCAGTAGTGCGGTTGAGTGATTGAGCGCTGCAGCCCCTTCTGTGTCCTGGAAGAGTTCTTTGCAACATCAAAGTGGAAACTATGCAAAATAAGCTTATAGAACGAAGAAGGAAACACAGCCGAAGAGAATCAGGTTGAATATAACATCCATACCCTCCAACTTTAGCTTCATTGATATTATATGAGTGGAGTGAGGACTTCAAAGGGAGGCTGGGCCCGATCGATGGTGTAGATTCCAGGGTATTATGTTGACTCTTGCAGCTGGAATCAACAACTTAAAGAAGAAAGGAGTGATCCTTCCTTCCCTGCCCCTCTTACCTACAGAATATCAGACTTTTCACTCCTCACTTCTTGCTTTAACCTCCCTTGTCATTCAAAAAATCCTTTATCTTTTATCTGAGGGGGTCATACGGTGCCAATGGAGCGTAATGAATCACTAGATAGCTACAAACACAGGCGAGCGCGGGGCAGCCTGTGTTAGTTTTTTTTACTGAACCCAGTTGAAAATGAGCTTTAATTACTAAGCGTAATACATAGACACACTGTTTGTGGTACAATTAGAAATATTCATATTGTATGTCGGCTTCTTTAGAGATAGTGCTGTCCTTTTGGGGTTTTTTTTGTTGTTTTTTGTGTATTTTGTTAGATTGTGTGTGTTTGTGTGTGTAGGTGCTATGATTTATTTAGATTTTGTGACATGTGAAGGAGGTATGACCTCCTGACAATAAAGTAAAAAAAAAAAAAAAACAAGAAGAGAAAACCAAAACAAAATCTGCAGTCAAAAGGTACTCTATATGAACAAACCGACAATTTCTGACATTTAAAGGTAGCATTTGCTTGATTTATCTCTCAGGTGTTTTGTGGTTCAGTGTGTTATGTAGTGCTTTATGTTTTGCTCTTTCTGGAAGTAGCTCAGCTTGCTCTTCACCTTATTGATCTGTGAAACACTTACAATTTCTCCTCTTACCGAAATGCAACGCAGCCTCATTAAATTTGCCTGTTAGTGGGCTGTTTTGCTTGATTGTTTTGAAAGAACATAAACAGGAAACCTACCAAAGGGTTTGAGGAGATCCTGTAAATTGGTTTAATTCATAACTTGTACTTTTAGCAGCACAAGAGGAAAGCATGAAAATGGTCTCTAGCTTCCCTGAAAAGACTGTGAAATAGAAAAGCGACTCTACATCCTGAAATGATATTTATATATCACAGGAGCATGTTGGCAGAAAATTCCAAGAATGGATTGAATCAATCCGCGAGCTCTGCAAAGCAAACATCCTCGGCACACAGTACATAGCTCAAGTTTGAGGCACTCATAAGCAGGGTACAGTGTGGTAAAATATATTATTTTTCAGTGTTTTATTATCATTTTCTTTTGTTTACCTGCTTGCAGTTTCATCTCAAGTGAAATTTTTTCATTTTTGGAATTCAACATGCATTAATATAAGAAAGTAATTCCCTCGGTTATTATCAGCAAAAAAAAAACTCCTTCATGTCTTTTTTTATCAGGCACTCCCTGAATTTTTTTCCCTCTTAATACATTGTTTAGTGTTACTGGAAGCGTAAGCTCAAGCAAACAAATGTGCCGGCTCTTACATGATGTTACAAATACAGTGTTTCGCTGCTTCACAAAGAAACACTCAAGGACACACAGCACTTACAAGGCAGTGAGGAAATCCCAGTGCAGCTTCAAGGGGAAAGTTTCTGACAGGTTTATTGGGGGACCTGGATGTGAGCCCAAGGGTTCCTAAGAACTGCTTAATACGAGATTGTTAGAGAATGCGGATGAACTCTTCGACGCCGAGTCTGGAGCCAAGAAAAGCCAGGCCCTCGGAGATAAGACCGGAGCCGTGTTACAGTGGTGAATATTTTAGCACATCATATCAAGATAATTCTTTTTATCTGTCTCACTCTTTTACCTGTGGACAGAATCCATTTAGGAGGTGTACCCCCTCAAAGTCTTCTTGATGGCATCAAAGTCAAAGTCTGGGCTAATGGTTAAGCTTGGCACAAAGTGCATCTCCCTGCTGAGGTATTCTGCACTTTCATCTGTCTTTTGTATGGTTGCTCTGTCTTTAATAGTCTTCTGAGTACTCTGCCTTTGCTCTGGATTTCTGAATGCTTTTAAGGGCCCTTTTAGTCCCAGTTTTTATACTGTAAACCAGGTGTGCTGTTGCCGCACTTAAGCAATTAAAGGCATGAGAGCACATATTTACCTTAAAAATAGAATGTGTTTAGCATGTATAATTGCCCCCCGTGCAAGGCTGGCTGCTTAAATATGCAGTGGTTATACTAATGAGTGTCATCACAAGAGAATCACAGTGTGAGGTGTGACAAAATGCCTCCAGCAGTCTGTTCACCTACTTATTAATATCTCTGATCACGGTATTGGAAGAAATATGGACCTACTTTGTTCTCTGAAAAAGGAAAATACCTTGAAAATTATGTTAAACATGTCTCTAGGCTCTTGAGAATTACGACTAATATTAAACAGAATTGTTCTGAAGTTGTTTCTGTTTTTGCAGATGATCTTAAAAAAATATCTATGGCCTAATCTGTATTAAAATAGTTATATTATTCAAAGGGCCATCACTGAACAGTGAAAAAGAAGCGATGAGTAATACAGATTTTGTTAGCAATATGGAATTATTGTTGTGGAACAATTTCTTTATGTATTCATTTCTTTGCTGTGCAAAGGCTTAGGCTCCAGTTTCTCACCCTTAAATAGTCTCCATTGCTCAATACTCACAATCCTGATAATGTACAAGTGCTTACAGGTAATTGTGGATGTGAAGATGAGTTTCAGAGAGAGGCAATAGTTATATTCCCTGAAGGCTGCAATTACTATTATTTTTACTGCTAAATGACTAAATATCCACTAAAGCAGTGGTGGAATGTAACTGAGTACATTTCTTCAAGTACTGCACTGTAGCAGTAAAATTTTGAGGTACTTGTACTGCACTTGAGTATCTCTATTTAATGCCACTTTATACTCCATTACATTACAGAATCCTGTGCTTTTAAATTTTCCTGCATTCATCAGTCATTCATTCACAGTTACAGTTATTTTTCAGGTGAAGTTTTGACATAAAAAACATATGACACATTTCTAAAATACAGTATATTGTTACATATTAAAGCAATGATTCAACCATTTTGGCTTACAAGAAAGCAGATTCTAGTTGGAGCCATTTGTCATGTTTGAGATTTATATGAACTGTTAGCTGTTCCACCAAGGAGACATTTCCCCTCTAAACCTCTCGGAAGGTTTAATTATAACTGTTTGAAATCCAAAGAGGTAAAATTATTCAATATTTCACAAAAAGGCAAAGATTAGAGAAAAGTCCAAAAAGCCTTAAAATGAATGTGGCAGCTAAACTTGGTTTCTCTTTCCTTTTCTACTTAATTATCTCACGACGCCTCGGATGTGTCTTGTGATCCTCTGGAGGGGGGCTGATCCCTACGTTGTTAACCAGTGGACCAAACTACCTAACTGTAAATAAAGTTGTTAAATTTAACTCTATCTCCACCAGCAACAACAGTAAAAGGCTGCTTATGCATTAATGCATGAATGTATGAAATATATAATACAAAATATAATATTTTTTCTGCAGAACAAGTACTTTTACATTCGACACTTTAAGTAGGCCTGCATTTTGCTGCCAGTACATGTGATTTGACTTAAAAAGGAGTTTGAATGTAGGACTGTTAAGGAGTAATATATTGTTTTATTGGTGATTTTACTTAAGAAGGGGATCTCAATACTTTTTCACCACTGTAGTAAACAGAGTAAACTGATGAGCCCACCTTTTTTTCGATTGCTGCTTTGAAATTTATAAATGTAGAAAACAAGAAACGGCCAATTTGTATTTGGTTGCTGCAGGGCTCCTTGATGGCTGTGGGGTGTTGAGCAGCTGTTTGGTTTTCTAATGCCTTGAGGCAGTTGGGATGATAAAAGTCAGGGCTGTACCTATACTTGATTTGAAAAAATATGAAAGGGCGACATACTCGAGAGAGGTTGCACTGAGGCCTGTCATTCATTTAAATGAGTTTGTTTTATACTACTCCACCACACAGCTGGATATATTAAGGATTTAAGGTTGGTGCAGCATGCAGTGCCATCAGTCAGCGAGCAATCATTTCAGTCTAAGCTGCAGAAGGTGAGACAGCTTGGCAGATCAATACTACATTCCCTCTGTGCAGTGAATCAACAAATATACCCAAAGGATCACGGAGGGCAATTGCACATGTGCTTGATACAGTGCAGGTGCTTTGTCTGTCAGTGAAGGTGGACTCATATATCCACAGTTCAGCCTTATAACTTCTGATGACATGTCTACAAATGTCAGTTTGTCCACAATGAAATGGAGTGGAGCCATGAATGCTAATGGAACAGTGTAATGTCTTTCAAACATGAATGCTGCTGCACAGCCACTGCATGAGCAGGTAGTGTGTTGTGCTTTAATCCACTTCCACAGGGTAGTATGGGAAAGGGCAGGTAACAGCTTTGGATTACTGTGCAGCTCTATGGTAAGCTATTTAAGAGTATTAACTATCCATTTAAAAAGGAAACCACACAGCATGAACCAATGAGCTGGGTCCCAGTCTATTTTTATAATATTATCAGGGTGAAGATGAATGTCTGTGCAAGGTGGAAGAAACATGTGCTTTAAAAATGGATATATATCGGATACAAAGAAGAGAGGCCATTAAATATTCAGGTGTGATAATCTTCCAGGAAGCTGTTGAAATTACATCTTCCAATTTATCTGTCTCTTTCTTCACATGTTTGGTGAGTTATAAGTATCATGCTTGTTAATCAGGTCACGTTTTCCTTCGCCCCTGCTCAGCCACTTGCGAAAGAAATGTGATCCAATATCTGAAAATGCGATTTAATGAACCTTTTCTGTGCCCAGTCCACAAGACTGGATTGTAGATTATTGTAATGAATACCATACTAGAGCTCGCTTTGAGGGAATGTCACCAAAATGCAGATGATGGCTTGAAAGCTGTAAAAGTGAGTTTAATTCATAACGGTCTATTACAGCATGTGCAAGCTTTCGTGATCAAGGCAATGACCCGTTTTTCCAAACAACTACACAGCATGTGGTCTGAACACACTGTGGGAGTGAAAATGCATGAGGCTTGATTTATCAAGCCAGTGTAGAGATTTCTACAGTGAGCACTTCACTAACAACATGTAATGTACAACCTGGTCTGCCGCTGCATGATTTGAGCTGTTGCTCAGTTTTACATTTCCCTTTCTTCCCATAGTTAAGGTCTCATGGTATGCATGCACTGTTATCTATATGCATATGCTGTATATTACTGTATGTTCTTGCTGAAGCTGTGACCTGATCGTTGTCAAATCCCTCACTGCCATACATCTCGCCTCCCTTCTTTTGCTTTTAATGGGGGTTGTTAGAGGTGGAGGTTTCCCTTCTGCAGGTATCAGAGTCAGTATTATCAGGAGCTTCTGCTTCAATAGAAACTCTGTGGTTTCTGTTAAGAGTAGAATTTCATTTTCTTGCCTTAAACAGAGCCATTTTACCGGTCCTTAGCATCTGTCAGTTTTCTTCAGCTTGTATGCCTTCGAGTCTTGATGGAGCTGCTTGATGGTCAGAGTTATTTCATATGTAATAGCAGTCATTGTCATCCAGTTTATTTTCTCTTCCATTTTCTTCCCCACTGTATTTCTTCAAATTTCTGTCACGAATGGTGGGTGCAACAGGGACCGACCCAAATGCAGACAAAAGCAGGCAGACGGGGCCAGCTCTGTAATTGAATGGAGAAGTTCCAAAAAACTTATGGCGTAAGGCAGGTAAAGGTTAAAACCAGAAGGCAATGCAACACAACCAAACTAATCCAATAAGGAGCAGACAGGAATCCAAAGTCCAATAAACAGGCAAAAGGTCAAGCACAGAAGTCAGGCAGGCAGGCAAAAAACAGGTTTCAGATTGCAGTCTTAAGGTAACACATACATAAAAAGTAAGACCAGAGGTTAAAGAGTCAAACCAAGGCATATGGTAAGTGACTTAACAATCTGGCAAAGAAAAAAGAAAGTAGAGCAGTGCATATGGTGAGAGGCCGATGATGGAAAGAGTTGAAGCTGAGGGGCGGGCAGGGAAGTCCAGGCAACTGCAGACCAGATGAGGGGAGCAAGAACAGGTGTGTGGTTGGATGGGGCAGTGAGGTGAGGAGGAAAGGAGAGAAAGTCAGAGGGCATCTGGTGGATAAATGCAGAAAGGCACTGAAGGGTATGGGAAAACAGAAAAATGTCTGGAGAGGAGGGACAGGAAGACAGACTGTGAAAATTTCTTTCCATCAGGTTTAGTTTTTTGCAGCTAAAGGTTCTAATGAGCACCAAAGAGCATTTGCATCAATAAAGACCTTTTTATAGGTCTCAGCTTCCTGTAGATGAGTAGAACAAGTTCACATCAAGCCCTGTGTCTACATACAATATTAATTTCTTTTCTATATATGGAGACTTTGTATCCACTGCACACAGCTGAATAGCAATTGCCTTCCTCGATAAATAGGAAAACGTATGGAAACATGTCTAAATAGGCCAAGATAACTCGAACACACTCCGTATACAGTAAACTGCAGAGGAGAGCACAGCAGACAACACATACTGTAGATGTGTATGCATTTTAAACAGCAGAGGTCACACACATAGCGCTTGCTCACTTTTGGGCACACTATGGTGCACAGGTGCAACGTTACATTGTTAAGCAACACAGTGATTGTTGATGGTCTTGTCTGGAGAGCTGATTGCAACACAGCAGTGATGGATGACTGCAGAACAACAGCATTCTTGTACTCACCTCACCTAAACTAAACAAAGTGCAAAGATTTCCTGTCCTTGATACAACTTCTTTGCTCAATCGTCCCCAATACATAATATGGGATAATAGGATTCACTCAGACTCTCTTGTCTCATCGTACTGCTCGCATAGTTGAATATTTTTGAGCTTGGAGAATCAGCGCTCAACAGTGACAGCCACACAGGGATTGTCAAACATAGCAGAAGAGCTGTGCACTCTCAGTCACCACTCGGTCATCTACTGTGAGAGTTTTTGTTCAGAGCCAGAATGCACCTGCTGGCTGTGCAGTTACAATGTGAGTGTGTGCAATTTAGAGTGCTCACTTGACACTACCTTTTTTGAACTATGCCGAGTTATAGTAATATTAACATGAATCATGGCCCATACTGTAGTCATTCTTAAGTTTACTGCATTGTTGTAGTTTTTTTATTTCTTTTTTTTTACTGATAATGGAGACCAGCTTGGTGAAAAATAGAGTTTTTTGCTTCTATTTCGAGTTTCTGAAAAGATCACTGCAGAATTGCTAAACTGGCTTTTCTCATTTGCCACTGACATTTGGCTGAACATTATTTATCCAATATAATTAAGCTTTGCAGAAACCTCAGCTAGTCTGTGTTATATATCCATCATTCTGAAGAAATCCTTCCATGCTGTTCTGAAAGTTTTTTCACAGCTGCTGTCCGTGGTGCTGAATCTTGAGCTGTCTGGGCGTTCCCTGACATTTATGCCGGCAGTCGGGGATCTCTCAGGACTGATGGCTGATAGTTTGCTTTGACTGATCAGTGCAGCCTCTGCCAAGCTCTCTACACCTGGTTGAAAATCGCCAACAAAACGCCAAGCTCCCTCTACGCCAGTTTGTTCCGCCTCATTAAGAGAGTTATTTAGTTATGTAGTAAGATAAATGCCGCTGTCTGTGGCCTGTTCAGTGAGAATTCTGGCAGTCGATTTTCTTGTTTTGTGTTGATCTGATCAGTTTTTTGGAGGGTTCATTGACTCTTGACACAAAAGTTTTCCAACAAGTCTGCAATCCTATGAACAAGAATTAAAGTTACATGTATGCAGCCCTGTCAGGCCAACAGACATGTTATATTCCATGCATAATGCATGGAAAATAAATCAAATGCATGCTCCATGTGCTGATAACAAGAGGGTAAGATTGCCATCAGATCACAATGTGGTCAAATCACTTGAAAAAACAATCCACAGTGATCCTAAAAAGAAACAAATGTGCATCAACTCGAATCACGCTGGAAGAGTCCTTTACATCCATCCACTGAAGTCTGCAGTATGCGTATGATGATCTGTGTGGCGTGTGGGTGAGATCATTCCTCTTTCACATCTGCCTCGATGGTTTTGATCTTGATGGCGTGATTTTAAATGCTTTGGACTGGTGTCAGAGATCTTTCCCCACTGGCTGGTCTTTTTGTTTGTGTCATTATCATCTGCTTTTATCTGAGAGGGAACTCTTACACATCTTAAACAGCCAGAATAATATTCATGTTTTATGAGCGCCGCTGTGTGTGAGGCTCTGCTCTTCTGTGCTGTAATATAGTGTGAAAGGCAGAATTTCCTCTTTAGATGCAGTTTTAAAGCCCCCGTGGAGTAACATTTTATGAGAAGTGTCGCACCTTAGAGTTTATCAAGGAATTTTACTCCAACATCCTTACTTGTGAGGTGCTTAAGATTTTTTATATCTCTTTACTGGAGGCCTGTGGCAGAGATGACTCATCACTAAATGGTTGCCAAAAACTTCTGAACCTGGCCTTGCTTTTCTGACAGAAAACATTATATGTTTATAGTGCAGTGCACATCCAGGCACCTGTCCAGGTCTGGAATAAGGTTGATCCAAAGGAAACTCTGTGTGTCCCATTAGCTTCAGAGCTGTTTCTGATGGCTCTGCAATAAGGTTATTTCCACTCAGGCAGTCGTAACATCTCCTTAGAATCGCTGGCATATTAGCAAAATAGCCACACTTGCTGCAAGCAAAGGGCAGGCTATAATAACAGATGATAACCTCGCAACCCCCTCCAGTAGTCAAAACCCTCAAATAAAGTCAAACATTCATGGTGTGAGGGTGCATGAATTTCAATGAGAAAAGCCAGCGCCATGCATGTATGTTTATATCATACAACTCATTCTGATTGGTTTAAGCTCATTTGCATAATGCAAGGCAGCAAAGCCTGCAGGTCTTTTAGTGTGTGGGGAAGGCAGAAATATGAGAAGCTAATGTGGCTCAGAAAGGTTTATATGTCAAACCACTGTTATTGGCAGAGGAAAAGAAACATTATTAATTGAATAAACATCATATTATCTATCATTGCAACTCTAGTGAAAAGGCTTTATTTGGTTTGTAAAGAGCTGCATTATTTTTAGACACACTTGCACCATGACCTCTGGGGATGCTGAGGTCATTTGGTCAATCCATTCGATCAGAGGATCTCAAACTTACTTTCTCAAAGGTCCACATCTGAGTTTTATTCGAGGTCAGAGGTCCGCAACGATTAGCAATAACAAAATAATGTTTGGGTTTTTTTGGCCTTCATTGGACAGAGTGAAGTAAAGAGGCTGATGGGAAATGCAGGTGGGGGTGCATGACATGTGACAAAGGACACTGGCTGGAGTTGAACCAGCAATGTTGCCCTTATATGGCACTGTGACCATTAAGCAACCAAGGCACTTCAAAAACAAAAATTATATTTAATCAATTAATCAACATCACACTTCTTGTGATTGGGCCAGCATGAAACTGAGCCAGACGAGGCTCAGACAGTTGGTCCATTTTTATTTCTGACTCAGACGTATTCTTGCAACCACATTTGCACTAGTTGTAGAAATTATGTACTAGAGAAACCAAGACACATTCTGTATCTGTCATTTAGGAGCTGACAGCTAATTCTCTGGTGTGACATTAATGTATGAACTCGGCAGCAACAACACACAACACTCTCTCTAGCATTTAACGCCGCCATGATAACAGTGTCAGGTCAATGATAGGGAAATAAGTCACATTAAGACTACATTCATATGGGGACAGGATCACTGTGAATGAGCTATAGCTTCACTGTAAATTCAATGTCACTAACAATTTATTGATGGACTTCAGACTGAGTAGTCCTGCATTAAATTGAAGAGGGGCAGGGGTCTCTTAACAACTATTCAAAGGATTGAGATTCATGGACTCCAGAAGATGAATTTTAATGACTTTGAAGATCCCATGACTCTTTTCTGTGACTCCACACTTTCTATCTGTCCCACACTTCATGTTTTGGGCTAAAGTTAGCATGCAAACATGCTAAATGTTACACCCTGAAAGCTAGCATACTGACGCTTAGCATTGCCATTAGTGCAACCACCATTTCATCCTAGAATGAAGGGATTCCTCCCACTGTTTGAGGAAAGACGCAGCAAAGATTAGAGGCAAAGATTTTAGAACCAAATGTCCCAGCCATGGTTGAGCCAAGTCTACCAATGTATAGCTGAGCCTGAGCAGTTGAGTCCAAGACATCCACACAGTTAGTTTTCTCATAGTATGCTCCATCCTCAGGCAAAACATTATAGGTTTAGCTGCAGCAGTGGTGAAGATCCGAGAGTCTGTCATCCTGCATCTATTCAAACACGTTGTTTTCTGCAGAGCATTAGCCTCATGGGGCTGCCAGCTAGGCTATCGACTAACTCTTAATTACAAATTATTTATTTTTTACAACACAGTCACTTATTTATTTCACTGTTTTGTAAATTATTTATGGATGGTAAATGGCCATACTTAGTTACCCTCATGCATTATCAATGATCTGTGCTAACAGATTTGGTTCATAGGCAATCAGATAAACAGTTTTAGGCCGGGCAGTTATTTAGCTTAAGTTGCTCTCTATGTGCAAAAGATAAACATCAAGATAAGCAGTAAGTAGAGCGTTGCTTAGACTAAAGTCCCAATGTGGCAGGCCAAAGAACTGCTTTTCACTTCCACAGCACACCTTCATACTGTTCCTCTCCTTGGTTCTCATTTCCTTTTGTGAAAATAATAAACAAATACACTCTCTCTTTGTATTGAAAACAGACAGATGGTTTCAAATCACTGACTTACATGAATGGCCTTGTGAGATCAAGATTAAAATTCTGCTGCTCAAAAAGGAACCCTCACATGTCTCCAATGGCAATGGCTTCCTTGAATCAGCCAATCATAGTTATATGAATGTATTTTAGATATGCAAAGCCTGTTTATTCATGCATGAATCCAACCACTTCCTATGAGTTTGCTGTTGGGTTTATGCTCTCTGTTAACCGTTGACCTGGGGAGCAAAGACATCAGACACTCCATCCTCATGTGATCCCAAGGTGGACAATTTCAGCAAGGTCAGTCTTTTTCTAGCTATTGATCACCCTGTAGATCAGTGCCAGGGACCAATAAAATGTAGAGTCAAGGACTGCTAAATCCAATCACTGGAAGCCAAAGGGACTATATCACTCCCTGCGCTGAAGGACTTTATGATTTGGAACCAATTGACTTGGTTGTGATGCTGTAAAACAAAGTGGATTGTTCAGATATATTCAACATAAGACCTTGATGATTAAGATGTGAGATTCAGCAACAGAGCAGCACAAGTTTATGATTACTGGATTAGGTTCAGGATCCATATTTCATAGATGAGAGCGTCGGTGCTGGGTAGAATTTCATATGAGGTGTTCAGTATTTCCTCCTGAACGACTGCCTAGTTAAGAGAAACAACTGTAGGCTTGAAATGTAAAACAAGCAAATAAAACTGAGCCTTTATAATGAAATTTATTGCACTGGGGTAATCGAGGCTAAGATAAGGCAATTTGTGAAACACCCTTTAAATTTTATTGGTTTTTCTAACAACTCAGGTATCTGATGAGAACAACTGGATGATTCTCTGAAAGGTTTGAGGGCAGAGGTGAGGACAAAGTAGGGAGACAGAGAAACAACAAAGATAAACTTGAGAAAAAAAATGAAATGGCTGAGTTCAGGAACTTGTTCCCCAGCCAACGGGGAGTTTGAGTTGCCTGGTTACCAGTTGCAGTGTGGAAAGTTGGAAGAGAGCAACAGTCTTTGTAAATTGCTTCAGTGTTTGTGACTTGACAGCTGATCTCTTCAGGTCTGACAGCCTCCCCAAAGTGCTGGACATCACTTGGTTTTTCAGTTTAGGTCTGACACTGTTTCGACTGCATGAAGTGTTTATGCTTTTATTGTGG
Organism: Chaetodon trifascialis; assembly: GCF_039877785.1. Lineage (NCBI taxonomy): Eukaryota > Metazoa > Chordata > Actinopteri > Chaetodontiformes > Chaetodontidae > Chaetodon > Chaetodon trifascialis. Next base: position 11,894,690 of record NC_092068.1, on the reverse strand, counting down.
GAATATTTTCTTACTTTATGTTCTGGTTAGGTTATTTTTTTTTTTTTTTTTAGGGTTTATATGCATACAATAGCAATGGTTACATCACAAATGAAGATTTCAATCAGCAGTTGTACATTTTTAGCCATGCTGGTTCAGATTGAAATGTCTCAATTAAAAGATTTGATTTTTTTATAGACTTAATTGTCGTTGCATGGTGTGCAGCTTCTGAGACAATGAAGTGCAATTTAGCATCTAAACGTACATAAATAAATACAACTGTAAGCATGCATGCATGTGAAACCATATATATATATATATATGCACAGCTATAGTACAGGTAATTGTATGTAGTGTAGCGGTAGTAGGTAAGCAGGAGCCAGCAGCCAGTAAGGCAGACACAGTCCTACTCTCCAGCTCTCCACTCACTGAAGGAAGGTGTGTGGGGCGGCATTGGGCTATCACCGAGCTGCAGAGTCCAGTGAGATGACAGCTGAGGGGAAGAAGCCGTTCCTGAGTGGGCTCTCAGTACATAGCGAGTCCATAGCGTGTTCACACCAGAAAAGCGACAAAACGAAGGATACTCAAACCACACGGTGCTGCTGATGGAGCGTCCATCCTCCCACAATGCACAAAGGAGAAGGAGGAGCTGCTCACAGCTGGAGAAAATGAAATGAACGTGTGGATGGTGATGAAACAGCAGCGGGAAGGTCTTGGAAAACTAAGACACGCTGCATGTAATGAATTCAGGAAAAATGATTGCGATGTGAGATTTAATTGGCTGTGATATTCCGAACTTTAAGTATGTTTATCATCTTGTATGCTAATTGCTAAAACAGTAAATTATGACAATTGGTATGTATTGTACTGTATCTAATTAGTCCGGTATCTAATATGGATTTGGGACACGGTCTTGTTTTTTCCTGCTCAGCTTCTGTGATATTGACACTTGTTTTTGTAACACAAATCTCTCACCATCTTTTTTTATTCAATGACTTTGATGAAATCATATTCTTGTTCACTAATGCGTTTGTTTCCTTTTCGGTGAAAAGTAACTGTTGTGGTGTTTTTGTGCGGCACCTGTCAGGCATCACTTGTCAGTCAGACAGTGTGGGTGTACACTGTGCTGTACGCTGAGTTTTTGTTGGTGAAGGTAGCTGGAGGTGTTACTCCTCGCTGTCTGTTCAGCCATGTTGGCTACCTCTGCTCATGTTTTGCCAAGTCATTCTGTTTATTCCAAACAAGCCGCTGTTGCTGCTCCAGTTATAGAAAATATTCTCACTTCCAGTGCTCCTGATGATTTTCTTTGTAATTCTGACACAAACCAGATGTTTAGATTTGAGCGACAGGCTAAAGAATTTATCAGGTGCTCATAGCAAGGACCATTATTCATATGAATATATAGCAGATAATAATTAATGACATGTTTTACTAACTGAAAGCAGATAAAAAAACCACAAATCTACCACAGTCACTGATTAATAATATGTTATGATGTTTCATTGATTTGTGATTGTTTTAAAAGCTCTGTAACATTACAGAGCTTGATATATTTTAAATGGCTGATAGTACTTTATGTCAAAAATGTTTTAATTTTTCATTTTTCTGATAGTCCCCCCACATTTTTATATAAAAGCTATGGGAGAGGTTTTCCTTTATACACTTGTAATGCTGATCCAAATGTTTCTGTGGACAAGTCCATCAGTATTCACCTTGAGAAGCATCCTGATGGTGTAGTTTCAACATTTCACCAAGTATTGAGATTAATGCTTTTTTTATCATCAAGTTATCATGAAAAACAAGTGTTGCTGGCTATACATGGAAGAGGAAATTGTGTGTGTCTGTGTTAATGGTGATTTTAAAGAACCATCATGCATCTGAAAGACTGTCATGACTGAATGTTTGAAAATTGACTCAGACATTCAGACGTAGATAAAAACAAAATCAATTCATTTTACTCCAGCAGTGACGTCAGTCAACATAATAGACATCCCTACATCTGCCAAGCATTTGAGTAATGCGTCTGAGTATTGCTTGTATGACAAACAGTCCACGAGCGTCACTGCTGGTAAAATACATAAGGTAAAGCATCCTACAAAAAACATGGTCTCATAATAGTAGAAATGGCATGTGATAATGCCTAAATATCTAATTCTAGCCATTTTCTCATTTATCCATGTTACCAAAATGCATTGTGTGTATCGTGTTCTTGACGTCTGTCAAACATACTGAAGGCATTTGCTTCCTCATAAAACGAGCACAAAGCCAGTTTCTTTCAAGACTTGTTCCATGTTTACCTACTCGCTGACACCTTTCCTGGCAGACAGCTGGGGGTTTTTTTTTTGGTGCGTTACACATTTTATCGTCACCTGTAGATCAGTGGAATAACGTGTAACAGGGATAAGGATTGCACATGCAGAACAAACAAAAGAGGTAACTTAAAAAATGTGGCCAAAACCACAATTTTTAGTTTAAAATAATGGCAAAAAAGTTAAACTGAGCAAAGGTAGACCGTTTCGAAATGTGTTTTTTTTCATTGTGTTACCCCACTGTAGGGATACATACAAGCTCTTGTCAGTGAACACTAAACCAAGCTGCCTGTCTCTTCCCAACTGACCCCACTGATTCTCACACTGCATTATACCCTGCAGCAACATCGTGTCTCAAAAGAACATAAGAACATACATTGAATTAGGACAGAAAAGTTCATCTTTTTTAAGTGAACAAAATGCATTTTCAAATCCATCATTTTGCTCTTTAACTGAATGAATAACAAATCGGTTCTATACTCATGTCTATACATTTTTCATTCTTGTTTATTTTGGTTGAGCTACACTGTTTTTGTCATGAAATAACAAATGATAAGTATTCAGGGATGAGCAGGTGCTAAAGGTCACTTACCAAAGAAGCACACAGCCTCTGAAGTGAAGATGTGCGACTGAAGATGGACTGGTCCTCCCAAAAAGTAGCCCTTTCTCGTGCAGGCATTGTTTGCATGGACAAGATCAATTGCAAACTACTTCACCCTTAGACTTCTTGCTCCACTTTGACATCATCTAAGTCCTCAAGGGAAGACAACTGGCAGAGATTTAAGCCTCTCTGTATCACAGATGAAATGCTGCCTTAGAGTGGGAGGAAGCAGAGACAAAGCAGACAGTGAGGAAGTGATGCAGAGGTACAGGAAATAAAGCTGTCCTCCTCAGACAAGGAGACGGTATGAGATGTTCCTTTTGAAAGTCAGGGGTGCTGAAAATAATGGCATCCAGGAAGCAGAACAAACCACAGCATATACAAACCTCATTATACTTGTAGAGGTGTTGGTCAGAACTAGCAGGATTAAAACTGAAAACTTTTTTTTTTTTTTTTTTGCAACTCTCTGCAACCTTGATAGCTGACAAGCTACCATTTCTGCTACCATTTCATCCATGATCAAGATGTCCAGGATTTAAAAAGGAAACTGGGGAGTTATGGATGCGTATTTAGGACAATGAAACAGTGTCCTTGACATACATCCCAGCGGGAAATTCCCATTTAATTTGCAATCTTGAAGATGATCTACTCTCTTAATTGAACTAATTACATTTGTTGGTGATTGGGAGTTTTTACAGGTCACAATTATCAGTCTTTTCTTGATGAGCTGCAATTTTTGAACAGTGCTGTAATTCGCTGCAAAATAGCCCAAAACACCTACAAATTTCATTATTTTTTTTCCAGAAACTTCACTCCAAATTCAGTCCTTTTTGCCACAAGAGTCACAAAGAAGCTCTTGAGAGGTGTAGGGAACAGTGGCATGAACACCTGTATAATATTATGCAATCCAATACAAGCCCTGCAATAAATACAGCCTGTGTGAAGCTTAAGATGTTCAGTTTGTGTTCACGGTGTCACTGACGTGCTGACAAATTAAGCCTTAGGCTTCAGCAAGGTGGTATTTATTGCAGGGTTATTGTGTGGCGCTACAATATGTTATACAGGTGTTCATGTCATTGTCCACCCCCTGCATGTGAACATGGAAACAGCCTCATTATATCTTATGTTTGCTGCCAAGATGAAGAGCTGTAGGATGAATAACATCACAACAGGCAGGAAATGGATTCAATATTAAAGGAAACTTTTACAGGACATTGGTTTTTACATTATTAGTATCAAACAGAGCAGCTCAGGATGATTTTTCATTAACACACTGATAACACTTCTTTTTCATTGGACAGAAACTCTGCTTGCACCACAGATGCGACTGTCTCATTGTCTCTTGGTGCTGTTTATACCGAGGTGGCATTCATGAGTCAAATTAATATTGCCACTTAGTGATCATCACTTATAATGAGCAATAAAATCAACCAATTACATTCATAATAGTCTGTGTTGATTTCCAATTTACCCAGATGTAAATCCTTCTCCAGGTTTTAGAAGGGAGGGGGGAGCTTATCAGATAACATGAAAATTAACCCCAAAATTGAATTCAGATTTTCAGATTTGGAAATAGTGTAATCTGTTTATCTCAAATATGGAGAGAAAAAAAAACTCTGTACCCCACTGAGTACTTCCCCTCTGAGGAGTTTAGTGTAATATGTATAACCAAAGAATTTATTTTGTAAACATGCTACTTTATCTCGCAGTCATCACATTCAGTGTGTCTCTGCAGTGTCTTATCAAAAAGAGATTTAAGCATCCATCCCACTCCACTGAAGAAAACAAGAGTGCAACTGATGCTTATCACCATAGGAAAATGCAATGTTTTTGCCATAGGCAGCACTCCCCAGATAACATGATTATTTAACTTTCCATGTACTTACTTACCCGTTCAAATAATATATATGTGTGATAAACTGTAACAAAGGACTGCCTAAAAGCAGAAGAAATGAACGATTGAAAAGAAATTATTTGAATATTGCTGTGTTGATGCATTGATCCCTGAAAATTACATCATGGTGTAATTTAACTGAAACGACATATGAATTTTGATTTGTAAGTCAATGTACAAAAGTGTGCATATATATGGCTATAGTGTTGACTGTGTGTTAATAGTACAGAAATTTCCCAATTCAAAAAGTATGACATCATTTTACTGCACAGAGGTCACAACAAGAGATCAGTAATGAGTGGTGGATATACAAAACATGACTTTGACCCAAAAACAGACTTTGTACTTGAACCAGCTGACTAACCTTAACATTGCAACTCTGCTATGGTTAAAGTTTGGGGAAGGATATGGCTATGGCAAATACAGTACAGTATAAGTGAGGTTAGGGTTCGAATGTCTTGCAGATCAGTGAAGGGACACAAACTTTGTTCCCTGCAAGAAAATCAGATCTGCTACATTTCAACTGACCCACATCCTTGCATCCTTGTGGCCTTATTGTGCTGTTTGCACTTCATAATGCAGACAGATATGCTTTCCGTTTACATTATTTCAGATTGCATTGGCAGATTTTCACTTGAAACGAACATCACAATGAAGCTTCTTCTGACTCCTGGTTAATAGTAACTCTGTGCTATCACTAGTGCACAGATTTACAGACTGAACTTGATACTAATCTTCATTGTGGTTTGCTTGAAAATAAAAAGACCATGGGCCTCTTAACATGTATTAAAAACACACTGCAAGTTAACACCGTGTCTGTTTTCTTGAAACTACAAAAAACAGGGTCTCTGGAGAGTTTCAACTCTCAAACAGTGCATGCTGGGAAGTCTCCTAATAAGCTGATTATGTTCCTTTGGAGATTTAATTTAATGAGTTGAGTGAACTCTTGGCATACAGTCATTCATTTCATTATTTAAAGTCAGAAGACTAAAAGACAAAAGAAGTCATGTTTAGGGATTTTGAAGGGGTTGGAAATGAAAAAACAGACATTTTCAGTTCAACTAACTTAATCAAACAAATATTTACATTAAGTTAATGAAAAAAGATGGGATGAGAGAAGAAAAGATAAGATATAAGTTTATTGATCCTACACTGGGGAAATTATGTTGTTACAGACAGCAGTAACAGCAAGAATAATGGCTAAAGAGGAATAAAAATCAATAAGACATAGAAAGATCAACAACATACAGAGTATATAAAGTATACACACACACAAAGTGTATGAAATGTAAATCATGCCTAAGGAGCACACAGACATAACCTTAAAAAAAAAACATAATGCCTATTCACTGCACCACCGCCTTGTGTCTGGCAACTTAAAGCAAACAGAAGCCAAACACTTCTTTTAGCTCCATTTTAGTCTGCATCAACTCCCACGAGCAATATCTGGCTCTTTAGCAGCTAAATACTCCACTGTGCTCACCAGCAAGTCACTAACTTTATCTGTTAGTGGTTTCAAGCTGCGTGCAGTGGATTCATCTAAGCTTTTTTTTTCTTCACCAAAAACAGCTGCCTGCTGCGTGGAAACGACACTGATAAGAGCAATAAGATAGAACCAGAACAATAAAGTTGAGGACCAGACAGACAAAACGAAGAGCTGAAAGATACTAACAGCTGAGAGGAACTGCAGAGTCTGGTGATAATTCTCTATTCGTTTGTCACTACGAGCAATTCCTTTCACATTATGTATACTCACTTGACCCATTGCTCATGTGAAAGAATTGATTAGATCAGTTTTAATTGTAGAGGTGGCAGATGAGAAGACGTTCATTTGAGTTGGTCTTGGATAGTTTTGTGGATGCCACTGACACACCACAGATATGCACGTTTAGGTATGACAACAGTTCAGCTGCACATTGTATCAGAATAAAATGTAAGTGTGACTGAGAGCAGCGTTGTGCTACAATGCATCCTTTCAACTACATCTGCAGGAGTCCAATACTTCAGCCATTCTTGTATGAAAACACCACCGAGGAGATATTTCAAAAGAGTCGAGAATAAGCTTCTGCTGCAAGTCAAGCAGCCTCCCTGGGAGAGGAGGCGCTGGGACTGACGGTACAGTGAGAGGTGGTGTCAAGCCCACAGAGACTTAAAAAAGTATATGCTGCAACAATTATGACTCTGTGCAGGTTTTTCTTGAATTTCTGGCTGACTCTGAAGAACACGCATCAGAGAGTGTGTTCATGTGTGAGGGTGCTGCTTGATTCTCCTCTCAGACCTCTCTGTATCGCAGATCACTTTGTTTGTTGGACAGTTTCATGATTCAGAAAGGTCTAAGAGAAGTATCAAGAAGCAGAAGTATTCTAAAGAGGCTCTGCTGCTGTAGCTGCCGAAAACTTTGTTGGCCTTACTTGCTTTTCATCTCCGTCTGACGAGCTGCCAACTGACTGATACAGCTTGACCATGGAAATCAGTAGCCTGAGCTTATATGCATACATCAATATTACTTCCACTCATATAACCTTACTTCAAATAATCTGAACCATCCCTTTAAGCAGTGAAAATGTTTTGCTGGACAGACAAAAGAACCTGGAGGAAAATATCAATATTTCATTAAATGTGCCTTCGTGGTTTAAATATATGTGGTGTGTGCTTGTTAGTGAGGTTATACAATATGTTTGACCCTTTAGAGGAAAAAATGCAAGCAAAAAAGTTAAATTAAAGGGCCTCGTTTAGCATGTTTTAGCCTCAGGAACCCAATTTAAGTTATGCAGGTTGTGGAAAAAGTAGCATCTCGAAAAACACATCCAAGCTAAGCATACACACCACCCATGATTATCCTCTGAAAGAATCGTTTTACTGTGGGTCCATTTGTAGAGAAACAGTGTTATGACCAGCAGAAAATGAATAGACTCAGTAGATACACCCAAATTTCCCTTTAGTTGACAGAGACAATGTATTTGTTGGCTGTAAATGGTTCTGTGAACCATTAGGAGACAGTTTCATTTATACTGCCTGGGGGTTTGCACAAGACCCAGATACGCTTAATGATATGCCCACACTGCACTCATGCTGTGAGTTTTAGAGCCCTCTCCAAAGAGAAAATTGGGGTTTTAGTTATTACTCATGTCCTCCTTCACTCACATCTTCCTGGCCAGAGCAGCAGACAGAGAACGCTCCCGAACACTGCAGCCATGAAATGGAGCATGACTTTTGACAGGGCAAGAGGGGATGAGAGGAGACCTCAAGGTGGGGTGTGGGTGGAAGAGAGGCAGGATTTAATCCACCGAAATTAGGTTAATGTACGATGACATCTCAGTGCACAATTCATGTGCACCGAGATGCCACATTTGCGCAGGAGCTCTTCAGAAATATTGTTTGGGATGTGGGCAGTGGCAAAGAATGTCAACAGCAAGGAGAAACAGGAGAAGGAGCCCCCCCTCTGTGAACCTCTGCGTGTCATGTCGAGCCTGTCGCTGTTCTGATGCTGATTTTGGTTCAGGGAAAAAAAATATATATATATATGGCAGCAGTTTATGACTCTGACCTGAATGTAAACAGCTTTTCTAAAGGACCTCTCTGGCAATGTTGTTCTCTTAGCTGCGTGTTTACATTCAGTCTGTACATTCTTTTTGTGCTTTCACAGTGGAAAGTGAAAAAAAGGTGGGCTTGAATAGCGAGACTGATGTCTCGCTAGCAGCTACACGCCCACATACTGACCCAATTTTTCTTTTTTCTTTTTTTTTCTTTTTTTATGCGTACGTGACATGTAGAGACATTTAAGTGTACCATAGGCTACATGTATGTGTGTGTTGGACATCAATCATATTTTGGTCTTTATTTGAGATATATGCCCGCAAATCAGCATGCTCCTTAACCACATGCCCCCTTAAGCTAGGCTACTGATGCTAAGGCTAGCATGTCAAGCTGTCCATTCTTGCATGGAACATATGCGGCTTTCAGTCATAACAGATGAATATTCACCTCTTGAAATTGTGAGTAATGTTTTAAAGAATGAGTCTTTCATTTCAGACAAAGATAGATCAAACTTTGCCTTCTGAAAGTTCAACTTTTTAGTAATTTTATCACGTGCTGCTTGCTAGCATATTCTGCTAATGTTAACTCCATTAGTTGGTCACCTGCTGATTTTATGTATTTATTCTTTTTACATTTCCACCTGACTCATTTTAAATCCAAACTGCCATATAAGAGGTCTTAAATATGTGCTCAATGGCTAAGGTTTCGAGGCTAAAGCTAGGCCTACATGTCCCAGGCAGTCAGTATCCTCACCTGTTGATGATCCATGCATAAATATTTGCTTTTATGGAATCAAATTAACATAACCTGTAAACCCACAAATTATTTAATTGGGTACTCCTATTGGCTTTGGAAGTGCTACGTTTGGTTACTAGGCTTACTGTAGGAAATTAGGCTACTTAGCCAGACAAGCAAGGGTTGCAGCTTATGTTATGGCAGATAAACACAGTTAAGTCCATTTCTAACACTTTTGCTGTTGTGTTTTTGCTTTGTGTAGGGTAGAGGTTAAAGCTTCATGTAGAGAAATCCAAAGAAATACAATGCTGAAAGTTATTATGTAACCAAAATATTTATCAGTGTTTGAACATAATGTCTCATGATGCTGGCACACCACTGAATGTTTGAGCTTGCAGCATACACACGTTTAACTGTTGCAGACAGTAAAGGTCAAGACAACAGGCACCCTTACACAACTGTTTTCTGCGATGTTAACAAAAGGTCGGTATGAAACACTGAATAACTGCTTTGATAAATTATCATACAGCCAACACTTCACTGGACTACAACTGTATCCTTACATTTTTCCACAAGAGCCTAAACGTTCTTCTGTGTTATATTAAAGTGCAATTAGGATGCACAAAATTGCTCTCACTGAACACAAAGTATCTTGATCCCAGATCATCTTTCTTTAAATTGTGTGTAGACTGTAGACTTAGGTTAATATTATGGTAACAGAGGTGATCTAAGTCCATTTTACCAGCTAATGAAGTTTAGAAAAGTTTTGGTCAGGGTTTGTATTGAGTAGCAGAAAATTCAACTTTGAAAACACTTATTCAGTCTATGTTTGTCTTATCACTGTGTAATTTTCCGTGATTGATGGCTAAGAAGTGTACCAGTAGTGATTGCAGGGTTGACAGTTGTAGGCTGAGTTGACCGTAGTGGGTCAGCCGGCTGAGAGAAACAAAATCAAATATTCCTGGAGTGCCAAGTGGGAGACTGATTAAAGAAGACGGACAGAATTAGAATATCATGGTAGAACGGGTGTTTTGTCTGTTTATGTGTGTGTGCATACAGTATTGTGTGTTTTAGGACTGTCTATGATGCTAATACGAGCAAAATACAGCTTCTGCACACTAGATTTGCCATCATTTCGGCTGTGTGAGTATGTGAGTGTTTGATTGTTGACAGAGGACACAACCAAAATGACTCATCTTTCCATGACTTCATTGAGTGTCAGTATAATCAGGCATCTCCTAGATAAAGTAATTCCCCCGATAAATCTATTTGCTCAATGTGAAATTCATTTATCTGGCAGATGCCTCAATGTGAATTACTGTAGATAAGACTAATTGTATAAATAAGATTAATAGTACAATTCAGTGTACATTTGGAACATAATGGCGGTTTCTTTTTGAAGCAATGCTATGTCCTTGAAAAAGAAAAAAACACAAGACACCATTGTGCAACCCAAAGACGGTGGGATGCTGTTTAAAACAGAAATAAAACAGAATGTTATCATCTGCTCATCCTTTTTGACATGTACTCACTTAAAACAGTGCAAAGACAATATAATTAATGTTCAAAAAGATACATGTGATTGTTTTTGTACACACTAGTATCGTAATTGGGTATGAAAGGGGCATCCTGGAAAGGCTCAGTCATTCACAAGCGAGGATGGAGTGAGGTTCACCTCTTTGTGAACACATGATTGTATAAAGGATTTTACGACATGGGCTCAGGAACACTTTACACCACACAACACAGGACTTTCGGTAAAAATAAAGCTGGAAAGAGTGGGTGCTCACTTGGTTAAGATAACCATATATATTTTCATTGTTTTACCAAATGAAAAGAATTGCTATCATATGTGGCTCTGAAGCAGATGGTCTCTCTTTTGAGCTGATTATGAATTGATTTGTTTGACTTTGAATGATGTCGGCATGTCGTGAATGCTTTTTGTTTGATTGCACATTTCTGAGAGATGCATGCCTTCATACACTATTGCATGTTGCCTGCAATAAAGGCAGCTTCAAACAACTATTGCACTTTTGTTCTGCACATGGCAATAAAACAATTCTTTTGCAAGTCATTTGTACAGTATGCAATATGTCATTACACTCAGATGTTATCTTAATCTTATTTAGTACTGATTTTAACACTGTCTAGTCCATAATACTCCACAAGAAGAGCTTAACCCATCAGGTTAGTAGAATGTGATCGAGGACTTATGAGTTATCACAGAGTGTTCAAACTATCAATAAGAGTAATGACTGTCAGCTATCTACCATCCGTTCTTGGTAAAAAAAAAAATGTGAGGCACTCAGAATCAAAGAGGAAGAAAATTCCAGACATCCTTCTTCCATTACCTCAGTTGCCCATCACACAAGCGTGCAAAAGTAATTTAATCTACAACCTTTTCAGCTGTATTCATCTAAATTACACTGTCGCTTGGTCAGTGCTCAAAAATGAAAAAATAAAAAAGTACTACTCATGGGTACTTGCAGGACGCAGCTGAGCTATAAAGACTGAGAGTTCAGCTTGGGTTACACACCAGAGATCCAGGTCCTAATCCTGAGTCAGTTCAGAGCCGAGCTGCTCACAGTGCATCACAAATAATTTCTTTGTTTGTACTTTGAACGGAGGGGCACAGAACTCCACAGCATTGATCCTCCCTTGTATTACCTATTTTTCTCAACTGGAAAAACCTATTGCCTTTGTGATTACTCTCTGTACCTATACAGAATAGAGAAGCCCCTACTCGAGGCCATTGAAAGTCACTGTGGGAAACACAGGAAATCACTGACTGAAGCAAAAGAAGACCAAACAGTTTGAGGGGAAAATAGGTCCACAAAAGAAACTACAGCTCTTGTCATAATAACTCCCAGGAGCACAGTGGACACTGCCAGTTGATGATGGAACTGAACAGTGTTAAGATATAGGCGTGGATGTTTCTTCTCAAAGGGAAACGCAATTAAGCTGTTTCCTCATGGAAAATAACCGCTTCTGTTGCCACAACTATCAACTCTCCAAAGTGGAACAGGAGGAGAATCAGATTAAATCAGCTGGTTAGTGCCAGTGTGTCTGGTTTAAAGCAATATACATGAATAATAGAGATTTAACTTGTGAGGTTTAGTCATCAATTAATTGTGAAAATGTGGGCATGGTAGTGCTATTAGCCTTGAAGTCATGACCAAAGGAATATCTTCACTTAACTGGAACAAGCACACATGAACAGCATCTAGCTTCCAAGTCAATTCCCTTCACTAATTTATTTCTTGATTTATTCCATTTATCTTTTTTACTGGATGGACATGGTTAGAGGCAGCATGCATGCCATTATGGTTTAATGTCGGATTTGAAAACTTCTAGCTTTGAGGACTCCTAGTGGTAGTATGAAAAATAGCATCCCTCCAGACAGAAATGAGTGATTAAGGTGCAGGAAGAAACGTACAGACTGCAGCAAGTTTTACCGGGATTATCGAATTTTTCTAAAAATGAAAAAAAAAAAAAAAAAAATGAGGAAAAAGAATGTTGAAAAATTGATTCATGCCTTTATTCCAAGCTGACTTGATTACTGTAAAGCACTACTGGCCTGGAGAAAAAAAGAAAAAAAAAAAACACTGAGAAACTTCAAGCTCATTCAAAACTCTGCAGCTCGGCTATGAACCTAGAACTAAGAGGAGTCCAGTTTTAGCTGCTCTGCACTGGCTTCCTGTAATGTTCAAGATTGATTTTAAGGTCTTCCTCCTTGTATACAAAGCCCTAAATGGACTAGCACCAAGCTACATCGCAAACTCCCTTGTTTATTATTTGCCTTCAAGAACACTGTGATCATCGGCTGTTGGTCTACTGGAGGTTTCCAGCAGCAGCTTAAAGAAGATTGGGGATGCCCAAAGCTCTGGAACGCACTGCCCACAGATATCAGGGAAACAGCTCGCTGAACATTTTCAAAAGAAAACTAAGAACTTGTGCGTTTCCTCGGACACATGCACTGCTGCACTTCTTTTAAAATTTACAATTCTATGCATTCTATGTGATCTATTTTTAATTTAATTTTCTGACTGTTATTCATTATTTTTTTCCATGTTATGTTATGCATTGTCTTTCTTTTCATTTTTATTCTTATGTCTTATTCTTTGCTTATTTTACTTAAGTTTTCTATCCCCTTTTATGTGAAGCACTTACCGCTTGTGATTTGAGGCTCTTTGAGCTGCATTTCTTGTATGAAACATGCAATACAAATGAAGTTTATCATTATTATCAAGTAATTTGAAAGCTGCGATAATCACTTCAACCCCCAATAATAAGTTGCAGGAGAAAACCAAAACAAAAAGCTGAGCTATTAAGTCTGCTTCGAACTCTCTCTCTGGGTTTGTCACTATGGGGTTTTTCGGACTGCAGGAACTTTTCACAGTTCTAAGAACAGCTGGAGGACCCCCACCCCTGTTGAGGTGAAGTGAAGAGCTTCTCAACAGATTTCTGTCTGTTCGTCTCCATCCCTTTCTCTCTCTCACTGTCCAGCTTTGTCTGTCTCGCTCCCTCTCATTCTGCTCCCACAACAGCTCCCCTCCCGCTGCGTTGATAACAACCTCCACAAAATACCCTGTAGAAAACACATCGTCCTTGATCCCAGATTGCAGCATCCTCTCTATTCAAAGGCATTACTTCCTTTCTGGGAGACTTGGTTACCAAGCAAGAGAGAGATTACAGGGTGCTCTATTGATTCATTGACATAGCTTAGTCAGTCCAACCTTGGATTTGTCTGAACTTAAAGGTGGAGCCTCACACTCCATGATGAAGCTCTGTGGGAAATGTCAACACATGTTGACGCGTTTCTGCCTTCATGGAAAACACACTCCTGCCAAACTCAGTTGAATAATGGCTTTGAGAAGTGGCTGCTGAAGTGTTTGTACCACAGCAGCATTCAAAGTCAGGGCAATCAGAGGAAGGAGATTAAGTCAGTGGCAATTCATCGTGCATTTGGCATTCATTTTGTACAAATCAGCCGTGCTTTTAGAGGAATATTTCATTCATTAAACCAAGTAAAACATGATGTTTCATAGCTTACCAAGAAATCATTGGATATTTTGATCTCACAAAGCCACATAAAGGTGTTGTGATGAAGGGGAACTGCACTGCTGTGATAGAGACTGTACAGCGATATACACTGCTTAATATTTAGACCATGAGATAAAACATACTGTGTGTGTGAACGTGCGATGTTTTTGCCAACTGTTCCATTGCAAGTGTGCTGTAAATTAGCAAGACAGGGAGCTGAGATCACATTTAAATAAACTGATAATGGCTCCAGTCGCAGTCATTCTCACTGTCATAAATGCACAGCTGGGCTCTGGAGGATCTTTATTTTGACTTGGCAGCATTGCTTGGTTTAATCCCCATCACAGCGTTCCCATTCTCTCCATTTTCTCTGCATGCTGTGTTTTTAGCCTTTTGATATCATTTTTGTTTGTTTCCGTGAGGTGGGGAGTATTATAAGTGCGCTGCAACAGTGCAGTGTGCCTTACCTGCAGGCTGCACTTCTGAGTCAGGCCTGAGAGGCTGAGGCTCCCCGCCGTACTCTGTCAACAATGGAACCGGTCTCCAAAAGACAACATCTCTTTTTCTTCAGCAGCGTCCCCCCTGCATGCTCCTATAAACTATAAAGCACCACAGTTTTTGTGCCTGTATACATAAAAGCAAAGTTGACTGAGCATGTATTCCCTTTCAGCACCACCTGTTCATATTAACTCAGTTACACCCCTGAGAGCTGCCCTGTAAAATCAGTCTTAAACTGTTGCAGCAGCTCTGTGTGAAGAATTGGGGATTACTCGTTTCTCAAGGGCATTTCAGGAATGACAGTGCTCACTGGTCTTTATGATTGGAGACGCTGCCCGTACTCTGCTGCTGTTGATAAATGTCGATCAAGCCGCCATCTGACTTCATCACTTGAGCAAATACTTAATTTTGTGTTCATGTTCTCTGCTTGGCCAGTGATGTTTTTCTGCATTTCAACTACTTTCAACAGCAGCTGCAATTAAAATTTGGAAGGGTTGATGGAATGAAGGAATGGCCTTTACATTTCTTATGGTTGATTCTCATATTTTATATATTTGATTATGTTTTTAGTCAAAGATATGGAAGGAAAAAAGGGAATTGACCATTATCAATCAGAAATTAGAAACTAGAGTCACAAATTTCACATTCTTGACCTTGAATGCTCAAGAAAAAAGCAGGATTTGATTTAAGATTATTTGTTCAACAGAACAGAAAGCATAACTGAACATCTAAATTAAAATATAAAATATGAAATTTTCCAATTCTTTTCCAATAATAAGAACATTTTGGTTGATGGGTATAGTCAAAAATTTTGAAAAACCTGACATAAATGTCAGGCCATTATTATCGTTGCTGTAGTTTGAAAATCCATATGTCACCAAATAAGGTGGAAAATCAGCTTCAACTACTGATTACAAACTAGGAAGCAAAAGTTCAAAATGAGTGGGAGACGAGAAATTAGCTGACAAGAATAGAACTTTTTTAAATGACTGAACAAACAAACCAATTATTTTAAGAGTATCTTTTTTCCAATAAAAGGTTTAAAAGATATAACACTCCTTAAAATAAGGAAAGAAAATAACTAACCTATTAAGAAACAAAATAAAACAAAGCCCTGCACCACAGAAAGAAACAAAAAGAAAAGGAGTTAATATTTAGGATCAAAACAAAGTTCAGTTGGCTCACCAGAATTTTTTTTTTTTTTTCATGAAAGTACAGAGCAAATACGCATAAAATCTGAACTATTAAAAACACCTCAGTCACAATGATGATTTAAAAAAGGCTCAGCTCTGGTGAAACACTTAAAGTATGCTGTGCAGTAAAGGTCGAGGGTTTTCACACACTTGACCATTAAAGAGGCACTGTGGCAGATCATCCAGGAAAAATGGAATAAATGAGACCAGCATGATCACAACAAGTCTACTTATTATTTCAAAGTGCAATATCTCCCTGACCATTACCCCTCGTTCACCTGAAAGCTGCTTTTTGAAAGGAGAAAACTGCACCGTCTGGCTCCATACCACTGAAGGAGGGGTGTAGATGTAGATCATGATGATGATCCAGACACCACCAGGGAACAGCACCTTCAATCTGGATGAACAAACCTTCCTCAAGCCTGGGCCCACCTACAGGTGATGCCCTCCATGTAAGGCCAAACATGCAGGGCACCACCCAGTGTACATAAAGAATAAAACCGCTAGCAGGCTACGCGGCTAATCCGTCTCTGTGAGAAAGGCCTCGCCCCTGAAATATTCTGTTGATGTTTTCTCAAAGATGCTTGTCAAATCACACAGGTAAGGGGTTCCACAGAGTTTTCTACATCCCAACCTGACAAGTGTTAAAGACTCAGCACACAGGAGAGATAGGCAGACGTTCTCATCCCTGACATGCAGGAAATGCGTTGATTTGTTTTTCTAAGCACTAAAATGAGAGCTACACTGGGACTCTGAGGTTGTATACATTAATAAAAAATGGGATGGGAGTAATAAGGACACGAACAGCGATGTTGCCACTGCGGCTCATTAGGACTTTTAGCCTGCAGCCCCAGGATTGTTCAAATCCTCAGTCATATAAAACACTGTAGCACCTTCTTTATTAATACTTGTACAATATAGTAGGTGTTTTGCTGGAAGTGTCTGGCATCTCTCCAAAGACACAAAGAATTATTACATGAAACGAACGGGTGGCGTGTGAGTCCACGCGCTCCTCTCTCCCATCCCTCCCTCCTGTCTGCGGAGGTGCATGTCTTATAGCTCTCTGGGGCAGGAGGCATTAAACTGCTGAGCAAAGATTTAAATTTTGAGGAGGCTAAAAAGTGATGATGCATAAACTGCATGTTTGTAAATGCTGCATGCACCACATGTGCTTTGTTATTTATTCATAATCACAGAGACGCTCCCAGCAAACGAGGTATCAGCAGCACAGGATAGAGAGGTAACACTATCACAATATGTCACTTCTGCTTGGCGGTAATGAAATGAAGGACTTCATTCTTTTCCTCCCTTAGGTGAGATTCAGTCTTTTTCCATCACTTAATAAAAGCTAAGGTGTCCAAAATCACTACAACGATCATCAGTTTCCAAACAAAACTAAGACTATTTTACTTATTTTAATGTTACAGGATGGATATTGCAGTGTACAGGATTTGTTAAATTTTGCATTATTCATCAAATTGGAAGACTACGCTGATGCAACTGTCAGGTGCTGTCAAGCAGGAAATATCCTGCGCACATCCCTCAGGACGCCGGTAAGCTTCCCTGAAACGTATCCTCACTTGATGTAAAATAATGTCTGCAAATTAACACAACTTTCAAGCTGAAACCTGATTAAGAGGCATTTCCCACTTATGAAAGATTAAATGACTAAAATCATGTGAAAATATCAACAGATCAAAGGAAGAGCTTTAGCTTGATGAAAGCTAAAACTGTCAGTTGTGGATGAGCCAATGGAGAAGGAAGAAAGTGAAACTCTTGCCAAAAAAGCTACAGCGAAAATGTATTTCTCAAAGGATGAGTAGATATTTTTAGAAGTCAGCCGTTTCTCAAAATCACAGAAAAAGAATCTGGAATCAGTTTGCACGTACACGTTGGGCCGCATCAGCAACACTAACCAGACTTTATTTTTTGTGACAAATTATGTCATGATTTGCATGTTTATTCTTAAGAAATGTGAGCTTCCAGTCATTGTAGTGCACTGACACGTGACGGATTTGTTTGCGTC